>NC_090923.1:932237640-932862640 GCF_040938575.1 Ambystoma mexicanum
GGCTGGCCCCTCCTCCAATTACATGGTTTTGGTTGGCTCCGCCTCCAATACCATGGTTTTGGCTGGCCCCGCCTCCAATTCCATGGATACGGCTGTCCCCGCCTCCAATACCATGGTTTTGGCTGGCCCCGCCTCCAATACCATGGTTTTGGCTGGCCCCACCTCCAATTATATGGATACGGCTGGCCCCGCCCCAATACCAGGGTTTTGGCTGGCCCCGCCTCCAATACCATGGTTTTGGCTGGCCCCGCCTCCAATACCATGGTTTTGGCTGGCCCTCCCCCAGTACCATGGTTTCGGCTGGCCCCGCCTCCAATACCATGCTTTGGCTGGCCCCGCCTCCAATTCCATGGTTTTGGCTGGCCCCGCCTCAACACCATGCTTTAGCTGGCCCCGCCTCCAATTCCATGGTTTTGGCTGGCCCCGCCTCCAATACAATGGTTTTGTCTGGTCCCGCCTCCAATACCATGGTTTTGGCTGGCCCTGCCTCCAATACCATGGTTTTGGCTGGCCCCGCCTCCAATACCATGGTTTTGTCTGGTCCCGCCTCCAATACCATGGTTTTGGCTGGCCCCGCCTCCAATACCATGGTTTTGGCTGGCCCGCCTCCAATACCATGGTTTTGGATGGCCCCGCCTCCAATACCATGCTTTGGCTGGCCTCACCTCCAATTCCATGGTTTTGGCTGTCCCCGCCTCCAATTCCATGGTTTTGGATGGCCCCGACTCCAATACCATGCTTTGGCTGGCCTCGCCTCCAATTCCATGGTTTTGGCTGGCCCCGCCTCCGAAACCATGGTTTTGGATGGCTCCGCCTCCAATGCCATGCTTTGGCTGGCCTCGCCTCCAATTCCATGGTTTTTGGCTAGCCCTGCCTCCAATACCATGGTTTTGGGTGGCCCTGCCTCCAATACCATGGTTTTGGCTGGCCCTGCCTCCAATACCATGCATTGGCAGGCCCCGCCTCCAATTCCATGGTTTTGGCTGGCCCCGCCTCAATACCATGCTTTGGCTGGCCCCGCCTTCAATACCATGGTTTTGGCTGGCCCCGCCTCCAATTCCATGGATACGGCTGGCCCCGCCCCCAATACCATGGTTTAGGCTGGTCTTGCCTCCATAACCATGGTTTTGGCTGGCCCCGCTTCCAATACTATACTTTGGCTGGCCCCTCCTCCAAAACCATTGATACGGCTGGCCCCTCCTCCAATTCCATGGTTTTGGTTGGCTCCGCCTCCAATACCATGGTTTTGGCTGGCCCCGCCTCCAATTACATGGATACGACTGGCCCCGCCTCCAATACCATGGATAAGGCTGGCCCCGCCTCCAATACCATGGTTTTGGCTGACCCCGTCTCAAATACCATGGTTTTGAATGGCCCTGCCTCCAATTCCATGGATACGGCTGGCCCCGCCTCCAATACCATGGTTTTCGCTGGCCCCGCCTCCAATACCATAGTTTTGGCTCGCCCTGCCTCCAATACCATGGTTTTGTCTGGCCCCGCCTCCAATTCCATGGATACGGCTGGCCCCGCCTCCAATACCATGGTTTTGTCTGGTCCCGCCTCCAATTCCATGGTTTTTTCTAGTCCCGCCTCCAATACCATGGTTTTGGCTGGCCCTGCCTCCAATTCCATGGAAACAGCTGGCCCTGCCTCCAATACCATGGTTTTGGGTGGCCCTGTCTCCAATACCATGGTTTTGGCTGGCACTGCCTCCAATTCCATTGATACGGCTGGCCCCGCCTCCAATTCCATGGTTTTGGTTGGCTCCGCCTCCAATACCATGGTTTTGGCTGGCCCCGCCTCCAATTACATGGATATGACTGTCCCCGCCTCCAATTCCATGGAAACGGCTGGCCCCGCCTCCAATACCATGGTTTCGGCTGGTCCCGCCTCCAATACCATGGTTTTGGCTGGCCACGACTCCAATAACATGGTTTTGGCTGGCCACGCCTCCAAAACCATGGTTTTGAATGGCCACGCCTCCAATTCCATGGAAACAGCTGGCCCCGCCTCCAATACCATTTTGGCTGGCCCCACCTCCAATGCCATGGTTTTGGCTGGCCCGCCTCCAATTCCATGGATACGGCTGGCCCCGCCTCCAATACCATGGATAAGGTTGGCCCGCCTCCAATACCATGGTTTTGGCTGGCCCTGCCTCCAATTCCATGGATACGCTGGCACAGCCTCCAATAC
Organism: Ambystoma mexicanum; assembly: GCF_040938575.1. Lineage (NCBI taxonomy): Eukaryota > Metazoa > Chordata > Amphibia > Caudata > Ambystomatidae > Ambystoma > Ambystoma mexicanum. The sequence goes on from NC_090923.1 coordinate 932,239,834, forward strand.
CATGGTTTTATCTGGCCCCGCCTCCAATACCATGCTTTGGCTGGCCCCGCCTCCAATACCATGCTTTGGCTGGCCCCTCCTCCAATTCCATGGTTTTGGTTGGCTCCGCCTCCAATACCATGGTTTTGGCTGGCCCCGCCTCCAATTACATGGATACGACTGGCCCCGCCTCCAATACCATGGATAAGGCTGGCCCCGCCTCCAATACCATGGTTTTGGCTGACCCCGTCTCAAATACCATGGTTTTGAATGGCCCTGCCTCCAATTCCATGGATACGGCTGGCCCCGCCTCCAATACCATGGTTTTCGCTGGCCCCGCCTCCAATACCATAGTTTTGGCTCGCCCTGCCTCCAATACCATGGTTTTGTCTGGCCCCGCCTCCAATTCCATGGATACGGCTGGCCCCGCCTCCAATACCATGGTTTTGTCTGGTCCCGCCTCCAATTCCATGGTTTTTTCTAGTCCCGCCTCCAATACCATGGTTTTGGCTGGCCCTGCCTCCAATTCCATGGAAACAGCTGGCCCTGCCTCCAATACCATGGTTTTGGGTGGCCCTGTCTCCAATACCATGGTTTTGGCTGCCACTGCCTCCAATTCCATTGATACGGCTGGCCCCGCCTCCAATTCCATGGTTTTGGTTGGCTCCGCCTCCAATACCATGGTTTTGGCTGGCCCCGCCTCCAATTACATGGATATGACTGTCCCCGCCTCCAATTCCATGGAAACGGCTGGCCCCGCCTCCAATACCATGGTTTCGGCTGGTCCCGCCTCCAATACCATGGTTTTGGCTGGCCACGACTCCAATAACATGGTTTTGGCTGGCCACGCCTCCAAAACCATGGTTTTGAATGGCCACGCCTCCAATTCCATGGAAACAGCTGGCCCCGCCTCCAATACCATTTTGGCTGGCCCCACCTCCAATGCCATGGTTTTGGCTGGCCCGCCTCCAATTCCATGGATACGGCTGGCCCCGCCTCCAATACCATAGATAAGGTTGGCCCGCCTCCAATACCATGGTTTTGGCTGGCCCTGCCTCCAATTCCATGGATACGCTGGCACAGCCTCCAATACCATGGTTTTATCTGGCCCCGCCTCCAATACCATGCTTTGGCTGGCCCCGCCTCCAATACCATGGATACGGCTGGCCCCCGTCTCCAATTCCATGGTTTTGGTTGGCTCCGCCTCCAATACCGTGGATTTGGCTGGCCCCTCCTCCAATACCATAGTTTTGGCTCGCCCTGCATCCAATTCCATGGATACGGCTGGCCCCGCATCCAATTCCATGGAAACGGCTGGCCCCGCCTCCAATACCATGGATAAGGCTGGCCCTGCCTCCAATACCATGGTTTTGAATGGCCCCGCCTCCAATTGCATGGATACGGCTAGCCCCGCCTCCAATACCATGGTTTTGGCGGGTCCGGCCTCCATTACCATGGGTTTGGCTGGCCCTGCCTCCAATACCATGGTTTTGGCTGGCCCCGCCTCCATTTCCATGGATACTGCTGGCCCCGCCTCCAATACCATGGTTTTGGCTGGCCCTGCCTCCAATGACATGGTTTTGAATGGCCCCGTCTCCAATTCCATGGATACCGCTGGCCCCGCCTCCAAAACCATGGTTTTGGCTGGTCCGGCCTCCATTACCATGGGTTTGGCTGGCCCTGCCTCCAATACCATGGTTTTGGCTGGCCCCGCCTCCATTTCCATGGATACTGCTGGCCCCGCCTCCAATACCATGGTTTTGGCTGGCCCCGCCTCCAATACCATGGATACGGCTGGCCCCGTCTCCAATTCCATGGATACGGCTGGCCCCGTCTCCAATTCCATGGTTTTGGTTGGCTCCGCCTCCAATACCGTGGATTTGGCTGGCCCCTCCTCCAATACCATAGTTTTGGCTGGCCCGCCTCCAATTCCATGGTTTTGGCTGGCCCCACGTCCAATACCATGGATACGGCTGGCCCCGTATCCAATTCCATGGTTTTGGTTCGCTCAGCCTCCAATTCCATGCTTTGGCTGGCCCCGCCTCCAATACCATGGTCTTGGCTGGCCCTGCCTCCAATACCATGCTTTGGCTGGCCCTGCCTCCAATACCATGGTTTTGGCTGGCCCTGCCTCCAATTCCATGGATACGGCTGGCCCCGACCCAATACCATGGTTTTGGCTGGCCCCGCCTCCAATACCATGGTTTTGGCTCGCCCCGCCTTCAATTCCATGGATACGGCTGGCCCCGCCTCCAATACCATGGTTTTGGCCGGCCCCGCCTCCAATACCATGGTTTTGGCTGGACCCGCCTCCAATACCATGCTTTGGCTGGCCCGGCCTCCAATACCATTGTTTTGGCTGGCCCCGCCTCCAATTATATGGATACGACTGGCCCCGCCCCCAATACCAGGGTTTTGGCTGGCCCTGCCTCCAATACCATGGTTTTGGCTGGCCCTGCATCCAATAGCATGCTTTGGCTGGCCCCTCCTCCAATTCTATGGTTTTGGCTGGCCCCGCCTCCAATACCATGGTTTTGGCTGGCCCTGCCTCCAATGGCATGCTTTGGCTGGCCCCTCCTCCAATTCCATGGTTTTGGCTAGCCCCGCCTCCAATACCATGGTTTTGTCTGGTCCCGCCTCCAATACCATGGTTTTGGTTGGCCCCGCCTCCAATACCATAGTTTTGGCTGGCCCCGCCTCCAAAACCATGGTTTTGGATGGCCCCGCCTCCAATACCATGCTTTGGCTGGCCTCGCCTCCAATTCCATGGTTTTGGCTGGCCCTGTCTCCAATTCCATGGTTTTGTCTGGTCCCGCCTCCAATACCATGGTTTTGGCTGGCCCTGCCTCCAATTCCATGGATACCGCTGGCCCTGCCTCCAATACCATGGTTTTGGCTGGCCCTGCCTCCAATACTATGGTTTTGGCTGGCCCCGCCTCCAATTCCATGCTTTGGCTGGCCCCACCTCCAATTCCATGGTTTTGGCTGGCCCCGCCTCCAATACCATGGTTTTGTCTGGTCCCGCCTCCAATAACATAGTTTTGGCTGGCCTTGCCTCCAATTCCATGGATACGGCTGGCCCCGCCTCCAATACCATGGTTTTGGCTCGCCCCGCCTCCAATTATATGGATACGGCTGGCCCCGCCCCCAATACCATGGTTTTGGATGGCCCCGCCTCCAATACCATGGTTTTGGCTGGCCCCGCCTCCAATACCATGGTTTTGGCTGTCCCTCACCCAGTACCATGGTTTCGGCTGGCCCTGCCTCCAATACCATGCTTTGGCTGGCCCCGCCTCCAATTCCATGGTTTTGGCTGGCCCCGCCTCCAATACAATGGTTTTGGCTGGCCCCGCCTCCAAAACCATGGTTTTGGATGGCCCGCCTCCAATACCATGGATACGGCTGGCCCCGCCTCCAATTCCAAGGTCTTGGCTGGCCCCGCCTCAACACCATGCTTTGGCTGGCCCGGCCTCCAATACCATGCTTTGGCTGGCCCCTCCTCAACACCATGCATTGGCTGGCCCCGCCTCCAATTCCATGGTCTTGGCTGGCCCCGCCTCCAATACCATGGTTTTGTCTGGTCCCGCCTCCAATACCATGGTTTTGGCTAGCCCTGCCTCCAATACCATGGTTTTGGCTGGCCCCGCCTCCAATACCATGGTTTTGTCTGGTCCCGCCTCCAATACCATGGTTTTGGTTGGCCCTGCCTCCAATACCATAGTTTTGGCTGGCCCCGCCTCCAAAACCATGGTTTTGGATGGCCCCGCCTCTAATACCATGCTTTGGCTGGGTTCGCCTCCAATTCCATGGTTTTGGCTGGCCCTGTCTCCAATTCCATGGTTTTGTCTGGTCCCGCCTCCAATACCATGGTTTTGGCTGGCCCTGCCTCCAATTCCATGGATACCGCTGGCCCTGCCTCCAATACCATGGTTTTGGCTGGCCCTGCCTCCAATACTATGGTTTTGGCTGGCCCCGCCTCCAATTCCATGGTTTTGGCTGGCCCCGCCTCCAATACCATGGTTTTGTCTGGTCCCGCCTCCAATAACATAGTTTTGGCTGGCCTTGCCTCCAATTCCATGGATACGGCTGGCCCCGCCTCCAATACCATGGTTTTGGCTCGCCCCGCCTCCAATTATATGGATACGGCTGGCCCTGCCCCCAATACCATGGTTTTGGATGGCCCCGCCTCCTATACCATGGTTTTGGCTGGCCCTGCCTCCAATACCATGCTTTGGCTGGCCCCGCCTCCAATTCCATGGTTTTGGCTGGCCCCGCCTCAACACCATGCTTTGGCTGGCCCCGCCTCCAATTCCATGGTTTTGGCTGGCCCCGCCTCCAATACAATGGTTTTGTCTGGTCCCGCCTCCAATACCATGGTTTTGGCTGGCCCCGCCTCCAATAACATGGTTTTGTCTGGTCCCGCCTCCAATACCATGGTTTTGGCTGGCCCCGCCTCCAATACAATGGTTTTGGCTGGCCCCGCCTCCAAAACCATGGTTTTGGATGGCCCCGCCTCCAATACCATGCTTTGGCTGGCCTCGCCTCCAATTCCATGGTTTTGGCTAGCCCTGCCTCCAATACCATGGTTTTGGGTGGCCCTGCCTCCAATACCATGGTTTTGGCTGGCTCTGCTCCCAATACCATGCATTGGCAGGCCCAGCCTCCAATTCCATGGTTTTGGCTGGCCCCGCCTCAATACCATGCTTTGGCTGTCCCCGCCTTCAATACCATGGTTTTGGCTGGCCCCGCCTCCAATTCCATGGATACGGCTGGCCCCGCCCCCAATACCATGGTTTAGGCTGGTCCTGCCTCCATTACCATGGTTTTGGCTGGCCCTGCCTCCAATTCCATGGATACCGCTGGCCCTGCCTCCAATACCATGGTTTTGGCTGGCCCTGCCTCCAATACTATGGTTTTGGCTGGCCCCGCCTCCAATTCCATGGTTTTGGCTGGCCCGCCTCCAATACCATGGTTTTGTCTGGTCCCGCCTCCAATAACATAGTTTTGGCTGGCCTTGCCTCCAATACCATGGTTTTGTCTGGTCCCGCCTCCAATAACATAGTTTTGGCTGGCCTTGCCTCCAATTCCATGGATACGGCGGGCCCCGCCTCCAATACCATGGTTTTGGCTCGCCCCGCCTCCAATTATATGGATACGGCTGGCCCTGCCCCCAATACCATGGTTTTGGATGGCCCCGCCTCCTATACCATGGTTTTGGCTGGCCCTGCCTCCAATACCATGCTTTGGCTGGCCCCGCCTCCAATTCCATGGTTTTGGCTGGCCCCGCCTCAACACCATGCTTTGGCTGGCCCCGCCTCCAATTCCATGGTTTTGGCTGGCCCCGCCTCCAATACAATGGTTTTGTCTGGTCCCGCCTCCAATACCATGGTTTTGGCTGGCCCCGCCTCCAATAACATGCATTTGTCTGGTCCCGCCTCCAATACCATGGTTTTGGCTGGCCCCGCCTCCAATACAATGGTTTTGGCTGGCCCCGCCTCCAAAACCATGGTTTTGGATGGCCCCGCCTCCAATACCATGCTTTGGCTGGCCTCGCCTCCAATTCCATGGTTTTGGCTAGCCCTGCCTCCAATACCATGCTTTGGCTGGCCCTGCCTCCAATTCCATGGTTTTGGCTGGCCCCGCCTCAACACCATGCTTTGGCTGGCCCCGCCTCCAATTCCATGGTTTTGGCTGGCCCCGCCTCCAATACAATGGTTTTGTCTGGTCCCACCTCCAATACCATGGTTTTGTCTGGTCCCGCCTCCAATACCATGGTTTTGGCTGGCCCCGCCTCCAATACAATGGTTTTGGCTGGCCCTGCCTCCAAAACCATGGTTTTGGATGGCCCCGCCTCCAATACCATGCTTTGGCTGGCCTCGCCTCCAATTCCATGGTTTTGGCTAGCCCTGCCTCCAATACCATGGTTTTGGGTGGCCCTGCCTCCAATACCATGGTTTTGGCTGGCTCTGCCTCCAATACAATGGTTTTGGCTGGCCCCGCCTCCAAAACCATGGTTTTGGATGGCCCCGCCTCCAATACCATGGATACGGCTGGCCCCGCCTCCAATTCCAAGGTCTTGGCTGGCCCCGCCTCAACACCATGCTTTGGCTGGCCCGGCCTCCAATACCATGCTTTGGCTGGCCCCTCCTCAACACCATGCATTGGCTGGCCCCGCCTCCAATTCCATGGTCTTGGCTGGCCCCGCCTCCAATACCATGGTTTTGTCTGGTCCCGCCTCCAATACCATGGTTTTGGCTAGCCCTGCCTCCAATACCATGGTTTTGGCTGGCCCCGCCTCCAATACCATGGTTTTGTCTGGTCCCGCCTCCAATACCATGGTTTTGGTTGGCCCTGCCTCCAATACCATAGTTTTGGCTGGCCCCGCCTCCAAAACCATGGTTTTGGATGGCCCCGCCTCTAATACCATGCTTTGGCTGGGTTCGCCTCCAATTCCATGGTTTTGGCTGGCCCTGTCTCCAATTCCATGGTTTTGTCTGGTCCCGCCTCCAATACCATGGTTTTGGCTGGCCCTGCCTCCAATTCCATGGATACCGCTGGCCCTGCCTCCAATACCATGGTTTTGGCTGGCCCTGCCTCCAATACTATGGTTTTGGCTGGCCCCGCCTCCAATTCCATGGTTTTGGCTGGCCCCGCCTCCAATACCATGGTTTTGTCTGGTCCCGCCTCCAATAACATAGTTTTGGCTGGCCTTGCCTCCAATTCCATGGATACGGCTGGCCCCGCCTCCAATACCATGGTTTTGGCTCGCCCCGCCTCCAATTATATGGATACGGCTGGCCCTGCCCCCAATACCATGGTTTTGGATGGCCCCGCCTCCTATACCATGGTTTTGGCTGGCCCTGCCTCCAATACCATGCTTTGGCTGGCCCCGCCTCCAATTCCATGGTTTTGGCTGGCCCCGCCTCAACACCATGCTTTGGCTGGCCCCGCCTCCAATTCCATGGTTTTGGCTGGCCCCGCCTCCAATACAATGGTTTTGTCTGGTCCCGCCTCCAATACCATGGTTTTGGCTGGCCCCGCCTCCAATAACATGGTTTTGTCTGGTCCCGCCTCCAATACCATGGTTTTGGCTGGCCCCGCCTCCAATACAATGGTTTTGGCTGGCCCCGCCTCCAAAACCATGGTTTTGGATGGCCCCGCCTCCAATACCATGCTTTGGCTGGCCTCGCCTCCAATTCCATGGTTTTGGCTAGCCCTGCCTCCAATACCATGCTTTGGCTGGCCCTGCCTCCAATTCCATGGTTTTGGCTGGCCCCGCCTCAACACCATGCTTTGGCTGGCCCCGCCTCCAATTCCATGGTTTTGGCTGGCCCCGCCTCCAATACAATGGTTTTGTCTGGTCCCACCTCCAATACCATGGTTTTGTCTGGTCCCGCCTCCAATACCATGGTTTTGGCTGGCCCCGCCTCCAATACAATGGTTTTGGCTGGCCCTGCCTCCAAAACCATGGTTTTGGATGGCCCCGCCTCCAATACCATGCTTTGGCTGGCCTCGCCTCCAATTCCATGGTTTTGGCTAGCCCTGCCTCCAATACCATGGTTTTGGGTGGCCCTGCCTCCAATACCATGGTTTTGGCTGGCTCTGCCTCCAATACCATGCATTGGCAGGCCCAGCCTCCAATTCCATGGTTTTGGCTGGCCCCGCCTCAATACCATGCTTTGGCTGTCCCCGCCTTCAATACCATGGTTTTGGCTGGCCCCGCCTCCAATTCCATGGATACGGCTGGCCCCGCCCCCAATACCATGGTTTAGGCTGGTCCTGCCTCCATTACCATGGTTTTGGCTGGCCCTGCCTCCAATTCCATGGATACCGCTGGCCCTGCCTCCAATACCATGGTTTTGGCTGGCCCTGCCTCCAATACTATGGTTTTGGCTGGCCCCGCCTCCAATTCCATGGTTTTGGCTGGCCCCGCCTCCAATACCATGGTTTTGTCTGGTCCCGCCTCCAATAACATAGTTTTGGCTGGCCTTGCCTCCAATACCATGGTTTTGTCTGGTCCCGCCTCCAATAACATAGTTTTGGCTGGCCTTGCCTCCAATTCCATGGATACGGCTGGCCCCGCCTCCAATACCATGGTTTTGGCTCGCCCCGCCTCCAATTATATGGATACGGCTGGCCCTGCCCCCAATACCATGGTTTTGGATGGCCCCGCCTCCTATACCATGGTTTTGGCTGGCCCTGCCTCCAATACCATGCTTTGGCTGGCCCCGCCTCCAATTCCATGGTTTTGGCTGGCCCCGCCTCAACACCATGCTTTGGCTGGCCCCGCCTCCAATTCCATGGTTTTGGCTGGCCCCGCCTCCAATACAATGGTTTTGTCTGGTACCGCCTCCAATACCATGGTTTTGGCTGGCCCCGCCTCCAATAACATGGTTTTGTCTGGTCCCGCCTCCAATACCATGGTTTTGGCTGGCCCCGCCTCCAATACAATGGTTTTGGCTGGCCCCGCCTCCAAAACCATGGTTTTGGATGGCCCCGCCTCCAATACCATGCTTTGGCTGGCCTCGCCTCCAATTCCATGGTTTTGGCTAGCCCTGCCTCCAATACCATGCTTTGGCTGGCCCTGCCTCCAATTCCATGGTTTTGGCTGGCCCCGCCTCAACACCATGCTTTGGCTGGCCCCGCCTCCAATTCCATGGTTTTGGCTGGCCCCGCCTCCAATACAATGGTTTTGTCTGGTCCCACCTCCAATACCATGGTTTTGTCTGGTCCCGCCTCCAATACCATGGTTTTGGCTGGCCCCGCCTCCAATACAATGGTTTTGGCTGGCCCTGCCTCCAAAACCATGGTTTTGGATGGCCCCGCCTCCAATACCATGCTTTGGCTGGCCTCGCCTCCAATTCCATGGTTTTGGCTAGCCCTGCCTCCAATACCATGGTTTTGGGTGGCCCTGCCTCCAATACCATGGTTTTGGCTGGCTCTGCCTCCAATACCATGCATTGGCAGGCCCAGCCTCCAATTCCATGGTTTTGGCTGGCCCCGCCTCAATACCATGCTTTGGCTGTCCCCGCCTTCAATACCATGGTTTTGGCTGGCCCCGCCTCCAATTCCATGGATACGGCTGGCCCCGCCCCCAATACCATGGTTTAGGCTGGTCCTGCCTCCATTACCATGGTTTTGGCTGGCTCCACTTCCAATACTATACTTTGGCTGGCCCCTCCTCCAAAACCATTGATACGGCTGGCCCCGCCTCCAATACCATGGTTTTGGCTGGCCCCGTCTCAAATACCATGGTTTTGAATGGCCCTGCCTCCAATTCCATGGATACGGCTGGCCCCGCCTCCAATTCCAAGGTCTTGGCTGGCCCCGCCTCAACACCATGCTTTGGCTGGCCCGGCCTCCAATACCATGCTTTGGCTGGCCCCTCCTCAACACCATGCATTGGCTGGCCCCGCCTCCAATTCCATGGTCTTGGCTGGCCCCGCCTCCAATACCATGGTTTTGTCTGGTCCCGCCTCCAATACCATGGTTTTGGCTAGCCCTGCCTCCAATACCATGGTTTTGGCTGGCCCCGCCTCCAATACCATGGTTTTGTCTGGTCCCGCCTCTAATACCATGGTTTTGGTTGGCCCCGCCTCCAATACCATAGTTTTGGCTGGCCCCGCCTCCAAAACCATGGTTTTGGATGGCCCCGCCTCTAATACCATGCTTTGGCTGGGTTCGCCTCCAATTCCATGGTTTTGGCTGGCCCTGTCTCCAATTCCATGGTTTTGTCTGGTCCCGCCTCCAATACCATGGTTTTGGCTGGCCCTGCCTCCAATTCCATGGATACCGCTGGCCCTGCCTCCAATACCATGGTTTTGGCTGGCCCTGCCTCCAATACTATGGTTTTGGCTGGCCCCGCCTCCAATTCCATGGTTTTGGCTGGCCCCGCCTCCAATACCATGGTTTTGTCTGGTCCCGCCTCCAATAACATAGTTTTGGCTGGCCTTGCCTCCAATTCCATGGATGCGGCTGGCCCCGCCTCCAATACCATGGTTTTGGCTCGCCCCGCCTCCAATTATATGGATACGGCTGGCCCTGCCCCCAATACCATGGTTTTGGATGGCCCCGCCTCCTATACCATGGTTTTGGCTGGCCCTGCCTCCAATACCATGCTTTGGCTGGCCCCGCCTCCAATTCCATGGTTTTGGCTGGCCCCGCCTCAACACCATGCTTTGGCTGGCCCCGCCTCCAATTCCATGGTTTTGGCTGGCCCCGCCTCCAATACAATGGTTTTGTCTGGTCCCGCCTCCAATACCATGGTTTTGGCTGGCCCCGCCTCCAATAACATGGTTTTGTCTGGTCCCGCCTCCAATACCATGGTTTTGGCTGGCCCCGCCTCCAATACCATGCTTTGGCTGGCCTCACCTCCAATTCCATGGTTTTGGCTAGCCCTGCCTCCAATACCATGCTTTGGCTGGCCCTGCCTCCAATTCCATGGTTTTGGCTGGCCCCGCCTCAACACCATGCTTTGGCTGGCCCCGCCTCCAATAACATGGTTTTGTCTGGTCCCGCCTCCAATACCATGGTTTTGGATGGCCCCGCCTCCAATACCATGCTTTGGCTGGCCTCACCTCCAATTCCATGGTTTTGGCTAGCCCTGCCTCCAATACCATGCTTTGGCTGGCCCTGCCTCCAATTCCATGGTTTTGGCTGGCCCCGCCTCAACACCATGCTTTGGCTGGCCCCGCCTCCAATTCCATGGTTTTGGCTGGCCCCGCCTCCAATACAATGGTTTTGTCTGGTCCCACCTCCAATACCATGGTTTTGTCTGGTCCCGCCTCCAATACCATGGTTTTGGCTGGCCCCGCCTCCAATACAATGGTTTTGGCTGGCCCTGCCTCCAAAACCATGGTTTTGGATGGCCCCGCCTCCAATACCATGCTTTGGCTGGCCTCGCCTCCAATTCCATGGTTTTGGCTAGCCCTGCCTCCAATACCATGGTTTTGGGTGGCCCTGCCTCCAATACCATGGTTTTGGCTGGCCCTGCCTCCAATTCCATGGATACGGCTGGCCCCACCTCCAATACCATGGTTTTGGCTGGTCCCGCCTCCAATACCATGGTTTTGGCTCGCCCTGCCTCCAATACCATGGAATTGGCTGGCCCCGCCTCCAATTCCATGGATACGGCTGACCCCGCCTCCAATACCATGGTTTTGCCTGGCCGCACCTCCAATACCATGGTTTTGGCTGGCCCTGCCTCCAATAACATGGTTTTCGCTGGCCCCGCCTCCAATACCATAGTTTTGGCTGATCCCGCACCCAATACCATGGTTTTGGCTGGCCCCGCCTCCAATTCCATGGATACGGCTGGCCCCGCCTCCAATTCCATGGATACGGCTGGCCCCGCCTCCAATACCATTGTTTTGTCTGGTCCCGCCTCCAATTCCATGGTTTTGTCTGGTCCCACCTCCAATACCATGGTTTTGGCTGGCCCTGCCTCCAATTCCATGGAGACGGCTGGCCCTGCCTTCAATACCATGGTTTTGGGTGGCCCTGCCTCCAATACCATGGTTTTGGCTGGCCCTGCCTCCAATTCCATTGATACGGCTGGCCCCGCCTCCAATTCCATGGTTTTGGTTGGCTCTGTCTCCAATACCATGGTTTTGGCTGGCCCCGCCTCCAATTACATGGATATGACTGGCTCCGCCTCCAATACCATGGATAAGGCTGGCCCCGCCTCCAATTCCATGGATACGGCTGGCCCCGCCTCCAATACCATGGTTTTGGCTGGTCCCGCCTCCAATACCATGGTTTTGGCTGGCCACGCCTCAAATAACATGGTTTTGGCTGGCCACGCCTCCAATACCATGGTTTTGAATGGCCACGCCTCCAATTCCATGGATACAGCTGGCCCCGCCTCCAATACCATTTTGGCTGGTCCCACCTCCAATGCCATGGTTTTGGCTGGCCCCGCCTCCAATTCCATGGATACGGCTGGCCCCGCCTCCAATTCCATGGATACGGCTGGCCCCGCCTCCAATACCATGGATAAGGTTGGCCCCCGCCTCCAATACCATGGTTTTGGCTGGCCCTGCCTCCAATTCCATGGATACGCTGGCACAGCCTCCAATACCATGGTTTTATCTGGCCCCGCCTCCAATACCATGCTTTGGCTGGCCCCGCCTCCAATACCATGGATACGGCTGGCCCCGTCTCCAATTCCATGGTTTTGGTTGGCTCCGCCTCCAATACCGTGGATTTGGCTGGCCCCGCCACCAACACCATAGTTTTGGCTGGCCCTGCATCCAATTCCATGGATACGGCTGGCCCCGCATCCAATTCCATGGAAACGGCTGGCCCCGCCTCCAATACCATTTTGGCTGGCCCCACCTCCAATGCCATGGTTTTGGCTGGCCCCACCTCCAATTCCATGGATACGGCTGGCCCCGCCTCCAATACCATGGATAAGGTTGGCCCCCGCCTCCAATACCATGGTTTTGGCTGGCCCTGCCTCCAATTCCATGGATACGCTGGCACAGCCTCCAATACCATGGTTTTATCTGGCCCCGCCTCCAATACCATGCTTTGGCTGGCCCCGCCTCCAATACCATAGTTTTGGCTGGCCCTGCATCCAATTCCATGGATACGGCTGGCCCCGCATCCAATTCCATGGAAACGGCTGGCCCCACCTCCAATACCATGGATAAGGCTAGCCCTGCCTCCAATACGATGGTTTTGAATGGCCCCGCCTCCAATTGCATGGATACGGCTAGCCCCGCCTCCAATACCATGGTTTTGGCTGGTCCGGCCTCCATTACCATGGGTTTGGCTGGCCCAGCCTCCAATACCATGGTTTTGGCTGGCCCCGCCTCCAATTCCATGGATACCGCTGGCCCCGCCTCCAAAACCATGGTTTTGGCTGGCCCTGCCTCCAATTCCATGGATACCGCTGGCCCTGCCTCCAATACCATGGTTTTGGCTGGTCCCGCCTCCAATACTATGGTTTTGGCTGGCCCCGCCTCCAATACCATGGTTTTGTCTGGTTCCGCCTCCAATAACATAGTTTTGGCTGGCCTTGCCTCCAATTCCATGGATACGGCTGTCCCCGCCTCCAATACCATGGTTTTGGCTGGCCCCGCCTCCAATACCATGGTTTTGGCTGGCCCCACCTCCAATTATATGGATACGGCTGGCCCCGCCCCAATACCAGGGTTTTGGCTGGCCCCGCCCCAATACCAGGGTTTTGGCTGGCCCCGCCTCCAATACCATGGTTTTGGCTGGCCCCGCCTCCAATACCATTGTTTTGGCTGGTCCCGCCTCCAATACTATGGTTTTGGCTGGCGCCGCCTCCAATACCATGGTTTTGTCTGGTTCCGCCTCCAATAACATAGTTTTGGCTGGCCTTGCCTCCAATTCCATGGTTACGGCTGCACCCGCCTCCAATACCATGCTTTGGCTGGCCCTGCCTCTAATACCATTGTTTTGGCTGGCCCTGCCTCCAATTATATGGATACAACTGGCCCCGCCCCCAATACCAGGGTTTTGGCTGGCCCCGCCTCCAATACCATGGTTTTGGCTGGCCCTGCCTCCAATACCATGGTTTTGGCTGGCTCTGCCTCCAATACAATGGTTTTGGCTGGCCCCGCCTCCAAAACCATGGTTTTGGATGGCCCCGCCTCCAATACCATGGATACGGCTGGCCCCGCCTCCAATTCCAAGGTCTTGGCTGGCCCCGCCTCAACACCATGCTTTGGCTGGCCCGGCCTCCAATACCATGCTTTGGCTGGCCCCTCCTCAACACCATGCATTGGCTGGCCCCGCCTCCAATTCCATGGTCTTGGCTGGCCCCGCCTCCAATACCATGGTTTTGTCTGGTCCCGCCTCCAATACCATGGTTTTGGCTGGCCCTGCCTCCAATACCATAGTTTTGGCTGGCCCCGCCTCCAAAACCATGGTTTTGGATGGCCCCGCCTCTAATACCATGCTTTGGCTGGGTTCGCCTCCAATTCCATGGTTTTGGCTGGCCCTGTCTCCAATTCCATGGTTTTGTCTGGTCCCGCCTCCAATACCATGGTTTTGGCTGGCCCTGCCTCCAATTCCATGGATACCGCTGGCCCTGCCTCCAATACCATGGTTTTGGCTGGCCCTGCCTCCAATACTATGGTTTTGGCTGGCCCCGCCTCCAATTCCATGGTTTTGGCTGGCCCCGCCTCCAATACCATGGTTTTGTCTGGTCCCGCCTCCAATAACATAGTTTTGGCTGGCCTTGCCTCCAATTCCATGGATACGGCTGGCCCCGCCTCCAATACCATGGTTTTGGCTCGCCCCGCCTCCAATTATATGGATACGGCTGGCCCTGCCCCCAATACCATGGTTTTGTCTGGTCCCGCCTCCAATACCATGGTTTTGGTTGGCCCTGCCTCCAATACCATAGTTTTGGCTGGCCCCGCCTCCAAAACCATGGTTTTGGATGGCCCCGCCTCTAATACCATGCTTTGGCTGGGTTCGCCTCCAATTCCATGGTTTTGGCTGGCCCTGTCTCCAATTCCATGGTTTTGTCTGGTCCCGCCTCCAATACCATGGTTTTGGCTGGCCCTGCCTCCAATTCCATGGATACCGCTGGCCCTGCCTCCAATACCATGGTTTTGGCTGGCCCTGCCTCCAATACTATGGTTTTGGCTGGCCCCGCCTCCAATTCCATGGTTTTGGCTGGCCCCGCCTCCAATACCATGGTTTTGTCTGGTCCCGCCTCCAATAACATAGTTTTGGCTGGCCTTGCCTCCAATTCCATGGATACGGCTGGCCCCGCCTCCAATACCATGGTTTTGGCTCGCCCCGCCTCCAATTATATGGATACGGCTGGCCCTGCCCCCAATACCATGGTTTTGGATGGCCCCGCCTCCTATACCATGGTTTTGGCTGGCCCTGCCTCCAATACCATGCTTTGGCTGGCCCCGCCTCCAATTCCATGGTTTTGGCTGGCCCCGCCTCAACACCATGCTTTGGCTGGCCCCGCCTCCAATTCCATGGTTTTGGCTGGCCCCGCCTCCAATACAATGGTTTTGTCTGGTCCCGCCTCCAATACCATGGTTTTGGCTGGCCCCGCCTCCAATAACATGGTTTTGTCTGGTCCCGCCTCCAATACCATGGTTTTGGCTGGCCCCGCCTCCAATACAATGGTTTTGGCTGGCCCCGCCTCCAAAACCATGGTTTTGGATGGCCCCGCCTCCAATACCATGCTTTGGCTGGCCTCGCCTCCAATTCCATGGTTTTGGCTAGCCCTGCCTCCAATACCATGCTTTGGCTGGCCCTGCCTCCAATTCCATGGTTTTGGCTGGCCCCGCCTCAACACCATGCTTTGGCTGGCCCCGCCTCCAATTCCATGGTTTTGGCTGGCCCCGCCTCCAATACAATGGTTTTGTCTGGTCCCACCTCCAATACCATGGTTTTGTCTGGTCCCGCCTCCAATACCATGGTTTTGGCTGGCCCCGCCTCCAATACAATGGTTTTGGCTGGCCCTGCCTCCAAAACCATGGTTTTGGATGGCCCCGCCTCCAATACCATGCTTTGGCTGGCCTCGCCTCCAATTCCATGGTTTTGGCTAGCCCTGCCTCCAATACCATGGTTTTGGGTGGCCCTGCCTCCAATACCATGGTTTTGGCTGGCTCTGCCTCCAATACCATGCATTGGCAGGCCCAGCCTCCAATTCCATGGTTTTGGCTGGCCCCGCCTCAATACCATGCTTTGGCTGTCCCCGCCTTCAATACCATGGTTTTGGCTGGCCCCGCCTCCAATTCCATGGATACGGCTGGCCCCGCCCCCAATACCATGGTTTAGGCTGGTCCTGCCTCCATTACCATGGTTTTGGCTGGCCCTGCCTCCAATTCCATGGATACCGCTGGCCCTGCCTCCAATACCATGGTTTTGGCTGGCCCTGCCTCCAATACTATGGTTTTGGCTGGCCCCGCCTCCAATTCCATGGTTTTGGCTGGCCCCGCCTCCAATACCATGGTTTTGTCTGGTCCCGCCTCCAATAACATAGTTTTGGCTGGCCTTGCCTCCAATACCATGGTTTTGTCTGGTCCCGCCTCCAATAACATAGTTTTGGCTGGCCTTGCCTCCAATTCCATGGATACGGCTGGCCCCGCCTCCAATACCATGGTTTTGGCTCGCCCCGCCTCCAATTATATGGATACGGCTGGCCCTGCCCCCAATACCATGGTTTTGGATGGCCCCGCCTCCTATACCATGGTTTTGGCTGGCCCTGCCTCCAATACCATGCTTTGGCTGGCCCCGCCTCCAATTCCATGGTTTTGGCTGGCCCCGCCTCAACACCATGCTTTGGCTGGCCCCGCCTCCAATTCCATGGTTTTGGCTGGCCCCGCCTCCAATACAATGGTTTTGTCTGGTCCCGCCTCCAATACCATGGTTTTGGCTGGCCCCGCCTCCAATAACATGGTTTTGTCTGGTCCCGCCTCCAATACCATGGTTTTGGCTGGCCCCGCCTCCAATACAATGGTTTTGGCTGGCCCTGCCTCCAAAACCATGGTTTTGGATGGCCCCGCCTCCAATACCATGCTTTGGCTGGCCTCGCCTCCAATTCCATGGTTTTGGCTAGCCCTGCCTCCAATACCATGGTTTTGGGTGGCCCTGCCTCCAATACCATGGTTTTGGCTGGCTCTGCCTCCAATACCATGCATTGGCAGGCCCAGCCTCCAATTCCATGGTTTTGGCTGGCCCCGCCTCAATACCATGCTTTGGCTGTCCCCGCCTTCAATACCATGGTTTAGGCTGGTCCTGCCTCCATTACCATGGTTTTGGCTGGCTCCACTTCCAATACTATACTTTGGCTGGCCCCTCCTCCAAAACCATTGATACGGCTGGCCCCGCCTCCAATACCATGGTTTTGGCTGGCCCCGTCTCAAATACCATGGTTTTGAATGGCCCTGCCTCCAATTCCATGGATACGGCTGGCCCCGCCTCCAATTCCAAGGTCTTGGCTGGCCCCGCCTCAACACCATGCTTTGGCTGGCCCGGCCTCCAATACCATGCTTTGGCTGGCCCCTCCTCAACACCATGCATTGGCTGGCCCCGCCTCCAATTCCATGGTCTTGGCTGGCCCCGCCTCCAATACCATGGTTTTGTCTGGTCCCGCCTCCAATACCATGGTTTTGGCTAGCCCTGCCTCCAATACCATGGTTTTGGCTGGCCCCGCCTCCAATACCATGGTTTTGTCTGGTCCCGCCTCTAATACCATGGTTTTGGTTGGCCCCGCCTCCAATACCATAGTTTTGGCTGGCCCCGCCTCCAAAACCATGGTTTTGGATGGCCCCGCCTCTAATACCATGCTTTGGCTGGGTTCGCCTCCAATTCCATGGTTTTGGCTGGCCCTGTCTCCAATTCCATGGTTTTGTCTGGTCCCGCCTCCAATACCATGGTTTTGGCTGGCCCTGCCTCCAATTCCATGGATACCGCTGGCCCTGCCTCCAATACCATGGTTTTGGCTGGCCCTGCCTCCAATACTATGGTTTTGGCTGGCCCCGCCTCCAATTCCATGGTTTTGGCTGGCCCCGCCTCCAATACCATGGTTTTGTCTGGTCCCGCCTCCAATAACATAGTTTTGGCTGGCCTTGCCTCCAATTCCATGGATGCGGCTGGCCCCGCCTCCAATACCATGGTTTTGGCTCGCCCCGCCTCCAATTATATGGATACGGCTGGCCCTGCCCCCAATACCATGGTTTTGGATGGCCCCGCCTCCTATACCATGGTTTTGGCTGGCCCTGCCTCCAATACCATGCTTTGGCTGGCCCCGCCTCCAATTCCATGGTTTTGGCTGGCCCCGCCTCAACACCATGCTTTGGCTGGCCCCGCCTCCAATTCCATGGTTTTGGCTGGCCCCGCCTCCAATACAATGGTTTTGTCTGGTCCCGCCTCCAATACCATGGTTTTGGCTGGCCCCGCCTCCAATAACATGGTTTTGTCTGGTCCCGCCTCCAATACCATGGTTTTGGCTGGCCCCGCCTCCAATACCATGCTTTGGCCGGCCTCACCTCCAATTCCATGGTTTTGGCTAGCCCTGCCTCCAATACCATGCTTTGGCTGGCCCTGCCTCCAATTCCATGGTTTTGGCTGGCCCCGCCTCAACACCATGCTTTGGCTGGCCCCGCCTCCAATAACATGGTTTTGTCTGGTCCCGCCTCCAATACCATGGTTTTGGATGGCCCCGCCTCCAATACCATGCTTTGGCTGGCCTCACCTCCAATTCCATGGTTTTGGCTAGCCCTGCCTCCAATACCATGCTTTGGCTGGCCCTGCCTCCAATTCCATGGTTTTGGCTGGCCCCGCCTCAACACCATGCTTTGGCTGGCCCCGCCTCCAATTCCATGGTTTTGGCTGGCCCCGCCTCCAATACAATGGTTTTGTCTGGTCCCACCTCCAATACCATGGTTTTGTCTGGTCCCGCCTCCAATACCATGGTTTTGGCTGGCCCCGCCTCCAATACAATGGTTTTGGCTGGCCCTGCCTCCAAAACCATGGTTTTGGATGGCCCCGCCTCCAATACCATGCTTTGGCTGGCCTCGCCTCCAATTCCATGGTTTTGGCTAGCCCTGCCTCCAATACCATGGTTTTGGGTGGCCCTGCCTCCAATACCATGGTTTTGGCTGGCCCTGCCTCCAATACCATGCATTGGCAGGCCCAGCCTCCAATTCCATGGTTTTGGCTGGCCCCGCCTCAATACCATGCTTTGGCTGTCCCCGCCTTCAATACCATGGTTTTGGCTGGCCCCGCCTCCAATTCCATGGATACGGCTGGCCCCGCCCCCAATACCATGGTTTAGGCTGGTCCTGCCTCCATTACCATGGTTTTGGCTGGCTCCACTTCCAATACTATACTTTGGCTGGCCCCTCCTCCAAAACCATTGATACGGCTGGCCCCGCCTCCAATACCATGGTTTTGGCTGGCCCCGTCTCAAATACCATGGTTTTGAATGGCCCTGCCTCCAATTCCATGGATACGGCTGGCCCCGCCTCCAATTCCATGGATACGGCTGGCCCCGCCTCCAATACCATTGTTTTGTCTGGTCCCGCCTCCAATTCCATGGTTTTGTCTGGTCCCACCTCCAATACCATGGTTTTGGCTGGCCCTGCCTCCAATTCCATGGAGACGGCTGGCCCTGCCTTCAATACCATGGTTTTGGGTGGCCCTGCCTCCAATACCATGGTTTTGGCTGGCCCTGCCTCCAATTCCATTGATACGGCTGGCCCCGCCTCCAATTCCATGGTTTTGGTTGGCTCCGTCTCCAATACCATGGTTTTGGCTGGCCCCGCCTCCAATTACATGGATATGACTGGCTCCGCCTCCAATACCATGGATAAGGCTGGCCCCGCTTCCAATTCCATGGATACGGCTGGCCCCGCCTCCAATACCATGGTTTTGGCTGGTCCCGCCTCCAATACCATGGTTTTGGCTGGCCACGCCTCAAATAACATGGTTTTGGCTGTCCACGCCTCCAATACCATGGTTTTGAATGGCCACGCCTCCAATTCCATGGATACAGCTGGCCCCGCCTCCAATACCATTTTGGCTGGCCCCACCTCCAATGCCATGGTTTTGGCTGGCCCCGCCTCCAATTCCATGGATACGGCTGGCCCCGCCTCCAATTCCATGGATACGGCTGGCCCCGCCTCCAATACCATGGATAAGGTTGGCCCCCGCCTCCAATACCATGGTTTTGGCTGGCCCTGCCTCCAATTCCATGGATACGCTGGCACAGCCTCCAATACCATGGTTTTATCTGGCCCCGCCTCCAATACCATGCTTTGGCTGGCCCCGCCTCCAATACCATGGATACGGCTGGCCCCGTCTCCAATTCCATGGTTTTGGTTGGCTCCGCCTCCAATACCGTGGATTTGGCTGGCCCCGCCACCAACACCATAGTTTTGGCTGGCCCTGCATCCAATTCCATGGATACGGCTGGCCCCGCATCCAATTCCATGGAAACGGCTGGCCCCGCCTCCAATACCATTTTGGCTGGCCCCACCTCCAATGCCATGGTTTTGGCTGGCCCCACCTCCAATTCCATGGATACGGCTGGCCCCGCCTCCAATACCATGGATAAGGTTGGCCCCCGCCTCCAATACCATGGTTTTGGCTGGCCCTGCCTCCAATTCCATGGATACGCTGGCACAGCCTCCAATACCATGGTTTTATCTGGCCCCGCCTCCAATACCATGCTTTGGCTGGCCCCGCCTCCAATACCATAGTTTTGGCTGGCCCTGCATCCAATTCCATGGATACGGCTGGCCCCGCATCCAATTCCATGGAAACGGCTGGCCCCACCTCCAATACCATGGATAAGGCTAGCCCTGCCTCCAATACGATGGTTTTGAATGGCCCCGCCTCCAATTGCATGGATACGGCTAGCCCCGCCTCCAATACCATGGTTTTGGCTGGTCCGGCCTCCATTACCATGGGTTTGGCTGGCCCAGCCTCCAATACCATGGTTTTGGCTGGCCCCGCCTCCAATTCCATGGATACCGCTGGCCCCGCCTCCAAAACCATGGTTTTGGCTGGCCCTGCCTCCAATTCCATGGATACCGCTGGCCCTGCCTCCAATACCATGGTTTTGGCTGGTCCCGCCTCCAATACTATGGTTTTGGCTGGCCCCGCCTCCAATACCATGGTTTTGTCTGGTTCCGCCTCCAATAACATAGTTTTGGCTGGCCTTGCCTCCAATTCCATGGATACGGCTGTCCCCGCCTCCAATACCATGGTTTTGGCTGGCCCCGCCTCCAATACCATGGTTTTGGCTGGCCCCACCTCCAATTATATGGATACGGCTGGCCCCGCCCCAATACCAGGGTTTTGGCTGGCCCCGCCCCAATACCAGGGTTTTGGCTGGCCCCGCCTCCAATACCATGGTTTTGGCTGGCCCCGCCTCCAATACCATTGTTTTGGCTGGTCCCGCCTCCAATACTATGGTTTTGGCTGGCCCCGCCTCCAATACCATGGTTTTGTCTGGTTCCGCCTCCAATAACATAGTTTTGGCTGGCCTTGCCTCCAATTCCATGGTTACGGCTGCACCCGCCTCCAATACCATGCTTTGGCTGGCCCTGCCTCTAATACCATTGTTTTGGCTGGCCCTGCCTCCAATTATATGGATACAACTGGCCCCGCCCCCAATACCAGGGTTTTGGCTGGCCCCGCCTCCAATACCATGGTTTTGGCTGGCCCTGCCTCCAATAGCATGCTTTGGCTGGCCCCTCCTCCAATTCCATGGTTTTGGCTGGCCCCGCCTCCAATACCATGCTTTGGCTGGCCCCACCTCCAATTCCATGGTTTTGGCTGGCCCTGCCTCCAATACCATGGTTTTGTCTGGTCCCCCCTCAAATACCATAGTTTTGGCTGGCCCTACCTATAATTCTATGGATACGGCTGGCCCAGCCTCCAATACCATGGTTTTGGCTGGCCCCGCCTCCAATACCATGGTTTTGCCTGGCCCTGCCTCCAATACCATGCTTTGGCTGGCCCCGCCTCCAATACCATGGTTTTGGCTGGCCCCGCCTTTAATACCATGGTTTTGGCTGGCCCCGCCTCCAATACCATGGTTTTGTCTGGTCCCGCCTCCAGTACCATGGTTTTGGCTGGCCCGCCTCCAATTATATGGATACGGCTGGCCCCGCCTCCAATTCCATGGTTTTGGCTGGCCCCGCCTCAACACCATGCTTTGGCTGGCCCCGCCTCCAATTCCATGGTTTTGGCTGGCCCCGCCTCCAATACAATGGTTTTGTCTGGTCCCGCCTCCGATACCATGGTTTTGGCTGGCCCCGCCTCCAATACAATGGTTTTGTCTGGTCCCGCCTCCGATACCATGGTTTTGGCTGGCCCCGCCTCCAATACCATGGTTTTGGCTGGCCCCGCCTCCAATACCATGGTTTTGTCTGGTCCCACCTCCAATACCATGGTTTTGGCTTGCCCCGCCTCCAATTCCATGGATACAGCTGCCCCCCCCAATACCATGGTTTTGGCTGGCCCCGCCTCCAATACCATGGTTTTGGCTGGCCCCGCCTCCAATACCATGGTTTTGGCTGGCACCGCCTCCAATACCATGGTTTTGTCTGGTCCCGCCTCCGATACCATGGTTTTGGCTGGCCCCGCCTCCAATACAATGGTTTTGTCTGGTCCCGCCTCCAATACCATGGTTTTGTCTGGTCCCGCCTCCAATACCATGGTTTTGGCTGGCACCGCCTCCAATACCATGGTTTTGTCTGGTCCCGCCTCCAATACCATGGTTTTGGCTGGCCCCGCCTCCAATACCATGCTTTGGCTGGCCCCGCCTCCAATACCATGCTTTGGCTGTCCCGCCTCCAATACCATGGTTTTGGCTGGCCCTGCCTCCAATTCCATGGATACGGCTGGCCCCGCCTCCAATTCCATGGATACGGCTTGCCCCGCCTCCAATTCCATGGATACAGCTGCCCCCCTCCCCAATACCATGGTTTTGGCTGGCCCCGCCTCCAAAACCATGGTTTTGGCTGGCCCCACCTCCAATACCATGGTTTGTTCTGGTCCTGCCTCCAATACCATGGTTTTGGCTTTCCCTGCCTCCAATTCCATGGATACGGCTGGCCCCGCCTCCAATTCCATGGATACGGCTGGCCCCGCCTCCAATACCATGCTTTGGCTGGCCCTGCCTCCAATACCATGGTTTTGGCTGGCCCTGCCTCCAATTCCATGGAAACGGCTGGCCCCGCCTCCAATTCCATGGATACGGCTGGCCCCGCCTCCAATACCATGGTTTTGGCTGGCCCCGCCTCCAATACCATGGTTTTGGATGGACCCGCCTCCAATACCATGCTTTGGCTGGCCCGGCCTCCAATACCATTGTTTTGGCTGGCCCCGCCTCCAATTATATGGATACGACTGGCCCCGCCCCCAATACCAGGGTTTTGGCTGGCCCTGCCTCCAATACCATGGTTTTGGCTGGCCCTGCATCCAATAGCATGCTTTGGCTGGCCCCTCCTCCAATTCTATGGTTTTGGCTGGCCCCGCCTCCAATACCATGGTTTTGGCTGGCCCTGCCTCCAATGGCATGCTTTGGCTGGCCCCTCCTCCAATTCCATGGTTTTGGCTAGCCCCGCCTCCAATACCATGGTTTTGTCTGGTCCCGCCTCCAATACCATGGTTTTGGTTGGCCCCGCCTCCAATACCATAGTTTTGGCTGGCCCCGCCTCCAAAACCATGGTTTTGGATGGCCCCGCCTCCAATACCATGCTTTGGCTGGCCTCGCCTCCAATTCCATGGTTTTGGCTGGCCCTGTCTCCAATTCCATGGTTTTGTCTGGTCCCGCCTCCAATACCATGGTTTTGGCTGGCCCTGCCTCCAATTCCATGGATACCGCTGGCCCTGCCTCCAATACCATGGTTTTGGCTGGCCCTGCCTCCAATACTATGGTTTTGGCTGGCCCAGCCTCCAATACCATAGTTTTGGCTGGCCCTGCATCCAATTCCATGGATACGGCTGGCCCCGCATCCAATTCCATGGAAACGGCTGGCCCCACCTCCAATACCATGGATAAGGCTAGCCCTGCCTCCAATACGATGGTTTTGAATGGCCCCGCCTCCAATTGCATGGATACGGCTAGCCCCGCCTCCAATACCATGGTTTTGGCTGGTCCGGCCTCCATTACCATGGGTTTGGCTGGCCCAGCCTCCAATACCATGGTTTTGGCTGGCCCCGCCTCCAATTCCATGGATACCGCTGGCCCCGCCTCCAAAACCATGGTTTTGGCTGGCCCTGCCTCCAATTCCATGGATACCGCTGGCCCTGCCTCCAATACCATGGTTTTGGCTGGTCCCGCCTCCAATACTATGGTTTTGGCTGGCCCCGCCTCCAATACCATGGTTTTGGCTGGCCCCGCCTCCAATACCATGGTTTTGGCTGGCCCCACCTCCAATTATATGGATACGGCTGGCCCCGCCCCAATACCAGGGTTTTGGCTGGCCCCGCCCCAATACCAGGGTTTTGGCTGGCCCCGCCTCCAATACCATGGTTTTGGCTGGCCCCGCCTCCAATACCATTGTTTTGGCTGGTCCCGCCTCCAATACTATGGTTTTGGCTGGCCCCGCCTCCAATACCATGGTTTTGTCTGGTTCCGCCTCCAATAACATAGTTTTGGCTGGCCTTGCCTCCAATTCCATGGTTACGGCTGCACCCGCCTCCAATACCATGCTTTGGCTGGCCCTGCCTCTAATACCATTGTTTTGGCTGGCCCTGCCTCCAATTATATGGATACAACTGGCCCCGCCCCCAATACCAGGGTTTTGGCTGGCCCCGCCTCCAATACCATGGTTTTGGCTGGCCCTGCCTCCAATACCATGGTTTTGGCTGGCTCTGCCTCCAATACAATGGTTTTGGCTGGCCCCGCCTCCAAAACCATGGTTTTGGATGGCCCCGCCTCCAATACCATGGATACGGCTGGCCCCGCCTCCAATTCCAAGGTCTTGGCTGGCCCCGCCTCAACACCATGCTTTGGCTGGCCCGGCCTCCAATACCATGCTTTGGCTGGCCCCTCCTCAACACCATGCATTGGCTGGCCCCGCCTCCAATTCCATGGTCTTGGCTTGCCCCGCCTCCAATACCATGGTTTTGTCTGGTCCCGCCTCCAATACCATGGTTTTGGCTAGCCCTGCCTCCAATACCATGGTTTTGGCTGGCCCCGCCTCCAATACCATGGTTTTGTCTGGTCCCGCCTCCAATACCATGGTTTTGGTTGGCCCTGCCTCCAATACCATAGTTTTGGCTGGCCCCGCCTCCAAAACCATGGTTTTGGATGGCCCCGCCTCTAATACCATGCTTCGGCTGGGTTCGCCTCCAATTCCATGGTTTTGGCTGGCCCTGTCTCCAATTCCATGGTTTTGTCTGGTCCCGCCTCCAATACCATGGTTTTGGCTGGCCCTGCCTCCAATTCCATGGATACCGCTGGCCCTGCCTCCAATACCATGGTTTTGGCTGGCCCTGCCTCCAATACTATGGTTTTGGCTGGCCCCGCCTCCAATTCCATGGTTTTGGCTGGCCCCACCTCCAATACCATGGTTTTGTCTGGTCCCGCCTCCAATAACATAGTTTTGGCTGGCCTTGCCTCCAATTCCATGGATACGGCTGGCCCCGCCTCCAATACCATGGTTTTGGCTCGCCCCGCCTCCAATTATAT
Source organism: Ambystoma mexicanum (assembly GCF_040938575.1). Classification (NCBI taxonomy): domain Eukaryota; kingdom Metazoa; phylum Chordata; class Amphibia; order Caudata; family Ambystomatidae; genus Ambystoma; species Ambystoma mexicanum. Next base: position 932,264,972 of record NC_090923.1, read on the forward strand.
GGATACGGCTGGCCCTGCCCCCAATACCATGGTTTTGGATGGCCCCGCCTCCTATACCATGGTTTTGGCTGGCCCTGCCTCCAATACCATGCTTTGGCTGGCCCCGCCTCCAATTCCATGGTTTTGGCTGGCCCCGCCTCAACACCATGCTTTGGCTGGCCCCGCCTCCAATTCCATGGTTTTGGCTAGCCCCGCCTCCAATACAATGGTTTTGTCTGGTCCCGCCTCCAATACCATGGTTTTGGCTGGCCCCGCCTCCAATAACATGGTTTTGTCTGGTCCCGCCTCCAATACCATGGTTTTGGCTGGCCCCGCCTCCAATACAATGGTTTTGGCTGGCCCCGCCTCCAAAACCATGGTTTTGGATGGCCCCGCCTCCAATACCATGCTTTGGCTGGCCTCGCCTCCAATTCCATGGTTTTGGCTAGCCCTGCCTCCAATACCATGCTTTGGCTGGCCCTGCCTCCAATTCCATGGTTTTGGCTGGCCCCGCCTCAACACCATGCTTTGGCTGGCCCCGCCTCCAATTCCATGGTTTTGGCTGGCCCCGCCTCCAATACAATGGTTTTGTCTGGTCCCACCTCCAATACCATGGTTTTGTCTGGTCCCGCCTCCAATACCATGGTTTTGGCTGGCCCCGCCTCCAATACAATGGTTTTGGCTGGCCCTGCCTCCAAAACCATGGTTTTGGATGGCCCCGCCTCCAATACCATGCTTTGGCTGGCCTCGCCTCCAATTCCATGGTTTTGGCTAGCCCTGCCTCCAATACCATGGTTTTGGGTGGCCCTGCCTCCAATACCATGGTTTTGGCTGGCTCTGCCTCCAATACCATGCATTGGCAGGCCCAGCCTCCAATTCCATGGTTTTGGCTGGCCCCGCCTCAATACCATGCTTTGGCTGTCCCCGCCTTCAATACCATGGTTTTGGCTGGCCCCGCCTCCAATTCCATGGATACGGCTGGCCCCGCCCCCAATACCATGGTTTAGGCTGGTCCTGCCTCCATTACCATGGTTTTGGCTGGCCCTGCCTCCAATTCCATGGATACCGCTGGCCCTGCCTCCAATACCATGGTTTTGGCTGGCCCTGCCTCCAATACTATGGTTTTGGCTGGCCCCGCCTCCAATTCCATGGTTTTGGCTGGCCCCGCCTCCAATACCATGGTTTTGTCTGGTCCCGCCTCCAATAACATAGTTTTGGCTGGCCTTGCCTCCAATACCATGGTTTTGTCTGGTCCCGCCTCCAATAACATAGTTTTGGCTGGCCTTGCCTCCAATTCCATGGATACGGCTGGCCCCGCCTCCAATACCATGGTTTTGGCTCGCCCCGCCTCCAATTATATGGATACGGCTGGCCCTGCCCCCAATACCATGGTTTTGGATGGCCCCGCCTCCTATACCATGGTTTTGGCTGGCCCTGCCTCCAATACCATGCTTTGGCTGGCCCCGCCTCCAATTCCATGGTTTTGGCTGGCCCCGCCTCAACACCATGCTTTGGCTGGCCCCGCCTCCAATTCCATGGTTTTGGCTGGCCCCGCCTCCAATACAATGGTTTTGTCTGGTCCCGCCTCCAATACCATGGTTTTGGCTGGCCCCGCCTCCAATAACATGGTTTTGTCTGGTCCCGCCTCCAATACCATGGTTTTGGCTGGCCCCGCCTCCAATACAATGGTTTTGGCTGGCCCCGCCTCCAAAACCATGGTTTTGGATGGCCCCGCCTCCAATACCATGCTTTGGCTGGCCTCGCCTCCAATTCCATGGTTTTGGCTAGCCCTGCCTCCAATACCATGCTTTGGCTGGCCCTGCCTCCAATTCCATGGTTTTGGCTGGCCCCGCCTCAACACCATGCTTTGGCTGGCCCCGCCTCCAATTCCATGGTTTTGGCTGGCCCCGCCTCCAATACAATGGTTTTGTCTGGTCCCACCTCCAATACCATGGTTTTGTCTGGTCCCGCCTCCAATACCATGGTTTTGGCTGGCCCCGCCTCCAATACAATGGTTTTGGCTGGCCCTGCCTCCAAAACCATGGTTTTGGATGGCCCCGCCTCCAATACCATGCTTTGGCTGGCCTCGCCTCCAATTCCATGGTTTTGGCTAGCCCTGCCTCCAATACCATGGTTTTGGGTGGCCCTGCCTCCAATACCATGGTTTTGGCTGGCTCTGCCTCCAATACCATGCATTGGCAGGCCCAGCCTCCAATTCCATGGTTTTGGCTGGCCCCGCCTCAATACCATGCTTTGGCTGTCCCCGCCTTCAATACCATGGTTTTGGCTGGCCCCGCCTCCAATTCCATGGATACGGCTGGCCCCGCCCCCAATACCATGGTTTAGGCTGGTCCTGCCTCCATTACCATGGTTTTGGCTGGCTCCACTTCCAATACTATACTTTGGCTGGCCCCTCCTCCAAAACCATTGATACGGCTGGCCCCGCCTCCAATACCATGGTTTTGGCTGGCCCTGCCTCCAATTCCATGGATACCGCTGGCCCTGCCTCCAATACCATGGTTTTGGCTGGCCCTGCCTCCAATACTATGGTTTTGGCTGGCCCCGCCTCCAATTCCATGGTTTTGGCTGGCCCCGCCTCCAATACCATGGTTTTGTCTGGTCCCGCCTCCAATAACATAGTTTTGGCTGGCCTTGCCTCCAATACCATGGTTTTGTCTGGTCCCGCCTCCAATAACATAGTTTTGGCTGGCCTTGCCTCCAATTCCATGGATACGGCTGGCCCCGCCTCCAATACCATGGTTTTGGCTCGCCCCGCCTCCAATTATATGGATACGGCTGGCCCTGCCCCCAATACCATGGTTTTGGATGGCCCCGCCTCCTATACCATGGTTTTGGCTGGCCCTGCCTCCAATACCATGCTTTGGCTGGCCCCGCCTCCAATTCCATGGTTTTGGCTGGCCCCGCCTCAACACCATGCTTTGGCTGGCCCCGCCTCCAATTCCATGGTTTTGGCTGGCCCCGCCTCCAATACAATGGTTTTGTCTGGTCCCGCCTCCAATACCATGGTTTTGGCTGGCCCCGCCTCCAATAACATGGTTTTGTCTGGTCCCGCCTCCAATACCATGGTTTTGGCTGGCCCCGCCTCCAATACAATGGTTTTGGCTGGCCCCGCCTCCAAAACCATGGTTTTCGATGGCCCGACTCCAATACCATGCTTTGGCTGGCCTCGCCTCCAATTCCATGGTTTTGGCTAGCCCTGCCTCCAATACCATGCTTTGGCTGGCCCTGCCTCCAATTCCATGGTTTTGGCTGGCCCCGCCTCAACACCATGCTTTGGCTGGCCCCGCCTCCAATTCCATGGTTTTGGCTGGCCCCGCCTCCAATACAATGGTTTTGTCTGGTCCCACCTCCAATACCATGGTTTTGTCTGGTCCCGCCTCCAATACCATGGTTTTGGCTGGCCCCGCCTCCAATACAATGGTTTTGGCTGGCCCTGCCTCCAAAACCATGGTTTTGGATGGCCCCGCCTCCAATACCATGCTTTGGCTGGCCTCGCCTCCAATTCCATGGTTTTGGCTAGCCCTGCCTCCAATACCATGGTTTTGGGTGGCCCTGCCTCCAATACCATGGTTTTGGCTGGCTCTGCCTCCAATACCATGCATTGGCAGGCCCAGCCTCCAATTCCATGGTTTTGGCTGGCCCCGCCTCAATACCATGCTTTGGCTGTCCCCGCCTTCAATACCATGGTTTTGGCTGGCCCCGCCTCCAATTCCATGGATACGGCTGGCCCCGCCCCCAATACCATGGTTTAGGCTGGTCCTGCCTCCATTACCATGGTTTTGGCTGGCTCCACTTCCAATACTATACTTTGGCTGGCCCCTCCTCCAAAACCATTGATACGGCTGGCCCCGCCTCCAATACCATGGTTTTGGCTGGCCCCGTCTCAAATACCATGGTTTTGAATGGCCCTGCCTCCAATTCCATGGATACGGCTGGCCCCGCCTCCAATTCCAAGGTCTTGGCTGGCCCCGCCTCAACACCATGCTTTGGCTGGCCCGGCCTCCAATACCATGCTTTGGCTGGCCCCTCCTCAACACCATGCATTGGCTGGCCCCGCCTCCAATTCCATGGTCTTGGCTGGCCCCGCCTCCAATACCATGGTTTTGTCTGGTCCCGCCTCCAATACCATGGTTTTGGCTAGCCCTGCCTCCAATACCATGGTTTTGGCTGGCCCCGCCTCCAATACCATGGTTTTGTCTGGTCCCGCCTCTAATACCATGGTTTTGGTTGGCCCCGCCTCCAATACCATAGTTTTGGCTGGCCCCGCCTCCAAAACCATGGTTTTGGATGGCCCCGCCTCTAATACCATGCTTTGGCTGGGTTCGCCTCCAATTCCATGGTTTTGGCTGGCCCTGTCTCCAATTCCATGGTTTTGTCTGGTCCCGCCTCCAATACCATGGTTTTGGCTGGCCCTGCCTCCAATTCCATGGATACCGCTGGCCCTGCCTCCAATACCATGGTTTTGGCTGGCCCTGCCTCCAATACTATGGTTTTGGCTGGCCCCGCCTCCAATTCCATGGTTTTGGCTGGCCCCGCCTCCAATACCATGGTTTTGTCTGGTCCCGCCTCCAATAACATAGTTTTGGCTGGCCTTGCCTCCAATTCCATGGATGCGGCTGGCCCCGCCTCCAATACCATGGTTTTGGCTCGCCCCGCCTCCAATTATATGGATACGGCTGGCCCTGCCCCCAATACCATGGTTTTGGATGGCCCCGCCTCCTATACCATGGTTTTGGCTGGCCCTGCCTCCAATACCATGCTTTGGCTGGCCCCGCCTCCAATTCCATGGTTTTGGCTGGCCCCGCCTCAACACCATGCTTTGGCTGGCCCCGCCTCCAATTCCATGGTTTTGGCTGGCCCCGCCTCCAATACAATGGTTTTGTCTGGTCCCGCCTCCAATACCATGGTTTTGGCTGGCCCCGCCTCCAATAACATGGTTTTGTCTGGTCCCGCCTCCAATACCATGGTTTTGGCTGGCCCCGCCTCCAATACCATGCTTTGGCTGGCCTCACCTCCAATTCCATGGTTTTGGCTAGCCCTGCCTCCAATACCATGCTTTGGCTGGCCCTGCCTCCAATTCCATGGTTTTGGCTGGCCCCGCCTCAACACCATGCTTTGGCTGGCCCCGCCTCCAATAACATGGTTTTGTCTGGTCCCGCCTCCAATACCATGGTTTTGGATGGCCCCGCCTCCAATACCATGCTTTGGCTGGCCTCACCTCCAATTCCATGGTTTTGGCTAGCCCTGCCTCCAATACCATGCTTTGGCTGGCCCTGCCTCCAATTCCATGGTTTTGGCTGGCCCCGCCTCAACACCATGCTTTGGCTGGCCCCGCCTCCAATTCCATGGTTTTGGCTGGCCCCGCCTCCAATACAATGGTTTTGCCTGGTCCCACCTCCAATACCATGGTTTTGTCTGGTCCCGCCTCCAATACCATGGTTTTGGCTGGCCCCGCCTCCAATACAATGGTTTTGGCTGGCCCTGCCTCCAAAATCATGGTTTTGGATGGCCCCGCCTCCAATACCATGCTTTGGCTGGCCTCGCCTCCAATTCCATGGTTTTGGCTAGCCCTGCCTCCAATACCATGGTTTTGGGTGGCCCTGCCTCCAATACCATGGTTTTGGCTGGCCCTGCCTCCAATACCATGCATTGGCAGGCCCAGCCTCCAATTCCATGGTTTTGGCTGGCCCCGCCTCAATACCATGCTTTGGCTGTCCCCGCCTTCAATACCATGGTTTTGGCTGGCCCCGCCTCCAATTCCATGGATACGGCTGGCCCCGCCCCCAATACCATGGTTTAGGCTGGTCCTGCCTCCATTACCATGGTTTTGGCTGGCTCCACTTCCAATACTATACTTTGGCTGGCCCCTCCTCCAAAACCATTGATACGGCTGGCCCCGCCTCCAATACCATGGTTTTGGCTGGCCCCGTCTCAAATACCATGGTTTTGAATGGCCCTGCCTCCAATTCCATGGATACGGCTGGCCCCACCTCCAATACCATGGTTTTGGCTGGTCCCGCCTCCAATACCATGGTTTTGGCTCGCCCTGCCTCCAATACCATGGAATTGGCTGGCCCCGCCTCCAATTCCATGGATACGGCTGACCCCGCCTCCAATACCATGGTTTTGCCTGGCCGCACCTCCAATACCATGGTTTTGGCTGGCCCTGCCTCCAATAACATGGTTTTCGCTGGCCCCGCCTCCAATACCATAGTTTTGGCTGATCCCGCACCCAATACCATGGTTTTGGCTGGCCCCGCCTCCAATTCCATGGATACGGCTGGCCCCGCCTCCAATTCCATGGATACGGCTGGCCCCGCCTCCAATACCATTGTTTTGTCTGGTCCCGCCTCCAATTCCATGGTTTTGTCTGGTCCCACCTCCAATACCATGGTTTTGGCTGGCCCTGCCTCCAATTCCATGGAGACGGCTGGCCCTGCCTTCAATACCATGGTTTTGGGTGGCCCTGCCTCCAATACCATGGTTTTGGCTGGCCCTGCCTCCAATTCCATTGATACGGCTGGCCCCGCCTCCAATTCCATGGTTTTGGTTGGCTCCGTCTCCAATACCATGGTTTTGGCTGGCCCCGCCTCCAATTACATGGATATGACTGGCTCCGCCTCCAATACCATGGATAAGGCTGGCCCCGCCTCCAATTCCATGGATACGGCTGGCCCCGCCTCCAATACCATGGTTTTGGCTGGTCCCGCCTCCAATACCATGGTTTTGGCTGGCCACGCCTCAAATAACATGGTTTTGGCTGGCCACGCCTCCAATACCATGGTTTTGAATGGCCACGCCTCCAATTCCATGGATACAGCTGGCCCCGCCTCCAATACCATTTTGGCTGGCCCCACCTCCAATGCCATGGTTTTGGCTGGCCCCGCCTCCAATTCCATGGATACGGCTGGCCCCGCCTCCAATTCCATGGATACGGCTGGCCCCGCCTCCAATACCATGGATAAGGTTGGCCCCCGCCTCCAATACCATGGTTTTGGCTGGCCCTGCCTCCAATTCCATGGATACGCTGGCACAGCCTCCAATACCATGGTTTTATCTGGCCCCGCCTCCAATACCATGCTTTGGCTGGCCCCGCCTCCAATACCATGGATACGGCTGGCCCCGTCTCCAATTCCATGGTTTTGGTTGGCTCCGCCTCCAATACCGTGGATTTGGCTGGCCCCGCCACCAACACCATAGTTTTGGCTGGCCCTGCATCCAATTCCATGGATACGGCTGGCCCCGCATCCAATTCCATGGAAACGGCTGGCCCCGCCTCCAATACCATTTTGGCTGGCCCCACCTCCAATGCCATGGTTTTGGCTGGCCCCACCTCCAATTCCATGGATACGGCTGGCCCCGCCTCCAATACCATGGATAAGGTTGGCCCCCGCCTCCAATACCATGGTTTTGGCTGGCCCTGCCTCCAATTCCATGGATACGCTGGCACAGCCTCCAATACCATGGTTTTATCTGGCCCCGCCTCCAATACCATGCTTTGGCTGGCCCCGCCTCCAATACCATAGTTTTGGCTGGCCCTGCATCCAATTCCATGGATACGGCTGGCCCCGCATCCAATTCCATGGAAACGGCTGGCCCCACCTCCAATACCATGGATAAGGCTAGCCCTGCCTCCAATACGATGGTTTTGAATGGCCCCGCCTCCAATTGCATGGATACGGCTAGCCCCGCCTCCAATACCATGGTTTTGGCTGGTCCGGCCTCCATTACCATGGGTTTGGCTGGCCCAGCCTCCAATACCATGGTTTTGGCTGGCCCCGCCTCCAATTCCATGGATACCGCTGGCCCCGCCTCCAAAACCATGGTTTTGGCTGGCCCTGCCTCCAATTCCATGGATACCGCTGGCCCTGCCTCCAATACCATGGTTTTGGCTGGTCCCGCCTCCAATACTATGGTTTTGGCTGTCCCCGCCTCCAATACCATGGTTTTGTCTGGTTCCGCCTCCAATAACATAGTTTTGGCTGGCCTTGCCTCCAATTCCATGGATACGGCTGTCCCCGCCTCCAATACCATGGTTTTGGCTGGCCCCGCCTCCAATACCATGGTTTTGGCTGGCCCCACCTCCAATTATATGGATACGGCTGGCCCCGCCCCAATACCAGGGTTTTGGCTGGCCCCGCCCCAATACCAGGGTTTTGGCTGGCCCCGCCTCCAATACCATGGTTTTGGCTGGCCCCGCCTCCAATACCATTGTTTTGGCTGGTCCCGCCTCCAATACTATGGTTTTGGCTGGCCCCGCCTCCAATACCATGGTTTTGTCTGGTTCCGCCTCCAATAACATAGTTTTGGCTGGCCTTGCCTCCAATTCCATGGTTACGGCTGCACCAGCCTCCAATACCATGCTTTGGCTGGCCCTGCCTCTAATACCATTGTTTTGGCTGGCCCTGCCTCCAATTATATGGATACAACTGGCCCCGCCCCCAATACCAGGGTTTTGGCTGGCCCCGCCTCCAATACCATGGTTTTGGCTGGCCCTGCCTCCAATAGCATGCTTTGGCTGGCCCCTCCTCCAATTCCATGGTTTTGGCTGGCCCCGCCTCCAATACCATGCTTTGGCTGGCCCCACCTCCAATTCCATGGTTTTGGCTGGCCCTGCCTCCAATACCATGGTTTTGTCTGGTCCCCCCTCAAATACCATAGTTTTGGCTGGCCCTACCTATAATTCTATGGATACGGCTGGCCCAGCCTCCAATACCATGGTTTTGGCTGGCCCCGCCTCCAATACCATGGTTTTGCCTGGCCCTGCCTCCAATACCATGCTTTGGCTGGCCCCGCCTCCAATACCATGGTTTTGGCTGGCCCCGCCTTTAATACCATGGTTTTGGCTGGCCCCGCCTCCAATACCATGGTTTTGTCTGGTCCCGCCTCCAGTACCATGGTTTTGGCTGGCCTGCCTCCAATTATATGGATACGGCTGGCCCCGCCTCCAATTCCATGGTTTTGGCTGGCCCCGCCTCAACACCATGCTTTGGCTGGCCCCGCCTCCAATTCCATGGTTTTGGCTGGCCCCGCCTCCAATACAATGGTTTTGTCTGGTCCCGCCTCCGATACCATGGTTTTGGCTGGCCCCGCCTCCAATACAATGGTTTTGTCTGGTCCCGCCTCCGATACCATGGTTTTGGCTGGCCCCGCCTCCAATACCATGGTTTTGGCTGGCCCCGCCTCCAATACCATGGTTTTGGCTGGCCCCGCCTCCAATACAATGGTTTTGTCTGGTCCCGCCTCCGATACCATGGTTTTGGCTGGCCCCGCCTCCAATACCATGGTTTTGGCTGGCCCCGCCTCCAATACCATGGTTTTGTCTGGTCCCACCTCCAATACCATGGTTTTGGCTTGCCCCGCCTCCAATTCCATGGATACAGCTGCCCCCCCCAATACCATGGTTTTGGCTGGCCCCGCCTCCAATACCATGGTTTTGGCTGGCCCCGCCTCCAATACCATGGTTTTGGCTGGCACCGCCTCCAATACCATGGTTTTGTCTGGTCCCGCCTCCGATACCATGGTTTTGGCTGGCCCCGCCTCCAATACAATGGTTTTGTCTGGTCCCGCCTCGAATACCATGGTTTTGTCTGGTCCCGCCTCCAATACCATGGTTTTGGCTGGCACCGCCTCCAATACCATGGTTTTGTCTGGTCCCGCCTCCAATACCATGGTTTTGGCTGGCCCCGCCTCCAATACCATGCTTTGGCTGGCCCCGCCTCCAATACCATGCTTTGGCTGTCCCGCCTCCAATACCATGGTTTTGGCTGGCCCTGCCTCCAATTCCATGGATACGGCTGGCCCCGCCTCCAATTCCATGGATACGGCTTGCCCCGCCTCCAATTCCATGGATACAGCTGCCCCCCTCCCCAATACCATGGTTTTGGCTGGCCCCGCCTCCAAAACCATGGTTTTGGCTGGCCCCACCTCCAATACCATGGTTTGTTCTGGTCCTGCCTCCAATACCATGGTTTTGGCTTTCCCTGCCTCCAATTCCATGGATACGGCTGGCCCCGCCTCCAATTCCATGGATACGGCTGGCCCCGCCTCCAATACCATGCTTTGGCTGGCCCTGCCTCCAATACCTTGGTTTTGGCTGGCCCTGCCTCCAATTCCATGGAAACGGCTGGCCCCGCCTCCAATTCCATGGATACGGCTGGCCCCGCCTCCAATACCATGGTTTTGGCTGGCCCCGCCTCCAATACCATGGTTTTGGATGGACCCGCCTCCAATACCATGCTTTGGCTGGCCCGGCCTCCAATACCATTGTTTTGGCTGGCCCCGCCTCCAATTATATGGATACGACTGGCCCCGCCCCCAATACCAGGGTTTTGGCTGGCCCTGCCTCCAATACCATGGTTTTGGCTGGCCCTGCATCCAATAGCATGCTTTGGCTGGCCCCTCCTCCAATTCTATGGTTTTGGCTGGCCCCGCCTCCAATACCATGGTTTTGGCTGGCCCTGCCTCCAATGGCATGCTTTGGCTGGCCCCTCCTCCAATTCCATGGTTTTGGCTAGCCCCGCCTCCAATACCATGGTTTTGTCTGGTCCCGCCTCCAATACCATGGTTTTGGTTGGCCCCGCCTCCAATACCATAGTTTTGGCTGGCCCCGCCTCCAAAACCATGGTTTTGGATGGCCCCGCCTCCAATACCATGCTTTGGCTGGCCTCGCCTCCAATTCCATGGTTTTGGCTGGCCCTGTCTCCAATTCCATGGTTTTGTCTGGTCCCGCCTCCAATACCATGGTTTTGGCTGGCCCTGCCTCCAATTCCATGGATACCGCTGGCCCTGCCTCCAATACCATGGTTTTGGCTGGCCCTGCCTCCAATACTATGGTTTTGGCTGGCCCCGCCTCCAATACCATGCTTTGGCTGGCCCCACCTCCAATTCCATGGTTTTGGCTGGCCCCGCCTCCAATACCATGGTTTTGTCTGGTCCCGCCTCCAATAACATAGTTTTGGCTCGCCCCGCCTCCAATTATATGGATACGGCTGGCCCCGCCCCCAATACCATGGTTTTGGATGGCCCCGCCTCCAATACCATGGTTTTGGCTGGCCCCGCCTCCAATACCATGGTTTTGGCTGTCCCTCACCCAGTACCATGGTTTCGGCTGGCCCTGCCTCCAATACCATGCTTTGGCTGGCCCCGCCTCCAATTCCATGGTTTTGGCTGGCCCCGCCTCCAATACAATGGTTTTGGCTGGCCCTGCCTCCAAAACCATGGTTTTGGATGGCCCCTCCTCAACACCATGCATTGGCTGGCCCCGCCTCCAATTCCATGGTCTTGGCTGGCCCCGCCTCCAATACCATGGTTTTGGCTAGCCCTGCCTCCAATACCATGGTTTTGGCTGGCCCCGCCTCCAATACCATGGTTTTGTCTGGTCCCGCCTCCAATACCATGGTTTTGGTTGGCCCCGCCTAGAATACCATAGTTTTGGCTGGCCCCGCCTCCAAAACCATGGTTTTGGATGGCCCCGCCTCTAATACCATGCTTTGGCTGGGTTCGCCTCCAATTCCATGGTTTTGGCTGGCCCTGTCTCCAATTCCATGGTTTTGTCTGGTCCCGCCTCCAATACCATGGTTTTGGCTGGCCCTGCCTCCAATTCCATGGATACCGCTGGCCCTGCCTCCAATACCATGGTTTTGGCTGGCCCTGCCTCCAATACTATGGTTTTGGCTGGCCCCGCCTCCAGTACCATGCGTTGGCTGGCCCCACCTCCAATTCCATGGTTTTGGCTAGCCCCGCCTCCAATACCATGGTTTTGTCTGGTCCCGCCTCCAATAACATAGTTTTGGCTGGCCTTGCCTCCAATTCCATGGATACGGCTGGCCCCGCCTCCAATACCATGGTTTTGGCTCGCCCCGCCTCCAATTATATGGATACGGCTGGCCCTGCCCCCAATACCATGGTTTTGGATGGGTCCGCCTCCTATACCATGGTTTTGGCTGGCCCTGCCTCCAATACCATGCTTTGGCTGGCCCCGCCTCCAATTCCATGGTTTTGGCTGGCCCCGCCTCAACACCATGCTTTGGCTGGCCCCGCCTCCAATTCCATGGTTTTGGCTGGCCCCGCCTCCAATACAATGGTTTTGTCTGGTCCCGCCTCCAATACCATGGTTTTGGCTGGCCCCGCCTCCAATAACATGGTTTTGTCTGGTCCCGCCTCCAATACCATGGTTTTGGCTGGCCCCGCCTCCAATACAATGGTTTTGGCTGGCCCCGCCTCCAAAACCATGGTTTTGGATGGCCCCGCCTCCAATACCATGCTTTGGCTGGCCTCGCCTCCAATTCCATGGTTTTGGCTAGCCCTGCCTCCAATACCATGCTTTGGCTGGCCCTGCCTCCAATTCCATGGTTTTGGCTGGCCCCGCCTCAACACCATGCTTTGGCTGGCCCCGCCTCCAATTCCATGGTTTTGGCTGGCCCCGCCTCCAATACAATGGTTTTGTCTGGTCCCACCTCCAATACCATGGTTTTGTCTGGTCCCGCCTCCAATACCATGGTTTTGGCTGGCCCCGCCTCCAATTCAATGGTTTTGGCTGGCCCTGGCTCCAAAACCATGGTTTTGGATGGCCCCGCCTCCAATACCATGCTTTGGCTGGCCTCGCCTCCAATTCCATGGTTTTGGCTAGCCCTGCCTCCAATACCATGGTTTTGGGTGGCCCTGCCTCCAATACCATGGTTTTGGCTGGCCCTGCCTCCAATACCATGCATTGGCAGGCCCAGCCTCCAATTCCATGGTTTTGGCTGGCCCCGCCTCAATACCATGCTTTGGCTGGCCCCGCCTTCAATACCATGGTTTTGGCTGGCCCCGCCTCCAATTCCATGGTTTTGGCTGGTCCCGCCTCCAATACCATGGTTTTGGCTCGCCCTGCCTCCAATACCATGGAATTGGCTGGCCCCGCCTCCAATTCCATGGATACGGCTGACCCCGCCTCCAATACCATGGTTTTGCCTGGCCGCACCTCCAATACCATGGTTTTGGCTGGCCCCGCCTCCAATAACATGGTTTTCGCTGGCCCCGCCTCCAATACCATAGTTTTGGCTGATCCCGCCTCCAATACCATGGTTTTGGCTGGCCCCGCCTCCAATTCCATGGATACGGCTGGCCCCGCCTCCAATACCATTGTTTTGTCTGGTCCCGCCTCCAATTCCATGGTTTTGTCTGGTCCCACCTCCAATACCATGGTTTTGGCTGGCCCTGCCTCCAATTCCATGGAGACGGCTGGCCCTGCCTTCAATACCATGGTTTTGGGTGGCCCTGCCTCCAATACCATGGTTTTGGCTGGCCCTGCCTCCAATACCATGGATAAGGCTGGCCCCGCCTCCAATTCCATGGATACGGCTGGCCCCGCCTCCAATACCATGGTTTTGGCTGGCCCCGCCTCCAATACCATGGTTTTGGCTGTCCCTCACCCAGTACCATGGTTTCGGCTGGCCCTGCCTCCAATACCATGCTTTGGCTGGCCCCGCATCCAATTCCATGGTTTTGGCTGGCCCCGCCTCCAATACAATGGTTTTGGCTGGCCCCGCCTCCAAAACCATGGTTTTGGATGGCCCCGCCTCCAATACCATGGATACGGCTGGCCCCGCCTCCAATTCCAAGGTCTTGGCTGGCCCCGCCTCAACACCATGCTTTGGCTGGCCCGGCCTCCAATACCATGCTTTGGCTGGCCCCTCCTCAACACCATGCATTGGCTGGCCCCGCCTCCAATTCCATGGTCTTGGCTGGCCCCGCCTCCAATACCATGGTTTTGTCTGGTCCCGCCTCCAATACCATGGTTTTGGCTAGCCCTGCCTCCAATACCATGGTTTTGGCTGGCCCCGCCTCCAATACCATGGTTTTGTCTGGTCCCGCCTCCAATACCATGGTTTTGGTTGGCCCCGCCTCCAATACCATAGTTTTGGCTGGCCCCGCCTCCAAAACCATGGTTTTGGATGGCCCCGCCTCTAATACCATGCTTTGGCTGGGTTCGCCTCCAATTCCATGGTTTTGGCTAGCCCTGTCTCCAATTCCATGGTTTTGTCTGGTCCCGCCTCCAATACCATGGTTTTGGCTGGCCCTGCCTCCAATTCCATGGATACCGCTGGCCCTGCCTCCAATACCATGGTTTTGGCTGGCCCTGCCTCCAATACTATGGTTTTGGCTGGCCCCGCCTCCAATGCCATGCTTTGGCTGGCCCCACCTCCAATTCCATGGTTTTGGCTGGCCCCGCCTCCAATACCATGGTTTTGTCTGGTCCCGCCTCCAATAACATAGTTTTGGCTGGCCTTGCCTCCAATTCCATGGATACGGCTGGCCCCGCCTCCAATACCATGGTTTTGGCTCGCCCCGCCTCCAATTATATGGATACGGCTGGCCCTGCCCCCAATACCATGGTTTTGGATGGCCCCGCCTCCTATACCATGGTTTTGGCTGGCCCTGCCTCCAATACCATGCTTTGGCTGGCCCCGCCTCCAATTCCATGGTTTTGGCTGGCCCCGCCTCAACACCATGCTTTGGCTGGCCCCGCCTCCAATTCCATGGTTTTGGCTGGCCCCGCCTCCAATACAATGGTTTTGTCTGGTCCCGCCTCCAATACCATGGTTTTGGCTGGCCCCGCCTCCAATAACATGGTTTTGTCTGGTCCCGCCTCCAATACCATGGTTTTGGCTGGCCCCGCCTCCATTACAATGGTTTTGGCTGGCCCCGCCTCCAAAACCATGGTTTTGGATGGCCCCGCCTCCAATACCATGCTTTGGCTGGCCTCGCCTCCAATTCCATGGTTTTGGCTAGCCCTGCCTCCAATACCATGCTTTGGCTGGCCCTGCCTCCAATTCCATGGTTTTGGCTGGCCCCGCCTCAACACCATGCTTTGGCTGGCCCCGCCTCCAATTCCATGGTTTTGGCTGGCCCCGCCTCCAATACAATGGTTTTGTCTGGTCCCACCTCCAATACCATGCTTTTGTCTGGTCCCGCCTCCAATACCATGGTTTTGGCTGGCCCCGCCTCCAATACAATGGTTTTGGCTGGCCCTGCCTCCAAAACCATGGTTTTAGATGGCCCCGCCTCCAATACCATGCTTTGGCTGGCCTCGCCTCCAATTCCATGGTTTTGGCTAGCCCTGCCTCCAATACCATGGTTTTGGGTGGCCCTGCCTCCAATACCATGGTTTTGGCTGGCCCTGCCTCCAATACCATGCATTGGCAGGCCCAGCCTCCAATTCCATGGTTTTGGCTGGCCCCGCCTCAATACCATGCTTTGGCTGGCCCCGCCTTCAATACCATGGTTTTGGCTGGCCCCGCCTCCAATTCCATGGATACGGCTGGCCCCGCCCCCAATACCATGGTTTAGGCTGGTCCTGCCTCCATTACCATGGTTTTGGCTGGCTCCACTTCCAATACTATACTTTGGCTGGCCCCTCCTCCAAAACCATTGATACGGCTGGCCCCGCCTCCAATACCATGGTTTTGGCTGGCCCCGTCTCAAATACCATGGTTTTGAATGGCCCTGCCTCCAATTCCATGGATACGGCTGGCCCCACCTCCAATACCATGGTTTTGGCTGGTCCCGCCTCCAATACCATGGTTTTGGCTCGCCCTGCCTCCAATACCATGGAATTGGCTGGCCCCGCCTCCAATTCCATGGATACGGCTGACCCCGCCTCCAATACCATGGTTTTGCCTGGCTGCACCTCCAATACCATGGTTTTGGCTGGCCCCGCCTCCAATAACATGGTTTTCGCTGGCCCCGCCTCCAATACCATAGTTTTGGCTGATCCCGCCTCCAATACCATGGTTTTGGCTGGCCCCGCCTCCAATTCCATGGATACGGCTGGCCCCGCCTCCAATACCATTGTTTTGTCTGGTCCCGCCTCCAATTCCATGGTTTTGGATGGCCCCGACTCCAATACCATGCTTTGGCTGGCCTCGCCTCCAATTCCATGGTTTTGGCTGGCCCCGCCTCCGAAACCATGGTTTTGGATGGCTCCGCCTCCAATACCATGCTTTGGCTGGCCTCGCCTCCAATTCCATGGTTTTGGCTAGCCCTGCCTCCAATACCATGGTTTTGGGTGGCCCTGCCTCCAATACCATGGTTTTGGCTAGCCCTGCCTCCAATACCATGGTTTTGGGTGGCCCTGCCTCCAATACCATGGATAAGGCTGGCCCCGCCTCCAATTCCATGGATACGGCTGGCCCCGCCTCCAATACCATGGTTTTGGCTGGTCCCGCCTCCAATACCATGGTTTTGGCTGGCCACGCCTCAAATAACATGGTTTTGGCTGGCCACGCCTCCAATACCATGGTTTTGAATGGCCACGCCTCCAATTCCATGGATACAGCTGGCCCCGCCTCCAATACCATTTTGGCTGGCCCCACCTCCAATGCCATGGTTTTGGCTGGCCCCGCCTCCAATTCCATGGATACGGCTGGCCCCGCCTCCAATTCCATGGATACGGCTGGCCCCGCCTCCAATACCATGGATAAGGTTGGCCCCCGCCTCCAATACCATGGTTTTGGCTGGCCCTGCCTCCAATTCCATGGATACGCTGGCACAGCCTCCAATACCATGGTTTTATCTGGCCCCGCCTCCAATACCATGCTTTGGCTGGCCCCGCCTCCAATACCATGGATACGGCTGGCCCCGTCTCCAATTCCATGGTTTTGGTTGGCTCCGCCTCCAATACCGTGGATTTGGCTGGCCCCGCCTCCAATACCATAGTTTTGGCTGGCCCTGCATCCAATTCCATGGATACGGCTGGCCCCGCATCCAATTCCATGGAAACGGCTGGCCCCACCTCCAATACCATGGATACCGCTGGCCCCGCCTCCAAAACCATGGTTTTGGCTGGCCCTGCCTCCAATTCCATGGATACCGCTGGCCCTGCCTCCAATACCATGGTTTTGGCTGGTCCCGCCTCCAATACTATGGTTTTGGCTGGCCCCGCCTCCAATACCATGGTTTTGTCTGGTTCCGCCTCCAATAACATAGTTTTGGCTGGCCTTGCCTCCAATTCCATGGATACGGCTGTCCCCGCCTCCAATACCATGGTTTTGGCTGGCCCCGCCTCCAATACCATGGTTTTGGCTGGCCCCACCTCCAATTATATGGATACGGCTGGCCCCGCCCCAATACCAGGGTTTTGGCTGGCCCCGCCTCCAATACCATGGTTTTGGCTGGCCCCGCCTCCAATACCATGGTTTTGGCTGGCCCTCCCCCAGTACCATGGTTTCGGCTGGCCCCGCCTCCAATACCATGCTTTGGCTGGCCCCGCCTCCAATTCCATGGTTTTGGCTGGCCCCGCCTCAACACCATGCTTTAGCTGGCCCCGCCTCCAATTCCATGGTTTTGGCTGGCCCCGCCTCCAATACAATGGTTTTGTCTGGTCCCGCCTCCAATACCATGGTTTTGGCTGGCCCTGCCTCCAATACCATGGTTTTGGCTGGCCCCGCCTCCAATACCATGGATAAGGATGGCCCCACCTCCAATTATATGGATACGGCTGGCCCCGCCCCAATACCAGGGTTTTGGCTGGCCCCGCCTCCAATACCATGGTTTTGGCTGGCCCCGCCTCCAATACCATGGTTTTGGCTGGCCCTCCCCCAGTACCATGGTTTCGGCTGGCCCCGCCTCCAATACCATGCTTTGGCTGGCCCCGCCTCCAATTCCATGGTTTTGGCTGGCCCCGCCTCAACACCATGCTTTAGCTGGCCCCGCCTCCAATTCCATGGTTTTGGCTGGCCCCGCCTCCAATACAATGGTTTTGTCTGGTCCCGCCTCCAATACCATGGTTTTGGCTGGCCCTGCCTCCAATACCATGGTTTTGGCTGGCCCCGCCTCCAATACCATGGATAAGGCTGGCCCCGCCTCAAATAACATGGTTTTGGCTGGCCACGCCTCCAATACCATGGTTTTGAATGGCCACGCCTCCAATTCCATGGATACAGCTGGCCCCGCCTCCAATACCATTTTGGCTGGCCCCACCTCCAATGCCATGGTTTTGGCTGGCCCCGCCTCCAATTCCATGGATACGGCTGGCCCCGCCTCCAATACCATGGATAAGGTTGGCCCCGCCTCCAATACCATGGTTTTGGCTGGCCCTGCCTCCAATTCCATGGATACGCTGGCACAGCCTCCAATACCATGGTTTTATCTGGCCCCGCCTCCAATACCATGCTTTGGCTGGCCCCGCCTCCAATACCATGGATACGGCTGGCCCCGTCTCCAATTCCATGGTTTTGGTTGGCTCCGCCTCCAATACCGTGGATTTGGCTGGCCCCGCCTCCAATACCATAGTTTTGGCTGGCCCTGCATCCAATTCCATGGATACGGCTGGCCCCGCATCCAATTCCATGGAAACGGCTGGCCCCACCTCCAATACCATGGATAAGGCTAGCCCTGCCTCCAATACGATGGTTTTGAATGGCCCCGCCTCCAATTGCATGGATACGGCTAGCCCCGCCTCCAATACCATGGGTTTGGCTGGTCCGGCCTCCATTACCATGGGTTTGGCTGGCCCAGCCTCCAATACCATGGTTTTGGCTGGCCCCGCCTCCAATTCCATGGATACCGCTGGCCCCGCCTCCAAAACCATGGTTTTGGCTGGCCCTGCCTCCAATTCCATGGATACCGCTGGCCCTGCCTCCAATACCATGGTTTTGGCTGGTCCCGCCTCCAATACTATGGTTTTGGCTGGCCCCGCCTCCAATACCATGGTTTTGTCTGGTTCCGCCTCCAATAACATAGTTTTGGCTGGCCTTGCCTCCAATTCCATGGATACGGCTGTCCCCGCCTCCAATACCATGGTTTTGGCTGGCCCCGCCTCCAATACCATGGTTTTGGCTGGCCCCACCTCCAATTATATGGATACGGCTGGCCCCGCCCCAATACCAGGGTTTTGGCTGGCCCCGCCTCCAATACCATGGTTTTGGCTGGCCCCGCCTCCAATACCATGGTTTTGGCTGGCCCTCCCCCAGTACCATGGTTTCGGCTGGCCCCGCCTCCAATACCATGCTTTGGCTGGCCCCGCCTCCAATTCCATGGTTTTGGCTGGCCCCGCCTCAACACCATGCTTTAGCTGGCCCCGCCTCCAATTCCATGGTTTTGGCTGGCCCCGCCTCCAACACAATGGTTTTGTCTGGTCCCGCCTCCAATACCATGGTTTTGGCTGGCCCTGCCTCCAATACCATGGTTTTGGCTGGCCCCGCCTCCAATACCATGGTTTTGTCTGGTCCCGCCTCCAATACCATGGTTTTGGCTGGCCCCGCCTCCAATACCATGGTTTGGCTGGCCTCGCCTCCAATTCCATGGTTTTGGCTGGCCCCGCCTCCGAAACCATGGTTTTGGATGGCTCCGCCTCCAATACCATGCTTTGGCTGGCCTCGCCTCCAATTCCATGGTTTTGGCTAGCCCTGCCTCCAATACCATGGTTTTGGGTGGCCCTGCCTCCAATACCATGGTTTTGGCTGGCCCTGCCTCCAATACCATGCATTGGCAGGCCCCGCCTCCAATTCCATGGTTTTGGCTGGCCCTGCCTCAATACCATGCTTTGGCTGGCCCCGCCTTCAATACCATGGTTTTGGCTGGCCCCGCCTCCAATTCCATGGATACGGCTGGCCCCGCCCCCAATACCATGGTTTAGGCTGGTCTTGCCTCCATAACCATGGTTTTGGCTGGCCCCGCTTCCAATACTATACTTTGGCTGGCCCCTCCTCCAAAACCATTGATACGGCTGGCCCCTCCTCCAATTACATGGTTTTGGTTGGCTCCGCCTCCAATACCATGGTTTTGGCTGGCCCCGCCTCCAATTCCATGGATACGGCTGTCCCCGCCTCCAATACCATGGTTTTGGCTGGCCCCGCCTCCAATACCATGGTTTTGGCTGGCCCCACCTCCAATTATATGGATACGGCTGGCCCCGCCCCAATACCAGGGTTTTGGCTGGCCCCGCCTCCAATACCATGGTTTTGGCTGGCCCCGCCTCCAATACCATGGTTTTGGCTGGCCCCGCCTCCAATACCATGGTTTTGTCTGGTCCCGCCTCCAATACCATGGTTTTGGCTGGCCCCGCCTCCAATACCATAGTTTTGGCTGGCCCGCCTCCAATACCATGGTTTTGGATGGCCCCGCCTCCAATACCATGCTTTGGCTGGCCTCACCTCCAATTCCATGGTTTTGGCTGTCCCCGCCTCCAATTCCATGGTTTTGGATGGCCCTGACTCCAATACCATGCTTTGGCTGGCCCCGCCTCCAATTCCATGGTTTTGGCTGGCCCCGCCTCAACACCATGCTTTAGCTGGCCCCGCCTCCAATTCCATGGTTTTGGCTGGCCCCGCCTCCAATACAATGGTTTTGTCTGGTCCCGCCTCCAATAGCATGGTTTTGGCTGGCCCTGCCTCCAATACCATGGTTTTGGCTGGCCCCGCCTCCAATACCATGGTTTTGTCTGGTCCCGCCTCCAATACCAGGGTTTTGGCTGGCCCCGCCTCCAATACCATGGTTTTGGCTGGCCCGCCTCCAATACCATGGTTTTGGATGGCCCCGCCTCCAATACCATGCTTTGGCTGGCCTCACCTCCAATTCCATGGTTTTGGCTGTCCCCGCCTCCAATTCCATGGTTTTGGATGGCCCCGACTCCAATACCATGCTTTGGCTGGCCTCGCCTCCAATTCCATGGTTTTGGCTGGCCCCGCCTCCGAAACCATGGTTTTGGATGGCTCCGCCTCCAATACCATGCTTTGGCTGGCCTCGCCTCCAATTCCATGGTTTTGGCTAGCCCTGCCTCCAATACCATGGTTTTGGGTGGCCCTGCCTCCAATACCATGGTTTTGGCTGGCCCTGCCTCCAATACCATGCATTGGCAGGCCCCGCCTCCAATTCCATGGTTTTGGCTGGCCCCGCCTCAATACCATGCTTTGGCTGGCCCCGCCTTCAATACCATGGTTTTGGCTGACCCCGCCTCCAATTCCATGGATACGGCTGGCCCCGCCCCCAATACCATGGTTTAGGCTGGTCTTGCCTCCATAACCATGGTTTTGGCTGGCCCCGCTTCCAATACTATACTTTGGCTGGCCCCTCCTCCAAAACCATTGATACGGCTGGCCCCTCCTCCAATTCCATGGTTTTGGTTGGCTCTGCCTCCAATACCATGGTTTTGGCTGGCCCCGCCTCCAATTACATGGATACGACTGGCCCCGCCTCCAATACCATGGATAAGGCTGGCCCCGCCTCCAATACCATGGTTTTGGCTGACCCCGTCTCAAATACCATGGTTTTGAATGGCCCTGCCTCCAATTCCATGGATACGGCTGGCCCGCCTCCAATACCATGGTTTTCGCTGGCCCCGCCTCCAATACCATAGTTTTGGCTCGCCCTGCCTCCAATACCATGGTTTTGTCTGGCCCCGCCTCCAATTCCATGGATACGGCTGGCCCCGCCTCCAATACCATGGTTTTGTCTGGTCCCGCCTCCAATTCCATGGTTTTTTCTAGTCCCGCCTCCAATACCATGGTTTTGGCTGGCCCTGCCTCCAATTCCATGGAAACAGCTGGCCCTGCCTCCAATACCATGGTTTTGGGTGGCCCTGTCTCCAATACCATGGTTTTGGCTGGCACTGCCTCCAATTCCATTGATACGGCTGGCCCCGCCTCCAATTCCATGGTTTTGGTTGGCTCCGCCTCCAATACCATGGTTTTGGCTGGCCCCGCCTCCAATTACATGGATATGACTGTCCCCGCCTCCAATACCATGGATAAGGCTGGCCCCGCCTCCAATTCCATGGAAACGGCTGGCCCCGCCTCCAATACCATGGTTTTGGCTGGTCCCGCCTCCAATACCATGGTTTTGGCTGGCCACGACTACAATAACATGGTTTTGGCTGGCCACGCCTCCAATACCATGGTTTTGAATGGCCACGCCTCCAATTCCATGGAAACAGCT
Organism: Ambystoma mexicanum; assembly: GCF_040938575.1. Taxonomy (NCBI): domain Eukaryota; kingdom Metazoa; phylum Chordata; class Amphibia; order Caudata; family Ambystomatidae; genus Ambystoma; species Ambystoma mexicanum. Next base: position 932,286,890 of record NC_090923.1, read on the forward strand.
GGCCCCGCCTCCAATACCATTTTGGCTGGCCCCACCTCCAATGCCATGGTTTTGGCTGGCCCGCCTCCAATTCCATGGATACGGCTGGCCCCGCCTCCAATACCATGGATAAGGTTGGCCCGCCTCCAATACCATGGTTTTGGCTGGCCCTGCCTCCAATTCCATGGATACGCTGGCACAGCCTCCAATACCATGGTTTTATCTGGCCCCGCCTCCAATACCATGCTTTGGCTGGCCCCGCCTCCAATACCATGGATACGGCTGGCCCCCGTCTCCAATTCCATGGTTTTGGTTGGCTCCGCCTCCAATACCGTGGATTTGGCTGGCCCCTCCTCCAATACCATAGTTTTGGCTCGCCCTGCATCCAATTCCATGGATACGGCTGGCCCCGCATCCAATTCCATGGAAACGGCTGGCCCCGCCTCCAATACCATGGATAAGGCTGGCCCTGCCTCCAATACCATGGTTTTGAATGGCCCCGCCTCCAATTGCATGGATACGGCTAGCCCCGCCTCCAATACCATGGTTTTGGCTGGTCCGGCCTCCATTACCATGGGTTTGGCTGGCCCTGCCTCCAATACCATGGTTTTGGCTGGCCCCGCCTCCATTTCCATGGATACTGCTGGCCCCGCCTCCAATACCATGGTTTTGGCTGGCCCTGCCTCCAATGACATGGTTTTGAATGGCCCCGCCTCCAATTCCATGGATACCGCTGGCCCCGCCTCCAAAACCATGGTTTTGGCTGGTCCGGCCTCCATTACCATGGGTTTGGCTGGCCCTGTCTCCAATACCATGGTTTTGGCTGGCCCCGCCTCCATTTCCATGGATACTGCTGGCCCCGCCTCCAATACCATGGTTTTGGCTGGCCCCGCCTCCAATACCATGGATACGGCTGGCCCCGTCTCCAATTCCATGGATACGGCTGGCCCTGTCTCCAATTCCATGGTTTTGGTTGGCTCCGCCTCCAATACCGTGGATTTGGCTGGCCCCTCCTCCAATACCATAGTTTTGGCTGGCCCTGCATCCAATTCCATGGATACGGCTGGCCCCGCATCCAATTCCATGGAAATGGCTGGCCCCGCCTCCAATACCATGGATAAGGCTGGCCCTGCCTCCAATACCATGGTTTTGAATGGCCCTGCCTCCAATTGCATGGATACGGCTAGCCCCGCCTCCAATACCATGGTTTTGGCTGGTCCGGCCTCCATTACCATGGGTTTGGCTGGCCCTGCCTCCAATACCATGGTTTTGGCTGGCCCCGCCTCCATTTCCATGGATACTGCTGGCCCCGCCTCCAATACCATGGTTTTGGCTGGCCCTGCCTCCAATAACATGGTTTTGAATGGCCCCGCCTCCAATTCCATGGATACCGCTGGCCCCGCCTCCAAAACCATGGTTTTGGCTGGCCCTGCCTCCAATTCCATCGATACCGCTGGCCCAGCCTCCAATACCATGGTTTTGGCTGGTCCCGCCTCCAATACTATGGTTTTGGCTGGCCCCGCCTCCAATACCATGGTTTTGTCTGGTTCCGCCTCCAATAACATAGTTTTGGCTGGCCTTGCCTCCAATTCCATGGATACGGCTGTCCCCGCCTCCAATACCATGGTTTTGGCTAGCCTCGCCTCCAATACCATGGTTTTGGCTGGCCCCGCCTCCAATTATATGGATACGGCTGGCCCCGCCCCCAATACCATGGTTTTGGCTGGCCCCGCCTCCAATACCATGGTTTTGGCTGGCCCTCCCCCAGTACCATGGTTTCGGCTGGCCCCGCCTCCAATACCATGGATACGGCTGGCCCCGCCTCCAATACCATGGTTTTGGCTGGCCCCGCCTCCAATACCATGGATACGGCTGGCCCCGCCTCCAATACCATGGTTTTGGCTGGCCCCGCCTCCAATACCATGGTTTTGGCTGGCCCCGCCTCCAATACCATGGTTTTGGCTGGCCCCGCCTCCAATACCATGGTTTTGTCTGGTCCTGCCTCCAGTACCATGGTTTTGGCTGGCCCGCCTCCAATTATATGGATACGGCTGGCCCCGCCTCCAATTCCATGGTTTTGGCTGGCCCCGCCTCAACACCATGCTTTGGCTGGCCCCGCCTCCAATTCCATGGTTTTGGCTGGCCCCGCCTCCAATACAATGGTTTTGTCTGGTCCCGCCTCCGATACCATGGTTTTGGCTGGCCCCGCCTCCGATACCATGGTTTTGGCTGGCCCCGCCTCCAATACCATAGTTTTGTCTGGTCCCGCCTCCAATACCATGGTTTTGGCTGGCCCCGCCTCCAATACCATGCTTTGGCTAGCCCCGCCTCCAATACCATGCTTTGGCTGTCCCGCCTCCAATACCATGGTTTTGGCTGGCCCCGCCTCCAATTCCATGGATACGGCTTGCCCCGCCTCCAATTCCATGGATACGACTGCCCCCCCCCAATACCATGGTTTTGGCTGGCCCCGCCTCCAATACCATGGTTTTGGCTGGCCCCGCCTCCAATACCATGGTTTTGGCTGGCCCCGCCTCCAATACCATGGTTTTGTCTGGTCCCGCCTCCAATACCATGGTTTTGGCTGGCCCCGCCTCCAATACCATGCTTTGGCTGGCCCCGCCTCCAATACCATGCTTTGGCTGTCCCGCCTCCAATACCATGGTTTTGGCTGACCCTGCCTCCAATTCCATGGATACGGCTGGCCCCGCCTCCAATTCCATGGATACGGCTTGCCCCGCCTCCAATTCCATGGATACAGCTGCCCCCCTCCCCAATACCATGGTTTTGGCTGGCCCCGCCTCCAAAACCATGGTTTTGGCTGGCCCCACCTCCAATACCATGGTTTGTTCTGGTCCTGCCTCCAATACCATGGTTTTGGCTTTCCCCGCCTCCAATTCCATGGATACGGCTGGCCCCGCCTCCAATACCATGCTTTGGCTGGCCCTGCTTCCAATACCATGGTTTTGGCTGGCCCCGCCTCCAATTCCATGGAAACGGCTGGCCCCGCCTCCAATTCCATGGAAACGGCTGGCCCCGCCTCCAATTCCATGGATACGGCTGGCCCCGCCTCCAATACCATGGTTTTGGCTGGCCCCGCCTCCAATACCATGGTTTTGGCTGGACCCGCCTCCAATACCATGCTTTGGCTGGCCCGGCCTCCAATACCATTGTTTTGGCTGGCCCCGCCTCCAATTATATGGATACGACTGGCCCCGCCCCCAATACCAGGGTTTTGGCTGGCCCTGCCTCCAATACCATGGTTTTGGCTGGCCCTGCATCCAATAGCATGCTTTGGCTGGCCCCTCCTCCAATTCTATGGTTTTGGCTGGCCCCGCCTCCAATACCATGGTTTTGGCTGGCCCTGCCTCCAATGGCATGCTTTGGCTGGCCCCTCCTCCAATTCCATGGTTTTGGCTAGCCCCGCCTCCAATACCATGGTTTTGTCTGGTCCCGCCTCCAATACCATGGTTTTGGTTGGCCCCGCCTCCAATACCATAGTTTTGGCTGGCCCCGCCTCCAAAACCATGGTTTTGGATGGCCCCGCCTCCAATACCATGCTTTGGCTGGCCTCGCCTCCAATTCCATGGTTTTGGCTGGCCCTGTCTCCAATTCCATGGTTTTGTCTGGTCCCGCCTCCAATACCATGGTTTTGGCTGGCCCTGCCTCCAATTCCATGGATACCGCTGGCCCTGCCTCCAATACCATGGTTTTGGCTGGCCCTGCCTCCAATACTATGGTTTTGGCTGGCCCCGCCTCCAATTCCATGCTTTGGCTGGCCCCACCTCCAATTCCATGGTTTTGGCTGGCCCCGCCTCCAATACCATGGTTTTGTTTGGTCCCGCCTCCAATAACATAGTTTTGGCTGGCCTTGCCTCCAATTCCATGGATACGGCTGGCCCCGCCTCCAATACCATGGTTTTGGCTCGCCCCGCCTCCAATTATATGGATACGGCTGGCCCCGCCCCCAATACCATGGTTTTGGATGGCCCCGCCTCCAATACCATGGTTTTGGCTGGCCCCGCCTCCAATACCATGGTTTTCGCTGTCCCTCACCCAGTACCATGGTTTCGGCTGGCCCTGCCTCCAATACCATGCTTTGGCTGGCCCCGCCTCCAATTCCATGGTTTTGGCTGGCCCCGCCTCCAATACAATGGTTTTGGCTGGCCCCGCCTCCAAAACCATGGTTTTGGATGGCCCCGCCTCCAATACCATGGATACGGCTGGCCCCGCCTCCAATTCCAAGGTCTTGGCTGGCCCCGCCTCAACACCATGCTTTGGCTGGCCCGGCCTCCAATACCATGCTTTGGCTGGCCCCTCCTCAACACCATGCATTGGCTGGCCCCGCCTCCAATTCCATGGTCTTGGCTGGCCCCGCCTCCAATACCATGGTTTTGTCTGGTCCCGCCTCCAATACCATGGTTTTGGCTAGCCCTGCCTCCAATACCATGGTTTTGGCTGGCCCCGCCTCCAATACCATGGTTTTGTCTGGTCCCGCCTCCAATACCATGGTTTTGGTTGGCCCCGCCTCCAATACCATAGTTTTGGCTGGCCCCGCCTCCAAAACCACGGTTTTGGATGGCCCCGCCTCTAATACCATGCTTTGGCTGGGTTCGCCTCCAATTCCATGGTTTTGGCTGGCCCTGTCTCCAATTCCATGGTTTTGTCTGGTCCCGCCTCCAATACCATGGTTTTGGCTGGCCCTGCCTCCAATTCCATGGATACCGCTGGCCCTGCCTCCAATACCATGGTTTTGGCTGGCCCTGCCTCCAATACTATGGTTTTGGCTGGCCCCGCCTCCAATTCCATGGTTTTGGCTGGCCCCGCCTCCAATACCATGGTTTTGTCTGGTCCCGCCTCCAATAACATAGTTTTGGCTGGCCTTGCCTCCAATTCCATGGATACGGCTGGCCCCGCCTCCAATACCATGGTTTTGGCTCGCCCCGCCTCCAATTATATGGATACGGCTGGCCCTGCCCCCAATACCATGGTTTTGGATGGCCCCGCCTCCTATACCATGGTTTTGGCTGGCCCTGCCTCCAATACCATGCTTTGGCTGGCCCCGCCTCCAATTCCATGGTTTTGGCTGGCCCCGCCTCAACACCATGCTTTGGCTGGCCCCGCCTCCAATTCCATGGTTTTGGCTGGCCCCGCCTCCAATACAATGGTTTTGTCTGGTCCCTCCTCCAATACCATGGTTTTGGCTGGCCCCGCCTCCAATAACATGGTTTTATCTGGTCCCGCCTCCAATACCATGGTTTTGGCTGGCCCCGCCTCCAATACAATGGTTTTGGCTGGCCCCGCCTCCAAAACCATGGTTTTGGATGGCCCCGCCTCCAATACCATGCTTTGGCTGGCCTCGCCTCCAATTCCATGGTTTTGGCTAGCCCTGCCTCCAATACCATGCTTTGGCTGGCCCTGCCTCCAATTCCATGGTTTTGGCTGGCCCCGCCTCAACACCATGCTTTGGCTGGCCCCGCCTCCAATTCCATGGTTTTGGCTGGCCCCGCCTCCAATACAATGGTTTTGTCTGGTCCCACCTCCAATACCATGGTTTTGTCTGGTCCCGCCTCCAATACCATGGTTTTGGCTGGCCCCGCCTCCAATACAATGGTTTTGGCTGGCCCTGCCTCCAAAACCATGGTTTTGGATGGCCCCGCCTCCAATACCATGCTTTGGCTGGCCTCGCCTCCAATTCCATGGTTTTGGCTAGCCCTGCCTCCAATACCATGGTTTTGGGTGGCCCTGCCTCCAATACCATGGTTTTGGCTGGCTCTGCCTCCAATACCATGCATTGGCAGGCCCAGCCTCCAATTCCATGGTTTTGGCTGGCCCCGCCTCAATACCATGCTTTGGCTGTCCCCGCCTTCAATACCATGGTTTTGGCTGGCCCCGCCTCCAATTCCATGGATACGGCTGGCCCCGCCCCCAATACCATGGTTTAGGCTGGTCCTGCCTCCATTACCATGGTTTTGGCTGGCTCCACTTCCAATACTATACTTTGGCTGGCCCCTCCTCCAAAACCATTGATACGGCTGGCCCCGCCTCCAATACCATGGTTTTGGCTGGCCCCGTCTCAAATACCATGGTTTTGAATGGCCCTGCCTCCAATTCCATGGATACGGCTGGCCCCGCCTCCAATTCCAAGGTCTTGGCTGGCCCCGCCTCCAATACCATGGTTTTGTCTGGTCCCGCCTCCAATACCATGGTTTTGGCTAGCCCTGCCTCCAATACCATGGTTTTGGCTGGCCCCGCCTCCAATACCATGGTTTTGTCTGGTCCCGCCTCTAATACCATGGTTTTGGTTGGCCCCGCCTCCAATACCATAGTTTTGGCTGGCCCCGCCTCCAAAACCATGGTTTTGGATGGCCCCGCCTCTAATACCATGCTTTGGCTGGGTTCGCCTCCAATTCCATGATTTTGGCTGGCCCTGTCTCCAATTCCATGGTTTTGTCTGGTCCCGCCTCCAATACCATGGTTTTGGCTGGCCCTGCCTCCAATTCCATGGATACCGCTGGCCCTGCCTCCAATACCATGGTTTTGGCTGGCCCTGCCTCCAATACTATGGTTTTGGCTGGCCCCGCCTCCAATTCCATGGTTTTGGCTGGCCCCGCCTCCAATACCATGGTTTTGGCTGGTCCCGCCTCCAATAACATAGTTTTGGCTGGCCTTGCCTCCAATTCCATGGATACGGCTGGCCCCGCCTCCAATACCATGGTTTTGGCTTGCCCCGCCTCCAATTATATGGATACGGCTGGCCCTGCCCCCAATACCATGGTTTTGGATGGCCCCGCCTCCTATACCATGGTTTTGGCTGGCCCTGCCTCCAATACCATGCTTTGGCTGGCCCCGCCTCCAATTCCATGGTTTTGGCTGGCCCCGCCTCAACACCATGCTTTGGCTGGCCCCGCCTCCAATTCCATGGTTTTGGCTGGCCCCGCCTCCAATACAATGGTTTTGTCTGGTCCCGCCTCCAATACCATGGTTTTGACTGGCCCCGCCTCCAATAACATGGTTTTGTCTGGTCCCGCCTCCAATACCATGGTTTTGGCTGGCCCCACCTCCAATACAATGGTTTTGGCTGGCCCCGCCTCCAAAACCATGGTTTTGGATGGCCCCGCCTCCAATACCATGCTTTGGCTGGCCCTGCCTCCAATTCCATGGTTTTGGCTGGCCCCGCCTCAACACCATGCTTTGGCTGGCCCCGCCTCCAATTCCATGGTTTTGGCTGGCCCCGCCTCCAATACAATGGTTTTGTCTGGTCCCACCTCCAATACCATGGTTTTGTCTGGTCCCGCCTCCAATACCATGGTTTTGGCTGGCCCCGCCTCCAATACAATGGTTTTGGCTGGCCCTGCCTCCAAAACCATGGTTTTGGATGGCCCCGCCTCCAATACCATGCTTTGGCTGGCCTCGCCTCCAATTCCATGGTTTTGGCTAGCCCTGCCTCCAATACCATGGTTTTGGGTGGCCCTGCCTCCAATACCATGGTTTTGGCTGGCCCTGCCTCCAATACCATGCATTGGCAGGCCCAGCCTCCAATTCCATGGTTTTGGCTGGCCCCGCCTCAATACCATGCTTTGGCTGTCCCCGCCTTCAATACCATGGTTTTGGCTGGCCCCGCCTCCAATTCCATGGATACGGCTGGCCCCGCCCCCAATACCATGGTTTAGGCTGGTCCTGCCTCCATTACCATGGTTTTGGCTGGCTCCACTTCCAATACTATACTTTGGCTGGCCCCTCCTCCAAAACCATTGATACGGCTGGCCCCGCCTCCAATACCATGGTTTTGGCTGGCCCCGTCTCAAATACCATGGTTTTGAATGGCCCTGCCTGCTCCACTTCCAATACTATACTTTGGCTGGCCCCTCCTCCAAAACCATTGATACGGCTGGTCCCGCCTCCAATACCATGGTTTTGGCTCGCCCTGCCTCCAATACCATGGAATTGGCTGGCCCCGCCTCCAATTCCATGGATACGGCTGACCCCGCCTCCAATACCATGGTTTTGCCTGGCCGCACCTCCAATACCATGGTTTTGGCTGGCCCTGCCTCCAATAACATGGTTTTCGCTGGCCCCGCCTCCAATACCATAGTTTTGGCTGATCCCGCCTCCAATACCATGGTTTTGGCTGGCCCCGCCTCCAATTCCATGGATACGGCTGGCCCCGCCTCCAATTCCATGGATACGGCTGGCCCCGCCTCCAATACCATTGTTTTGTCTGGTCCCGCCTCCAATTCCATGGTTTTGTCTGGTCCCACCTCCAATACCATGGTTTTGGCTGGCCCTGCCTCCAATTCCATGGAGACGGCTGGCCCTGCCTTCAATACCATGGTTTTGGGTGGCCCTGCCTCCAATACCATGGTTTTGGCTGGCCCTGCCTCCAATTCCATTGATACGGCTGGCCCCGCCTCCAATTCCATGGTTTTGGTTGGCTCCGTCTCCAATACCATGGTTTTGGCTGGCCCCGCCTCCAATTACATGGATATGACTGGCTCCGCCTCCAATACCATGGATAAGGCTGGCCCCGCCTCCAATTCCATGGATACGGCTGGCCCCGCCTCCAATACCATGGTTTTGGCTGGTCCCGCCTCCAATACCATGGTTTTGGCTGGCCACGCCTCAAATAACATGGTTTTGGCTGGCCACGCCTCCAATACCATGGTTTTGAATGGCCACACCTCCAATTCCATGGATACAGCTGGCCCCGCCTCCAATACCATTTTGGCTGGCCCCACCTCCAATGCCATGGTTTTGGCTGGCCCCGCCTCCAATTCCATGGATACGGCTGGCCCCGCCTCCAATTCCATGGATACGGCTGGCCCCGCCTCCAATACCATGGATAAGGTTGGCCCCCGCCTCCAATACCATGGTTTTGGCTGGCCCTGCCTCCAATTCCATGGATACGCTGGCACAGCCTCCAATACCATGGTTTTATCTGGCCCCGCCTCCAATACCATGCTTTGGCTGGCCCCGCCTCCAATACCATGGATACGGCTGGCCCCGTCTCCAATTCCATGGTTTTGGTTGGCTCCGCCTCCAATACCGTGGATTTGGCTGGCCCCGCCTCCAATACCATAGTTTTGGCTGGCCCTGCATCCAATTCCATGGATACGGCTGGCCCCGCATCCAATTCCATGGAAACGGCTGGCCCCACCTCCAATACCATGGATAAGGCTAGCCCTGCCTCCAATACGATGGTTTTGAATGGCCCCGCCTCCAATTGCATGGATACGGCTAGCCCCGCCTCCAATACCATGGTTTTGGCTGGTCCGGCCTCCATTACCATGGGTTTGGCTGGCCCAGCCTCCAATACCATGGTTTTGGCTGGCCCCGCCTCCAATTCCATGGATACCGCTGGCCCCGCCTCCAAAACCATGGTTTTGGCTGGCCCTGCCTCCAATTCCATGGATACCGCTGGCCCTGCCTCCAATACCATGGTTTTGGCTGGTCCCGCCTCCAATACTATGGTTTTGGCTGGCCCCGCCTCCAATACCATGGTTTTGTCTGGTTCCGCCTCCAATAACATAGTTTTGGCTGGCCTTGCCTCCAATTCCATGGATACGGCTGTCCCCGCCTCCAATACCATGGTTTTGGCTGGCCCCGCCTCCAATACCATGGTTTTGGCTGGCCCCACCTCCAATTATATGGATACGGCTGGCCCCGCCCCAATACCAGGGTTTTGGCTGGCCCCGCCTCCAATACCATGGTTTTGGCTGGCCCCGCCTCCAATACCATGGTTTTGGCTGGCCCTCCCCCAGTACCATGGTTTCGGCTGGCCCCGCCTCCAATACCATGCTTTGGCTGGCCCCGCCTCCAATTCCATGGTTTTGGCTGGCCCCGCCTCAACACCATGCTTTAGCTGGCCCCGCCTCCAATTCCATGGTTTTGGCTGGCCCCGCCTCCAATACAATGGTTTTGTCTGGTCCCGCCTCCAATACCATGGTTTTGGCTGGCCCTGCCTCCAATACCATGGTTTTGGCTGGCCCCGCCTCCAATACCATGGTTTTGTCTGGTCCCGCCTCCAATACCATGGTTTTGGCTGGCCCCGCCTCCAATACCATGGTTTTGGCTGGCCCGCCTCCAAAACCATGCTTTTGGATGGCCCCGCCCCCAATACCATGCTTTGGCTGGCCTCACCTCCAATTCCATGGTTTTGGCTGTCCCCGCCTCCAATTCCATGGTTTTGGATGGCCCCGACTCCAATACCATGCTTTGGCTGGCCTCGCCTCCAATTCCATGGTTTTGGCTGGCCCCGCCTCCGAAACCATGGTTTTGGATGGCTCTGCCTCCAATACCATGCTTTGGCTGGCCTCGCCTCCAATTCCATGGTTTTGGCTAGCCCTGCCTCCAATACCATGGTTTTGGGTGGCCCTGCCTCCAATACCATGGCTTTGGCTGGCCCTGCCTCCAATACCATGCATTGGCAGGCCCCGCCTCCAATTCCATGGTTTTGGCTGGCCCCGCCTCAATACCATGCTTTGGCTGGCCCCGCCTTCAATACCATGGTTTAGGCTGGTCCTGCCTCCATAACCATGGTTTTGGCTGGCCCCGCTTCCAATACTATACTTTGGCTGGCCCCTCCTCCAAAACCATTGATACGGCTGGCCCCTCCTCCAATTCCATGGTTTTGGTTGGCTCCGCCTCCAGTACCATGGTTTTGGCTGGCCCCGCCTCCAATTACATGGATACGACTGGCCCCGCCTCCAATACCATGGATAAGGCTGGCCCCGCCTCCAATACCATGGTTGTGGCTGACCCCGTCTCAAATACCATGGTTTTGAATGGCCCTGCCTCCAATTCCATGGATACGGCTGGCCCCGCCTCCAATACCATGGTTTTCGCTGGCCCCGCCTCCAATACCATAGTTTTGGCTCGCCCTGCCTCCAATACCATGGTTTTGTCTGGCCCTGCCTCCAATTCCATGGATACGGCTGGCCCCGCCTCCAATACCATGGTTTTGTCTGGTCCCGCCTCCAATTCCATGGTTTTTTCTAGTCCCGCCTCCAATACCATGGTTTTGGCTGGCCCTGCCTCCAATTCCATGGATACGCTGGCACAGCCTCCAATACCATGGTTTTATCTGGCCCCGCCTCCAATACCATGCTTTGGCTGGCCCCGCCTCCAATACCATGGATACGGCTGGCCCCGTCTCCAATTCCATGGTTTTGGTTGGCTCCGCCTCCAATACCGTGGATTTGGCTGGCCCCGCCTCCAATACCATAGTTTTGGCTGGCCCTGCATCCAATTCCATGGATACGGCTGGCCCCGCATCCAATTCCATGGAAACGGCTGGCCCCACCTCCAATACCATGGATAAGGCTAGCCCTGCCTCCAATACGATGGTTTTGAATGGCCCCGCCTCCAATTGCATGGATACGGCTAGCCCCGCCTCCAATACCATGGTTTTGGCTGGTCCGGCCTCCATTACCATGGGTTTGGCTGGCCCAGCCTCCAATACCATGGTTTTGGCTGGCCCCGCCTCCAATTCCATGGATACCGCTGGCCCCGCCTCCAAAACCATGGTTTTGGCTGGCCCTGCCTCCAATTCCATGGATACCGCTGGCCCTGCCTCCAATACCATGGTTTTGGCTGGTCCCGCCTCCAATACTATGGTTTTGGCTGGCCCCGCCTCCAATACCATGGTTTTGTCTGGTTCCGCCTCCAATAACATAGTTTTGGCTGGCCTTGCCTCCAATTCCATGGATACGGCTGTCCCCGCCTCCAATACCATGGTTTTGGCTGGCCCCGCCTCCAATACCATGGTTTTGGCTGGCCCCACCTCCAATTATATGGATACGGCTGGCCCCGCCCCAATACCAGGGTTTTGGCTGGCCCCGCCTCCAATACCATGGTTTTGGCTGGCCCCGCCTCCAATACCATGGTTTTGGCTGGCCCTCCCCCAGTACCATGGTTTCGGCTGGCCCCGCCTCCAATACCATGCTTTGGCTGGCCCCGCCTCCAATTCCATGGTTTTGGCTGGCCCCGCCTCAACACCATGCTTTAGCTGGCCCCGCCTCCAATTCCATGGTTTTGGCTGGCCCCGCCTCCAATACAATGGTTTTGTCTGGTCCCGCCTCCAATACCATGGTTTTGGCTGGCCCTGCCTCCAATACCATGGTTTTGGCTGGCCCCGCCTCCAATACCATGGTTTTGTCTGGTCCCGCCTCCAATACCATGGTTTTGGCTGGCCCCGCCTCCAATACCATGGTTTTGGCTGGCCCGCCTCCAAAACCATGCTTTTGGATGGCCCCGCCCCCAATACCATGCTTTGGCTGGCCTCACCTCCAATTCCATGGTTTTGGCTGTCCCCGCCTCCAATTCCATGGTTTTGGATGGCCCCGACTCCAATACCATGCTTTGGCTGGCCTCGCCTCCAATTCCATGGTTTTGGCTGGCCCCGCCTCCGAAACCATGGTTTTGGATGGCTCTGCCTCCAATACCATGCTTTGGCTGGCCTCGCCTCCAATTCCATGGTTTTGGCTAGCCCTGCCTCCAATACCATGGTTTTGGGTGGCCCTGCCTCCAATACCATGGCTTTGGCTGGCCCTGCCTCCAATACCATGCATTGGCAGGCCCCGCCTCCAATTCCATGGTTTTGGCTGGCCCCGCCTCAATACCATGCTTTGGCTGGCCCCGCCTTCAATACCATGGTTTAGGCTGGTCCTGCCTCCATAACCATGGTTTTGGCTGGCCCCGCTTCCAATACTATACTTTGGCTGGCCCCTCCTCCAAAACCATTGATACGGCTGGCCCCTCCTCCAATTCCATGGTTTTGGTTGGCTCCGCCTCCAGTACCATGGTTTTGGCTGGCCCCGCCTCCAATTACATGGATACGACTGGCCCCGCCTCCAATACCATGGATAAGGCTGGCCCCGCCTCCAATACCATGGTTGTGGCTGACCCCGTCTCAAATACCATGGTTTTGAATGGCCCTGCCTCCAATTCCATGGATACGGCTGGCCCCGCCTCCAATACCATGGTTTTCGCTGGCCCCGCCTCCAATACCATAGTTTTGGCTCGCCCTGCCTCCAATACCATGGTTTTGTCTGGCCCTGCCTCCAATTCCATGGATACGGCTGGCCCCGCCTCCAATACCATGGTTTTGTCTGGTCCCGCCTCCAATTCCATGGTTTTTTCTAGTCCCGCCTCCAATACCATGGTTTTGGCTGGCCCTGCCTCCAATTCCATGGAAACAGCTGGCCCTGCCTCCAATACCATGGTTTTGGGTGGCCCTGTCTCCAATACCATGGTTTTGGCTGGCACTGCCTCCAATTCCATTGATACGGCTGGCCCCGCCTCCAATTCCATGGTTTTGGTTGGCTCCGCCTCCAATACCATGGTTTTGGCTGGCCCCGCCTCCAATTACATGGATATGACTGTCCCCGCCTCCAATACCATGGATAAGGCTGGCCCCGCCTCCAATTCCATGGAAACGGCTGGCCCCGCCTCCAATACCATGGTTTTGGCTGGTCCCGCCTCCAATACCATGGTTTTGGCTGGCCACGACTCCAATAACATGGTTTTGGCTGGCCACGCCTCCAAAACCATGGTTTTGAATGGCCACGCCTCCAATTCCATGGAAACAGCTGGCCCCGCCTCCAATACCATTTTGGCTGGCCCCACCTCCAATGCCATGGTTTTGGCTGGCCCGCCTCCAATTCCATGGATACGGCTGGCCCCGCCTCCAATACCATGGATAAGGTTGGCCCGCCTCCAATACCATGGTTTTGGCTGGCCCTGCCTCCAATTCCATGGATACGCTGGCACATCCTCCAATACCATGGTTTTATCTGGCCCCGCCTCCAATACCATGCTTTGGCTGGCCCCGGCTCAAATACCATGGATACGGCTGGCCCCGTCTCCAATTCCATGGTTTTGGTTGGCTCCGCCTCCAATACTGTGGATTTGGCTGGCCCCTCCTTCAATACCATAGTTTTGGCTGGCCCTGCATCCAATTCCATGGATACGGCTGGCCCCGCATCCAATTCCATGGAAACGGCTGGCCCCGCCTCCAATACCATGGATAAGGCTGGCCCTGCCTCCAATACCATGGTTTTGAATGGCCCCGCCTCCAATTGCATGGATACGGCTAGCCCCGCCTCCAATACCATGGTTTTGGCTGGTCCGGCCTCCATTCCTATGGGTTTGGCTGGCCCTGCCTCCAATACCATGGTTTTGGCTGGCCCCGCCTCCATTTCCATGGATACTGCTGGCCCCGCCTCCAATACCATGGTTTTGGCTGGCCCTGCCTCCAATAACATGGTTTTGAATGGCCCCGCCTCCAATTCCATGGATACCGCTGGCCCCGCCTCCAAAACCATGGTTTTGGCTGGTCCGGCCTCCATTACCATGGGTTTGGCTGGCCCTGCCTCCAATACCATGGTTTTGGCTGGCCCCGCCTCCATTTCCATGGATACTGCGGCCCCGCCTCCAATACCATGGTTTTGGCTGGTCCGGCCTCCATTACCATGGGTTTGGCTGGCCCTGCCTCCAATACCATGGTTTTGGCTGGCCCCGCCTCCATTTCCATGGATACTGCTGGCCCCGCCTCCAATACCATGGTTTTGGCTGGTCCCGCCTCCAATACTATGGTTTTGGCTGGCCCAGCCTCCAATACCATGGTTTTGGCTGGCCCCGCCTCCATTTCCATGGATACTGCTGGCCCCGCCTCCAAAACCATGGTTTTGGCTGGTCCGGCCTCCATTACCATGGGTTTGGCTGGCCCTGCCTCCAATACCATGGTTTGGCTGGCCCCGCCTCCATTTCCATGGATACTGCTGGCCCCGCCTCCAATACCATGGTTTTGGCTGGCCCCGCCTCCAATACCATGGATACGGCTGGCCCCGTCTCCAATTGCATGGATACGGCTAGCCCCGCCTCCAATACCATGGTTTTGGCTGGTCCGGCCTCCATTACCATGGGTTTGGCTGGCCCTGCCTCCAATACAACGGTTTTGGCTGGCCCCGCCTCCATTTCCATGGATACTGCTGGCCCCGCCTCCAATACCATGGTTTTGGCTGGCCCTGCCTCCAATAACATGGTTTTGAATGGCCCCGCCTCCAATTCCATGGATACCGCTGGCCCCGCCTCCAAAACCATGGTTTTGGCTGGCCCTGCCTCCAATTCCATCGATACCGCTGGCCCTGCCTCCAATACCATGGTTTTGGCTGGTCCCGCCTCCAATACTATGGTTTTGGCTGGCCCCGCCTCCAATACCATGGTTTTGTCTGGTTCCGCCTCCAATAACATAGTTTTGGCTGGCCTTGCCTCCAATTCCATGGATACGGCTGTCCCCGCCTTCAATACCATGGTTTTGGCTAGCCTCGCCTCCAATACCAGGGTTTTGGCTGGCCCCGCCTCCAATACCATGGTTTTGGCTGGCCCCGCCTCCAATACCATGGTTTTGGCTGGCCCTCCCCCAGTACCATGGTTTCGGCTGGCCCCGCCTCCAAAACCATGGATACGGCTGGCCCCGCCTCCAATACCATGGTTTTGGCTGGTCCCGCCTCCAATACCATGATTTTGGCTGGCCCCGCCTCTAATACCATGGTTTTGGATGGCCCCGCCTCCAATACCATGGTTTTGAATTGCCCGCCTCCAATTCCATGGATACAGCTGGCCCTGCCTCCAATATCATGGTTTTGGCTGGTCCCGCTACCAATACCATGGTTTTGGCTGGTCCCGCCTCCAATACCATGGTTTTGGCTGGCCCTGCCTCCAATACCATGGTTTTGTCTGGCCCCGCCTCCAATTCCATGGATACGGCTGGCCCCGCCTCCAATACCATGGTTTTGGCTGGTCCCGCCTCCAATACCATGATTTTGGCTGGCCCCGCCTCCAATACCATGGTTTTGGATGGCCCCGACTCCAATACCATGGTTTTGAATTGCCCGCCTCCAATTCCATGGATACAGCTGGCCCTGCCTCCAATATCATGGTTTTGGCTGGTCCCGCTAGCAATACCATGGTTTTGGCTGGTCCCGCCTCCAATACCATGGTTTTGGCTGGCCCTGCCTCCAATACCATGGTTTTGAATGGCCCTGCCTCCAATTCCATGGATACAGCTGGCCCTGCCTCCAATTCCATGGATACAGCTGGCCCTGCCTCCAATACCATGGTTTTGGCTGGTCCCGCTACCATTATCATGGTTTTGGCTGTGTCATGATCTCTGCTTCCAAAAGGTCAGGGTTTTCCCAACTCCCTTGGAAGCAGATCCATAACCCAGGTTCCGAGTGCCAACCAGTCCCAATTGGGACCTTTTGGACCCAGTCCTGGCGCCAGTGGAACCAGGCTCATAAATATGCCCAGTCCCAGCGCTGGAAGCGCCGGGCTCATAATGCTTGGGTGGACTTACCTGCAGCAGACCATGCTGCTTACTTGCCTGCCAGTTGAGCCTCTGATCCTCTTCTGTTTGGAACTACTTTTCCTGTTGGGTGGGGCAGGAGCCACTCCCTAGATTCAGAACACTGGAACTCTTCTGGAAAGCAGGAACTCTTTTCTTACCTAGGCGTGGCTGTGGAAGGAGACACCTAAGCACTACAGGAGGCTATTTAAACCACACCCGATGGATGAATCTTGCTTTGCGTTATTCTGCATCCTCTGCAGCAGAACGCTCATCGTGTCTTCTGCATCTGATCCTGGGCCTAAGGAAAAAGGCTTACCATCCTGAATCCAGTCTTCAGCAGCACCTATAAAGACAAGAAAGAACAGGTTAGCATTACGGTCTTCAGTGACAGCTCTTCACTTACCTGGTCCATCGGCTGTCACCAACGCCTCCCGCTGCATTCCGGCATCTGAAAGGCAAAGGCTTACCTACTCTTCGTGCGCTCCGGAGGTCTTCACACTGCATTCCGGCATCTGAAAGACAAAAGCTTACCAACTCTTCGCACGCTCCGGAGGCCTTCGGCGCTGCATCCCGCATCTGAAAGACAAAACAAGGTGCGTTTAAAGACATTGGGGAACTTTTATACTCATGTGCCATTACTCCTTTCCACATCTAACCCAGTGGGTATTCCGGCACCCTGCAGCCGCTCCGAACTTGTACCTGCAAAATAAAAAGACAGTTAGAGCGCATCGTGAAGCAGGCAACAAGCGCTTACTTACGTGCTTCCAGGCGCTTCTATTCATCACACGGGCTCCATCTTCAACTCACTTCAGCCCGTCATCCGCCATCGCCGGAACCCTGCAAAACAAGAAACATCATTACTAAAGACTTTAAAGACATTAGAATTACTCGAAACTTACCGTTCGTGCAGTAAACGACGGACAGCAGTCCTCTGAAGTCAAGAGGCCTGCTCCCTTTATCCAGTGAAGAAACTGGTTACAGCACCCTGCCCCGAGGCAGATGGAGAGCACGGCGTTCACTTACCTAAGGTGAGAGCGTTAACCTTTGGGGTTCTACAGGAGAAGAGAAAGGGAAGAAGAGAGAGACATTCAATAACCCAGTTCCTTAATCCCATATTTTCTATCTGCAGACATCTTACCCTTCAAGTCAGACATACAGTGCACAGAGGTCCAGCCCAAAGAGCCAGCCGTGTGTTACACATCACCTTTGAAGATACGGTATACGCCCAGTCAAGACCGGCGCCTCTACAGGAATCAGGTGAGCGTTACAGGCTGGTCCCGCTACCAATACCATGGATACGGCTGGGCCCGCCTCCAATTCCATGGATACGGCTGGGCCTGCCTCCAATACCATGGTTTTGGCTGGTCCCGCCTCCAATACCATGGTTTTGAATGGCCCCGCCTCCAATTCCATGGATACATTTGGCCCCGCCTCCAACACCATGGTTCTGTCTGGTCCCGCCTCCAATACCATGGTTTTGGCTGGCTCCTCCTCCAATTCCATGGATATGGCTGCCCCGCCTCCAATACCATGGTTCTGGCTGGTCCCGCCTCCAATACCATGGTTTTGGCTGGCCACGCCTCCAATTCCATGGATACAGCTGCCCCGCCTCCAATACCATGGTTTTGGCTGGCCCCGCCTCCAATACCATGCTTTGTCTGGCCCCGCCTCCAATTCCATGGTTTTGGCTGGCCCCGCCTCCAATACCATGCTTTGGCTGGCCCGCCTCCAATTCCATGGTTTTGGCTGGCCCCACCTCCAATACCATGGATACGGCTGGCCCCGTATACAATTCCATGGTTTTGGTTCGCTCCGCCTCCAATACCGTGGATTTGGCTGGCCCCGCCTCCACTACCATGGTTTTGGCTGGCCCTGCATCCAATTCCATGCTTTGGCTGGCCCCGCCTCAATTACCATGGTCTTGGCTGGCCCTGCCTCCAATACCATGCTTTGGCTGGCCCTGCCTCCAATACCATGGTTTTGGCTGGCCCTGCCTCCAATTCCATGGATACGGCTGGCCCCGACCCAATACCATGGTTTTGGCTGGCCCCGCTTCCAATACCATGGTTTTGGCTCGCCCCACCTTCAATTCCATGGATACGGCTGGCACCGCCTCCAATACCATGGGTTTGGCTGGCCCCGCCTCCAATACCATGCTTTGGCTGGCCCTGCCTCCAATTCCATGGTTTTGGCTGGCCCTGCCTCCAATTCCATGGTTTTGGCTGGCCCCGCCTCCAATCCCAGGGTTTGTTCTGGTCCCGCCTCCAATACCATGGTTTTGGCTGGCCCTGCCTCCAATTCCATGGATACGGCTGGCCCTGCCTCCAATACCATGGTTTTGGCTGGCCCCGCCTCCAATACCATGGTTTTGGCTGGCCCTGCCTCCAATACCATGGTTTTAGCTGGCCCCGCCTCCAATACCATGGTTTTGGCTGGCACTGCCTTCAATACTATGCTTTGGCTGGCACCACCTCCGATTCCATGGTTTTGGCTGGCCCCGCCTCCAAATACCATTCTTTGGCTGGCCCCGCCTCCAATTCCATGGTTTTGGCTGACCCCGCCTCCAATACCATGCTTTGGCTGGCCCTGCCTCCAATTCCATGGATACGGTTGGCCCCGCCTCGAATACCATGGTTTTGCCAGGCCGCGCCTCCAATACCATGGTTTTGGCTGGCCCCGCCTCCAATACCATGGTTCTGACTGGCCCCGCCTCCAATTCCATGGATACGGCTGCCCCACCTCCAATACCATGGTTTTGGCTGGCCCCGCCTCCACTACCATGGTTTTGGCTGGCCCTGCCTCCAATACCATGGTTTTGAATGGCCCAGCCTCCAATTCCATGGATAGGGCTGGCCCCGCCTCCAATACCATGGTTTTGGCTGGCCCTGCCTCCAATAACATGGTTTTGGCTTGCCCTGCCTCCAATACCATGCTTTGGCTGGCCCCGCCTCCAATTCCATGGTTTTGGCTGGCCCAGCCTCCAATACCATGGTTTTGGCTGGCCCCGCCTCCAATTCCATGGTTTTTACTGGCCCCGCCTCCAATACCATGCTTTGGCTGGCCCTGCCTCCAATACCATGTTTTGGATGGCCCCACCCCAATACCATGGTTTTGAATGGCCCCGCCTCCAATTCCATGGATACGGCTGGCCCCGCCTCCAATACATGGTTTTGGCTGGCCCTGCCTCCAATACCATGGTTTTAGCTGGCCCCGCCTCCAATACCATGGTTTTGGCTGGCACTGCCTTCAATACCATGCTTTGGCTGGCACCACCTCCGATTCCATGGTTTTGGCTGGCCCCGCCTCCAAATACCATTCTTTGGCTGGCCCCGCCTCCAATTCCATGGTTTTGGCTGACCCCGCCTCCAATACCATGCTTTGGCTGGCCCTGCCTCCAATACCATGGTTTTGTCTGGCCCCGCCTCAATACCATGCTTGGTCTGGCCCAACCTTCAATACCATGGTTTTTGCTGGCCCTGCATCCAATTCCATGGATCTGGCTGGCCCCCGCCCCCAATACCATGGTTCAGGCTGGCCCTGCCTCCATTACCATGGTTTTGGCTGGCCCCGCCTCCAATACCATACTTTGGCTGGCCCCAACTCCAAAACCATGGATACGGCTGGCCCCGCCTCCAATTCCATGGATACGGCTGGCCCCGCCTCCAATTCCATGGTTTTGGTTGGCTCTGCCTCCAATACCATGGTTTTGGCAGGCACCGCCTCCAATTACATGGATACGACTGGCCCTGCCTCCAATACCATGGATAAGGCTGGCCCCGCCTCCAATACCATGGTTTTGGCTGGCCCCGTCTCGAATACCATGGTTTTGAATGGCCCCGCCTCCAATTCCATGGATACGGCTGGCCCCGCCTCCAATACCATGGTTTTGGCTGGTCCCGCCTCCAATACCATGGTTTTGGCTGGCCCTGCCTCCAATACCATGGTTTTGGCTGGCCCCTCCTCCAATTCCATGGATACGGCTGGCCCCGCCTCCAATTCCATGGATACGGCTGGCCCCCGCCTCCAATACCATGGTTTTGGCTGGTCCCGCCTCCAATACCATGATTTTGGCTGGCCCCGCCTCCAATACCATGGTTTTGGCTGGCCCCGCCTCCAATACCATGGTTTTGAATTGCCCGCCTCCAATTCCATGGATACAGCTGGCCCTGCCTCCAATATCATGGTTTTGGCTGGTCCCACTACCAATACCATGGTTTTGGCTGGTCCCGCCTCCAATACCATGGTTTTGGCTGGCCCTGCCTCCAATACCATGGTTTTGTCTGGCCCCGCCTCCAATTCCATGGGTACGGCTGGCCCCGCCTCCAATACCATGGTTTTGGCTGGTCCCGCCTCCAATACCATGATTTTGGATGGCCCCGCCTCCAATACCATGGTTTTGGATGGCCCCGCCTCCAATACCATGGTTTTGAATTGCCCGCCTCCAATTCCATGGATACAGCTGGCCCTGCCTCCAATATCATGGTTTTGGCTGGTCCCGCTAGCAATACCATGGTTTTGGCTGGTCCCGCCTCCAATACCATGGTTTTGGCTGGCCCTGCCTCCAATACCATGGTTTTGAATGGCCCTGCCTCCAATTCCATGGATACAGCTGGCCCTGCCTCCAATACCATGGTTTTGGCTGGTCCCGCTACCATTATCATGGTTTTGGCTGTGTCATGATCTCTGCTTCCAAAAGGTCAGGGTTTTCCCAACTCCCTTGGAAGCAGATCCATAACCCAGGTTCCGAGTGCCAACCAGTCCCAATTGGGACCTTTTGGACCCAGTCCTGGCGCCAGTGGCACCAGGCTCATAAATATGCCCAGTCCCAGCGCTGGAAGCGCCGGGCTCATAATGCTTGGGTGGACTTACCTGCAGCAGACCATGCTGCTTACTTGCCTGCCAGTTGAGCCTCTGATCCTCTTCTGTTCGGAACTACTTTTCCTGTTGGGTGGGGCAGGAGCCACTCCCTAGATTCAGAACACTGGAACTCTTCTGGAAAGCAGGAACTCTTTTCTTACCTAGGCGTGGCTGTGGAAGGAGACACCTAAGCACTACAGGAGGCTATTTAATCCACACCCGATGGATGAATCTTGCTTTGCGTTATTCTGCATCCTCTGCAGCAGAACGCTCATCGTGTCTTCTGCATCTGATCCTGGGCCTAAGGAAAAAGGCTTACCATCCTGAATCCAGTCTTCAGCAACACCTATAAAGACAAGAAAGAACAGGTTAGCATTACGGTCTTCAGTGACAGCTCTTCACTTACCTGGTCCATCGGCTGTCACCAACGCCTCCCGCTGCATTCCGGCATCTGAAAGGCAAAGGCTTACCTACTCTTCGTGCGCTCCGGAGGTCTTCACACTGCATTCCGGCATCTGAAAGACAAAAGCTTACCAACTCTTTGCACGCTCCGGAGGCCTTCGGCGCTGCATCCCGCATCTGAAAGACAAAACAAGGTGCGTTTAAAGACATTGGGGAACTTTAATACTCACGTGCCATTACTCCTTTCCACATCTAACCCAGTGGGTATTCCGGCACCCTGCAGCCGCTCCGAACTTGTACCTGCAAAATAAAAAGACAGTTAGAGCGCATCGTGAAGCAGGCAACAAGCGCTTACTTACGTGCTTCCAGGCGCTTCTATTCATCACACGGGCTCCATCTTCAACTCACTTCAGCCCGTCATCCGCCATCGCCGGAACCCTGCAAAACAAGAAACATCATTACTAAAGACTTTAAAGACATTAGAATTACTCGAAACTTACCGTTCGTGCAGTAAACGACGGACAGCAGTCCTCTGAAGTCAAGAGGCCTGCTCCCTTTATCCAGTGAAGAAACTGGTTACAGCACCCTGCCCCGAGGCAGATGGAGAGCACGGCGTTCACTTACCTAAGGTGAGAGCGTTAACCTTTGGGGTTCTACAGGAGAAGAGAAAGGGAAGAAGAGAGAGACATTCAAAAACCCAGTTCCTTAATCCCATATTTTCTATCTGCAGACATCTTACCCTTCAAGTCAGACATACAGTGCACAGAGGTCCAGCCCAAAGAGCCAGCCGTGTGTTACACATCACCTTTGAAGATACGGTATACGCCCAGTCAAGACCGGCGCCTCTACAGGAATCAGGTGAGCGTTACAGGCTGGTCCCGCTACCAATACCATGGATACGGCTGGGCCCGCCTCCAATTCCATGGATACGGCTGGGCTTGCCTCCAATACCATGGTTTTGGCTGGTCCCGCCTCCAATACCATGGTTTTGAATGGCCCCGCCTCCAATTCCATGGATACATTTGGCCCCGCCTCCAACACCATGGTTCTGGCTGGTCCCGCCTCCAATACCATGGTTTTGGCTGGCCCCGCCTCCAATACCATGCTTTGTCTGGCCCCGCCTCCAATTCCATGGTTTTGGCTGGCCCTGCCTCCAATACCATGCTTTGGCTGGCCCCACCTCCAATACCATGGATACGGCTGGCCCCGTATCCAATTCCATGGTTTTGGTTCGCTCCGCCTCCAATACCGTGGATTTGGCTGGCCCCGCCTCCAATACCATGGTCTTGGCTGGCCCTGCCTCCAATACCATGCTTTGGCTGGCCCTGCCTCCAATACCATGGTTTTGGCTGGCCCTGCCTCCAATTCCATGGATACGGCTGGCCCCGACCCAATACCATGGTTTTGGCTGGCCCCGCCTCCAATACCATGGTTTTGGCTCGCCCTGCCTCCAATACCATGGTTTTGGCTGGCTCCTCCTCCAATTCCATGGATATGGCTGCCCTGCCTCCAATACCATGGTTCTGGCTGGTCCGGCCTCCAATACCATGGTTTTGGCTGGCCACGCCTCCAATTCCATGGATACAGCTGCCCCGCCTCCAATACCATGGTTTTGGCTGGCCCCGCCTCCAATACCATGCTTTGTCTGGCCCCGCCTCCAATTCCATGGTTTTGGCTGGCCCCGTCTCCAATACCATGCTTTGGCTGGCCCGCCTCCAATTCCATGGTTTTGGCTGGCCCCACCTCCAATACCATGGATACGGCTGGCCCCGTATCCAATTCCATGGTTTTGGTTCGCTCCACCTCCAATTCCATGCTTTGGCTGGCCCCGCCTCCAATACCATGGTCTTGGCTGGCCCTGCCTCCAATACCATGCTTTGGCTGGCCCTGCCTCCAATACCATGGTTTTGGCTGGCCCTGCCTCCAATTCCATGGATACGGCTGGCCCCGACCCAATACCATGGTTTTGGCTGGCCCCGCCTCCAATACCATGGTTTTGGCTCGCCCCGCCTTCAATTCCATGGATACGGCTGGCACCGCCTCCAATACCATGGTTTTGGCTGGCCCCGCCTCCAATACCATGCTTTGGCTGGCCCTGCCTCCAATTCCATGGTTTTGGCTGGCCCTGCCTCCAATTCCATGGTTTTGGCTGGCCCCGCCTCCAATCCCAGGGTTTGTTCTGGTCCCGCCTCCAATACCATGGTTTTGGCTGGCCCTGCCTCCAATTCCATGGATACGGCTGGCCCTGCCTCCAATACCATGGTTTTGGCTGGCCCCGCCTCCAATACCATGGTTTTGGCTGGCCCCGGCTCCAATACCATGGTTTTGGCTGGCCCTGCCTCCAATACCATGGTTTTAGCTGGCCCTGCCTCCAATACCATGGTTTTGGCTGGCACTGCCTTCAATACCATGCTTTGGCTGGCACCACCTCCGATTCCATGGTTTTGGCTGGCCCCGCCTTCAAATACCATTCTTTGGCTGGCCCTGCCTCCAATTCCATGGTTTTGGCTGACCCCGCCTCCAATACCATGCTTTGGCTGGCCCTGCCTCCAATTCCATGGATACGGTTGGCCCCGCCTCGAATACCATGGTTTTGCCAGGCCGCGCCTCCAATACCATGGTTTTGGCTGGCCCCGCCTCCAATACCATGGTTCTGGCTGGCCCCGCCTCCAATTCCATGGATACGGCTGCCCCACCTCTAATACCATGGTTTTGGCTGGCCCCGCCTCCACTACCATGGTTTTGGCTGGCCCTGCCTCCAATACCATGGTTTTGAATGGCCCAGCCTCCAATTCCATGGATAGGGCTGGCCCCGCCTCCAATACCATGGTTTTGGCTGGCCCTGCCTCCAATAACATGGTTTTGGCTTGCCCTGCCTCCAATACCATGCTTTGGCTGGCCCCGCCTCCAATTCCATGGTTTTGGCTGGCCCAGCCTCCAATACCATGGTTTTGGCTGGCCCCGCCTCCAATTGCATGGTTTTGGCTGGCCCGCCTCCAATACCATGCTTTGGCTGGCCCCGCCTCCAATACCATGGTTTTGGATGGCCCCACCCCAATACCATGGTTTTGAATGGCCCCGCCTCCAATTCCATGGATACGGCTGGCCCCGCCTCCAATACATGGTTTTGGCTGGCCCTGCCTCCAATACCATGGTTTTAGCTGGCCCCGCCTCCAATACCATGGTTTTGGCTGGCACTGCCTTCAATACCATGCTTTGGCTGGCACCACCTCCGATTCCATGGTTTTGGCTGGCCCCGCCTCCAAATACCATTCTTTGGCTGGCCCCGCCTCCAATTCCTTGCTTTTGGCTGACCCCGCCTCCAATACCATGCTTTGGCTGGCCCTGCCTCCAATTCCATGGATACGGTTGGCCCCGCCTCGAATACCATGGTTTTGCCAGGCCGCGCCTCCAATACCATGGTTTTGGCTGGCCCCGCCTCCAATACCATGGTTCTGGCTGGCCCCGCCTCCAATTCCATGGATACGGCTGCCCCACCTCCAATACCATGGTTTTGGCTGGCCCCGCCTCCACTACCATGGTTTTGGCTGGTCCTGCCTCCAATACCATGGTTTTGAATGGCCCAGCCTCCAATTCCATGGATAGGGCTGGCCGCGCCTCCAATACCATGGTTTTGGCTGGCCCTGCCTCCAATAACATGGTTTTGGCTTGCCCTGCCTCCAATACCATGCTTTGGCTGGCCCCGCCTCCAATTCAATGGTTTTGGCTGGCCCAGCCTCCAACACCATGGTTTTGGCTGGCCCCGCCTCCAATTCCATGGTTTTGGCTGGCCCCGCCTCCAATACCATGCTTTGGCTGGCCCCGCCTCCAATACCATGGTTTTGGATGGCCCCACCCCAATACCATGGTTTTGAATGGCCCCGCCTCCAATTCCATGGATACGGCTGGCCCCGCCTCCAATACATGGTTTTGGCTGGTCCCGCCTCCAATACCATGGTTTTGGCTGGCCCCGATCCAATTTCATGGATACGGCTGGCCCCGCCTCCAGTACCATGGTTTTGGCTGGTCCCGCCTCCAATACCATGGTTTTGGCTGGCCCTGCCTCCAATTCCATGGATACAGCTGGCCCCACCTCCAATACCATGGTTTTGGCTGGCCCTGCCTCCAATACCATGGTTTTGGCTGGCCCCGCTCCCAATACCAGGGTTTTGGCTGGCCCTGCCTCCAATAGCATGCTTTGGCTGGCCCCTCCTCCAATTCCATGGTTTTGGCTGGCCCCGCCTCCAATACCATGCTTTGGCTAGCCCCGCCTCCAATTCCATGGTTTTGGCTGGCCCTGCCTCCAATACCATGGTTTTGTCTGGTCCCCCCTCAAATACCATGGTTTTGGCTGGCCCTACCTCCAATTCCATGGATACGGCTGGCCCAGCCTCCAATACCATGGTTTTGGCTGGCCCCGCATCCAATACCATGGTTTTGGCTGGCCCCGCATCCAATACCATGGTTTTGGCTGGCCCTGCCTCCAAAACCATGCTTTGGCTGGCCCCGCCTCCAATTCCAAGGTCTTGGCTGGCCCGCCTCAACAGCATGCTTTGGCTGGCCCCGCCTCCAATACCATGGTTTTGTCTGGATCCTCCTCCAATACCATGGTTTTGGCTGGCCCTGCCTCCAATACCATGGTTTTGGCTGGCCCCGCCTCCAATACCATGGTTTTGTCTGGTTCCGCCTCCAATACCATGGTTTTGGTTGGCCCCGCCTCCAATACCATGGTTTTGGCTGGCCCCGCCTCCAATACTATGGTTTTGGCTGGCCCCGCCTCCTATACCATGATTTGGCTGGCCCCACCTCCAATTCCATAGTTTTGGCTGGCCCTGCCTCCAATACCATGGTTTTGTCTGGTCCCGCCTCCAATAACATAGTTTTGGCTGGCCTTGCCTCCAATTCCATGGATACGGCTGGCCCCGCCTCCAATACCATGGTTTTGGCTGGCCCTGCCTCCAATACCATGGTTTTGTCTGGTCCCGCCTCCAATAACATATTTTTGGCTGGCCTTGCCTCCAATTCCATGGTTACGGCTGCACCCGCCTCCAATACCATGCTTTGGCTGGCCCTGCCTCCAATACCATTGTTTTGGCTGGCCCCGCCTCCAATTATATGGATACGACAGGCCCCGCCCCCAATACCAGGGTTTTGGCTGGCCCCGCCTCCAATACCATGCTTTGGCTGGCCCCGCCTCCAATTCCAAGGTCTTGGGCTGGCCCGCCTCAACAGCATGCTTTGGCTGGACCCGCCTCCAATTCCATGGTTTTGGCTGGCCCCGCCTCCAATACCATGGTTTTGTCTGGTCCCGCCTCCAATACCATGGTTTTGGCTGGCCCTGCCTCCAATACCATGGTTTTGGCTGGCCCTGCCTTCAATACCATGGTTTTGTCTCGTCCCGCCTCCAATACCATGGTTTTGGTTGGCCCCGCCTCCAATACCATGGTTTTGGCTGGCCCTGCCTCCAATACTATGGTTTTGGCTGGCCCCGCCTCCAATACCATCCTTTGGCTGGTCCCGCCTCCAATACCATGGTTTTGGTTGGCCCCGCCTCCAATACCATGGTTTTGGCTGGCCCCGCCTCCAATACTATGGTTTTGGCTGGCCCCGACTCCAATACCATGCTTTGGCTGGCCCCACCTCCAATTCCATGGTTTTGGCTGGCCCCGCCTCCAATACCATGGTTTTGTCTGGTCCCGCCTCCAATAACATAGTTTTGGCTGGCCTTGCCTCCAATTCCATGGATACGGCTGGCCCCGCCTCCAATACCATGGTTTTGGCTGGCCCGCCCCCAATGCCATGGTTTTGTCTGGTCCCGCCTCCAATAACATAGTTTTGGCTGGCCTTGCCTCCAATTCCATGGTTACGGCTGCACCGCCTCCAATACCATGCTTTGGCTGGCCCTGCCTCTAATACCATTGTTTTGGCTGGCCCTGCCTCCAATTATATGGATACAACTGGCCCCGCCCCCAATACCAGGGTTTTGGCTGGCCCCGCCTTCAATAGCATGCTTTGGCTGGCCCCTCCTCCAATTCCATGGTTTTGGCTGGCCCCGCCTCCAATACCATGCTTTGGCTGGCCCCACCTCCAATTCCATGGTTTTGGCTGGCCCTGCCTCCAATACCATGGTTTTGTCTGGTCCCCCCTCAAATACCATAGTTTTGGCTGGCCCTACCTATAATTCCATGGATACGGCTGGCCCAGCCTCCAATACCATGGTTTTGGCTGGCCCCGCCTCCAATACCATGGTTTTGCCTGGCCCTGCCTCCAATACCATGCTTTGGCTGGCCCCGCCTCCAATACCATGGTTTTGGCTGGCCCCGCCTCCAATACCATGGTTTTGGCTGGCCCCGCCTCCAATACCATGGTTTTGTCTGGTCCCTCCTCCAGTACCATGGTTTTGGCTGGCCCCACCTCCAATTATATGGATACGACTGGCCCGCCTCCAATTCCATGGTTTTGGCTGGCCCCGCCTCAACACCATGCTTTGGCTGGCCCCGCCTCCAATTCCATGGTTTTGGCTGGCCCCGCCTCCAATACAATGGTTTTGTCTGGTCCTGCCTCCGATACCATGGTTTTGGCTGGCCCCGCCTCCAATACCATGGTTTTGGCTGGCCCCGCCTCCAATACCATGGTTTTGTCTGGTCCCGCCTCCAATACCATGGTTTTGGCTGGCCCCACCTCCAATACCATGCTTTGGCTGGCCCCGCCTCCAATACCATGCTTTGGCTGTCCCGCCTCCAATACCATGGTTTTGGCTGGCCCCGCCTCCAATTCCATGGATACGACTTGCCCCGCCTCCAATTCCATGGATACAGCTGCCCCCCCCAATACCATGGTTTTGGCTGGCCCCGCCTCCAAT
The DNA here is from genome assembly GCF_040938575.1 of Ambystoma mexicanum. NCBI lineage: Eukaryota > Metazoa > Chordata > Amphibia > Caudata > Ambystomatidae > Ambystoma > Ambystoma mexicanum. The sequence continues at coordinate 932,315,338 of NC_090923.1, forward strand.
ACCATGGTTTTGGCTGGCCCTGCCTCCAATACCATGGTTTTGGCTGGCCCCGCCTCCAATACCATGGTTTTGTCTGGTCCCGCCTCCAATACCATGGTTTTGGCTGGCCCCGCCTCCAATACCATGCTTTGGCTGGCCCCGCCTCCAATACCATGGTTTTGGCTGGCCCCGCCTCCAATACCATGCTTTGGCTGGCCCCGCCTACAATTCCATGGATACGGCTTGCCCCGCCTCCAATTCCATGGATACAGCTGCCCCCCTCCCCAATACCATGGTTTTGGCTGGCCCGCCTCCAAAACCATGGTTTTGGCTGGCCCCACCTCCAATACCATGGTTTGTTCTGGTCCTGCCTCCAATACCATGGTTTTGGCTTTCCCTGCCTCCAATTCCATGGATACGGCTGGCCCCGCCTCCAATTCCATGGATACGGCTGGCCCCGCCTCCAATACCATGCTTTGGCTGGCCCTGCCTCCAATACCATGGTTTTGGCTGGCCCCGCCTCCAATTCCATGGAAACGGCTGGCCCCGCCTCCAATTCCATGGATACGGCTGGCCCCGCCTCCAATACCATGGTTTTGGCTGGCCCCGCCTCCAATACCATGGTTTTGGCTGGACCCGCCTCCAATACCATGCTTTGGCTGGCACGGCCTCCAATACCATTGTTTTGGCTGGCCCCGCCTCCAATTATATGGATACGACTGGCCCCGCCCCCAATACCAGGGTTTTGGCTGGCCCCGCCTCCAATACCATGGTTTTGGCTGGCCCTGCCTCCAATAGCATGCTTTGGCTGGCCCCTCCTCCAATTCTATGGTTTTGGCTGGCCCCGCCTCCAATACCATGGTTTTGGCTGGCCCTGCCTCCAATACCATGGTTTTGGCTGGCCCTGCCTCCAATGGCATGCTTTGGCTGGCCCCTCCTCCAATTCCATGGTTTTGGCTGGCCCCGCCTCCAATACCATGGTTTTGTCTGGCCCTGCCTCCAATTCCATGGATACCGCTGGCCCTGCCTCCAATACCATGGTTTTGGCTGGCCCTGCCTCCAATACTATGGTTTTGGCTGGCCCCGCCTCCAATACCATGCTTTGGCTGGCCCCACCTCCAATTCCATGGTTTTGGCTGGCCCCGCCTCCAATACCATGGTTTTGTCTGGTCCCGCCTCCAATACCATGGTTTTGGCTGGCCCTGCCTCCAATTCCATGGATACCGCTGGCCCTGCCTCCAATACCATGGTTTTGGCTGGCCCTGCCTCCAATACTATGGTTTTGGCTGGCCCCGCCTCCAATACCATGCTTTGGCTGGCCCCACCTCCAGTTCCATGGTTTTGGCTGGCCCCGCCTCCAATACCATGGTTTTGTCTGGTCCCGCCTCCAATAACATAGTTTTGGCTGGCCTTGCCTCCAATTCCATGGATACGGCTGGCCCCGCCTCCAATACCATGGTTTTGGCTCGCCCCGCCTCCAATTATATGGATACGGCTGGCCCCGCCCCCAATACCATGGTTTTGGATGGCCCCGCCTCCAATACCATGGTTTTGGCTGGCCCCGCCTCCAATACCATGGTTTTGGCTGTCCCTCACCCAGTACCATGGTTTCGGCTGGCCCTGCCTCCAATACCATGCTTTGGCTGGCCCCGCCTCCAATTCCATGGTTTTGGCTGGCCCCGCCTCCAATACAATGGTTTTGGCTGGCCCCGCCTCCAAAACCATGGTTTTGGATGGCCCTGCCTCCAATACCATGGATACGGCTGGCCCCGCCTCCAATTCCAAGGTCTTGGCTGGCCCCGCCTCAACACCATGCTTTGGCTGGCCCGGCCTCCAATACCATGCTTTGGCTGGCCCCTCCTCAACACCATGCATTGGCTGGCCCCGCCTCCAATTCCATGGTCTTGGCTGGCCCCGCCTCCAATACCATGGTTTTGTCTGGTCCCGCCTCCAATACCATGGTTTTGGCTGGCCCTGCCTCCAATACCATGGTTTTGGCTGGCCCCGCCTCCAATACCATGGTTTTGTCTGGTCCCGCCTCCAATTTCATGGTTTTGGTTGGCCCCGCCTCCAATTTCATGGTTTTGGTTGGCCCCGCCTCCAATACCATAGTTTTGGCTGGCCCCGCCTCCAAAACCATGGTTTTGGATGGCCCCGCCTCTAATACCATGCTTTGGCTGGGTTCGCCTCCAATTCCATGGTTTTGGCTGGCCCTGTCTCCAATTCCATGGTTTTGTCTGGTCCCGCCTCCAATACCATGGTTTTGGCTGGCCCTGCCTCCAATACCATGGTTTTGGCTGGCCCCGCCTCCAATTGCATGGTTTTGGCTGGCCCGCCTCCAATACCATGCTTTGGCTGGCCCCGCCTCCAATACCATGGTTTTGGATGGCCCCACCCCAATACCATGGTTTTGAATGGCCCCGCCTCCAATTCCATGGATACGGCTGGCCCCGCCTCCAATACATGGTTTTGGCTGGCCCTGCCTCCAATACCATGGTTTTAGCTGGCCCCGCCTCCAATACCATGGTTTTGGCTGGCACTGCCTTCAATACCATGCTTTGGCTGGCACCACCTCCGATTCCATGGTTTTGGCTGGCCCCGCCTCCAAATACCATTCTTTGGCTGGCCCCGCCTCCAATTCCTTGCTTTTGGCTGACCCCGCCTCCAATACCATGCTTTGGCTGGCCCTGCCTCCAATTCCATGGATACGGTTGGCCCCGCCTCGAATACCATGGTTTTGCCAGGCCGCGCCTCCAATACCATGGTTTTGGCTGGCCCCGCCTCCAATACCATGGTTCTGGCTGGCCCCGCCTCCAATTCCATGGATACGGCTGCCCCACCTCCAATACCATGGTTTTGGCTGGCCCCGCCTCCACTACCATGGTTTTGGCTGGTCCTGCCTCCAATACCATGGTTTTGAATGGCCCAGCCTCCAATTCCATGGATAGGGCTGGCCGCGCCTCCAATACCATGGTTTTGGCTGGCCCTGCCTCCAATAACATGGTTTTGGCTTGCCCTGCCTCCAATACCATGCTTTGGCTGGCCCCGCCTCCAATTCAATGGTTTTGGCTGGCCCAGCCTCCAACACCATGGTTTTGGCTGGCCCCGCCTCCAATTCCATGGTTTTGGCTGGCCCCGCCTCCAATACCATGCTTTGGCTGGCCCCGCCTCCAATACCATGGTTTTGGATGGCCCCACCCCAATACCATGGTTTTGAATGGCCCCGCCTCCAATTCCATGGATACGGCTGGCCCCGCCTCCAATACATGGTTTTGGCTGGTCCCGCCTCCAATACCATGGTTTTGGCTGGCCCCGATCCAATTTCATGGATACGGCTGGCCCCGCCTCCAGTACCATGGTTTTGGCTGGTCCCGCCTCCAATACCATGGTTTTGGCTGGCCCTGCCTCCAATTCCATGGATACAGCTGGCCCCACCTCCAATACCATGGTTTTGGCTGGCCCTGCCTCCAATACCATGGTTTTGGCTGGCCCCGCTCCCAATACCAGGGTTTTGGCTGGCCCTGCCTCCAATAGCATGCTTTGGCTGGCCCCTCCTCCAATTCCATGGTTTTGGCTGGCCCCGCCTCCAATACCATGCTTTGGCTAGCCCCGCCTCCAATTCCATGGTTTTGGCTGGCCCTGCCTCCAATACCATGGTTTTGTCTGGTCCCCCCTCAAATACCATGGTTTTGGCTGGCCCTACCTCCAATTCCATGGATACGGCTGGCCCAGCCTCCAATACCATGGTTTTGGCTGGCCCCGCATCCAATACCATGGTTTTGGCTGGACCCGCATCCAATACCATGGTTTTGGCTGGCCCTGCCTCCAAAACCATGCTTTGGCTGGCCCCGCCTCCAATTCCAAGGTCTTGGCTGGCCCGCCTCAACAGCATGCTTTGGCTGGCCCCGCCTCCAATACCATGGTTTTGTCTGGATCCTCCTCCAATACCATGGTTTTGGCTGGCCCTGCCTCCAATACCATGGTTTTGGCTGGCCCCGCCTCCAATACCATGGTTTTGTCTGGTTCCGCCTCCAATACCATGGTTTTGGTTGGCCCCGCCTCCAATACCATGGTTTTGGCTGGCCCCGCCTCCAATACTATGGTTTTGGCTGGCCCCGCCTCCTATACCATGATTTGGCTGGCCCCACCTCCAATTCCATAGTTTTGGCTGGCCCTGCCTCCAATACCATGGTTTTGTCTGGTCCCGCCTCCAATAACATAGTTTTGGCTGGCCTTGCCTCCAATTCCATGGATACGGCTGGCCCCGCCTCCAATACCATGGTTTTGGCTGGCCCTGCCTCCAATACCATGGTTTTGTCTGGTCCCGCCTCCAATAACATATTTTTGGCTGGCCTTGCCTCCAATTCCATGGTTACGGCTGCACCCGCCTCCAATACCATGCTTTGGCTGGCCCTGCCTCCAATACCATTGTTTTGGCTGGCCCCGCCTCCAATTATATGGATACGACAGGCCCCGCCCCCAATACCAGGGTTTTGGCTGGCCCCGCCTCCAATACCATGCTTTGGCTGGCCCCGCCTCCAATTCCAAGGTCTTGGGCTGGCCCACCTCAACAGCATGCTTTGGCTGGACCCGCCTCCAATTCCATGGTTTTGGCTGGCCCCGCCTCCAATACCATGGTTTTGTCTGGTCCCGCCTCCAATACCATGGTTTTGGCTGGCCCTGCCTCCAATACCATGGTTTTGGCTGGCCCTGCCTTCAATACCATGGTTTTGTCTCGTCCCGCCTCCAATACCATGGTTTTGGTTGGCCCCGCCTCCAATACCATGGTTTTGGCTGGCCCTGCCTCCAATACTATGGTTTTGGCTGGCCCCGCCTCCAATACCATCCTTTGGCTGGTCCCGCCTCCAATACCATGGTTTTGGTTGGCCCCGCCTCCAATACCATGGTTTTGGCTGGCCCCGCCTCCAATACTATGGTTTTGGCTGGCCCCGACTCCAATACCATGCTTTGGCTGGCCCCACCTCCAATTCCATGGTTTTGGCTGGCCCCGCCTCCAATACCATGGTTTTGTCTGGTCCCGCCTCCAATAACATAGTTTTGGCTGGCCTTGCCTCCAATTCCATGGATACGGCTGGCCCCGCCTCCAATACCATGGTTTTGGCTGGCCCGCCCCCAATGCCATGGTTTTGTCTGGTCCCGCCTCCAATAACATAGTTTTGGCTGGCCTTGCCTCCAATTCCATGGTTACGGCTGCACCGCCTCCAATACCATGCTTTGGCTGGCCCTGCCTCTAATACCATTGTTTTGGCTGGCCCTGCCTCCAATTATATGGATACAACTGGCCCCGCCCCCAATACCAGGGTTTTGGCTGGCCCCGCCTTCAATAGCATGCTTTGGCTGGCCCCTCCTCCAATTCCATGGTTTTGGCTGGCCCCGCCTCCAATACCATGCTTTGGCTGGCCCCACCTCCAATTCCATGGTTTTGGCTGGCCCTGCCTCCAATACCATGGTTTTGTCTGGTCCCCCCTCAAATACCATAGTTTTGGCTGGCCCTACCTATAATTCCATGGATACGGCTGGCCCAGCCTCCAATACCATGGTTTTGGCTGGCCCCGCCTCCAATACCATGGTTTTGCCTGGCCCTGCCTCCAATACCATGCTTTGGCTGGCCCCGCCTCCAATACCATGGTTTTGGCTGGCCCCGCCTCCAATACCATGGTTTTGGCTGGCCCCGCCTCCAATACCATGGTTTTGTCTGGTCCCTCCTCCAGTACCATGGTTTTGGCTGGCCCCACCTCCAATTATATGGATACGACTGGCCCGCCTCCAATTCCATGGTTTTGGCTGGCCCCGCCTCAACACCATGCTTTGGCTGGCCCCGCCTCCAATTCCATGGTTTTGGCTGGCCCCGCCTCCAATACAATGGTTTTGTCTGGTCCTGCCTCCGATACCATGGTTTTGGCTGGCCCCGCCTCCAATACCATGGTTTTGGCTGGCCCCGCCTCCAATACCATGGTTTTGTCTGGTCCCGCCTCCAATACCATGGTTTTGGCTGGCCCCACCTCCAATACCATGCTTTGGCTGGCCCCGCCTCCAATACCATGCTTTGGCTGTCCCGCCTCCAATACCATGGTTTTGGCTGGCCCCGCCTCCAATTCCATGGATACGACTTGCCCCGCCTCCAATTCCATGGATACAGCTGCCCCCCCCAATACCATGGTTTTGGCTGGCCCCGCCTCCAATACCATGGTTTTGGCTGGCCCTGCCTCCAATACCATGGTTTTGGCTGGCCCCGCCTCCAATACCATGGTTTTGTCTGGTCCCGCCTCCAATACCATGGTTTTGGCTGGCCCCGCCTCCAATACCATGCTTTGGCTGGCCCCGCCTCCAATACCATGGTTTTGGCTGGCCCCGCCTCCAATACCATGCTTTGGCTGGCCCCGCCTCCAATTCCATGGATACGGCTTGCCCCGCCTCCAATTCCATGGATACAGCTGCCCCCCTCCCCAATACCATGGTTTTGGCTGGCCCGCCTCCAAAACCATGGTTTTGGCTGGCCCCACCTCCAATACCATGGTTTGTTCTGGTCCTGCCTCCAATACCATGGTTTTGGCTTTCCCTGCCTCCAATTCCATGGATACGGCTGGCCCCGCCTCCAATTCCATGGATACGGCTGGCCCCGCCTCCAATACCATGCTTTGGCTGGCCCTGCCTCCAATACCATGGTTTTGGCTGGCCCCGCCTCCAATTCCATGGAAACGGCTGGCCCCGCCTCCAATTCCATGGATACGGCTGGCCCCGCCTCCAATACCATGGTTTTGGCTGGCCCCGCCTCCAATACCATGGTTTTGGCTGGACCCGCCTCCAATACCATGCTTTGGCTGGCACGGCCTCCAATACCATTGTTTTGGCTGGCCCCGCCTCCAATTATATGGATACGACTGGCCCCGCCCCCAATACCAGGGTTTTGGCTGGCCCCGCCTCCAATACCATGGTTTTGGCTGGCCCTGCCTCCAATAGCATGCTTTGGCTGGCCCCTCCTCCAATTCTATGGTTTTGGCTGGCCCCGCCTCCAATACCATGGTTTTGGCTGGCCCTGCCTCCAATACCATGGTTTTGGCTGGCCCTGCCTCCAATGGCATGCTTTGGCTGGCCCCTCCTCCAATTCCATGGTTTTGGCTGGCCCCGCCTCCAATACCATGGTTTTGTCTGGCCCTGCCTCCAATTCCATGGATACCGCTGGCCCTGCCTCCAATACCATGGTTTTGGCTGGCCCTGCCTCCAATACTATGGTTTTGGCTGGCCCCGCCTCCAATACCATGCTTTGGCTGGCCCCACCTCCAATTCCATGGTTTTGGCTGGCCCCGCCTCCAATACCATGGTTTTGTCTGGTCCCGCCTCCAATACCATGGTTTTGGCTGGCCCTGCCTCCAATTCCATGGATACCGCTGGCCCTGCCTCCAATACCATGGTTTTGGCTGGCCCTGCCTCCAATACTATGGTTTTGGCTGGCCCCGCCTCCAATACCATGCTTTGGCTGGCCCCACCTCCAGTTCCATGGTTTTGGCTGGCCCCGCCTCCAATACCATGGTTTTGTCTGGTCCCGCCTCCAATAACATAGTTTTGGCTGGCCTTGCCTCCAATTCCATGGATACGGCTGGCCCCGCCTCCAATACCATGGTTTTGGCTCGCCCCGCCTCCAATTATATGGATACGGCTGGCCCCGCCCCCAATACCATGGTTTTGGATGGCCCCGCCTCCAATACCATGGTTTTGGCTGGCCCCGCCTCCAATACCATGGTTTTGGCTGTCCCTCACCCAGTACCATGGTTTCGGCTGGCCCTGCCTCCAATACCATGCTTTGGCTGGCCCCGCCTCCAATTCCATGGTTTTGGCTGGCCCCGCCTCCAATACAATGGTTTTGGCTGGCCCCGCCTCCAAAACCATGGTTTTGGATGGCCCTGCCTCCAATACCATGGATACGGCTGGCCCCGCCTCCAATTCCAAGGTCTTGGCTGGCCCCGCCTCAACACCATGCTTTGGCTGGCCCGGCCTCCAATACCATGCTTTGGCTGGCCCCTCCTCAACACCATGCATTGGCTGGCCCCGCCTCCAATTCCATGGTCTTGGCTGGCCCCGCCTCCAATACCATGGTTTTGTCTGGTCCCGCCTCCAATACCATGGTTTTGGCTGGCCCTGCCTCCAATACCATGGTTTTGGCTGGCCCCGCCTCCAATACCATGGTTTTGTCTGGTCCCGCCTCCAATTTCATGGTTTTGGTTGGCCCCGCCTCCAATTTCATGGTTTTGGTTGGCCCCGCCTAAAATACCATAGTTTTGGCTGGCCCCGCCTCCAAAACCATGGTTTTGGATGGCCCCGCCTCTAATACCATGCTTTGGCTGGGTTCGCCTCCAATTCCATGGTTTTGGCTGGCCCTGTCTCCAATTCCATGGTTTTGTCTGGTCCCGCCTCCAATACCATGGTTTTGGCTGGCCCTGCCTCCAATTCCATGGATACCGCTGGCCCTGCCTCCAATACCATGGTTTTGGCTGGCCCTGCCTCCAATACTATGGTTTTGGCTGGCCCCGCCTCCAATACCATGCTTTGGCTGGCCCCACCTCCAATTCCATGGTTTTGGCTGGCCCCGCCTCCAATACCATGGTTTTGTCTGGTCCCGCCTCCAATAACATAGTTTTGGCTGGCCTTGCCTCCAATTCCATGGATACGGCTGGCCCCGCCTCCAATACCATGGTTTTGGCTCGCCCCGCCTCCAATTATATGGATACGGCTGGCCCTGCCCCCAATACCATGGTTTTGGATGGCCCCGCCTCCTATACCATGGTTTTGGCTGGCCCTGCCTCCAATACCATGCTTTGGCTGGCCCCGCCTCCAATTCCATGGTTTTGGCTGGCCCCGCCTCAACACCATGCTTTGGCTGGCCCCGCCTCCAATTCCATGGTTTTGGCTGGCCCCGCCTCCAATACAATGGTTTTGTCTGGTCCCGCCTCCAATACCATGGTTTTGGCTGGCCCCGCCTCCAATACCATGGTTTTGTCTCGTCCCGCCTCCAATACCATGGTTTTGGCTGGCCCCGCCTCCAATACAATGGTTTTGGCTGGCCCCGCCTCCAAAACCATGGTTTTGGATGGCCCCGCAACCAATACCATGCTTTGGCTGGCCCTGCCTCCAATTCCATGGTTTTGGCTGGCCCCGCCTCAACACCATGCTTTGGCTGGTCCCGCCTCCAATTCCATGGTTTTGGCTGGCCCTGCCTCCAATACAATGGTTTTGTCAGGTCCCGCCTCCAATACCATGGTTTTGTCTGGTCCCGCCTCCAATACCATGGTTTTGGCTGACCCCGCCTCCAATACAATGGTTTTGGCTGGCCCTGCCTCCAAAACCATGGTTTTGGATGGCCCCGCCTCCAATACCATGCTTTGGCTGGCCTCGCCTCCAATTCCATGGTTTTGGCTAGCCCTGCCTCCAATACCATGGTTTTGGGTGGCCCTGCCTCCAATACCATGGTTTTGGCTGGCCCTGCCTCCAATACCATGCATTGGCAGGCCCAGCCTCCAATTCCATGGTTTTGGCTGGCCCCGCCTCAATACCATGCTTTGGCTGGCCCCGCCTTCAATACCATGGTTTTGGCTGGCCCCGCCTCCAATTCCATGGATACGGCTGGCCCCTCCCCCAATACCATGGTTTAGGCTGGTCCTGCCTCCATTACCATGGTTTTGGCTGGCTCCACTTCCAATACTATACTTTGGCTGGCCCCTCCTCCAAAACCATTGATACGGCTGGCCCCGCCTCCAATACCATGGTTTTGTCTACTCCCGCCTCCAATTCCATGGTTTTGTCTGGTCCCACCTCCAATACCATGGTTTTGGCTGGCCCTGCCTCCAATTCCATGGAGACGGCTGGCCCTGCCTTCAATACCATGGTTTTGGGTGGCCCTGCCTCCAATACCATGGTTTTGGCTGGCCCTGCCTCCAATTCCATTGATACGGCTGGCCCCGCCTCCAATTCCATGGTTTTGGTTGGCTCCGTCTCCAATACCATGGTTTTGGCTGGCCCCGCCTCCAATTACATGGATATGACTGGCTCTGCCTCCAATACCATGGATAAGGCTGGCCCCGCCTCCAATTCCATGGATACGGCTGGCCCCGCCTCCAATACCATGGTTTTGGCTGGTCCCGCCTCCAATACCATGGTTTTGGCTGGCCACGCCTCCAATAACATGGTTTTGGCTGGCCACGCCTCCAATACCATGGTTTTGAATGGCCATGCCTCCAATTCCATGGATACAGCTGGCCCCGCCTCCAATACCATTTTGGCTGGCCCCACCTCCAATGCCATGGTTTTGGCTGGCCCCACCTCCAATTCCATGGCTACGGCTGGCCCCGCCTCCAATACCATGGATAAGGTTGGCCCCCGCCTCCAATACCATGGTTTTGGCTGGCCCTGCCTCCAATTCCATGGATACGCTGGCACAGCCTCCAATACCATGGTTTTATCTGGCCCCGCCTCCAATACCATGCTTTGGCTGGCCCCGCCTCCAATACCATGGATACGGCTGGCCCCGTCTCCAATTCCATGGTTTTGGTTGGCTCCGCCTCCAATACCGTGGATTTGGCTGGCCCCGCCTCCAATACCATAGTTTTGGCTGGCCCTGCATCCAATTCCATGGATACGGCTGGCCCCGCATCCAATTCCATGGAAACGGCTGGCCCCACCTCCAATACCATGGATAAGGCTAGCCCTGCCTCCAATACCATGGTTTTGAATGGCCCCGCCTCCAATTGCATGGATACGGCTAGCCCCGCCTCCAATACCATGGTTTTGGCTGGTCCGGCCTCCATTACCATGGGTTTGGCTGGCCCAGCCTCCAATACCATGGTTTTGGCTGGCCCCGCCTCCAATTCCATGGATACCGCTGGCCCCGCCTCCAAAACCATGGTTTTGGCTGGCCCTGCCTCCAATTCCATGGATACCGCTGGCCCTGCCTCCAATACCATGGTTTTGGCTGGTCCCGCCTCCAATACTATGGTTTTGGCTGGCCCCGCCTCCAATACCATGGTTTTGTCTGGTTCCGCCTCCAATAACATAGTTTTGGCTGGCCTTGCCTCCAATTCCATGGATACTGCTGTCCCCGCCTCCAATACCAGGGTTTTGGCTGGCCCCGCCTCCAATACCATGGTTTTGGCTGGCCCCACCTCCAATTATATGGATACGGCTGGCCCCGCCCCAATACCAGGGTTTTGGCTGGCCCCGCCTCCAATACCATGGTTTTGGCTGGCCCCGCCTCCAATACCATGGTTTTGGTTGGCCCCGCCCCCAATACCATGGTTTAGGCTGGTCCTGCCTCCATAACCATGGTTTTGGCTGGCCCCGCTTCCAATACTATACTTTGGCTGGCCCCTCCTCCAAAACCATTGATACGGCTGGCCCCTCCTCCAATTCCATGGATACGGCTGGCCCCGCCTCCAATACCATGGTTTTCGCTGGCCCCGCCTCCAATACCATAGTTTTGGCTCGCCCTGCCTCCAATACCATGGTTTTGTCTGGCCCCGCCTCCAATTCCATGGATACGGCTGGCCCCGCCTCCAATACCATGGTTTTGTCTGGTCCCGCCTCCAATTCCATGGTTTTTTCTAGTCCCGCCTCCAATACCATGGTTTTGGCTGGCCCTGCCTCCAATTCCATGGAAACAGCTGGCCCTGCCTCCAATACCATGGTTTTGGGTGGCCCTGTCTCCAATACCATGGTTTTGGCTGGCACTGCCTCCAATTCCATTGATACGGCTGGCCCCGCCTCCAATTCCATGGTTTTGGTTGGCTCCGCCTCCAATACCATGGTTTTGGCTGGCCCCGCCTCCAATTACATGGATATGACTGTCCCCGCCTCCAATACCATGGATAAGGCTGGCCCCGCCTCCAATTCCATGGAAACGGCTGGCCCCGCCTCCAATACCATGGTTTTGGCTGGTCCCGCCTCCAATACCATGGTTTTGGCTGGCCACGACTCCAATAACATGGTTTTGGCTGGCCACGCCTCCAAAACCATGGTTTTGAATGGCCACGCCTCCAATTCCATGGAAACAGCTGGCCCCGCCTCCAATACCATTTTGGCTGGCCCCACCTCCAATGCCATGGTTTTGGCTGGCCCGCCTCCAATTCCATGGATACGGTTGGCCCCGCCTCCAATACCATGGATAAGGTTGGCCCGCCTCCAATACCATGGTTTTGGCTGGCCCTGCCTCCAATTCCATGGATACGCTGGCGCAGCCTCCAATACCATGGTTTTATCTGGCCCCGCCTCCAATACCATGCTTTGGCTGGCCCCGCCTCCAATACCATGGATACGGCTGGCCCCGTCTCCAATTCCATGGTTTTGGTTGGCTCCGCCTCCAATACCGTGGATTTGGCTGGCCCCTCCTCCAATACCATAGTTTTGGCTGGCCCTGCATCCAATTCCATGGATACGGCTGGCCCCGCATCCAATTCCATGGAAACGGCTGGCCCCGCCTCCAATACCATGGATAAGGCTGGCCCTGCCTCCAATACCATGGTTTTGAATGGCCCCGCCTCCAATTGCATGGATACGGCTAGCCCCGCCTCCAATACCATGGTTTTGGCTGGTCCGGCCTCCATTACCATGGGTTTGGCTGGCCCTGCCTCCAATACCATGGTTTTGGCTGGCCCCGCCTCCATTTCCATGGATACTGCTGGCCCCGCCTCCAATACCATGGTTTTGGCTGGCCCTGCCTCCAATAACATGGTTTTGAATGGCCCCGCCTCCAATTCCATGGATACCGCTGGCCCCGCCTCCAAAACCATGGTTTTGGCTGGTCCGGCCTCCATTACCATGGGTTTGGCTGGCCCTGCCTCCAATACCATGGTTTTGGCTGGCCCCGCCTCCATTTCCATGGATACTGCTGGCCCCGCCTCCAATACCATGGTTTTGGCTGGCCCCGCCTCCAATACCATGGATAAGGCTGGCCCCGTCTCCAATTCCATGGATACGGCTGGCCCCGTCTCCAATTCCATGGTTTTGGTTGGCTCCGCCTCCAATACCGTGGATTTGGCTGGCCCCTCCTCCAATACCATAGTTTTGGCTGGCCCTGCATCCAATTCCATGGATACGGCTGGCCCTGCATCCAATTCCATGGAAATGGCTGGCCCCGCCTCCAATACCATGGATAAGGCTGGCCCTGCCTCCAATACCATGGTTTTGAATGGCCCCGCCTCCAATTGCATGGATACGGCTAGCCCCGCCTCCAATACCATGGTTTTGGCTGGTCCGGCCTCCATTACCATGGGTTTGGCTGGCCCTGCCTCCAATACCATGGTTTTGGCTGGCCCCGCCTCCATTTCCATGGATACTGCTGGCCCCGCCTCCAATACCATGGTTTTGGCTGGCCCTGCCTCCAATAACATGGTTTTGAATGGCCCCGCCTCCAATACCATGGTTTTGGCTGGCCCTGCCTCCAATAACATGGTTTTGAATGGCCCCGCCTCCAATTCCATGGATACCGCTGGCCCCGCCTCCAAAACCATGGTTTTGGCTGGTCCGGCCTCCATTACCATGGGTTTGGTTGGCCCTGCCTCCAATACCATGGTTTTGGCTGGCCCCGCCTCCATTTCCATGGATACTGCTGGCCCCGCCTCCAATACCATGGTTTTGGCTGGCCCCGCCTCCAATACCATGGATAAGGCTGGCCCCGTCTCCAATTCCATGGATACGGCTGGCCCCGTCTCCAATTCCATGGTTTTGGTTGGCTCCGCCTCCAATACCGTGGATTTGGCTGGCCCCTCCTCCAATACCATAGTTTTGGCTGGCCCTGCATCCAATTCCATGGATACAGCTGGCCATGCATCCAATTCCATGGAAATGGCTGGCCCCGCCTCCAATACCATGGATAAGGCTGGCCCTGCCTCCAATACCATGGTTTTGAATGGCCCCGCCTCCAATTGCATGGATACGGCTAGCCCCGCCTCCAATACCATGGTTTTGGCTGGTCCGGCCTCCATTACCATGGGTTTGGCTGGCCCTGCCTCCAATACCATGGTTTTGGCTGGCCCCGCCTCCATTTCCATGGATACTGCTGGCCCCGCCTCCAATACCATGGTTTTGGCTGGCCCTGCCTCCAATAACATGGTTTTGAATGGCCCCGCCTCCAATTCCATGGATACCGCTGGCCCCGCCTCCAAAACCATGGTTTTGGCTGGCCCTGCCTCCAATTCCATCGATACCGCTGGCCCTGCCTCCAATACCATGGTTTTGGCTGGTCCCGCCTCCAATACTATGGTTTTGGCTGGCCCCGCCTCCAATACCATGGTTTTGTCTGGTTCCGCCTCCAATAACATAGTTTTGGCTGGCCTTGCCTCCAATTCCATGGATACGGCTGTCCCCGCCTCCAATACCATGGTTTTGGCTAGCCTCGCCTCCAATACCATGGTTTTGGCTGGCCCCGCCTCCAATTATATGGATACGGCTGGCCCCGCCCCCAATACCAGGGTTTTGGCTGGCCCCGCCTCCAATACCATGGTTTTGGCTGGCCCCGCCTCCAATACCATGGTTTTGGCTGGCCCTCCCTCAGTACCATGGTTTCGGCTGGCCCCGCCTCCAATACCATGCTTTGGCTGGCCCCACCTCCAATTCCATGGTTTTGGCTGGCCCCGCCTCAACACCATGCTTTAGCTGGCCCCGCCTCCAATTCCATGGTTTTGGCTGGCCCTGCCTCCAATACAATGGTTTTGTCTGGTCCCGCCTCCAATACCATAGTTTTGGCTGGCCCCGCCTCCAATTCCATGGATACAGCTGGCTCCGCCCCCAATACCATGGTTTAGGCTGGTCCCGCCTCCATTACCATGGTTTTGGCTGGCCCTGCCTCCAATACCATACTTTGGCTGGCCCCACCTCCAAAACCATTGATACGGCTGGCCCTGCCTCCAATTCCATGGTTTTGGTTGCCTCCGCCTCCAATACCATGGTTTTGGCTGGCCCCGCCTCCAATTACATGGATACGACTGGCCCCGCCTCCAATACCATTTTGGCTGGCCCCACCTCCAATGCCATGGTTTTGGCTGGCCCCACCTCCAATTCCATGGATACGGCTGGCCCTGCCTCCAATACCATGGATAAGGTTGGCCCCCGCCTCCAATACCATGGTTTTGGCTGGCCCTGCCTCCAATTCCATGGATACGCTGGCACAGCCTCCAATACCATGGTTTTATCTGGCCCCGCCTCCAATACCATGCTTTGGCTGGCCCCGCCTCCAATACCATGGATACGGCTGGCCCCGTCTCCAATTCCATGGTTTTGGTTGGCTCCGCCTCCAATACCGTGGATTTGGCTGGCCCCGCCACCAACACCATAGTTTTGGCTGGCCCTGCATCCAATTCCATGGATACGGCTGGCCCCGCATCCAATTCCATGGAAACGGCTGGCCCCGCCTCCAATACCATTTTGGCTGGCCCCACCTCCAATGCCATGGTTTTGGCTGGCCCCACCTCCAATTCCATGGATACGGCTGGCCCCGCCTCCAATACCATGGATAAGGTTGGCCCCCGCCTCCAATACCATGGTTTTGGCTGGCCCTGCCTCCAATTCCATGGATACGCTGGCACAGCCTCCAATACCATGGTTTTATCTGGCCCCGCCTCCAATACCATGCTTTGGCTGGCCCCGCCTCCAATACCATGGATACGGCTGGCCCCGTCTCCAATTCCATGGTTTTGGTTGGCTCCGCCTCCAATACCGCGGATTTGGCTGGCCCCGCCTCCAATACCATAGTTTTGGCTGGCCCTGCATCCAATTCCATGGATACGGCTGGCCCCGCATCCAATTCCATGGAAACGGCTGGCCCCACCTCCAATACCATGGATAAGGCTAGCCCTGCCTCCAATACCATGGTTTTGAATGGCCCCGCCTCCAATTGCATGGATACGGCTAGCCCCGCCTCCAATACCATGGTTTTGGCTGGTCCGGCCTCCATTACCATGGGTTTGGCTGGCCCAGCCTCCAATACCATGGTTTTGGCTGGCCCCGCCTCCAATTCCATGGATACCGCTGGCCCCGCCTCCAAAACCATGGTTTTGGCTGGCCCTGCCTCCAATTCCATGGATACCGCTGGCCCTGCCTCCAATACCATGGTTTTGGCTGGTCCCGCCTCCAATTCTATGGTTTTGGCTGGCCCCGCCTCCAATACCATGGTTTTGTCTGGTTCCGCCTCCAATAACATAGTTTTGGCTGGCCTTGCCTCCAATTCCATGGATACGGCTAGCCCCGCCTCCAATACCATGGTTTTGGCTGGTCCGGCCTCCATTACCATGGGTTTGGCTGGCCCTGCCTCCAATACCATGGTTTTGGCTGGCCCCGCCTCCATTTCCATGGATACTGCTGGCCCCGCCTCCAATACCATGGTTTTGGCTGGCCCTGCCTCCAATAACATGGTTTTGAATGGCCCCGCCTCCAATTCCATGGATACCGCTGGCCCCGCCTCCAAAACCATGGTTTTGGCTGGTCCGGCCTCCATTACCATGGGTTTGGCTGGCCCTGCCTCCAATACCATGGTTTTGGCTGGCCCCGCCTCCATTTCCATGGATACTGCTGGCCCCGCCTCCAATACCATGGTTTTGGCTGGCCCCGCCTCCAATACCATGGATAAGGCTGGCCCCGTCTCCAATTCCATGGATACGGCTGGCCCCGTCTCCAATTCCATGGTTTTGGTTGGCTCCGCCTCCAATACCGTGGATTTGGCTGGCCCCTCCTCCAATACCATAGTTTTGGCTGGCCCTGCATCCAATTCCATGGATACGGCTGGCCCTGCATCCAATTCCATGGAAATGGCTGGCCCCGCCTCCAATACCATGGATAAGGCTGGCCCTGCCTCCAATACCATGGTTTTGAATGGCCCCGCCTCCAATTGCATGGATACGGCTAGCCCCGCCTCCAATACCATGGTTTTGGCTGGTCCGGCCTCCATTACCCTGGGTTTGGCTGGCCCTGCCTCCAATACCATGGTTTTGGCTGGCCCCGCCTCCATTTCCATGGATACTGCTGGCCCCGCCTCCAATACCATGGTTTTGGCTGGCCCTGCCTCCAATAACATGGTTTTGAATGGCCCCGCCTCCAATTCCATGGATACCGCTGGCCCCGCCTCCAAAACCATGGTTTTGGCTGGCCCTGCCTCCAATTCCATCGATACCGCTGGCCCTGCCTCCAATACCATGGTTTTGGCTGGTCCCGCCTCCAATACTATGGTTTTGGCTGGCCCCGCCTCCAATACCATGGTTTTGTCTGGTTCCGCCTCCAATAACATAGTTTTGGCTGGCCTTGCCTCCAATTCCATGGATACGGCTGTCCCCGCCTCCAATACCATGGTTTTGGCTAGCCTCGCCTCCAATACCATGGTTTTGGCTGGCCCCGCCTCCAATTATATGGATACGGCTGGCCCCGCCCCCAATACCATGGTTTTGGCTGGCCCCGCCTCCAATACCATGGTTTTGGCTGGCCCCGCCTCCAATACCATGGTTTTGGCTGGCCCTCCCTCAGTACCATGGTTTCGGCTGGCCCCGCCTCCAATACCATGCTTTGGCTGGCCCCACCTCCAATTCCATGGTTTTGGCTGGCCCCGCCTCAACACCATGCTTTAGCTGGCCCCGCCTCCAATTCCATGGTTTTGGCTGGCCCTGCCTCCAATACAATGGTTTTGTCTGGTCCCGCCTCCATTACCATGGTTTTGGCTGGCCCTGCCTCCAATACCATACTTTGGCTGGCCCCACCTCCAAAACCATTGATACGGCTGGCCCTGCCTCCAATTCCATGGTTTTGGTTGCCTCCGCCTCCAATACCATGGTTTTGGCTGGCCCCGCCTCCAATTACATGGATACGACTGGCCCTGCCTCCAATACCATGGATACGACTGGCCCTGCCTCCAATACCATGGTTTTGGCTGGCCCCGTCTCAAATACCATGGTTTTGAATGGCCCCGCCTCCAATTCCATGGATACGGATGGCCCCGCCTCCAATACCATGGTTTTGGCTGGTCCCGCCTCCAATACCATGGTTTTGGCTCGCCCTGCCTCCAATACCATGGTTTTGGCTGGCCCCGCCTCCAATTCCATGGATACGGCTGGCCCCGCCTCCAATACCATGGTTTTGCCTGGCCCCACCACCAATACCATGGTTTTGGCTGGCCCCGCCTCCAATAACATGGTTTTTGCTGGCCCCGCCTACAATAACATGGTTTTTGCTGGCCCCGCCTCCAATACCATAGTTTTGGCTAGTCCCGCATGCAATACAATGATTTTGGCTGGCCCCGCCTCCAAATCCATGGATACGGCTGGCCCCGCCTCCAATACCATGGTTTTGTCTGGTCCCGCCTCCAATTCCATGGTTTTGTCTGGTCCTGCCTCCAATACCATGGTTTTGGCTGGCCCTGCCTCCAATTCCATGGATACGGCTGGCCCTGTCTCCAATACCATGGTTTTGGCTGGCCCTGCCTCAAATACCATGCTTTGGCTGGCCCCGCCTTCAATACCATGGTTTTGGTTGGCTCTGCCTCCAATTCCATGGTTTTGGTTGGCTCCGCCTCCAATACCATGGTTTTGGCTGGCCCCGCCTCCAATTACATGGATACGACTGGCCCCGCCTCCAATACGATGGATAAGGCTCGCCCCGCCTCCAATACCATGGTTTTGGCTTGCCCCGTCTCAAATACCATGGTTTTGAATGGCCCCGCCTCCAATTCCATGGATACGACTGGAAACTGCCTCCAATACCATGGTTCTGGCTGGTCCCGTCTCCTTTACCATGGTTTTGGCTGGCCCTGCCTCCAATTCCATGGATACAGCTGCTCTGCCTCCAATGCCATGGTTTTGGCTGGCCCCGCCTCCAATACCATGCTTTGGCTGGCCCCGCCTCCAATTCCATGGTTTTGGCTGGCCCCGCCTCCAATACCATGCTTCGGCTGGCACGCCTCCAATTCCATGGTTTTGGCTGGCCCCACCTCCAATACCATGGATACGGCTGGCCCCGTCTCCAATTCCATGGTTTTGGCTGGCCCCGCCTCCAATTCCATGGATACGGCTGGCCCCCACCTCCAATACCATGCTTTGGCTGACCCTGCCTCCAATTCCATGGTTTTGGCTGGCGCCGCCTCCAATACCATGCTTTGGCTGGCCCTGTCTCCAATTCCATGGTTTTGGCTGGCCCTGCCTCCAATTCCATGGTTTTGGCTGGCCCCGCCTCCAATCCTAGGGTTTGTTCTGGTCCCACCTCCAATACCATGGTTTTGGCTGGCCCTGCCTCCAATTCCATGGATACGGCTGGCCCTGCCTCCAATACCATGGTTTTGGCTGGTCCCGCCTCCAATACCATAGTTTTGGCTGGCTCCGCCCCCAATACCATGGTTTAGGCTGGTCCCGCCTCCATTACCATGGTTTTGGCTGGCCCTGCCTCCAATACCATACTTTGGCTGGCCCCACCTCCAAAACCATTGATACGGCTGGCCCTGCCTCCAATTCCATGGTTTTGGTTGCCTCCGCCTCCAATACCATGGTTTTGGCTGGCCCCGCCTCCAATTACATGGATACGACTGGCCCTGCCTCCAATACCATGGATAAGGCTTGCCCCACCTCCAATACCATGGTTTTGGCTGGCCCCGTCTCAAATACCATGGTTTTGAATGGCCCCGCCTCCAATTCCATGGATACAGATGGCCCCGCCTCCAATACCATGGTTTTGGCTGGTCCCGCCTCCAATACCATGGTTTTGGCTCGCCCTGCCTCCAATACCATGGTTTTGGCTGGCCCCGCCTCCAATTCCATGGATACGGCTGGCCCCGCCTCCAATACCATGGTTTTGCCTGGCCCCACCACCAATACCATGGTTTTGGCTGGCCCCGCCTCCAATAACATGGTTTTTGCTGGCCCCGCCTACAATAACATGGTTTTTGCTGGCCCCGCCTCCAATACCATAGTTTTGGCTAGTCCCGCATGCAATACAATGATTTTGGCTGGCCCCGCCTCCAAATCCATGGATACGGCTGGCCCCGCCTCCAATACCATGGTTTTATCTAGTCCCGCCTCCAATTCCATGGTTTTGTCTGGTCCTGCCTCCAATACCATGGTTTTCGCTGGCCCTGCTTCCAATTCCATGGATACGGCTGGCCCTGTCTCCAATACCATGGTTTTGGCTGGCCCTGCCTCAAATACCATCCTTTGGCTGGCCCCGCCTTCAATACCATGGTTTTGGTTGGCTCTGCCTCCAATTCCATGGTTTTGGTTGGCTCCGCCTCCAATACCATGGTTTTGGCTGGCCCCGCCTCCAATTACATGGATACGACTGGCCCCGCCTCCAATACGATGGATAAGGCTGGCCCCGCCTCCAATACCATGGTTTTGGCTGGCCCCGTCTCAAATACCATGGTTTTGAATGGCCCCGCCTCCAATTCCATGGATACGACTGGAAACTGCCTCCAATACCATGGCTCTGGCTGGTCCCGTCTCCATTACCATGGTTTTGGCTGGCCCTGGCTCCAATTCCATGGATACAGCTGCTCTGCCTCCAATGCCATGGTTTTGGCTGGCCCCGCCTCCAATACCATGCTTTGGCTGGCCCCCGCCTCCAATTCCATGGTTTTGGCTGGCCCCGCCTCCAATACCATGCTTCGGCTGGCACGCCTCCAATTCCATGGTTTTGGCTGGCCCCACCTCCAATACCATGGATACGGCTGGCACCGTCTCCAATTCCATGGTTTTGGCTGGCCCCGCCTCCAATTCCATGGATACGGCTGGCCCCCACCTCCAATACCATGCTTTGGCTGACCCTGCCTCCAATTCCATGGTTTTGGCTGGCGCCGCCTCCAATACCATGCTTTGGCTGGCCCTGCCTCCAATTCCATGGTTTTGGCTGGCCCTGCCTCCAATTCCATGGTTTTGGCTGGCGCCGCCTCCAATCCTAGGGTTTGTTCTGGTCCCACCTCCAATACCATGGTTTTGGCTGGCCCTGCCTCCAATTCCATGGATACGGCTGGCCCTGCCTCCAATACCATGGTTTTGGCTGGCCCCGCCTCCAATACCATGGTTTTGGCTGACCCCGCCTCCAATACCATGGTTTTGGCTGGCACCGCCTCCAATACCATGCTTTGGCTGGCCCCGCCTCCAATACCATGGTTTTGAATGGCCCCGCCTCCAATTTCATGGATACGGCTGGCCCCGCCTCCAATACCATGGTTTTGGCTGGTCTTGCCTCCAATACCATGGTTTTGGCTGGCCCCGATCCAATTCCATGGATACGGCTGGCCCCGATCCAATTCCATGGATACGGCTGGCCCTGCCTCTAATACCATGGTTCTGGCTGGCCCCGCCTCCAATTCCATGGATACGGCTGCCCCGCCTCCAATACCATGGTTTTGGCTGGCCCCGCCTCCACTACCATGGTTTTGGCTGGCCCTGCCTCCAATACCATGGTTTTGAATGGCCCCGCCTCCACTTCCATGGTTTTGGCTGGCCCAGCCTCCAATACCATGGTTTTGGCTGGCCCCGCCTCCAATTCCATGGTTTTGGCTGGCCCCGCCTCCAATACCATGCTTTGGCTGGCCCCGCCTCCAATACCATGGTTTTGGATGGCCCCACCCCAATACATGGTTTTGGCTGGTCCCGCCTCCAATACCATGGTTTTGGCTGGCCCCGATCCAATTTCATGGATACGGCTGGCCCCGCCTCCAGTACCATGGTTTTGGCTGGTCCCGCCTCCAATACCATGGTTTTGGCTGGCCTTGCCTCCAATTCCATGGATACAGCTGGCCCCGCCTCCAATACCATGGTTTTGGCTGGCCCTGCCTCAAATACCATGGTTTTGACTGGCCCCGCCTCCAATACCATGGTTTTGGCTGGCCCCGCCTCCAATATCATGTTTTGGCTGGCCCCACATCCAATTCCATGGTTTTGGCTGGCCCCGCCTCTAATTCCATGGTTTTGGCTGGCCCCGCATCCCATACCATGGATAAGGCTGGCCCCGCCTCCAATACCATGGTTTTGGCTGGCCCCGTCTCCAATACCATGGTTTTGAATGGCCCCGCCTCCAATTCCATGGATACGGCTGGGCCCGCCTCCAATACCATGGATTTGGCTGGTCCCGCCTCCAATACCATGGTTTTGGCTCACCCTGCCTCCAATACCATGGTTTTGGATGGCCCCACCTCCAATTCCATGGATACGGCTGGCTCTGCCTCCAATACCATGGTTTTGGCTGGCCCCGATCCAATTTCATGGATACGGCTGGCCCCGCCTCCAGTACCATGGTTTTGGCTGGTCCCGCCTCCAATACCATGGTTTTGGCTGGCCTTGCCTCCAATTCCATGGATACTGCTGGCCCCGCCTCCAATACCATGGTTTTGGCCGGTCCCGACTCCAATACCATGGTTTTGGCTGGCCCCGATCCAATTCCATGGATGCGGCTTGCCCCGCCTCCAATAACATGGTTTTGGCTGGTCCCGCCTCCAATACCATGGTTTTGGCTGGCCTTGCCTCCAATACCATGCTTTGGCTGGCCCCGCCTCCAATTCCATGGTTTTGGCTGGCCCCGCCTCCAATACCATGGTTTTGGCTGGTCCCGCCTCCAATACCATGGTTTTGGCTGGCCCTGCCTCGAATACCATGGTTTTGAATGGCCCCGTCTCCAATTCCATGGATACAGCTGGCCCCGCCTCCAATTCCATGGTTTTGGCTTGCCCTGCCTCCAATTCCATGGTTACGGCTGGCCCAGCCTCCAATACCATGGTTTTGGCTGGCCCCTCCTCCAATACCCTGGTTTTGGCTGGCCCCGCCTCCAATACCATGCTTTGGCTGGCCCAGCCTCCAATTCCATGGTTTTGGCTGGCCCCGCCTCCAATACCCTGGTTTTGGCTTGCCCCGCCTCCAATACCATGGTTTTGAATGGCCCTGCCTCGAATTCCATGGATACGGCTGGCCTCGCCTCCAATACATGGTTTTGGCTGGTCCTGCCTCCAATACCATGGTTTTGGCTGGCCCCGATCCAATTCCATGGATACGGCTGGCCCTGCCTCCAGTACCATGGTTTTGGCTGGTCCCGCCACCAATACCATTGTTTTGGCTGGCCCTGCCTCCAATTCCATGGAAACAGCAGACGCCGCCTCTAATACCATGGTTTTGGCTGGCCCTGCCTCCAATACCATGGTTTTGGCTGGCCCTGCCTCCAATACCATGGTTTTGGCTGGCCCCACCTCCAATACCATGCTTTGGCTAGCCCCGCCTCCAATTCAATGGTTTTGGCTGGCCCCGCCTCCAATACCATGGTTTTGGCTTACCCCGCCTCCAATACCATGGTTTTGAATGGCCCTGCCTCCAATTCCATGGATACGGCTGGCCTCGCCTCCAATACATGGATTTGGCTGGTCCTGCCTCCAATACCATGGTTTTGTCTGGCCCCGATCCAATTCCATGGATACGGCTGGCCCTGCCTCCAGTACCATGGTTTTGGCTGGTCCCGCCTCCAATACCATTGTTTTGGCTGGCCCTGCCTCCAATTCCATGGAAACAGCAGGCGCCGCCTCTAATACCATGGTTTTGACTGGCCCCGATCCAACTCCATGGATACGGCTGGCCCTCCCTCCAGTACCATGGTTTTGGCTGGTCCCGCCTCCAATACCATTGTTTTGGCTGGCCCTGCCTCCAATTCCATGGAAACAGCAGGCGCCGCCTCTAATACCATGGTTTTGGCTGGCC
Organism: Ambystoma mexicanum; assembly: GCF_040938575.1. Lineage (NCBI taxonomy): Eukaryota > Metazoa > Chordata > Amphibia > Caudata > Ambystomatidae > Ambystoma > Ambystoma mexicanum. Next base: position 932,339,031 of record NC_090923.1, read on the forward strand.
CTGCCTCCAATACCATGGTTTTGGCTGGCCCTGCCTCCAATACCATGGTTTTGGCTGGCCCCACCTCCAATACCATGCTTTGGCTAGCCCCGCCTCCAATTCAATGGTTTTGGCTGGCCCCGCCTCCAATACCATGGTTTTGGCTTGCCCCGCCTCCAATACCATGGTTTTGAATGGCCCTGCCTCCAATTCCATGGATACGGCTGGCCTCGCCTCCAATACATGGTTTTGGCTGGTCCTGCCCCCAATACCAGGGTTTTGGCTGGCCCCGCCTCCAATACCATGGTTTTGGCTAGCCCCGCCTTCAATACCATGGTTTTGGCTGGCCCCGCCTCCAATTATATGGATACGGCTGGCCCCGCCCCCAATACCAGGGTTTTGGCTGGCCCCGCCTCCAATACCATGGTTTTGGCTGGCCCCGCCTCCAATACCATGGTTTTGGCTGGCCCTCCCCCAGTACCATGGTTTTGGCTGGCCCCGCCTCCAATACCATGCTTTGGCTGGCCCCGCCTCCAATTCCATGGTTTTGGCTGGCCCCGCCTCAACACCATGCTTTAGCTGGCCCCGCCTCCAATTCCATGGTTTTGGCTGGCCCCGCCTCCAATACAATGGTTTTGTCTGGCCCCGTCTCCAATACCATGGTTTTGGCTGGCCCAGCCTCCAATACCATGGTTTTGGCTGGCCCTGCCTCCAATACCATGGTTTTGTCTGGTCCCGCCTCCAATACCATGGTTTTGGCTGGCCCCGCCTCCAAAACCATGGTTTTGGATGGCCCCGCCTCCAGTACCATGCTTTGGCTGGCCTCGCCTCCAATTCCATGGTTTTGCCTGTCCCCGCCTCCAATTCCATGGTTTTGTCTGGTCCCTCCTCCAATACCATGGTTTTGGCTGGCCCTGCCTCCAATTCCATGGATACAGCTGGCCCTGCCTCCAATGCCATGGTTTTGGGTGGCCCTGCCTCCAATACCATGGTTTTGGCTGGCCCTGCCTCCAATACCATACATTGGCAGGCCCCGCCTCCAATTCCATGGTTTTGGCTGGCCCCGCCTCAATACCATGCTTTGGCTGGCCCCGCCTTCAATACCATGGTTTTGGCTGGCCCCACCTCCAATTGCATGGATACGGCTGGCCCCGCCTCCAATACCATGGTTTTGGCTGGTCCAGCCTCCATTACCATAGGTTTGGCTGGCCATGCCTCCAATACCATGGTTTTGGCTGGCCCCGCCTCCATTTCCATGGATACTGCTGGCCCCGCCTCCAATACCATGGTTTTGGCTGGCCCCGGCCCCAATACCATGGTTTTGGCTGGCCCCGTCTCCAATACCATGCTTTGGCTGGCCCTGCCTTCAATACCATGGTTTTGGCTGGCCCCACCTCCAATTCCATGGATACGGCTGGCCCCGCCCCCAATAGCATGGTTTAGGCTGGTCCCGCCTCCATTACCATGGTTTTGGCTGGCCCCGCCTCCAATACCATACTTTGGCTGGCCTCGCCTCCAAAACCATTGATATGGCTGGCCCCGCCTCCAATTCCATGGTTTTGGTTGGTTCCGCCTCCAATACCATGGTTTTGGCTGGCCCCGCCTCCAATTACATGGATACGACTGATCCCGCCTCCGATTCCTTGGTTTGGGTTGGCTCCGCCTCCAATACCATGGTTTTGGCTGGCCCTACATCTAATTCCATGGATACGGCTGGCCCCGCATCCAGTTCCATGGAATCGGCTGGCCCCGCTTCCAATACCATGAATAAGGCTGGCCCTGCCTCCAATACCATGGTTTTGGCTGGTCCTGCCCCCAATACCAGGGTTTTGGCTGGCCCCGCCTCCAATACCATGGTTTTGGCTGGCCCTGCCTCCTATAGCATGCTTTGGCTGGCCCCTCCTCCAATTCCATGGTTTTGGCTGGCCCCGCCTCAAATACCATGGTTTTGGCTGGCCCTGCCTCCAATAGCATGCTTTGGCTGGCCCCTCCTCCAATTTCATGGTTTTGGCTGGCCCCGTCTCCAATACCATGCTTTGGCTGGCCCCGCCTACAATTCCATGGTTTTGGCTGGCCCTGCCTCCAATACCATATTTTTTTCTGGTCCCCCCTCAAATACCATGGTTTTGGCTGGCCCTAACTCCAATTCCATGGATACTGCTGGCCCCGCCTCCAATTCCAAGGTCTTGGCTGGCCCCGCCTCAACACCATGCTTTGGCTGGCCCCACCTCCAATACCATGCTTTGGCTGGCCCCGCCTCCAATTCCATGGTTTTGGCTGGCCCTGCCTCCAATACCATGGTTTTGGCTAGCCCCGCCTCCAATACCATGGTTTTGGCTGGCCCTGCCTCCAATACCATGCTTTGGCTGGCCCCGCCTCCAATTCCAAGGTCTTGGCTGGCCCTGCCTCAACACCATGCATTGGCTGGCCCCGCCTCCAATTCCCCGCCTCCAATACCATGGTTTTGGTTGGCCCCGCCTCCAATACCATGGTTTTGGCTGGCCCGCCTCCAAAACCATGGTTTTGGATGGCCCCGCCTCCAATACCATGCTTTGGCTGGCCTCGCCTCCAATTCCATGGTTTTGGCTGGTCCCGCTTCCAATACCATGGTTTTGGCTGGCCCTGCCTCCAATTCCATGGATACCGCTGGCCCTGCCTCCAATACCATGGTTTTGGCTGGCCCCGCCTCCAATACTATGGGTTTGGCTGGCCCCGCCTCAATACCATGCTTGGGCTGGCCCCGCCTTCAATACCATGGTTTTGGCTGGCCCTGCATCCAATTCCATGGATCTGGCTGGCCACGCCCCCAATACCATGGTTTAGGCTGGCCCTGCCTCCATTACCATGGTTTTGGCTGGCCCCGCCTCCAATACCATACTTTGGCTGGCCCCAACTCCAAAACCATGAATACGGCTGGCCCCGCCTCCAATTCCATGGATACGGTGGCCCCGCCTCCAATTCCATGGTTTTGGTTGGCTCTGCCTCCAATACCATGGTTTTGGCTGGCCCCGCCTCCAATTACATGGATACGACTGACCCCGCCTCCAATACCATGGATAAGGCTGGCCCCGCCTCCAATACCATGGTTTTGGCTGGCCCCGCCTCCAATACCATAGTTTTGAATTGCCCGCCTCCAATTCCATGGATACAGCTGCCCCTGCCTCCAATATCATGATTTTTGGCTGGTCCCGCTACCAATACCATGGTTTTGGCTGGTCCCGCCTCCAATACCATGGTTTTGGCTGGCCCTGCCTCCAATACCATGGTTTTGGCTGGCCCCGCCTCCAATTCTATGGATACGACTGGCCCCGCCTCCAATTCCATGGATACGGCTGGCACCACCTCCAATACCATGGTTTTGGCTGGTCCTGCCTCCAATACCATGATTTTGGCTGGCCCCACCTCCAATACCATGGTTTTGGCTGGCCCGCCTCCAATACCATGGTTTTGAATTGCCCGCATCCAATTCCATGGATACAGCGGGCCCTGCCTCCAATATCATGGTTGTGGCTGGTCCCGCTACCAATACAATGGTTTTGGCTGGTCCCGCTACCAATACTATGGTTTTGGCTGGTCCCGCTACCAATACCATGGATACGGCTGGGCCTGCCTCCAATTCCATGGATACGGCTGGGCCCGCCTCCAATACCATGGTTTTGGCTGGTCCGCCTCCAATACCATGGTTTTGAATGGCCCCGCCTCCAATTCCATGGATACGGTTGGCCCCGCCTCCAACACCATGGTTCTGTCTGGTCCCGCCTCCAATACCATGGTTTTGGCTGGCTCCGCCTCCAATTCCATGGATATGGCTGCCCCGCCTACAATACCATGGTTCTGGCTGGTCCTGCCTCCAATACCATGGTTTTGGCTGGCCATGCCTCCATTACTATGGTTTTGGCCTGCCCCGCCTCCAATACCATGGTTTTGTCTGGTTCCGCCTCCAATAACATAGTTTTGGCTGGCCTTGCCTCCAATTCCATGGATACGGCTGTCCCCGCTTCCAATACCATGGTTTTGGCTAGCCCCGCCTTCAATACCATGGTTTTATCTGGCCCCGCCTCCAATTATATGGATACGGCTGGCCCCGCGCCCAATACCAGGGTTTTGGCTGGCCCCGCCTCCAATACCATGGTTTTGGCTGGCCCCGCCTCCAATACCATGGTTTTGGCTGGCCCTCCCCCAGTACCATGGTTTTGGCTGGCCCCGCCTCCAATACCATGCTTTGGCTGGCCCCGCCTCCAATTCCATGGTTTTGGCTGGCCCCGCCTCAACACCATGCTTTAGCTGGCCCCGCCTCCAATTCCATGGTTTTGGCTGGCCCCGCCTCCAATACAATGGTTTTGTCTGGCCCCGTCTCCAATACCATGGTTTTGGCTGGCCCAGCCTCCAATACCATGGTTTTGGCTGGCCCCGCCTCCAATACCATGGTTTTGTCTGGTCCCGCCTCCAATACCATGGTTTTGGCTGGCCCCGCCTCCAAAACCATGGTTTTGGATGGCCCCGCCTCCAGTACCATGCTTTGGCTGGCCTCGCCTCCAATTCCATGGTTTTGCCTGTCCCCGCCTCCAATTCCATGGTTTTGTCTGGTCCCTCCTCCAATACCATGGTTTTGGCTGGCCCTGCCTCCAATTCCATGGATACAGCTGGCCCTGCCTCCAATGCCATGGTTTTGGGTGGCCCTGCCTCCAATACCATGGTTTTGGCTAGCCCTGCCTCCAATACCATACATTGGCAGGCCCCGCCTCCAATTCCATGGTTTTGGCTGGCCCCGCCTCAATACCATGCTTTGGCTGGCCCCGCCTTCAATACCATGGTTTTGGCTGGCCCCACCTCCAATTGCATGGATACGGCTGGCCCCGCCCCCAATACCATGGTTTTGGCTGGTCCAGCCTCCATTACCATAGGTTTGGCTGGCCATGCCTCCAATACCATGGTTTTGGCTGGCCCCGCCTCCATTTCCATGGATACTGCTGGCCCCGCCTCCAATACCATGGTTTTGGCTGGCCCCGGCCCCAATACCATGGTTTTGGCTGGCCCCGTCTCCAATACCATGCTTTGGCTGGCCCTGCCTTCAATACCATGGTTTTGGCTGGCCCCACCTCCAATTCCATGGATACGGCTGGCCCCGCCCCCAATAGCATGGTTTAGGCTGGTCCCGCCTCCATTACCATGGTTTTGGCTGGCCCCGCCTCCAATACCATACTTTGGCTGGCCTCGCCTCCAAAACCATTGATATGGCTGGCCCCGCCTCCAATTCCATGGTTTTGGTTGGTTCCGCCTCCAATACCATGGTTTTGGCTGGCCCCGCCTCCAATTACATGGATACGACTGATCCCGCCTCCGATTCCTTGGTTTGGGTTGGCTCCGCCTCCAATACCATGGTTTTGGCTGGCCCTACATCTAATTCCATGGATACGGCTGGCCCCGCATCCAGTTCCATGGAATCGGCTGGCCCCGCTTCCAATACCATGAATAAGGCTGGCCCTGCCTCCAATACCATGGTTTTGAATGGCCCCGCCTCCAATTGCATGGATACGGCTGGCCCCGCCTCCAATACCATGGTTTTGGCTGGTCCAGCCTCCATTACCATGGGTTTGGCTGGCCCTGCCTCCAATACCATGGTTTTGGCTGGCCCCGCCTCCATTTCCATGGATACTGCTGGCCCCGCCTCCAATACCATGGTTTTGTCTCGCCCCGCCTCCAATACCATGCTTTGGCTGGCCCCGCCTCCAATTCCATGGTTTTGGCTGGCCCCGCCTCCAATACAATGGTTTTGTCTGGTCCCGCCACCAAAACCCTGGTTTTGGCTGGCCCCGCCTCCAATACCATGGTTTTAGCTGGCCCCGCCTCCAATACCATAGTTTTGTCTGGTCCTGCCTCCAATACCATGGTTTTGGCTGGCCCAGCCTCCAATACCATGGTTTTGGCTGGCCCCGCCTCCAAAACCATGGTTTTGGATGGCCCCGCCTCCAATACCATGCTTTGGCTGGCCTCGCCTCCAATTCCATGGTTTTGGCTGGCCCCGCCTCCAATTCCATGGTTTTGTCTGGTCCCGCCTCTAATACCATGGTTTTGGCTGGCCCTGCCTCCAATTCCATGGATACGTCTGGCCCCGCCTTCAATACCATGGTTTTGGCTGGCCCCGCCTCCAATTCCATGGATACAGCTGGCTCCTCCCCCAATACCATGGTTTAGGCTGGTCCCGCCTCCATTACCATGGTTTTGGCTGGCCCTGCCTCCAATACCATACTTTGGCTGGCCCCGCCTCCAATTACATGGATACGACTGACCCTGCCTCCAATACCCTGGATAAGGCTGGCCCCACCTCCAATACCATGGTTTTGGCTGGCCCTGTCTCAAATACCATGGTTTTGAATGGCCCCGCCTCCAATTCCATGGATACGGCTGGCCCTGCCTCCAATACCATGGTTTTGGCTGGTCCCGCCTCCAATACCATGGTTTTGGCTCGCCCTGCCTCCAATACCATGGTTTTGGCTGGCCCCGCCTCCAATTCCATGGATACGGCTGGCCCCGCCTCCAATACCATGGTTTTGGCTGGCCCCGCCTCCAATAACATGGTTTTCGCTGGCCCCGCCTCCTATAACATGGTTTTCGCTGGCCCCGCCTCCAATACCATAGTTTTGGCTAGTCCCGCATGCAATACCATGGTTTTGGCTGGCCCCGCCTCCAATTCCATGGATACGGCTGGCCCCGCCTCCAATACCATGGTTTTGTCTGGTCCTGCCTCCAATTCCATGGTTTTGTCTGGTCCCGCCTCCAATACCATAGTTTTGGCTATCCCTGCCTCCAATTCCATGGATACGGCTGGCCCTGCCTCCAATACCATGGTTTTGGCTGGCCCTGCCTCAAATACCATGCTTTGGCTGGCCCCGCCTTCAATACCATGGTTTTGGTTGGCTCCGCCTCCAATTCCATGGTTTTGGTTGGCTCAGCCTCCAATACCATGGTTTTGGCTGGCCCCGCCTCCAATTACATGGATACAACTGGCCCCGCCTCCAATACGATGGATAAGGCTGGCCCCGCCTCCAATACCATGGTTTTGGCTGGCCCCGTCTCAAATACCATGGTTTTGAATGGCCCCGCCTCCAATTCCATGGATACGACTGGAAACTGCCTCCAATACCATGGTTCTGGCTGGTCCCGCCTCCAATACCATGGTTTTGGCTGGCCCCGCCTCCAATTCCATGGATACAGCTGCTCTGCCTCCAATGCCATGGTTTTGGCTGGCCCCGCCTCCAATACCATGCTTTGGCTGGCCCTGCCTCCAATTCCATGGTTTTGGCTGGCCCCACCTCCAATACCATGCTTCGGCTGGCCCCGTCTCCAATTCCATGGTTTTGGCTGGTCTCGCCTCCAATTCCATGGATACGGCTGGCACCGCCTCCAATACCATGGTTTTGGCTGGCCGCGCCTCCAATACCATGGTTTTGGCTGGCCCCCACCTCCAATACCATGCTTTGGCTGACCCCGCCTCCAATTCCATGGTTTTGGCTGGCGCCGCCTCCAATACCATGCTTTGGCTGACCCTGCCTCCAATTCCATGGTTTTGGCTGGCCCTGCCTCCAATTCCATTGTTTTGGCTGACCCGCCTCCAATCCTAGGGTTTGTTCTGGTCCCACCTCTAATACCATGGTTTTGGCTGGCCCTGCCTCCAATTCCATGGATACGGCTGGCCCTGCCTCCAATACCATGGTTTTGGCTGGCCCCGCCTCCAATACCATGGTTTTGGCTGACCCCGCCTCCAATACCATGGTTTTGGCTGGCCCGCCTCCAATACCATGGTTTTGGCTGGCACCGCCTCCAATACCATGCTTTGGCTGGCCCCACCTCCAATTCCATGGTTTTGGCTGGCCCCGCCTCCAATGCCATGCTTTGGCTGGCCCTGCCTCCAATTCCATGGTTTTGGCTGGCCCCGCCTCCAAATACCATGCTTTGGCTGGCCCCACCTCCAATTCCATGGTTTTGGCTGACCCCGCCTCCAATACCATGCTTTGGCTGGCCCTGCCTCCAATTCCATGGATACGGTTGGCCCCGCCTCGAATACCCTGGTTTTGCCAGGCCGCGCCTCCAATACCATGGTTTTGGCTGGCCCCGCCTCCAATACCATGGTTTTGAATAGCCCCGCCTCCAATTCCATGGATACGGCTGGCCCCGCCTCCAATACCATGGTTTTGGCTGGTCTTGCCTCCAATACCATGGTTTTGGCTGGCCCCGATCCAATTCCATGGATACGGCTGGCCCCGATCCAATTCCATGGATACGGCTGGCCCCGCCTCTAATACCACGGTTCTGGCTGGCCCCACCTCCAATTCCATGGATACGGCTGCCCCGCCTCCAATACCATGGTTTTGGCTGGCGCCGCCTCCAATACCATGCTTTGGCTGGCCCTGCCTCCAATTCCATGGTTTTGGCTGGCCCTGCCTCCAATTCCATGGTTTTGGCTGACCCGCCTCCAATCCTAGGGTTTGTTCTGGTCCCACCTCTAATACCATGGTTTTGGCTGGCCCCGATCCAATTCCATGGATACGGCTGGCCCCGATCCAATTCCATGGATACGGCTGGCCCCGCCTCTAATACCACGGTTCTGGCTGGCCCCACCTCCAATTCCATGGATACGGCTGCCCCGCCTCCAATTCCATGGTTTTGGCTGGCGCCGCCTCCAATACCATGCTTTGGCTGGCCCTGCCTCCAATTCCATGGTTTTGGCTGGCCCTGCCTCCAATTCCATGGTTTTGGCTGACCCGCCTCCAATCCTAGGGTTTGTTCTGGTCCCACCTCTAATACCATGGTTTTGGCTGGCCCTGCCTCCAATTCCATGGATACGGCTGGCCCTGCCTCCGATACCATGGTTTTGGCTGGCCCCGCCTCCAATACCATGGTTTTGGCTGACCCCGCCTCCAATACCATGGTTTTGGCTGGCCCCGCCTCCAATACCATGGTTTTGGCTGGCACCGCCTCCAATACCATGCTTTGGCTGGCCCCACCTCCAATTCCATGGTTTTGGCTGGCCCCGCCTCCAATGCCATGCTTTGGCTGGCCCTGCCTCCAATTCCATGGTTTTGGCTGGCCCCGCCTCCAAATACCATGCTTTGGCTGGCCCCACCTCCAATTCCATGGTTTTGGCTGACCCCGCCTCCAATACCATGCTTTGGCTGGCCCTGCCTCCACTTTTATGGTTTTGGCTGGCCCAGCCTCCAATACAATGGTTTTGGCTGGCCCTGCCTCCAATTCCATGGTTTTGGCTGGCCCCGCCTCCAATACCATGCTTTGGCTGGCCCCGCCTCCAATACCATGGTTTTGGATGGCCCCACCCCAATACCATGGTTTTGAATGGCCCCGGCTCCAATTCCATGGATACGGCTGGCCCCGCCTCCAATACATGGTTTTGGCTGGTCCCGCCTCCAATACCATGGTCTTGGCTGGCCCCGCCTCCAATACCATGGTTTTGAATAGCCCCGCCTCCAATTCCATGGATACGGCTGGCCCCGCCTCCAATACCATGGTTTTGGCTGGTCTTGCCTCCAATACCATGGTTTTGGCTGGCCCCGATCCAATTCCATGGATACGGCTGGCCCCGATCCAATTCCATGGATACGGCTGGCCCCGCCTCTAATACCACGGTTCTGGCTGGCCCCACCTCCAATTCCATGGATACGGCTGCCCCGCCTCCAATACCATGGTTTTGGCTGGCCCCGCCTCCACTACCATGGTTTTGGCTGGCCCTGCCTCCAATACCATGGTTTTGAATGGCCCTGCCTCCAATTCCATGGATAGGGCTAGCCCCGCCTCCAATACCATGGTTTTGGCTGGCCCTGCCTCCAATAACATGGTTTTGGCTTGCCCTGCCTCCAATACCATGCTTTGGCTGGCCCTGCCTCCACTTTTATGGTTTTGGCTGGCCCAGCCTCCAATACAATGGTTTTGGCTGGCCCTGCCTCCAATTCCATGGTTTTGGCTGGCCTCGCCTCCAATACCATGCTTTGGCTGGCCCCGCCTCCAATACCATGGTTTTGGATGGCCCCACCCCAATACCATGGTTTTGAATGGCCCCGGCTCCAATTCCATGGATACGGCTGGCCCCGCCTCCAATACATGGTTTTGGCTGGTCCCGCCTCCAATACCATGGTCTTGGCTGGCCCCGCCTCCAGTACCATGGTTTTGGCTGGTCCTGTCTCCAATACCATGGTTTTGGCTGGCCCTGCCTCCAATTCCATGGATACAGCTGGCCCCGCCTCCAATACCATGGTTTTGGCTCACCCTTCCTCCAATACCATGGTTTTGGATGGCCCCACCTCCAATTCCATGGATACGGCTGGCTCCGCCTCCAATACCGTGGTTTTGCCTGGCCCCACCTCCAATAACATGGTTTTGGCTGGCACCGCCTCCAATAAAATGGTTTTTGCTGGCCCCGCCTCCAATACCATAGTTTTGGCTGGTCCCGCCTCCAATACCATGGTTTTGGCTGGCCCTGCCTCCAATACCATGGTTTTGGCTGGCCCCCCCTCCAATTCCATGGATACGGCTGGCCCCGCCTCCAATTCCATGGATACGGCTGGCCCCCGCCTCCAATACCATGGTTTTGGGTGGTCCCGCCTCCAATACCATGATTTTGGCTGGCCCCGCCTCCAATACCATGGTTTTGGCTGGCCCCGCCTCAAATAGCATGGTTTTGAATTGCCCGCCTCCAATTCCATGGATACAGCTGGCCCTGCCTCCAATATCATGGTTTTGGCTGGTCCCGCTACCAATACCATGGTTTTGGCTGCTCCCGCTACCAATAGCATGGTTTTGGCTGGCCCTGCCTCCAATACCATGGTTTTGGCTGGCCCCGCTTCCAATTCCATGGATACGGCTGGGCCCGCCTCCAATACCATGGTTTTGGCTGGTCCCGCCTCCAATACCCTGGTTTTGAATGGCCCTGCCTCCAATTCCATGGATACGGTTGCCCCGCCTCCAATACCATGGTTCCGGATGGTCCCGCCTCCAATACCATGGTTTTGGTTGGCCCCGCCTCCAATACCACGGTTCTGGCTGGTCCCGCCTCCAATACCATGGTTTTGGCTGGTCCCACCTCCAATACCATGGTTTTGGCTGTCCCTGCCTCCAATACCATGGTTTTGGCTGGCCCCGCCTCCAATTCCATGGATACGGCTGGCCTCGCCTCCAATTTCATAGATACGGCTAGCCCCACCTCCAATACCATGGTTTTGGCTGGTCCCGACTCCAATAACATGGTTTTCGCTGGCCCTGCCTCCAATACCATAGTTTTGGCTGGTCCCGCCTCCAATACCATGGTTTTGGCTGGCCCCGCCTCCAATACCATGGTTTTGGCTGGCCCTGCCTCCAATTCCATGCATACGGCTGGCCCCGCCTCCAATACCATGGTTTTGGCTGGTCCCGCCTCCAATACCATGGTTTTGAATGGCCCTGCCTCCAATTCCATGGATACAGCTGGCCTTGCCTCCAATACCATGGTTTTGGCTGGTCCCAATACCAATACCATGGTTTTGGCTGGTCCCGCTACCAATACCATGGATACAGCTGGGCCCGCCTCCAATTCCATGGATAGGGCTGGGCCCGCCTCCAATACCATGGTTTTGGCTGGTCCCGCCTCCAATACCATGGTTTTGAATGGCCCCGCCTCCAATTCCATGGATACGGTTGGCCCCGCCTCCAACACCATGGTTCTGGCTGGTCCCGCCTCCAATACCATGGTTTGGCTGGCTCCACCTCCAAATCCATGGATATGGCTGCCCCGCCTCCAATACCATGGTTTTGGCTGGCCCCGCCTCCAATTCCATGGATACAGCTGCTCTGCCTCCAATACCATGGTTTTGGCTGGCCCCGCCTCCAATACCATGCTTTGGCTGGCCCCGCCTCCAATTCCATGGTTTTGGCTGGCCCCGCCTCCAATACCATGCTTTGGCTGGCCCGCCTCCAATTCCATGGTTTTGACTGGCCCCACCTCCAATACCATGGATACGGCTGGCCCCGTCTCCAATTCCATGGTTTTGGTTCGCTCCGCCTCCAATACCGTGGATTTGGCTGGCCCCGCCTCCAATACTATGGTTTTGGCTGGCCCTGCTTCCAATTCCATGCTTTGGCTGGCCCCACCTCCAATACCATGGTCTTGGCTGGCCCTGCCTCCAATACCATGCTTTGGCTGGCCCTGCCTCCAATACCATGGTTTTGGCTGGCCCTGCCTCCAATACCATGGTTTTGGCTGGCCCTGCCTCCAATTCCATGGATACGGCTGGCCCCGACCCAATACCATGGTTTTGGCTGGCCCCGCCTCCAATACCATGGTTTTGGCTAGCCCCGCCTCCAATTCCATGGATACGGCTGGCACCGCCTCCAATACCATGGTTTTTGCTGGCCCCGCCTCCAATACCATGGTTTTGGCTGGCCCCACCTCCAATACCATGGTTTTGGCTGGCCCCGCCTCCAATTCCATGGATACGGCTGGCACCGCCTCCAATACCATGGTTTTGGCTGGCCCTGTCTCCAATACCATGGCTTTGAATGGCCCCGCCTCCAATTCCATGGATACGGCTGGCCCAGCCTCCAATACCATGGTTTTGGCTGGTCCCACCTCCAATACCATAGTTTTGGCTGGCCCTGCCTCCAATACCATGGTTTTGGCTGGCCCCGCCTCCAATTCCATGGATACGGCTGGCCTCGCCTCCAATTCCATGGATACGGCTAGCCCCGCCTCCAATACCATGGTTTTGGCTGGTCCCGACTCCAATAACATGGTTTTCGCTGGCCCTGCCTCCAATACCATGGTTTTGAATGGCCCCGCCTCCACTTCCATGGTTTTGGCTGGCCCAGCCTCCAATACCATGGTTTTGGCTGGCCCCGCCTCCAATTCCATGGTTTTGGCTGGCCCCGCCTCCAATACCATGCTTTGGCTGGCCCCGCCTCCAAAACCATGGTTTTGGATGGCCCCACCCCAATACCATGGTTTTGGCTGGTCCTGCCTCCAATACCATGGTTTTGGCTGGCCCCGATCCAATTTCATGGATACGGCTGGCCCCGCCTCCAGTACCATGGTTTTGGCTGGTCCCGCCTCCAATACCATGGTTTTGGCTGGCCCTGCCTCCAATTCCATGGATACAGCTGGCCCCGCCTCTAATACCATGGTTTTGGCTGGCCCTGCCTCAAATACCATGGTTTTGACTGGCCCCGCCTCCAATACCATGGTTTTGGCTGGCCCCGCCTCCAATATCATGCTTTGGCTGGCCCCACCTCCAATTCCATGGTTTTGGCTGGCCCTGCCTCTAATTCCATGGTTTTGGCTGGCCCCGCCTCCAATACCATGGATAAGGCTGGCCCCGCCTCCAATACCATGGTTTTGGCTGGCCCCGTCTCCAATACAATGGTTTTGAATGGCCCCGCCTCCAATTCCATGGATACGGCTGGCCCCGCCTCCAATACCATGGATTTGGCTGGTCCCGCCTCCAATACCATTGTTTTGGCTCACCCTGCCTCCAATACCATGGTTTTGGATGGCCCCACCTCCAATTCCATGGATACGGCTGGCCCCGCCTCCAATACCATGGTTTTGGCTGGCACCGCCTCCAATAAAATGGTTTTTGCTGGCCCCCCCTCCAATACCATGGTTTTGGCTGGCCCCGATCCAATTTCATGGATACGGCGGCCCCGCCTCCAGTACCATAGTTTTGGCTGGTACCGCCTCCAATACCATGGTTTTGGCTGGCCCTGCCTCCAATTCCATGGATACAGCTGGCCCCGCCTCCAATACCATGGTTTTGTCTGGCCCTGCCTCCAATACCATGGTTTTGGCTTGCCCCGCCTCCAATACCATGGTTTTGAATGGCCCTGCCTCCAATTCCATGGATACGGCTGGCCTCGCCTCCAATACATGGATTTGGCTGGTCCTGCCTCCAATACCATGGTTTTGTCTGGCCCCGATCCAATTCCATGGATACGGCTGGCCCTGCCTCCAGTACCATGGTTTTGGCTGGTCCCGCCTCCAATACCATTGTTTTGGCTGGCCCTGCCTCCAATTCCATGGAAACAGCAGGCGCCGCCTCTAATACCATGGTTTTGACTGGCCCCGATCCAACTCCATGGATACGGCTGGCCCTGCCTCCAGTACCATGGTTTTGGCTGGTCCCGCCTCCAATACCATTGTTTTGGCTGGCCCTGCCTCCAATTCCATGGAAACAGCAGGCGCCGCCTCTAATACCATGGTTTTGGCTGGCCCTGCCTCCAATACCATGGTTTTGGCTGGCCCTGCCTCCAATACCATTGTTTTGGCTGGCCCCACCTCCAATACCATGCTTTGGCTAGCCCCGCCTCCAATTCAATGGTTTTGGCTGGCCCCGCCTCCAATACCATGGTTTTGGCTTGCCCCGCCTCCAATACCATGGTTTTGAATGGCCCTGCCTCCAATTCCATGGATACGGCTGGCCTCGCCTCCAATACATGGTTTTGGCTGGTCCTGCCCCCAATACCAGGGTTTTGGCTGGCCCCGCCTCCAATACCATGGTTTTGGCTGGCCCTGCCTCCTATAGCATGCTTTGGCTGGCCCCTCCTCCAATTCCATGGTTTTGGCTGGCCCCGCCTCAAATACCATGGTTTTGGCTGGCCCTGCCTCCAATAGCATGCTTTGGCTGGCCCCTCCTCCAATTTCATGGTTTTGGCTGGCCCCGTCTCCAATACCATGCTTTGGCTGGCCCCGCCTACAATTCCATGGTTTTGGCTGGCCCTGCCTCCAATACCATATTTTTTTCTGGTCCCCCCTCAAATACCATGGATTTGGCTGGCCCTAACTCCAATTCCATGGATACTGCTGGCCCCGCCTCCAATTCCAAGGTCTTGGCTGGCCCCGCCTCAACACCATGCTTTGGCTGGCCCCACCTCCAATACCATGCTTTGGCTGGCCCCGCCTCCAATTCCATGGTTTTGGCTGGCCCTGCCTCCAATACCATGGTTTTGGCTAGCCCCGCCTCCAATACCATGGTTTTGGCTGGCCCTGCCTCCAATACCATGCTTTGGCTGGCCCCGCCTCCAATTCCAAGGTCTTGGCTGGCCCTGCCTCAACACCATGCATTGGCTGGCCCCGCCTCCAATTCCCCGCCTCCAATACCATGGTTTTGGTTGGCCCCGCCTCCAATACCATGGTTTTGGCTGGCCCCGCCTCCAAAACCATGGTTTTGGATGGCCCCGCCTCCAATACCATGCTTTGGCTGGCCTCGCCTCCAATTCCATGGTTTTGGCTGGTCCCGCTTCCAATACCATGGTTTTGGCTGGCCCTGCCTCCAATTCCATGGATACCGCTGGCCCTGCCTCCAATACCATGGTTTTGGCTGGCCCCGCCTCCAATACTATGGTTTTGGCTGGCCCCGCCTCAATACCATGCTTGGGCTGGCCCCGCCTTCAATACCATGGTTTTGGCTGGCCCTGCATCCAATTCCATGGATCTGGCTGGCCACGCCCCCAATACCATGGTTTAGGCTGGCCCTGCCTCCATTACCATGGTTTTGGCTGGCCCCGCCTCCAATACCATACTTTGGCTGGCCCCAACTCCAAAACCATGGATACGGCTGGCCCCGCCTCCAATTCCATGGATACGGTGGCCCCGCCTCCAATTCCATGGTTTTGGTTGGCTCTGCCTCCAATACCATGGTTTTGGCTGGCCCCGCCTCCAATTACATGGATACGACTGACCCCGCCTCCAATACCATGGATAAGGCTGGCCCCGCCTCCAATACCATGGTTTTGGCTGGCCCCGCCTCCAATACCATAGTTTTGAATTGCCCGCCTCCAATTCCATGGATACAGCTGCCCCTGCCTCCAATATCATGATTTTTGGCTGGTCCCGCTACCAATACCATGGTTTTGGCTGGTCCCGCCTCCAATACCATGGTTTTGGCTGGCCCTGCCTCCAATACCATGGTTTTGGCTGGCCCCGGCTCCAATTCTATGGATACGACTGGCCCTGCCTCCAATTCCATGGATACGGCTGGCACCACCTCCAATACCATGGTTTTGGCTGGTCCTGCCTCCAATACCATGATTTTGGCTGGCCCCACCTCCAATACCATGGTTTTGGCTGGCCCGCCTCCAATACCATGGTTTTGAATTGCCCGCATCCAATTCCATGGATACAGCGGGCCCTGCCTCCAATATCATGGTTGTGGCTGGTCCCGCTACCAATACCATGGTTTTGGCTGGTCCCGCTACCAATACTATGGTTTTGGCTGGTCCCGCTACCAATACCATGGATACGGCTGGGCCTGCCTCCAATTCCATGGATACGGCTGGGCCCGCCTCCAATACCATGGTTTTGGCTGGTCCGCCTCCAATACCATGGTTTTGAATGGCCCCGCCTCCAATTCCATGGATACGGTTGGCCCCGCCTCCAACACCATGGTTCTGTCTGGTCCCGCCTCCAATACCATGGTTTTGGCTGGCTCCGCCTCCAATTCCATGGATATGGCTGCCCCGCCTACAATACCATGGTTCTGGCTGGTCCTGCCTCCAATACCATGGTTTTGGCTGGCCATGCCTCCATTACTATGGTTTTGGCCTGCCCCGCCTCCAATACCATGGTTTTGTCTGGTTCCGCCTCCAATAACATAGTTTTGGCTGGCCTTGCCTCCAATTCCATGGATACGGCTGTCCCCGCTTCCAATACCATGGTTTTGGCTAGCCCCGCCTTCAATACCATGGTTTTGGCTGGCCCCGCCTCCAATTATATGGATACGGCTGGCCCCGCCCCCAATACCAGGGTTTTGGCTGGCCCCGCCTCCAATACCATGGTTTTGGCTGGCCCCGCCTCCAATACCATGGTTTTGGCTGGCCCTCCCCCAGTACCATGGTTTTGGCTGGCCCCGCCTCCAATACCATGCTTTGGCTGGCCCCGCCTCCAATTCCATGGTTTTGGCTGGCCCCGCCTCAACACCATGCTTTAGCTGGCCCCGCCTCCAATTCCATGGTTTTGGCTGGCCCCGCCTCCAATACAATGGTTTTGTCTGGCCCCGCCTCCAATACCATGGTTTTGGCTGGCCCCGCCTCCAATACCATGGTTTTGGCTGGCCCCGCCTCCAATACCATGGTTTTGTCTGGTCCCGCCTCCAATACCATGGTTCCGGATGGTCCCGCCTCCAATACCATGGTTTTGGTTGGCCCCGCCTCCAATACCACGGTTCTGGCTGGTCCCGCCTCCAATACCATGGTTTTGGCTGTCCCTGCCTCCAATACCATGGTTTTGGCTGGCCCCGCCTCCAATTCCATGGATACGGCTGGCCTCGCCTCCAATTTCATAGATACGGCTAGCCCCACCTCCAATACCATGGTTTTGGCTGGTCCCGACTCCAATAACATGGTTTTCGCTGGCCCTGCCTCCAATACCATAGTTTTGGCTGGTCCCGCCTCCAATACCATGGTTTTGGCTGGCCCCGCCTCCAATACCATGGTTTTGGCTGGCCCTGCCTCCAATTCCATGCATACGGCTGGCCCCGCCTCCAATACCATGGTTTTGGCTGGTCCCGCCTCCAATACCATGGTTTTGAATGGCCCTGCCTCCAATTCCATGGATACAGCTGGCCCTGCCTCCAATACCATGGTTTTGGCTGGTCCCAATACCAATACCATGGTTTTGGCTGGTCCCGCTACCAATACCATGGATACGGCTGGGCCCGCCTCCAATTCCATGGATAGGGCTGGGCCCGCCTCCAATACCATGGTTTTGGCTGGTCCCGCCTCCAATACCATGGTTTTGAATGGCCCCGCCTCCAATTCCATGGATACGGTTGGCCCTGCCTCCAACACCATGGTTCTGGCTGGTCCCGCCTCCAATACCATGGTTTTGGCTGGCTCCACCTCCAAATCCATGGATATGGCTGCCCCGCCTCCAATACCATGGTTTTGGCTGGCCCCGCCTCCAATTCCATGGATACAGCTGCTCTGCCTCCAATACCATGGTTTTGGCTGGCCCCGCCTCCAATACCATGCTTTGGCTGGCCCCGCCTCCAATTCCATGGTTTTGGCTGGCCCCGCCTCCAATACCATGCTTTGGCTGGCCCGCCTCCAATTCCATGGTTTTGACTGGCCCCACCTCCAATACCATGGATACGGCTGGCCCCGTCTCCAATTCCATGGTTTTGGTTCGCTCCGCCTCCAATACCGTGGATTTGGCTGGCCCCGCCTCCAATACTATGGTTTTGGCTGGCCCTGCTTCCAATTCCATGCTTTGGCTGGCCCCGCCTCCAATACCATGGTCTTGGCTGGCCCTGCCTCCAATACCATGCTTTGGCTGGCCCTGCCTCCAATACCATGGTTTTGGCTGGCCCTGCCTCCAATACCATGGTTTTGGCTGGCCCTGCCTCCAATTCCATGGATACGGCTGGCCCCGACCCAATACCATGGTTTTGGCTGGCCCCGCCTCCAATACCATGGTTTTGGCTAGCCCCGCCTCCAATTCCATGGATACGGCTGGCACCGCCTCCAATACCATGGTTTTTGCTGGCCCCGCCTCCAATACCATGGTTTTGGCTGGCCCCACCTCCAATACCATGGTTTTGGCTGGCCCCGCCTCCAATTCCATGGATACGGCTGGCACCGCCTCCAATACCATGGTTTTGGCTGGCCCTGTCTCCAATACCATGGTTTTGAATGGCCCCGCCTCCAATTCCATGGATACGGCTGGCCCAGCCTCCAATACCATGGTTTTGGCTGGTCCCACCTCCAATACCATAGTTTTGGCTGGCCCTGCCTCCAATACCATGGTTTTGGCTGGCCCCGCCTCCAATTCCATGGATACGGCTGGCCTCGCCTCCAATTCCATGGATACGGCTAGCCCCGCCTCCAATACCATGGTTTTGGCTGGTCCCGACTCCAATAACATGGTTTTCGCTGGCCCTGCCTCCAATACCATGGTTTTGAATGGCCCCGCCTCCACTTCCATGGTTTTGGCTGGCCCAGCCTCCAATACCATGGTTTTGGCTGGCTCCGCCTCCAATTCCATGGTTTTGGCTGGCCCCGCCTCCAATACCATGCTTTGGCTGGCCCCGCCTCCAAAACCATGGTTTTGGATGGCCCCACCCCAATACCATGGTTTTGGCTGGTCCTGCCTCCAATACCATGGTTTTGGCTGGCCCCGATCCAATTTCATGGATACGGCTGGCCCCGCCTCCAGTAGCATGGTTTTGGCTGGTCCCGCCTCCAATACCATGGTTTTGGCTGGCCCTGCCTCCAATTCCATGGATACAGCTGGCCCCGCCTCCAATACCATGGTTTTGGCTGGCCCTGCCTCAAATACCATGGTTTTGACTGGCCCCGCCTCCAATACCATGGTTTTGGCTGGCCCCGCCTCCAATATCATGCTTTGGCTGGCCCCACCTCCAATTCCATGGTTTTGGCTGGCCCCGCCTCTAATTCCATGGTTTTGGCTGGCCCCGCCTCCAATACCATGGATAAGGCTGGCCCCGCCTCCAATACCATGGTTTTGGCTGGCCCCGTCTCCAATACAATGGTTTTGAATGGCCCCGCCTCCAATTCCATGGATACGGCTGGCCCCGCCTCCAATACCATGGATTTGGCTGGTCCCGCCTCCAATACCATTGTTTTGGCTCACCCTGCCTCCAATACCATGGTTTTGGATGGCCCCACCTCCAATTCCATGGATACGGCTGGCCCCGCCTCCAATACCATGGTTTTGGCTGGCACCGCCTCCAATAAAATGGTTTTTGCTGGCCCCCCCTCCAATACCATGGTTTTGGCTGGCCCCGATCCAATTTCATGGATACGGCGGCCCCGCCTCCAGTACCATAGTTTTGGCTGGTACCGCCTCCAATACCATGGTTTTGGCTGGCCCTGCCTCCAATTCCATGGATACAGCTGGCCCCGCCTCCAATACCATGGTTTTGGCTGGCCCTGCCTCCAATACCATGGTTTTGGCTTGCCCCGCCTCCAATACCATGGTTTTGAATGGCCCTGCCTCCAATTCCATGGATACGGCTGGCCTCGCCTCCAATACATGGATTTGGCTGGTCCTGCCTCCAATACCATGGTTTTGTCTGGCCCCGATCCAATTCCATGGATACGGCTGGCCCTGCCTCCAGTACCATGGTTTTGGCTGGTCCCGCCTCCAATACCATTGTTTTGGCTGGCCCTGCCTCCAATTCCATGGAAACAGCAGGCGCCGCCTCTAATACCATGGTTTTGACTGGCCCCGATCCAACTCCATGGATACGGCTGGCCCTGCCTCCAGTACCATGGTTTTGGCTGGTCCCGCCTCCAATACCATTGTTTTGGCTGGCCCTGCCTCCAATTCCATGGAAACAGCAGGCGCCGCCTCTAATACCATGGTTTTGGCTGGCCCTGCCTCCAATACCATGGTTTTGGCTGGCCCTGCCTCCAATACCATTGTTTTGGCTGGCCCCACCTCCAATACCATGCTTTGGCTAGCCCCGCCTCCAATTCAATGGTTTTGGCTGGCCCCGCCTCCAATACCATGGTTTTGGCTTGCCCCGCCTCCAATACCATGGTTTTGAATGGCCCTGCCTCCAATTCCATGGATACGGCTGGCCTCGCCTCCAATACATGGTTTTGGCTGGTCCTGCCCCCAATACCAGGGTTTTGGCTGGCCCCGCCTCCAATACCATGGTTTTGGCTGGCCCTGCCTCCTATAGCATGCTTTGGCTGGCCCCTCCTCCAATTCCATGGTTTTGGCTGGCCCCGCCTCAAATACCATGGTTTTGGCTGGCCCTGCCTCCAATAGCATGCTTTGGCTGGCCCCTCCTCCAATTTCATGGTTTTGGCTGGCCCCGTCTCCAATACCATGCTTTGGCTGGCCCCGCCTACAATTCCATGGTTTTGGCTGGCCCTGCCTCCAATACCATATTTTTTTCTGGTCCCCCCTCAAATACCATGGATTTGGCTGGCCCTAACTCCAATTCCATGGATACTGCTGGCCCCGCCTCCAATTCCAAGGTCTTGGCTGGCCCCGCCTCAACACCATGCTTTGGCTGGCCCCACCTCCAATACCATGCTTTGGCTGGCCCCGCCTCCAATTCCATGGTTTTGGCTGGCCCTGCCTCCAATACCATGGTTTTGGCTAGCCCCGCCTCCAATACCATGGTTTTGGCTGGCCCTGCCTCCAATACCATGCTTTGGCTGGCCCCGCCTCCAATTCCAAGGTCTTGGCTGGCCCTGCCTCAACACCATGCATTGGCTGGCCCCGCCTCCAATTCCCCGCCTCCAATACCATGGTTTTGGTTGGCCCCGCCTCCAATACCATGGTTTTGGCTGGCCCCGCCTCCAAAACCATGGTTTTGGATGGCCCCGCCTCCAATACCATGCTTTGGCTGGCCTCGCCTCCAATTCCATGGTTTTGGCTGGTCCCGCTTCCAATACCATGGTTTTGGCTGGCCCTGCCTCCAATTCCATGAATACCGCTGGCCCTGCCTCCAATACCATGGTTTTGGCTGGCCCCGCCTCCAATACTATGGTTTTGGCTGGCCCCGCCTCAATACCATGCTTGGGCTGGCCCCGCCTTCAATACCATGGTTTTGGCTGGCCCTGCATCCAATTCCATGGATCTGGCTGGCCACGCCCCCAATACCATGGTTTAGGCTGGCCCTGCCTCCATTACCATGGTTTTGGCTGGCCCCGCCTCCAATACCATACTTTGGCTGGCCCCAACTCCAAAACCATGGATACGGCTGGCCCCGCCTCCAATTCCATGGATACGGTGGCCCCGCCTCCAATTCCATGGTTTTGGTTGGCTCTGCCTCCAATACCATGGTTTTGGCTGGCCCCGCCTCCAATTACATGGATACGACTGACCCCGCCTCCAATACCATGGATAAGGCTGGCCCCGCCTCCAATACCATGGTTTTGGCTGGCCCCGCCTCCAATACCATAGTTTTGAATTGCCCGCCTCCAATTCCATGGATACAGCTGCCCCTGCCTCCAATATCATGATTTTTGGCTGGTCCCGCTACCAATACCATGGTTTTGGCTGGTCCCGCCTCCAATACCATGGTTTTGGCTGGCCCTGCCTCCAATACCATTGTTTTGGCTGGCCCCGGCTCCAATTCTATGGATACGACTGGCCCTGCCTCCAATTCCATGGATACGGCTGGCACCACCTCCAATACCATGGTTTTGGCTGGTCCTGCCTCCAATACCATGATTTTGGCTGGCCCCACCTCCAATACCATGGTTTTGGCTGGCCCGCCTCCAATACCATGGTTTTGAATTGCCCGCATCCATATCCATGGATACAGCGGGCCCTGCCTCCAATATCATGGTTGTGGCTGGTCCCGCTACCAATACCATGGTTTTGGCTGGTCCCGCTACCAATACTATGGTTTTGGCTGGTCCCGCTACCAATACCATGGATACGGCTGGGCCTGCCTCCAATTCCATGGATACGGCTGGGCCCGCCTCCAATACCATGGTTTTGGCTGGTCCGCCTCCAATACCATGGTTTTGAATGGCCCCGCCTCCAATTCCATGGATACGGTTGGCCCTGCCTCCAACACCATGGTTCTGTCTGGTCCCGCCTCCAATACCATGGTTTTGGCTGGCTCCGCCTCCAATTCCATGGATATGGCTGCCCCGCCTACAATACCATGGTTCTGGCTGGTCCTGCCTCCAATACCATGGTTTTGGCTGGCCATGCCTCCATTACTATGGTTTTGGCCTGCCCCGCCTCCAATACCATGGTTTTGTCTGGTTCCGCCTCCAATAACATAGTTTTGGCTGGCCTTGCCTCCAATTCCATGGATACGGCTGTCCCCGCTTCCAATACCATGGTTTTGGCTAGCCCCGCCTTCAATACCATGGTTTTGGCTGGCCCCGCCTCCAATTATATGGATACGGCTGGCCCCGCCCCCAATACCAGGGTTTTGGCTGGCCCCGCCTCCAATACCATGGTTTTGGCTGGCCCCGCCTCCAATACCATGGTTTTGGCTGGCCCTCCCCCAGTACCATGGTTTTGGCTGGCCCCGCCTCCAATACCATGCTTTGGCTGGCCCCGCCTCCAATTCCATGGTTTTGGCTGGCCCCGCCTCAACACCATGCTTTAGCTGGCCCCGCCTCCAATTCCATGGTTTTGGCTGGCCCCGCCTCCAATACAATGGTTTTGTCTGGCCCCGCCTCCAATACCATGGTTTTGGCTGGCCCCGCCTCCAATACCATGGTTTTGGCTGGCCCCGCCTCCAATACCATGGTTTTGTCTGGTCCCGCCTCCAATACCATGGTTTTGGCTGGCCCCGCCTCCAAAACCATGGTTTTGGATGGCCCCGCCTCCAGTACCATGCTTTGGCTGGCCTCGCCTCCAATTCCATGGTTTTGGCTGTCCCCGCCTCCAATTCCATGGTTTTGTCTGGTCCCTCCTCCAATACCATGGTTTTGGCTGGCCCTGCCTCCAATTCCATGGATACAGCTGGCCATGCCTCCAATGCCATGGTTTTGGGTGGCCCTGCCTCCAATACCATGGTTTTGGCTGGCCCTGCCTCCAATACCATACATTGGCAGGCCCCGCCTCCAATTCCATGGTTTTGGCTGGCCCCGCCTCAATACCATGCTTTGGCTGGCCCTGCCTTCAATACCATGGTTTTGGCTGGCCCCACCTCCAATTCCATGGATACGGCTGGCCCCGCCTCCAATACCATGGTTTTGGCTGGCCCCGTCTCCAATACCATGCTTTGGCTGGCCCTGCCTTCAATACCATGGTTTTGGCTGGCCCCACCTCCAATTCCATGGATACGGCTGGCCCCGCCCCCAATAGCATGGTTTAGGCTGGTCCCGCCTCCATTACCATGGTTTTGGCTGGCACCGCCTCCAATACCATACTTTGGCTGGCCTTGCCTCCAAAACCATTGATACGGCTGGCCCCGCCTCCAATTCCATGGTTTTGGCTGGTTCCGCCTCCAATACTATGGTTTTGGCTGGCCCCGCCTCCAATTACATGGATACGACTGATCCCGCCTCCGATTCCTTGGTTTTGGTTGGCTCCGCCTCCAATACCATGGTTTTGGCTGGCCCTACATCTAATTCCATGGATACGGCTGGCCCCGCATCCAGTTCCATGGAATCGGCTGGCCCCGCTTCCAATACCATGAATAAGGCTGGCCCTGCCTCCAATACCATGGTTTTGAATGGCCCCGCCTCCAATTGCATGGATACGGCTGGCCCCGCCTCCAATACCATGGTTTTGGCTGGTCCAGCCTCCATTACCATGGGTTTGGCTGGCCCTGCCTCCAATACCATGGTTTTGGCTGGCCCCGCCTCCATTTCCATGGATACTGCTGGCCCCGCCTCCAATACCATGGTTTTGGCTGGCCCCGGCCCCAATACCATGGTTTTGTCTCGCCCCGCCTCCAATACCATGCTTTGGCTGGCCCCGCCTCCAATTCCATGGTTTTGGCTGGCCCCGCCTCCAATACAATGGTTTTGTCTGGTCCCGCCACCAATACCCTGGTTTTGGCTGGCCCCGCCTCCAATACCATGGTTTTAGCTGGCCCCGCCTCCAATACCATAGTTTTGTCTGGTCCTGCCTCCAATACCATGGTTTTGGCTGGCCCCGCCTCCAATACCATGGTTTTGGCTGGCCCCGCCTCCAAAACCATGGTTTTGGATGGCCCCGCCTCCAATACCATGCTTTGGCTGGCCTCGCCTCCAATTCCATGGTTTTGGCTGGCCCCGCCTCCAATTCCATGGTTTTGTCTGGTCCCGCCTCCAATACCATGGTTTTGGCTGGCCCTGCCTCCAATTCCATGGATACGTCTGGCTCTGCCTCCAATACCATGGTTTTGGGTGGCCCTGCCTCCAATACCATGGTTTTGGCTGGCCCTGCCTCCAATACCATGCATTGGCTGGCCCTGCCTCCAATACCATGCATTGGCAGGCCCCGCCTCCAATTCCATGGTTTTGGCTGGCCCTGCCTCAATACCATGCTTTGGCTGGCCCCGCCTTCAATACCATGGTTTTGGCTGGCCCCGCCTCCAATTCCATGGATACAGCTGGCTCCTCCCCCAATACCATGGTTTAGGCTGGTCCCGCCTCCATTACCATGGTTTTGGCTGGCCCTGCCTCCAATACCATACTTTGGCTGGCCCCACCTCCAAAACCATTGATACGGCTGGCCCTGCCTCCAATTCCATTGTTTTGGTTGCCCCCGCCTCCAATACCATGGTTTTGGCTGGCCCCGCCTCCAATTACATGGATACGACTGGCCCTGCCTCCAATACCCTGGATAAGGCTGGCCCCACCTCCAATACCATGGTTTTGGCAGGCCCTGTCTCAAATACCATGGTTTTGAATGGCCCCGCCTCCAACTCCATGGATACGGCTGGCCCCGCCTCCAATACCATGGTTTTGGCTGGTCCCGCCTCCAATACCATGGTTTTGGCTCGCCCTGCCTCCAATACCATGGTTTTGGCTGGCCCCGCCTCCAATTCCATGGATACGGCTGGCCCCGCCTCCAATACCATGGTTTTGGCTGGCCCCGCCTCCAATAACATGGTTTTCGCTGGCCCCGCCTCCTATAACATGGTTTTCGCTGGCCCCGCCTCCAATACCATAGTTTTGGCTAGTCCCGCATGCAATACCATGGTTTTGGCTGGCCCCGCCTCCAATTCCATGGATACGGCTGGCCCCGCCTCCAATACCATGGTTTTGTCTGGTCCTGCCTCCAATTCCATGGTTTTGTCTGGTCCCGCCTCCAATACCATAGTTTTGGCTGGCCCTGCCTCCAATACCATACTTTGGCTGGCCCCACCTCCAAAACCATTGATACGGCTGGCCCTGCCTCCAATTCCATGGTTTTGGTTGCCCCCGCCTCCAATACCATGGTTTTGGCTGGCCCCGCCTCCAATTACATGGATACGACTGGCCCTGCCTCCAATACCCTGGATAAGGCTGGCCCCACCTCCAATACCATGGTTTTGGCTGGCCCTGTCTCAAATACCATGGTTTTGAATGGCCCCGCCTCCAATTCCATGGATACGGCTGGCCCCGCCTCCAATACCATGGTTTTGGCTGGTCCCGCCTCCAATACCATGGTTTTGGCTCGCCCTGCCTCCAATACCATGGTTTTGGCTGGCCCCGCCTCCAATTCCATGGATACGGCTGGCCCCGCCTCCAATACCATGGTTTTGGCTGGCCCCGCCTCCAATAACATGGTTTTCGCTGGCCCCGCCTCCTATAACATGGTTTTCGCTGGCCCCGCCTCCAATACCATAGTTTTGGCTAGTCCCGCATGCAATACCATGGTTTTGGCTGGCCCCGCCTCCAATTCCATGGATACGGCTGGCCCCGCCTCCAATACCATGGTTTTGTCTGGTCCTGCCTCCAATTCCATGGTTTTGTCTGGTCCCGCCTCCAATACCATAGTTTTGGCTATCCCTGCCTAAAATTCCATGGATACGGCTGGCCCTGCCTCCAATACCATGGTTTTGGCTGGCCCTGCCTCAAATACCATGCTTTGGCTGGCCCCGCCTTCAATACCATGGTTTTGGTTGGCTCCGCCTCCAATTCCATGGTTTTGGTTGGCTCAGCCTCCAATACCATGGTTTTGGCTGGCCCCGCCTCCAATTACATGGATACAACTGGCCCCGCCTCCAATACGATGGATAAGGCTGGCCCCGCCTCCAATACCATGGTTTTGGCTGGCCCCGTCTCAAATACCATGGTTTTGAATGGCCCCGCCTCCAATTCCATGGATACGACTGGAAACTGCCTCCAATACCATGGTTCTGGCTGGTCCCGCCTCCAATACCATGGTTTTGGCTGGCCCCGCCTCCAATTCCATGGATATAGCTGCTCTGCCTCCAATGCCATGGTTTTGGCTGGCCCCGCCTCCAATACCATGCTTTGGATGGCCCCGCCTCCAATTCCATGGTTTTGGCTGGCCCCACCTCCAATACCATGCTTCGGTTGGCCCCGCCTCGAATACCCTGGTTTTGCCAGGCCGCGCCTCCAATACCATGGTTTTGGCTGGCCCCGCCTCCAATACCATGGTTTTGAATGGCCCCGCCTCCAATTCCAAGGATACGGCTGGCCCCGCCTCCAATACCATGGTTTTGGCTGGTCTTGCCTCCAATACCATGGTTTTGGCTGGCCCCGATCCAATTCCATGGATACGGCTGGCCCCGATCCAATTCCATGGATACGGCTGGCCCCGCCTCTAATACCACGGTTCTGGCTGGCCCCACCTCCAATTCCATGGTTACGGCTGCCCCGCCTCCAATACCATGGTTTTGGCTGGCCCCGCCTCCACTACCATGGTTTTGGCTGGCCCTGCCTCCAATACCATAGTTTTGAATGGCCCTGCCTCCAATTCCATGGATAGGGCTGGCCCCGCCTCCAATACCATGGTTTTGGCTGGCCCTGCCTCCAATAACATGGTTTTGGCTTGCCCTGCCTCCAATACCATGCTTTGGCTGGCCCTGCCTCCACTTTTATGGTTTTGGCTGGCCCAGCCTCCAATACACTGGTTTTGGCTGGCCCTGCCTCCAATTCCATGGTTTTGGCTGGCCCCGCCTCCAATACCATGCTTTGGCTGGCCCCGCCTCCAATACCATGGTTTTGGATGGCCCCACCCCAATACCATGGTTTTGAATGGCCCCGGCTCCAATTCCATGGATACGGCTGGCCCCGCCTCCAATACATGGTTTTGGCTGGTCCCGCCTCCAATACCATGGTCTTGGCTGGCCCCGCCTCCAGTACCATGGTTTTGGCTGGTCCCGTCTCCAATACCATGGTTTTGGCTGGCCCTGCCTCCAATACCATGGTTTTGGCTGGCCCCGCCTCCAATTCCATGGATACAGCTGCTCTGCCTCCAATGCCATGGTTTTGGCTGGCCCCGCCTCCAATACCATGCTTTGGCTGGCCCCGCCTCCAATTCCATGGTTTTGGCTGGCCCCACCTCCAATACCCTGCTTCGGCTGGCCCCGTCTCCAATTCCATGGTTTTGGCTGGTCTCGCCTCCAATTCCATGGATACGGCTGGCACCGCCTCCAATACCATGGTTTTGGCTGGCCGCGCCTCCAATACCATGGTTTTGGCTGGCCCCCACCTCCAATACCATGCTTTGGCTGACCCCGCCTCCAATTCCATGGTTTTGGCTGGCGCCGCCTCCAATACCATGCTTTGGCTGGCCCTGCCTCCAATTCCATGGTTTTGGATGGCCCCACCTCCAATTCCATGGATACGGCTGGCTCCGCCTCCAATACCGTGGTTTTGCCTGGCCCCACCTCCAATAACATGGTTTTGGCTGGCACCGCCTCCAATAAAATGGTTTTTGCTGGCCCCGCCTCCAATACCATAGTTTTGGCTGGTCCCGCCTCCAATACCATGGTTTTGGCTGGCCCTGCCTCCAATACCATGGTTTTGGCTGGCCCCCCCTCCAATTCCATGGATACGGCTGGCCCCGCCTCCAATTCCATGGATACGGCTGGCCCCCGCCTCCAATACCATGGTTTTGGGTGGTCCCGCCTCCAATACCATGATTTTGGCTGGCCCCGCCTCCAATACCATGGTTTTGGCTGGCCCCGCCTCAAATAGCATGGTTTTGAATTGCCCGCCTCCAATTCCATGGATACAGCTGGCCCTGCCTCCAATATCATGGTTTTGGCTGGTCCCGCTACCAATACCATGGTTTTGGCTGCTCCCGCTACCAATAGCATGGTTTTGGCTGGCCCTGCCTCCAATACCATGGTTTGGCTGGCCCCGCTTCCAATTCCATGGATACGGCTGGGCCCGCCTCCAATACCATGGTTTTGGCTGGTCCCGCCTCCAATACCCTGGTTTTGAATGGCCCTGCCTCCAATTCCATGGATACGGTTGCCCCGCCTCCAATACCATGGTTCCGGATGGTCCCGCCTCCAATACCATGGTTTTGGTTGGCCCCGCCTCCAATACCACGGTTCTGGCTGGTCCCGCCTCCAATACCATAGTTTTGGTTGGCTCCGCCTCCATTACCTTGGATTTGGCTGGCCCGCCTCCAATTACATGGATACGACTGGCCCCGCCTCCAATACCATGTATAAGGCTGGCCCCTCCTCCAATACCATGGTTTTGGCTGGCCCCGTCTCCAATACCATGGTTTTGAATGGCCCCGCCTCCAATTCCATGGATACGGCTGGCCCGGCCTCCAATACCATGGTTTTGGCTGGTCCCACCTCCAATACCATGGTTTTGGCTGTCCCTGCCTCCAATACCATGGTTTTGGCTGGCCCCGCCTCCAATTCCATGAATACGGCTGGCCTCGCCTCCAATTTCATAGATACGGCTAGCCCCGCCTCCAATACCATGGTTTTGGCTGGTCACGACTCCAATAACATGGTTTTCGCTGGCCCTGCCTCCAATACCATAGTTTTGGCTGGTCCCGCCTCCAATACCATGGTTTTGGCTGGCCCCGCCTCCAATACCATGGTTTTGGCTGGCCCTGCCTCCAATTCCATGCATACGGCTGGCCCCGCCTCCAATACCATGGTTTTGGCTGGTCCCGCCTCCAATACCATGGTTTTGAATGGCCCTGCCTCCAATTCCATGGATACAGCTGGCCCTGCCTCCAATACCATGGTTTTGGCTGGTCCCAATACCAATACCATGGTTTTGGCTGGTCCCGCTACCAATACCATGGATACGGCTGGGCCCGCCTCCAATTCCATGGATAGGGCTGGGCCCGCCTCCAATACCATGGTTTTGGCTGGTCCCGCCTCCAATACCATGGTTTTGAATGGCCCCGCCTCCAATTCCATGGATACGGTTGGCCCCGCCTCCAACACCATGGTTCTGGCTGGTCCCGCCTCCAATACCATGGTTTTGGCTGGCTCCACCTCCAAATCCATGGATATGGCTGCCCCGCCTCCAATACCATGGTTTTGGCTGGCCCCGCCTCCAATTCCATGGATACAGCTGCTCTGCCTCCAATACCATGGTTTTGGCTGGCCCCGCCTCCAATACCATGCTTTGGCTGGCCCCGCCTCCAATTCCATGGTTTTGGCTGGCCCCGCCTCCAATACCATGGTTTTGGCTGGCCCCGTCTCCAATACCATGGTTTTGAATGGCCCCGCCTCCAATTCCATGGATACGGCTGGCCCGGCCTCCAATACCATGGTTTTGGCTGGTCCCACCTCCAATACCATGGTTTTGGCTGTCCCTGCCTCCAATACCATGGTTTTGGCTGGCCCCGCCTCCAATTCCATGAATACGGCTGGCCTCGCCTCCAATTTCATAGATACGGCTAGCCCCGCCTCCAATACCATGGTTTTGGCTGGTCCCGACTCCAATAACATGGTTTTCGCTGGCCCTGCCTCCAATACCATAGTTTTGGCTGGTCCCGCCTCCAATACCATGGTTTTGGCTGGCCCCGCCTCCAATACCATGGTTTTGGCTGGCCCTGCCTCCAATTCCATGCATACGGCTGGCCCCGCCTCCAATACCATGGTTTTGGCTGGTCCCGCCTCCAATACCATGGTTTTGAATGGCCCTGCCTCCAATTCCATGGATACAGCTGGCCCTGCCTCCAATACCATGGTTTTGGCTGGTCCCAATACCAATACCATGGTTTTGGCTGGTCCCGCTACCAATACCATGGATACGGCTGGGCCCGCCTCCAATTCCATGGATAGGGCTGGGCCCGCCTCCAATACCATGGTTTTGGCTGGTCCCGCCTCCAATACCATGGTTTTGAATGGCCCCGCCTCCAATTCCATGGATACCGTTGGCCCCGCCTCCAACACCATGGTTCTGGCTGGTCCCGCCTCCAATACCATGGTTTTGGCTGGCTCCACCTCCAAATCCATGGATATGGCTGCCCCGCCTCCAATACCATGGTTTTGGCTGGCCCCGCCTCCAATTCCATGGATACAGCTGCTCTGCCTCCAATACCATGGTTTTGGCTGGCCCCGCCTCCAATACCATGCTTTGGCTGGCCCCGCCTCCAATTCCATGGTTTTGGCTGGCCCCGCCTCCAATACCATGCTTTGGCTGGCCCGCCTCCAATTCCATGGTTTTGACTGGCCCCACCTCCAATACCATGGATACGGCTGGCCCCGTCTCCAATTCCATGGTTTTGGTTCGCTCCGCCTCCAATACCGTGGATTTGGCTGGCCCCGCCTCCAATACTATGGTTTTGGCTGGCCCTGCTTCCAATTCCATGCTTTGGCTGGCCCCGCCTCCAATACCATGGTCTTGGCTGGCGCTGCCTCCAATACCATGCTTTGGCTGGCCCTGCCTCCAATACCATGGTTTTGGCTGGCCCTGCCTCCAATACCATGGTTTTGGCTGGCCCTGCCTCCAATTCCATGGATACGGCTGGCCCCGACCCAATACCATGGTTTTGGCTGGCCCGGCCTCCAATACCATGGTTTTGGCTAGCCCCGCCTCCAATTCCATGGATACGGCTGGCACCGCCTCCAATACCATGGTTTTTGCTGGCCCCGCCTCCAATACCATGGTTTTGGCTGGCCCCACCTCCAATACCATGGTTTTGGCTGGCCCCGCCTCCAATTCCATGGATACGGCTGGCACCGCCTCCAATACCATGGTTTTGGCTGGCCCTGTCTCCAATACCATGGTTTTGAATGGCCCCGCCTCCAATTCCATGGATACGGCTGGCCCAGCCTCCAATACCATGGTTTTGGCTGGTCCCACCTCCAATACCATAGTTTTGGCTGGCCCTGCCTCCAATACCATGGTTTTGGCTGGCCCCGCCTCCAATTCCATGGATACGGCTGGCCTCGCCTCCAATTCCATGGATACGGCTAGCCCCGCCTCCAATATCATGGTTTTGGCTGGTCCTGACTCCAATAACATGGTTTTCGCTGGCCCTGCCTCCAATACCATGGTTTTGAATGGCCCCGCCTCCACTTCCATGGTTTTGGCTGGCCCAGCCTCCAATACCATGGTTTTGGCTGGCCCCGCCTCCAATTCCATGGTTTTGGCTGGCCCCGCCTCCAATACCATGCTTTGGCTGGCCCCGCCTCCAATACCATGTTTTTGGATTGCCCCACCCCAATATCATGGTTTTGGCTGGTCCCGCCTCCAATACCATGGTTTTGGCTGGCCCCGATCCAATTTCATGGATACGGCTGGCCCCGCCTCCAGTACCATGGTTTTGGCTGGTCCCGCCTCCAATACCATGGTTTTGGCTGGCCCTGCCTCCAATTCCATGGATACAGCTGGCCCCGCCTCCAATACCATGGTTTTGGCTGGCCCTGCCTCCAATTCCATGGATACAGCTGGCCCCACCTCCAATTCCATGGATACGGCTGGCTCTGCCTCCAATACCATGGTTTTGCCTGGCCCCACCTCCAATACCATGGTTTTGGCTGGCACCGCCTCCAATAAAATGGTTTTTGCTGGCCCCCCCTCCAATACCATGGTTTTGGCTGGCCCCGATCCAATTTCATGGATACGGCGGCCCCGCCTCCAGTACCATAGTTTTGGCTGGTACCGCCTCCAATACCATGGTTTTGGCTGGCCCTGCCTCCAATTCCATTGATACAGCTGGCCCCGCCTCCAATACCATGGTTTTGGCTGGCCCTGCCTCCAATACCATGGTTTTGGCTGGCCCCGCCTCCAATACCATGGTTTTGGCTGGCCCCGCCTCCAATATCATGCTTTGGCTGGCCCCACCTCCAATTCCATGGTTTTGGCTGGCCCCGCCTCTAATTCCATGGTGTTGGCTGGCCCCGCCTCCAATACCATGGATAAGGCTGGCCCCGCCTCCAATACCATGGTTTTGGCTGGCCCCGTCTCCAATACCATGGTTTTGAATGGCCCTGCCTCCAATTCCATGGATATGGCTGGCCCCGCCTCCAATACATGGTTTTGGCTGGTCCCGCCTCCAATACCATGGTTTTGGCTGGCCCGATCCAATTTCATGGATACGGCTGGCCCCGCCTCCAGTAACATGGTTTTGGCTGGCCCCGTCTCCAATACCATGGTTTTGAATGGCCCCGCCCCCAATTCCATGGATACGACTGGCCCCGCCTCCAATACCATGGATTTGGCTGGTCCCGCCTCCAATACCATGGTTTTGGC
Source organism: Ambystoma mexicanum (assembly GCF_040938575.1). NCBI lineage: Eukaryota > Metazoa > Chordata > Amphibia > Caudata > Ambystomatidae > Ambystoma > Ambystoma mexicanum. The sequence continues at coordinate 932,372,067 of NC_090923.1, forward strand.
TCACCCTGCCTCCAATACCATGGTTTTGGATGGCCCCACCTCCAATTCCATGGATACGGCTGGCTCCGCCTCCAATACCATGATTTTGCCTGGCCCCACCTCCAATAGCATGGTTTTGGCTGGCACCGCCTCCAATAAAATGGTTTTTGCTGGCCCCCCCTCCAATACCATGGATACGGCTGGCCCCGTCTCCAATTCCATGGTTTTGAATGGCCCCGCCTCCAATTCCATGGATACGGCTGGCCCAGCCTCCAATACCATGGTTTTGGCTGGTCCCACCTCCAATACCATAGTTTTGGCTGGCCCTGCCTCCAATACCATGGGTTTGGCTGGCCCCGCCTCCAATTCCATGGATACGGCTGGCCTCGCCTCCAATTCCATGGATACGGCTAGCCCCGCCTCCAATACCATGGTTTTGGCTGGTCCCGACTCCAATAACATGGTTTTCGCTGGCCCTGCCTCCAATACCATGGTTTTGAATGGCCCCGCCTCCACTTCCATGGTTTTGGCTGGCCCAGCCTCCAATACCATGGTTTTGGCTGGCCCCGCCTCCAATTCCATGGTTTTGGCTGGCCCCGCCTCCAATACCATGCTTTGGCTGGCCCCGCCTCCAATACCATGGTTTTGGATGGCCCCACCCCAATACCATGGTTTTGGCTGGTCCCGCCTCCAATACCATGGTTTTGGCTGGCCCTGATCCAATTTCATGGATACGGCTGGCCCCGCCTCCAGTACCATGGTTTTGGCTGGTCCCGCCTCCAATACCATGGTTTTGGCTGGCCCTGCCTCCAATTCCATGGATACAGCTGGCCCCGCCTCCAATACCATGGTTTTGGCTGGCCCTGCCTCAAATACCATGGTTTTGACTGGCCCCGCCTCCAATACCATGGTTTTGGCTGGCCCCGCCTCCAATATCATGCTTTGGCTGGCCCCACCTCCAATTCCATGGTTTTGGCTGGCCCCGCCTCTAATTCCATGGTTTTGGCTGGCCCCGCCTCCAATACCATGGATAAGGCTGGCCCCGCCTCCAATACCATGGTTTTGGCTGGCCCCGTCTCCAATACCATGGTTTTGAATGGCCCCGCCTCCAATTCCATGGATACGGCTGGCCCCGCCTCCAATACCATGGATTTGGCTGGTCCCGCCTCCAATACCATGGTTTTGGCTCACCCTGCCTCCAATACCATGGTTTTGGATGGCCCCACCTCCAATTCCATGGATACGGCTGGCTCTGCCTCCAATACCATGGTTTTGCCTGGCCCCACCTCCAATACCATGGTTTTGGCTGGCACCGCCTCCAATAAAATGGTTTTTGCTGGCCCCCCCTCCAATACCATGGTTTTGGCTGGCCCCGATCCAATTTCATGGATACGGCGGCCCCGCCTCCAGTACCATAGTTTTGGCTGGTACCGCCTCCAATACCATGGTTTTGGCTGGCCCTGCCTCCAATTCCATGGATACAGCTGGCCCCGCCTCCAATACCATGGTTTTGGCTGGCCCTGCCTCCAATACCATGGTTTTGGCTGGCCCCGCCTCCAATACCATGGTTTTGGCTGGCCCCGCCTCCAATATCATGCTTTGGCTGGCCCCACCTCCAATTCCATGGTTTTGGCTGGCCCCGCCTCTAATTCCATGATGTTGGCTGGCCCCGCCTCCAATACCATGGATAAGGCTGGCCCCGCCTCCAATACCATGGTTTTGGCTGGCCCCGTCTCCAATACCATGGTTTTGAATGGCCCCGCCTCCAATACATGGTTTTGGCTGGTCCCGCCTCCAATACCATGGTTTTGGCTGGCCCGATCCAATTTCATGGATACGGCTGGCCCCGCCTCCAGTAACATGGTTTTGGCTGGCCCCGTCTCCAATACCATGGTTTTGAATGGCCCCGCCTCCAATTCCACGGATACGGCTAGCCCCGCCTCCAATACCATGGATTTGGCTGGTCCCGCCTCCAATACCATGGTTTTGGCTCACCCTGCCTCCAATACCATGGTTTTGGATGGCCCCACCTCCAATTCCATGGATACGGCTGGCTCCGCCTCCAATACCATGATTTTGCCTGGCCCCACCTCCAATACCATGGTTTTGGCTGGCACCGCCTCCAATAAAATGGTTTTTGCTGGCCCCGCCTCCAATACCATAGTTTTGGCTGGTCCCACCTCCAATACCATGGTTTTGGCTGGCCCTGCCTCCAATACCATGGTTTTGGCTGGCCCCGCCTCCAATTCCATGGATACGGCTGGCCCCGCCTCCAATTCCATGGATACGGCTGGCCCCTGCCTCCAATACCATGATTTTGGCTGGACCCGCCTCCAATACCATGGTTTTGGCTGGCACCGCCTCAAATAGCATGGTTTTGAATTGCCCGCCTCCAATTCCATGGATACAGCTGGCCCTGCCTCCAATATCATGGTTTTGGCTGGTCCCGCTACCAATACCATGGTTTTGGCTGCTCCCACTACCAATAGCATGGTTTTGGCTGGCCCTGCCTCCAATACCATGGTTTTGGCTGGCCCCGCTTCCAATTCCATGGATACGGCTGGGCCCGCCTCCAATACCATGGTTTTGGCTGGTCCCGCCTCCAATACCATGGTTTTGGTTGGCCCCGCCTCCAATACCACGGTTCTGGCTGGTCCCGCCTCCAATACCATGGTTTTGGTTGGCTCCGCCTCCAATACCTTGGATTTGGCTGGCCCGCCTCCAATACCTTGGATTTGGCTGGCCCGCCTCCAATTACATGGATACGACTGGCCCCGCCTCCAATACCATGGATAAGGCTGGCCCCGCCTCCAATACCATGGTTTTGGCTGGCCCCGTCTCCAATACCATGGTTTTGAATGGCCCCGCCTCCAATTCCATGGATACGGCTGGCCCCGCCTCCAATACCATGGTTTTGGCTGGTCCCACCTCCAATACCATGGTTTTGGCTGGCCCTGCCTCCAATACCATGGTTTTGGCTGGCCCCGCCTCCAATTCCATGGATACGGCTGGCCCCGCCTCCAATTCCATGGATACGGCTGGCCCCGCCTCCAATACCATGGTTTTAGCTGGTCCCGACTCCAATAACATGGTTTTCGCTGGCCCTGCCTCCAATACCATAGTTTTGGCTGGTCCCGCCTCCACTACCATGGTTTTTGCTGGCCCCGCCTCCAATACCATGGTTTTGGCTGGCCCTGCCTCCAATTCCATGCATACGGCTGGCCCCGCCTCCAATACCATGGTTTTGGCTGGTCCTGCCTCCAATACCATGGTTTTGGCTGGCCACGCCTCCAATACCATGGTTTTGGCTGGTCCCGCCTCCAATACCATGGTTTTGAATGGCCCTGCCTCCAATTCCATGGATACAGCTGGCCCTGCCTCCAATACCATGGTTTTGGCTGGTCCCGCTACCAATACCATGGTTTTGGCTGGTCCCGCTACCAATACCATGGATACGTCTGGGCCCGCCTCCAATTCCATGGATACGGCTGGGCCCGCCTCCAATACCATGGTTTTGGCTGGTTCCGCCTCCAATACCATGGTTTTGAATGTCCCCGCCTCCAATTCCATGGATACGGTTGGCCCCGCCTCCAACACCATGGTTCTGGCTGGTCCCGCCTCCAATACCATGGTTTTGGCTGGCTCCGCCTCCAATTCCATGGATATGGCTGCCCCGCCTCCAATACCATTGTTCTGGCTGGTCCTGCCTCCAATACCATGGTTTTGGCTGGCCCCGCCTCCAATTCCATGGATACAGCTGCTCTGCCTCCAATACCATGGTTTTGGCTGGCCCCGCCTCCAATACCATGCTTTGGCTGGCCCCGCCTCCAATTGCATGGTTTTGGCTGGCCCCGCCTCCAATAACATGCTTTGGCTGGCCCGCCTCCAATTCCATGGTTTTGGCTGGCCCCACCTCCAATACCATGGATACGGCTGGCCCCGTCTCCAATTCCATGGTTTTGGTTCGCTCTGCCTCCAATACCGTGGATTTGGCTGGCCCCGCCTCCAATACCATGGTTTTGGCTGGCCCTGCATCCAATTCCATGCTTTGGCTGGCCCCGCCTCCAATACCATGGATACGGCTGGCCCCGACCCAATACCATGGTTTTGGCTGGCCCCGCCTCCAATACCATGGTTTTGGCTGGCCCAGCCTCCAATTCCATGGATACGGCTGGCACCGCCTCCAATACCATGGTTTTGGCTGGCCCCGCTTCCAATTCCATGGATACGGCTGGGCCCGCCTCCAATACCATGGTTTTGGCTGGTCCCGCCTCCAATACCCTGGTTTTGAATGGCCCTGCCTCCAATTCCATGGATACGGTTGCCCTGCCTCCAATACCATGGTTCCGGCTGGTCCCGCCTCCAATACCATGGTTTTGGTTGGCCCCGCCTCCAATACCACGGTTCTGGCTGGTCCCGCCTCCAATACCATGGTTTTGGTTGGCTCCGCCTCCAATACCTTGGATTTGGCTGGCCCGCCTCCAATTACATGGATACGACTGGCCCCGCCTCCAATACCATGGATAAGGCTGGCCCCGCCTCCAATACCATGGTTTTGGCTGGCCCGTCTCCAATACCATGGTTTTGAATGGCCCCGCCTCCAATTCCATGGATACGGCTGGCCCCGCCTCCAATACCATGGTTTTGGCTGGTCCCACCTCCAATACCATGGTTTTGGCTGGCCCTGCCTCCAATACCATGGTTTTGGCTGGCCCCGGCTCCAATTCCATGGATACGGCTGGCCCCGCCTCCAATTCCATGGATACGGCTGGCCCCGCCTCCAATACCATGGTTTTAGCTGGTCCTGACTCCAATAACATGGTTTTCGCTGGCCCTGCCTCCAATACCATAGTTTTGGCTGGTCCCGCCTCCACTACCATGGTTTTTGCTGGCCCCGCCTCCAATACCATGGTTTTGGCTGGCCCTGCCTCCAATTCCATGCATACGGCTGGCCCCGCCTCCAATACCATGGTTTTGGCTGGTCCCGCCTCCAATACCATGGTTTTGGCTGGCCACGCCTCCAATACCATGGTTTTGGCTGGTCCCGCCTCCAATACCATGGTTTTGGCTGGCCACGCCTCCAATACCATGGTTTTGGCTGGTCCCGCCTCCAATACCATGGTTTTGAATGGCCCTGCCTCCAATTCCATGGATACAGCTGGCCCTGCCTCCAATACCATGGTTTTGGCTGGTCCCGCTACCAATACCATGGTTTTGGCTGGTCCCGCTACCAATACCATGGATACGTCTGGGCCCGCCTCCAATTCCATGGATACGGCTGGGCCCGCCTCCAATACCATGGTTTTGGCTGGTCCCGCCTCCAATACCATGGTTTTGAATGTCCCCGCCTCCAATTCCATGGATACGGTTGGCCCCGCCTTCAACACCATGGTTCTGGCTGGTTCCGCCTCCAATACCATGGTTTTGGCTGGCTCCGCCTCCAATTCCATGGATATGGCTGCCCCGCCTCCAATACCATTGTTCTGGCTGGTCCCGCCTCCAATACCATGGTTTTGGCTGGCCCCGCCTCCAATTCCATGGATACAGCTGCTCTGCCTCCAATACCATGGTTTTGGCTGGCCCCGCCTCCAATACCATGCTTTGGCTGGCCCTGCCTCCAATTGCATGGTTTTGGCTGGCCCCGCCTCCAATACCATGCTTTGGCTGGCCCGCCTCCAATTCCATGGTTTTGGCTGGCCCCACCTCCAATACCATGGATACGGCTGGCCCCGTCTCCAATTCCATGGTTTTGGTTTGCTCTGCCTCCAATACCGTGGATTTGGCTGGCCCCGCCTCCAATACCATGGTTTTGGCTGGCCCTGCATCCAATTCCATGCTTTGGCTGGCCCCGCCTCCAATACCATGGATACGGCTGGCCCCGACCCAATACCATGGTTTTGGCTGGCCCCGCCTCCAATACCATGGTTTTGGCTGGCCCAGCCTCCAATTCCATGGATACGGCTGGCACCGCCTCCAATACCATGGTTTTGGCTGGCCCCGCCTCCAATACCATGGTTTTGGCTGGCCCCCGCCTCCAATACCATGCTTTGGCTGTCCCCAACTGCAAAACCATGGATACAGCTGGCCCCGCCTCCAATTCTGGCCCCGCCTCCAATTCCATGGTTTTGGTTGGCTCTGCCTCCAATACCATGGTTTTGGCTGGCCCCGCCTCCAATTACATGGATACGACTGGCCCCGCCTCCAATACGATGGATAAGGCTGGCCCCGCCTCCAATACCATGGTTTTGGCTGGCCCCGTCTCAAATACCATGGTTTTGAATGGCCCCGCCTCCAATTCCATGGATACGACTGGAAACTGCCTCCAATACCATGGCTCTGGCTGGTCCCGTCTCCATTACCATGGTTTTGGCTGGCCCTGGCTCCAATTCCATGGATACAGCTGCTCTGCCTCCAATGCCATGGTTTTGGCTGGCCCCGCCTCCAATACCATGCTTTGGCTGGCCCCGCCTCCAATTCCATGGTTTTGGCTGGCCCCGCCTCCAATACCATGCTTCGGCTGGCACGCCTCCAATTCCATGGTTTTGGCTGGCCCCACCTCCAATACCATGGATACGGCTGGCACCGTCTCCAATTCCATGGTTTTGGCTGGCCCCGCCTCCAATTCCATGGATACGGCTGGCCCCCACCTCCAATACCATGCTTTGGCTGACCCTGCCTCCAATTCCATGGTTTTGGCTGGCGCCGCCTCCAATACCATGCTTTGGCTGGCCCTGCCTCCAATTCCATGGTTTTGGCTGGCCCTGCCTCCAATTCCATGGTTTTGGCTGGCGCCGCCTCCAATCCTAGGGTTTGTTCTGGTCCCACCTCCAATACCATGGTTTTGGCTGGCCCTGCCTCCAATTCCATGGATACGGCTGGCCCTGCCTCCAATACCATGGTTTTGGCTGGCCCCGCCTCCAATACCATGGTTTTGGCTGACCCCGCCTCCAATACCATGGTTTTGGCTGGCACCGCCTCCAATACCATGCTTTGGCTGGCCCCGCCTCCAATACCATGGTTTTGAATGGCCCCGCCTCCAATTTCATGGATACGGCTGGCCCCGCCTCCAATACCATGGTTTTGGCTGGTCTTGCCTCCAATACCATGGTTTTGGCTGGCCCCGATCCAATTCCATGGATACGGCTGGCCCCGATCCAATTCCATGGATACGGCTGGCCCTGCCTCTAATACCATGGTTCTGGCTGGCCCCGCCTCCAATTCCATGGATACGGCTGCCCCGCCTCCAATACCATGGTTTTGGCTGGCCCCGCCTCCACTACCATGGTTTTGGCTGGCCCTGCCTCCAATACCATGGTTTTGAATGGCCCCGCCTCCACTTCCATGGTTTTGGCTGGCCCAGCCTCCAATACCATGGTTTTGGCTGGCCCCGCCTCCAATTCCATGGTTTTGGCTGGCCCCGCCTCCAATACCATGCTTTGGCTGGCCCCGCCTCCAATACCATGGTTTTGGATGGCCCCACCCCAATACATGGTTTTGGCTGGTCCCGCCTCCAATACCATGGTTTTGGCTGGCCCCGATCCAATTTCATGGATACGGCTGGCCCCGCCTCCAGTACCATGGTTTTGGCTGGTCCCGCCTCCAATACCATGGTTTTGGCTGGCCTTGCCTCCAATTCCATGGATACAGCTGGCCCCGCCTCCAATACCATGGTTTTGGCTGGCCCTGCCTCAAATACCATGGTTTTGACTGGCCCCGCCTCCAATACCATGGTTTTGGCTGGCCCCGCCTCCAATATCATGTTTTGGCTGGCCCCACCTCCAATTCCATGGTTTTGGCTGGCCCCGCCTCTAATTCCATGGTTTTGGCTGGCCCCGCATCCCATACCATGGATAAGGCTGGCCCCGCCTCCAATACCATGGTTTTGGCTGGCCCCGTCTCCAATACCATGGTTTTGAATGGCCCCGCCTCCAATTCCATGGATACGGCTGGGCCCGCCTCCAATACCATGGATTTGGCTGGTCCCGCCTCCAATACCATGGTTTTGGCTCACCCTGCCTCCAATACCATGGTTTTGGATGGCCCCACCTCCAATTCCATGGATACGGCTGGCTCTGCCTCCAATACCATGGTTTTGGCTGGCCCCGATCCAATTTCATGGATACGGCTGGCCCCGCCTCCAGTACCATGGTTTTGGCTGGTCCCGCCTCCAATACCATGGTTTTGGCTGGCCTTGCCTCCAATTCCATGGATACTGCTGGCCCCGCCTCCAATACCATGGTTTTGGCCGGTCCCGACTCCAATACCATGGTTTTGGCTGGCCCCAATCCAATTCCATGGATGCGGCTTGCCCCGCCTCCAATAACATGGTTTTGGCTGGTCCCGCCTCCAATACCATGGTTTTGGCTGGCCTTGCCTCCAATACCATGCTTTGGCTGGCCCCGCCTCCAATTCCATGGTTTTGGCTGGCCCCGCCTCCAATACCATGGTTTTGGCTGGTCCCGCCTCCAATACCATGGTTTTGGCTGGCCCTGCCTCGAATACCATGGTTTTGAATGGCCCCGTCTCCAATTCCATGGATACAGCTGGCCCCGCCTCCAATTCCATGGTTTTGGCTTGCCCTGCCTCCAATTCCATGGTTACGGCTGGCCCAGCCTCCAATACCATGGTTTTGGCTGGCCCCTCCTCCAATACCCTGGTTTTGGCTGGCCCCGCCTCCAATACCATGCTTTGGCTGGCCCAGCCTCCAATTCCATGGTTTTGGCTGGCCCCGCCTCCAATACCCTGGTTTTGGCTTGCCCCGCCTCCAATACCATGGTTTTGAATGGCCCTGCCTCCAATTCCATGGATACGGCTGGCCTCGCCTCCAATACATGGTTTTGGCTGGTCCTGCCTCCAATACCATGGTTTTGGCTGGCCCCGATCCAATTCCATGGATACGGCTGGCCCTGCCTCCAGTACCATGGTTTTGGCTGGTCCCGCCACCAATACCATTGTTTTGGCTGGCCCTGCCTCCAATTCCATGGAAACAGCAGACGCCGCCTCTAATACCATGGTTTTGGCTGGCCCTGCCTCCAATACCATGGTTTTGGCTGGCCCTGCCTCCAATACCATGGTTTTGGCTGGCCCCACCTCCAATACCATGCTTTGGCTAGCCCCGCCTCCAATTCAATGGTTTTGGCTGGCCCCGCCTCCAATACCATGGTTTTGGCTTACCCCGCCTCCAATACCATGGTTTTGAATGGCCCTGCCTCCAATTCCATGGATACGGCTGGCCTCGCCTCCAATACATGGATTTGGCTGGTCCTGCCTCCAATACCATGGTTTTGTCTGGCCCCGATCCAATTCCATGGATACGGCTGGCCCTGCCTCCAGTACCATGGTTTTGGCTGGTCCCGCCTCCAATACCATTGTTTTGGCTGGCCCTGCCTCCAATTCCATGGAAACAGCAGGCGCCGCCTCTAATACCATGGTTTTGACTGGCCCCGATCCAACTCCATGGATACGGCTGGCCCTCCCTCCAGTACCATGGTTTTGGCTGGTCCCGCCTCCAATACCATTGTTTTGGCTGGCCCTGCCTCCAATTCCATGGAAACAGCAGGCGCCGCCTCTAATACCATGGTTTTGGCTGGCCCTGCCTCCAATACCATGGTTTTGGCTGGCCCTGCCTCCAATACCATGGTTTTGGCTGGCCCCACCTCCAATACCATGCTTTGGCTAGCCCCGCCTCCAATTCAATGGTTTTGGCTGGCCCCGCCTCCAATACCATGGTTTTGGCTTGCCCCGCCTCCAATACCATGGTTTTGAATGGCCCTGCCTCCAATTCCATGGATACGGCTGGCCTCGCCTCCAATACATGGTTTTGGCTGGTCCTGCCCCCAATACCAGGGTTTTGGCTGGCCCCGCCTCCAATACCATGGTTTTGGCTAGCCCCGCCTTCAATACCATGGTTTTGGCTGGCCCCGCCTCCAATTATATGGATACGGCTGGCCCCGCCCCCAATACCAGGGTTTTGGCTGGCCCCGCCTCCAATACCATGGTTTTGGCTGGCCCCGCCTCCAATACCATGGTTTTGGCTGGCCCTCCCCCAGTACCATGGTTTTGGCTGGCCCCGCCTCCAATACCATGCTTTGGCTGGCCCCGCCTCCAATTCCATGGTTTTGGCTGGCCCCGCCTCAACACCATGCTTTAGCTGGCCCCGCCTCCAATTCCATGGTTTTGGCTGGCCCCGCCTCCAATACAATGGTTTTGTCTGGCCCCGTCTCCAATACCATGGTTTTGGCTGGCCCAGCCTCCAATACCATGGTTTTGGCTGGCCCTGCCTCCAATACCATGGTTTTGTCTGGTCCCGCCTCCAATACCATGGTTTTGGCTGGCCCCGCCTCCAAAACCATGGTTTTGGATGGCCCCGCCTCCAGTACCATGCTTTGGCTGGCCTCGCCTCCAATTCCATGGTTTTGCCTGTCCCCGCCTCCAATTCCATGGTTTTGTCTGGTCCCTCCTCCAATACCATGGTTTTGGCTGGCCCTGCCTCCAATTCCATGGATACAGCTGGCCCTGCCTCCAATGCCATGGTTTTGGGTGGCCCTGCCTCCAATACCATGGTTTTGGCTGGCCCTGCCTCCAATACCATACATTGGCAGGCCCCGCCTCCAATTCCATGGTTTTGGCTGGCCCCGCCTCAATACCATGCTTTGGCTGGCCCCGCCTTCAATACCATGGTTTTGGCTGGCCCCACCTCCAATTGCATGGATACGGCTGGCCCCGCCTCCAATACCATGGTTTTGGCTGGTCCAGCCTCCATTACCATAGGTTTGGCTGGCCATGCCTCCAATACCATGGTTTTGGCTGGCCCCGCCTCCATTTCCATGGATACTGCTGGCCCCGCCTCCAATACCATGGTTTTGGCTGGCCCCGGCCCCAATACCATGGTTTTGGCTGGCCCCGTCTCCAATACCATGCTTTGGCTGGCCCTGCCTTCAATACCATGGTTTTGGCTGGCCCCACCTCCAATTCCATGGATACGGCTGGCCCCGCCCCCAATAGCATGGTTTAGGCTGGTCCCGCCTCCATTACCATGGTTTTGGCTGGCCCCGCCTCCAATACCATACTTTGGCTGGCCTCGCCTCCAAAACCATTGATATGGCTGGCCCCGCCTCCAATTCCATGGTTTTGGTTGGTTCCGCCTCCAATACCATGGTTTTGGCTGGCCCCGCCTCCAATTACATGGATACGACTGATCCCGCCTCCGATTCCTTGGTTTGGGTTGGCTCCGCCTCCAATACCATGGTTTTGGCTGGCCCTACATCTAATTCCATGGATACGGCTGGCCCCGCATCCAGTTCCATGGAATCGGCTGGCCCCGCTTCCAATACCATGAATAAGGCTGGCCCTGCCTCCAATACCATGGTTTTGGCTGGTCCTGCCCCCAATACCAGGGTTTTGGCTGGCCCCGCCTCCAATACCATGGTTTTGGCTGGCCCTGCCTCCTATAGCATGCTTTGGCTGGCCCCTCCTCCAATTCCATGGTTTTGGCTGGCCCCGCCTCAAATACCATTGTTTTGGCTGGCCCTGCCTCCAATAGCATGCTTTGGCTGGCCCCTCCTCCAATTTCATGGTTTTGGCTGGCCCCGTCTCCAATACCATGCTTTGGCTGGCCCCGCCTACAATTCCATGGTTTTGGCTGGCCCTGCCTCCAATACCATATTTTTTTCTGGTCCCCCCTCAAATACCATGGTTTTGGCTGGCCCTAACTCCAATTCCATGGATACTGCTGGCCCCGCCTCCAATTCCAAGGTCTTGGCTGGCCCCGCCTCAACACCATGCTTTGGCTGGCCCCACCTCCAATACCATGCTTTGGCTGGCCCCGCCTCCAATTCCATGGTTTTGGCTGGCCCTGCCTCCAATACCATGGTTTTGGCTAGCCCCGCCTCCAATACCATGGTTTTGGCTGGCCCTGCCTCCAATACCATGCTTTGGCTGGCCCCGCCTCCAATTCCAAGGTCTTGGCTGGCCCTGCCTCAACACCATGCATTGGCTGGCCCCGCCTCCAATTCCCCGCCTCCAATACCATGGTTTTGGTTGGCCCCGCCTCCAATACCATGGTTTTGGCTGGCCCGCCTCCAAAACCATGGTTTTGGATGGCCCCGCCTCCAATACCATGCTTTGGCTGGCCTCGCCTCCAATTCCATGGTTTTGGCTGGTCCCGCTTCCAATACCATGGTTTTGGCTGGCCCTGCCTCCAATTCCATGGATACCGCTGGCCCTGCCTCCAATACCATGGTTTTGGCTGGCCCCGCCTCCAATACTATGGGTTTGGCTGGCCCCGCCTCAATACCATGCTTGGGCTGGCCCCGCCTTCAATACCATGGTTTTGGCTGGCCCTGCATCCAATTCCATGGATCTGGCTGGCCACGCCCCCAATACCATGGTTTAGGCTGGCCCTGCCTCCATTACCATGGTTTTGGCTGGCCCCGCCTCCAATACCATACTTTGGCTGGCCCCAACTCCAAAACCATGGATACGGCTGGCCCCGCCTCCAATTCCATGGATACGGTGGCCCCGCCTCCAATTCCATGGTTTTGGTTGGCTCTGCCTCCAATACCATGGTTTTGGCTGGCCCCGCCTCCAATTACATGGATACGACTGACCCCGCCTCCAATACCATGGATAAGGCTGGCCCCGCCTCCAATACCATGGTTTTGGCTGGCCCCGCCTCCAATACCATAGTTTTGAATTGCCCGCCTCCAATTCCATGGATACAGCTGCCCCTGCCTCCAATATCATGATTTTTGGCTGGTCCCGCTACCAATACCATGGTTTTGGCTGGTCCCGCCTCCAATACCATGGTTTTGGCTGGCCCTGCCTCCAATACCATGGTTTTGGCTGGCCCCGCCTCCAATTCTATGGATACGACTGGCCCCGCCTCCAATTCCATGGATACGGCTGGCACCACCTCCAATACCATGGTTTTGGCTGGTCCTGCCTCCAATACCATGATTTTGGCTGGCCCCACCTCCAATACCATGGTTTTGGCTGGCCCGCCTCCAATACCATGGTTTTGAATTGCCCGCATCCAATTCCATGGATACAGCGGGCCCTGCCTCCAATATCATGGTTGTGGCTGGTCCCGCTACCAATACCATGGTTTTGGCTGGTCCCGCTACCAATACTATGGTTTTGGCTGGTCCCGCTACCAATACCATGGATACGGCTGGGCCTGCCTCCAATTCCATGGATACGGCTGGGCCCGCCTCCAATACCATGGTTTTGGCTGGTCCGCCTCCAATACCATGGTTTTGAATGGCCCCGCCTCCAATTCCATGGATACGGTTGGCCCCGCCTCCAACACCATGGTTCTGTCTGGTCCCGCCTCCAATACCATGGTTTTGGCTGGCTCCGCCTCCAATTCCATGGATATGGCTGCCCCGCCTACAATACCATGGTTCTGGCTGGTCCTGCCTCCAATACCATGGTTTTGGCTGGCCATGCCTCCATTACTATGGTTTTGGCCTGCCCCGCCTCCAATACCATGGTTTTGTCTGGTTCCGCCTCCAATAACATAGTTTTGGCTGGCCTTGCCTCCAATTCCATGGATACGGCTGTCCCCGCTTCCAATACCATGGTTTTGGCTAGCCCCGCCTTCAATACCATGGTTTTGGCTGGCCCCGCCTCCAATTATATGGATACGGCTGGCCCCGCCCCCAATACCAGGGTTTTGGCTGGCCCCGCCTCCAATACCATGGTTTTGGCTGGCCCCGCCTCCAATACCATGGTTTTGGCTGGCCCTCCCCCAGTACCATGGTTTTGGCTGGCCCCGCCTCCAATACCATGCTTTGGCTGGCCCCGCCTCCAATTCCATGGTTTTGGCTGGCCCCGCCTCAACACCATGCTTTAGCTGGCCCCGCCTCCAATTCCATGGTTTTGGCTGGCCCCGCCTCCAATACAATGGTTTTGTCTGGCCCCGTCTCCAATACCATGGTTTTGGCTGGCCCAGCCTCCAATACCATGGTTTTGGCTGGCCCCGCCTCCAATACCATGGTTTTGTCTGGTCCCGCCTCCAATACCATGGTTTTGGCTGGCCCCGCCTCCAAAACCATGGTTTTGGATGGCCCCGCCTCCAGTACCATGCTTTGGCTGGCCTCGCCTCCAATTCCATGGTTTTGCCTGTCCCCGCCTCCAATTCCATGGTTTTGTCTGGTCCCTCCTCCAATACCATGGTTTTGGCTGGCCCTGCCTCCAATTCCATGGATACAGCTGGCCCTGCCTCCAATGCCATGGTTTTGGGTGGCCCTGCCTCCACTACCATGGTTTTGGCTAGCCCTGCCTCCAATACCATACATTGGCAGGCCCCGCCTCCAATTCCATGGTTTTGGCTGGCCCCGCCTCAATACCATGCTTTGGCTGGCCCCGCCTTCAATACCATGGTTTTGGCTGGCCCCACCTCCAATTGCATGGATACGGCTGGCCCCGCCTCCAATACCATGGTTTTGGCTGGTCCAGCCTCCATTACCATAGGTTTGGCTGGCCATGCCTCCAATACCATGGTTTTGGCTGGCCCCGCCTCCATTTCCATGGATACTGCTGGCCCCGCCTCCAATACCATGGTTTTGGCTGGCCCCGGCCCCAATACCATGGTTTTGGCTGGCCCCGTCTCCAATACCATGCTTTGGCTGGCCCTGCCTTCAATACCATGGTTTTGGCTGGCCCCACCTCCAATTCCATGGATACGGCTGGCCCCGCCCCCAATAGCATGGTTTAGGCTGGTCCCGCCTCCATTACCATGGTTTTGGCTGGCCCCGCCTCCAATACCATACTTTGGCTGGCCTCGCCTCCAAAACCATTGATATGGCTGGCCCCGCCTCCAATTCCATGGTTTTGGTTGGTTCCGCCTCCAATACCATGGTTTTGGCTGGCCCCGCCTCCAATTACATGGATACGACTGATCCCGCCTCCGATTCCTTGGTTTGGGTTGGCTCCGCCTCCAATACCATGGTTTTGGCTGGCCCTACATCTAATTCCATGGATACGGCTGGCCCCGCATCCAGTTCCATGGAATCGGCTGGCCCCGCTTCCAATACCATGAATAAGGCTGGCCCTGCCTCCAATACCATGGTTTTGAATGGCCCCGCCTCCAATTGCATGGATACGGCTGGCCCCGCCTCCAATACCATGGTTTTGGCTGGTCCAGCCTCCATTACCATGGGTTTGGCTGGCCCTGCCTCCAATACCATGGTTTTGGCTGGCCCCGCCTCCATTTCCATGGATACTGCTGGCCCCGCCTCCAATACCATGGTTTTGTCTCGCCCCGCCTCCAATACCATGCTTTGGCTGGCCCCGCCTCCAATTCCATGGTTTTGGCTGGCCCCGCCTCCAATATAATGGTTTTGTCTGGTCCCGCCACCAATACCCTGGTTTTGGCTGGCCCCGCCTCCAATACCATGGTTTTAGCTGGCCCCGCCTCCAATACCATAGTTTTGTCTGGTCCTGCCTCCAATACCATGGTTTTGGCTGGCCCAGCCTCCAATACCATGGTTTTGGCTGGCCCCGCCTCCAAAACCATGGTTTTGGATGGCCCCGCCTCCAATACCATGCTTTGGCTGGCCTCGCCTCCAATTCCATGGTTTTGGCTGGCCCCGCCTCCAATTCCATGGTTTTGTCTGGTCCCGCCTCTAATACCATGGTTTTGGCTGGCCCTGCCTCCAATTCCATGGATACGTCTGGCCCCGCCTTCAATACCATGGTTTTGGCTGGCCCCGCCTCCAATTCCATGGATACAGCTGGCTCCTCCCCCAATACCATGGTTTAGGCTGGTCCCGCCTCCATTACCATGGTTTTGGCTGGCCCTGCCTCCAATACCATACTTTGGCTGGCCCCGCCTCCAATTACATGGATACGACTGACCCTGCCTCCAATACCCTGGATAAGGCTGGCCCCACCTCCAATACCATGGTTTTGGCTGGCCCTGTCTCAAATACCATGGTTTTGAATGGCCCCGCCTCCAATTCCATGGATACGGCTGGCCCTGCCTCCAATACCATGGTTTTGGCTGGTCCCGCCTCCAATACCATGGTTTTGGCTCGCCCTGCCTCCAATACCATGGTTTTGGCTGGCCCCGCCTCCAATTCCATGGATACGGCTGGCCCCGCCTCCAATACCATGGTTTTGGCTGGCCCCGCCTCCAATAACATGGTTTTCGCTGGCCCCGCCTCCTATAACATGGTTTTCGCTGGCCCCGCCTCCAATACCATAGTTTTGGCTAGTCCCGCATGCAATACCATGGTTTTGGCTGGCCCCGCCTCCAATTCCATGGATACGGCTGGCCCCGCCTCCAATACCATGGTTTTGTCTGGTCCTGCCTCCAATTCCATGGTTTTGTCTGGTCCCGCCTCCAATACCATAGTTTTGGCTATCCCTGCCTCCAATTCCATGGATACGGCTGGCCCTGCCTCCAATACCATGGTTTTGGCTGGCCCTGCCTCAAATACCATGCTTTGGCTGGCCCCGCCTTCAATACCATGGTTTTGGTTGGCTCCGCCTCCAATTCCATGGTTTTGGTTGGCTCAGCCTCCAATACCATGGTTTTGGCTGGCCCCGCCTCCAATTACATGGATACAACTGGCCCCGCCTCCAATACGATGGATAAGGCTGGCCCCGCCTCCAATACCATGGTTTTGGCTGGCCCCGTCTCAAATACCATGGTTTTGAATGGCCCCGCCTCCAATTCCATGGATACGACTGGAAACTGCCTCCAATACCATGGTTCTGGCTGGTCCCGCCTCCAATACCATGGTTTTGGCTGGCCCCGCCTCCAATTCCATGGATACAGCTGCTCTGCCTCCAATGCCATGGTTTTGGCTGGCCCCGCCTCCAATACCATGCTTTGGCTGGCCCTGCCTCCAATTCCATGGTTTTGGCTGGCCCCACCTCCAATACCATGCTTCGGCTGGCCCCGTCTCCAATTCCATGGTTTTGGCTGGTCTCGCCTCCAATTCCATGGATACGGCTGGCACCGCCTCCAATACCATGGTTTTGGCTGGCCGCGCCTCCAATACCATGGTTTTGGCTGGCCCCCACCTCCAATACCATGCTTTGGCTGACCCCGCCTCCAATTCCATGGTTTTGGCTGGCGCCGCCTCCAATACCATGCTTTGGCTGGCCCTGCCTCCAATTCCATGGTTTTGGCTGGCCCTGCCTCCAATTCCATTGTTTTGGCTGACCCGCCTCCAATCCTAGGGTTTGTTCTGGTCCCACCTCTAATACCATGGTTTTGGCTGGCCCTGCCTCCAATTCCATGGATACGGCTGGCCCTGCCTCCAATACCATGGTTTTGGCTGGCCCCGCCTCCAATACCATGGTTTTGGCTGACCCCGCCTCCAATACCATGGTTTTGGCTGGCCCGCCTCCAATACCATGGTTTTGGCTGGCACCGCCTCCAATACCATGCTTTGGCTGGCCCCACCTCCAATTCCATGGTTTTGGCTGGCCCCGCCTCCAATGCCATGCTTTGGCTGGCCCTGCCTCCAATTCCATGGTTTTGGCTGGCCCCGCCTCCAAATACCATGCTTTGGCTGGCCCCACCTCCAATTCCATGGTTTTGGCTGACCCCGCCTCCAATACCATGCTTTGGCTGGCCCTGCCTCCAATTCCATGGATACGGTTGGCCCCGCCTCGAATACCCTGGTTTTGCCAGGCCGCGCCTCCAATACCATGGTTTTGGCTGGCCCCGCCTCCAATACCATGGTTTTGAATAGCCCCGCCTCCAATTCCATGGATACGGCTGGCCCCGCCTCCAATACCATGGTTTTGGCTGGTCTTGCCTCCAATACCATGGTTTTGGCTGGCCCCGATCCAATTCCATGGATACGGCTGGCCCCGATCCAATTCCATGGATACGGCTGGCCCCGCCTCTAATACCACGGTTCTGGCTGGCCCCACCTCCAATTCCATGGATACGGCTGCCCCGCCTCCAATACCATGGTTTTGGCTGGCGCCGCCTCCAATACCATGCTTTGGCTGGCCCTGCCTCCAATTCCATGGTTTTGGCTGGCCCTGCCTCCAATTCCATGGTTTTGGCTGACCCGCCTCCAATCCTAGGGTTTGTTCTGGTCCCACCTCTAATACCATGGTTTTGGCTGGCCCCGATCCAATTCCATGGATACGGCTGGCCCCGATCCAATTCCATGGATACGGCTGGCCCCGCCTCTAATACCACGGTTCTGGCTGGCCCCACCTCCAATTCCATGGATACGGCTGCCCCGCCTCCAATTCCATGGTTTTGGCTGGCGCCGCCTCCAATACCATGCTTTGGCTGGCCCTGCCTCCAATTCCATGGTTTTGGCTGGCCCTGCCTCCAATTCCATGGTTTTGGCTGACCCGCCTCCAATCCTAGGGTTTGTTCTGGTCCCACCTCTAATACCATGGTTTTGGCTGGCCCTGCCTCCAATTCCATGGATACGGCTGGCCCTGCCTCCGATACCATGGTTTTGGCTGGCCCCGCCTCCAATACCATGGTTTTGGCTGACCCCGCCTCCAATACCATGGTTTTGGCTGGCCCCGCCTCCAATACCATGGTTTTGGCTGGCACCGCCTCCAATACCATGCTTTGGCTGGCCCCACCTCCAATTCCATGGTTTTGGCTGGCCCCGCCTCCAATGCCATGCTTTGGCTGGCCCTGCCTCCAATTCCATGGTTTTGGCTGGCCCCGCCTCCAAATACCATGCTTTGGCTGGCCCCACCTCCAATTCCATGGTTTTGGCTGACCCCGCCTCCAATACCATGCTTTGGCTGGCCCTGCCTCCACTTTTATGGTTTTGGCTGGCCCAGCCTCCAATACAATGGTTTTGGCTGGCCCTGCCTCCAATTCCATGGTTTTGGCTGGCCCCGCCTCCAATACCATGCTTTGGCTGGCCCCGCCTCCAATACCATGGTTTTGGATGGCCCCACCCCAATACCATGGTTTTGAATGGCCCCGGCTCCAATTCCATGGATACGGCTGGCCCCGCCTCCAATACATGGTTTTGGCTGGTCCCGCCTCCAATACCATGGTCTTGGCTGGCCCCGCCTCCAATACCATGGTTTTGAATAGCCCCGCCTCCAATTCCATGGATACGGCTGGCCCCGCCTCCAATACCATGGTTTTGGCTGGTCTTGCCTCCAATACCATGGTTTTGGCTGGCCCCGATCCAATTCCATGGATACGGCTGGCCCCGATCCAATTCCATGGATACGGCTGGCCCCGCCTCTAATACCACGGTTCTGGCTGGCCCCACCTCCAATTCCATGGATACGGCTGCCCCGCCTCCAATACCATGGTTTTGGCTGGCCCCGCCTCCACTACCATGGTTTTGGCTGGCCCTGCCTCCAATACCATGGTTTTGAATGGCCCTGCCTCCAATTCCATGGATAGGGCTAGCCCCGCCTCCAATACCATGGTTTTGGCTGGCCCTGCCTCCAATAACATGGTTTTGGCTTGCCCTGCCTCCAATACCATGCTTTGGCTGGCCCTGCCTCCACTTTTATGGTTTTGGCTGGCCCAGCCTCCAATACAATGGTTTTGGCTGGCCCTGCCTCCAATTCCATGGTTTTGGCTGGCCTCGCCTCCAATACCATGCTTTGGCTGGCCCCGCCTCCAATACCATGGTTTTGGATGGCCCCACCCCAATACCATGGTTTTGAATGGCCCCGGCTCCAATTCCATGGATACGGCTGGCCCCGCCTCCAATACATGGTTTTGGCTGGTCCCGCCTCCAATACCATGGTCTTGGCTGGCCCCGCCTCCAGTACCATGGTTTTGGCTGGTCCTGTCTCCAATACCATGGTTTTGGCTGGCCCTGCCTCCAATTCCATGGATACAGCTGGCCCCGCCTCCAATACCATGGTTTTGGCTCACCCTTCCTCCAATACCATGGTTTTGGATGGCCCCACCTCCAATTCCATGGATACGGCTGGCTCCGCCTCCAATACCGTGGTTTTGCCTGGCCCCACCTCCAATAACATGGTTTTGGCTGGCACCGCCTCCAATAAAATGGTTTTTGCTGGCCCCGCCTCCAATACCATAGTTTTGGCTGGTCCCGCCTCCAATACCATGGTTTTGGCTGGCCCTGCCTCCAATACCATGGTTTTGGCTGGCCCCCCCTCCAATTCCATGGATACGGCTGGCCCCGCCTCCAATTCCATGGATACGGCTGGCCCCCGCCTCCAATACCATGGTTTTGGGTGGTCCCGCCTCCAATACCATGATTTTGGCTGGCCCCGCCTCCAATACCATGGTTTTGGCTGGCCCCGCCTCAAATAGCATGGTTTTGAATTGCCCGCCTCCAATTCCATGGATACAGCTGGCCCTGCCTCCAATATCATGGTTTTGGCTGGTCCCGCTACCAATACCATGGTTTTGGCTGCTCCCGCTACCAATAGCATGGTTTTGGCTGGCCCTGCCTCCAATACCATGGTTTTGGCTGGCCCCGCTTCCAATTCCATGGATACGGCTGGGCCCGCCTCCAATACCATGGTTTTGGCTGGTCCCGCCTCCAATACCCTGGTTTTGAATGGCCCTGCCTCCAATTCCATGGATACGGTTGCCCCGCCTCCAATACCATGGTTCCGGATGGTCCCGCCTCCAATACCATGGTTTTGGTTGGCCCCGCCTCCAATACCACGGTTCTGGCTGGTCCCGCCTCCAATACCATGGTTTTGGCTGGTCCCACCTCCAATACCATGGTTTTGGCTGTCCCTGCCTCCAATACCATGGTTTTGGCTGGCCCCGCCTCCAATTCCATGGATACGGCTGGCCTCGCCTCCAATTTCATAGATACGGCTAGCCCCACCTCCAATACCATGGTTTTGGCTGGTCCCGACTCCAATAACATGGTTTTCGCTGGCCCTGCCTCCAATACCATAGTTTTGGCTGGTCCCGCCTCCAATACCATGGTTTTGGCTGGCCCCGCCTCCAATACCATGGTTTTGGCTGGCCCTGCCTCCAATTCCATGCATACGGCTGGCCCCGCCTCCAATACCATGGTTTTGGCTGGTCCCGCCTCCAATACCATGGTTTTGAATGGCCCTGCCTCCAATTCCATGGATACAGCTGGCCTTGCCTCCAATACCATGGTTTTGGCTGGTCCCAATACCAATACCATGGTTTTGGCTGGTCCCGCTACCAATACCATGGATACAGCTGGGCCCGCCTCCAATTCCATGGATAGGGCTGGGCCCGCCTCCAATACCATGGTTTTGGCTGGTCCCGCCTCCAATACCATGGTTTTGAATGGCCCCGCCTCCAATTCCATGGATACGGTTGGCCCCGCCTCCAACACCATGGTTCTGGCTGGTCCCGCCTCCAATACCATGGTTTGGCTGGCTCCACCTCCAAATCCATGGATATGGCTGCCCCGCCTCCAATACCATGGTTTTGGCTGGCCCCGCCTCCAATTCCATGGATACAGCTGCTCTGCCTCCAATACCATGGTTTTGGCTGGCCCCGCCTCCAATACCATGCTTTGGCTGGCCCCGCCTCCAATTCCATGGTTTTGGCTGGCCCCGCCTCCAATACCATGCTTTGGCTGGCCCGCCTCCAATTCCATGGTTTTGACTGGCCCCACCTCCAATACCATGGATACGGCTGGCCCCGTCTCCAATTCCATGGTTTTGGTTCGCTCCGCCTCCAATACCGTGGATTTGGCTGGCCCCGCCTCCAATACTATGGTTTTGGCTGGCCCTGCTTCCAATTCCATGCTTTGGCTGGCCCCACCTCCAATACCATGGTCTTGGCTGGCCCTGCCTCCAATACCATGCTTTGGCTGGCCCTGCCTCCAATACCATGGTTTTGGCTGGCCCTGCCTCCAATACCATGGTTTTGGCTGGCCCTGCCTCCAATTCCATGGATACGGCTGGCCCCGACCCAATACCATGGTTTTGGCTGGCCCCGCCTCCAATACCATGGTTTTGGCTAGCCCCGCCTCCAATTCCATGGATACGGCTGGCACCGCCTCCAATACCATGGTTTTTGCTGGCCCCGCCTCCAATACCATGGTTTTGGCTGGCCCCACCTCCAATACCATGGTTTTGGCTGGCCCCGCCTCCAATTCCATGGATACGGCTGGCACCGCCTCCAATACCATGGTTTTGGCTGGCCCTGTCTCCAATACCATGGTTTTGAATGGCCCCGCCTCCAATTCCATGGATACGGCTGGCCCAGCCTCCAATACCATGGTTTTGGCTGGTCCCACCTCCAATACCATAGTTTTGGCTGGCCCTGCCTCCAATACCATGGTTTTGGCTGGCCCCGCCTCCAATTCCATGGATACGGCTGGCCTCGCCTCCAATTCCATGGATACGGCTAGCCCCGCCTCCAATACCATGGTTTTGGCTGGTCCCGACTCCAATAACATGGTTTTCGCTGGCCCTGCCTCCAATACCATGGTTTTGAATGGCCCCGCCTCCACTTCCATGGTTTTGGCTGGCCCAGCCTCCAATACCATGGTTTTGGCTGGCCCCGCCTCCAATTCCATGGTTTTGGCTGGCCCCGCCTCCAATACCATGCTTTGGCTGGCCCCGCCTCCAAAACCATGGTTTTGGATGGCCCCACCCCAATACCATGGTTTTGGCTGGTCCTGCCTCCAATACCATGGTTTTGGCTGGCCCCGATCCAATTTCATGGATACGGCTGGCCCCGCCTCCAGTACCATGGTTTTGGCTGGTCCCGCCTCCAATACCATGGTTTTGGCTGGCCCTGCCTCCAATTCCATGGATACAGCTGGCCCCGCCTCTAATACCATGGTTTTGGCTGGCCCTGCCTCAAATACCATGGTTTTGACTGGCCCCGCCTCCAATACCATGGTTTTGGCTGGCCCCGCCTCCAATATCATGCTTTGGCTGGCCCCACCTCCAATTCCATGGTTTTGGCTGGCCCTGCCTCTAATTCCATGGTTTTGGCTGGCCCCGCCTCCAATACCATGGATAAGGCTGGCCCCGCCTCCAATACCATGGTTTTGGCTGGCCCCGTCTCCAATACAATGGTTTTGAATGGCCCCGCCTCCAATTCCATGGATACGGCTGGCCCCGCCTCCAATACCATGGATTTGGCTGGTCCCGCCTCCAATACCATTGTTTTGGCTCACCCTGCCTCCAATACCATGGTTTTGGATGGCCCCACCTCCAATTCCATGGATACGGCTGGCCCCGCCTCCAATACCATGGTTTTGGCTGGCACCGCCTCCAATAAAATGGTTTTTGCTGGCCCCCCCTCCAATACCATGGTTTTGGCTGGCCCCGATCCAATTTCATGGATACGGCGGCCCCGCCTCCAGTACCATAGTTTTGGCTGGTACCGCCTCCAATACCATGGTTTTGGCTGGCCCTGCCTCCAATTCCATGGATACAGCTGGCCCCGCCTCCAATACCATGGTTTTGTCTGGCCCTGCCTCCAATACCATGGTTTTGGCTTGCCCCGCCTCCAATACCATGGTTTTGAATGGCCCTGCCTCCAATTCCATGGATACGGCTGGCCTCGCCTCCAATACATGGATTTGGCTGGTCCTGCCTCCAATACCATGGTTTTGTCTGGCCCCGATCCAATTCCATGGATACGGCTGGCCCTGCCTCCAGTACCATGGTTTTGGCTGGTCCCGCCTCCAATACCATTGTTTTGGCTGGCCCTGCCTCCAATTCCATGGAAACAGCAGGCGCCGCCTCTAATACCATGGTTTTGACTGGCCCCGATCCAACTCCATGGATACGGCTGGCCCTGCCTCCAGTACCATGGTTTTGGCTGGTCCCGCCTCCAATACCATTGTTTTGGCTGGCCCTGCCTCCAATTCCATGGAAACAGCAGGCGCCGCCTCTAATACCATGGTTTTGGCTGGCCCTGCCTCCAATACCATGGTTTTGGCTGGCCCTGCCTCCAATACCATTGTTTTGGCTGGCCCCACCTCCAATACCATGCTTTGGCTAGCCCCGCCTCCAATTCAATGGTTTTGGCTGGCCCCGCCTCCAATACCATGGTTTTGGCTTGCCCCGCCTCCAATACCATGGTTTTGAATGGCCCTGCCTCCAATTCCATGGATACGGCTGGCCTCGCCTCCAATACATGGTTTTGGCTGGTCCTGCCCCCAATACCAGGGTTTTGGCTGGCCCCGCCTCCAATACCATGGTTTTGGCTGGCCCTGCCTCCTATAGCATGCTTTGGCTGGCCCCTCCTCCAATTCCATGGTTTTGGCTGGCCCCGCCTCAAATACCATGGTTTTGGCTGGCCCTGCCTCCAATAGCATGCTTTGGCTGGCCCCTCCTCCAATTTCATGGTTTTGGCTGGCCCCGTCTCCAATACCATGCTTTGGCTGGCCCCGCCTACAATTCCATGGTTTTGGCTGGCCCTGCCTCCAATACCATATTTTTTTCTGGTCCCCCCTCAAATACCATGGATTTGGCTGGCCCTAACTCCAATTCCATGGATACTGCTGGCCCCGCCTCCAATTCCAAGGTCTTGGCTGGCCCCGCCTCAACACCATGCTTTGGCTGGCCCCACCTCCAATACCATGCTTTGGCTGGCCCCGCCTCCAATTCCATGGTTTTGGCTGGCCCTGCCTCCAATACCATGGTTTTGGCTAGCCCCGCCTCCAATACCATGGTTTTGGCTGGCCCTGCCTCCAATACCATGCTTTGGCTGGCCCCGCCTCCAATTCCAAGGTCTTGGCTGGCCCTGCCTCAACACCATGCATTGGCTGGCCCCGCCTCCAATTCCCCGCCTCCAATACCATGGTTTTGGTTGGCCCCGCCTCCAATACCATGGTTTTGGCTGGCCCCGCCTCCAAAACCATGGTTTTGGATGGCCCCG
Organism: Ambystoma mexicanum; assembly: GCF_040938575.1. Taxonomy (NCBI): domain Eukaryota; kingdom Metazoa; phylum Chordata; class Amphibia; order Caudata; family Ambystomatidae; genus Ambystoma; species Ambystoma mexicanum. Next base: position 932,396,833 of record NC_090923.1, read on the forward strand.
CCTCCAATACCATGCTTTGGCTGGCCTCGCCTCCAATTCCATGGTTTTGGCTGGTCCCGCTTCCAATACCATGGTTTTGGCTGGCCCTGCCTCCAATTCCATGGATACCGCTGGCCCTGCCTCCAATACCATGGTTTTGGCTGGCCCCGCCTCCAATACTATGGTTTTGGCTGGCCCCGCCTCAATACCATGCTTGGGCTGGCCCCGCCTTCAATACCATGGTTTTGGCTGGCCCTGCATCCAATTCCATGGATCTGGCTGGCCACGCCCCCAATACCATGGTTTAGGCTGGCCCTGCCTCCATTACCATGGTTTTGGCTGGCCCCGCCTCCAATACCATACTTTGGCTGGCCCCAACTCCAAAACCATGGATACGGCTGGCCCCGCCTCCAATTCCATGGATACGGTGGCCCCGCCTCCAATTCCATGGTTTTGGTTGGCTCTGCCTCCAATACCATGGTTTTGGCTGGCCCCGCCTCCAATTACATGGATACGACTGACCCCGCCTCCAATACCATGGATAAGGCTGGCCCCGCCTCCAATACCATGGTTTTGGCTGGCCCCGCCTCCAATACCATAGTTTTGAATTGCCCGCCTCCAATTCCATGGATACAGCTGCCCCTGCCTCCAATATCATGATTTTTGGCTGGTCCCGCTACCAATACCATGGTTTTGGCTGGTCCCGCCTCCAATACCATGGTTTTGGCTGGCCCTGCCTCCAATACCATGGTTTTGGCTGGCCCCGGCTCCAATTCTATGGATACGACTGGCCCTGCCTCCAATTCCATGGATACGGCTGGCACCACCTCCAATACCATGGTTTTGGCTGGTCCTGCCTCCAATACCATGATTTTGGCTGGCCCCACCTCCAATACCATGGTTTTGGCTGGCCCGCCTCCAATACCATGGTTTTGAATTGCCCGCATCCAATTCCATGGATACAGCGGGCCCTGCCTCCAATATCATGGTTGTGGCTGGTCCCGCTACCAATACCATGGTTTTGGCTGGTCCCGCTACCAATACTATGGTTTTGGCTGGTCCCGCTACCAATACCATGGATACGGCTGGGCCTGCCTCCAATTCCATGGATACGGCTGGGCCCGCCTCCAATACCATGGTTTTGGCTGGTCCGCCTCCAATACCATGGTTTTGAATGGCCCCGCCTCCAATTCCATGGATACGGTTGGCCCCGCCTCCAACACCATGGTTCTGTCTGGTCCCGCCTCCAATACCATGGTTTTGGCTGGCTCCGCCTCCAATTCCATGGATATGGCTGCCCCGCCTACAATACCATGGTTCTGGCTGGTCCTGCCTCCAATACCATGGTTTTGGCTGGCCATGCCTCCATTACTATGGTTTTGGCCTGCCCCGCCTCCAATACCATGGTTTTGTCTGGTTCCGCCTCCAATAACATAGTTTTGGCTGGCCTTGCCTCCAATTCCATGGATACGGCTGTCCCCGCTTCCAATACCATGGTTTTGGCTAGCCCCGCCTTCAATACCATGGTTTTGGCTGGCCCCGCCTCCAATTATATGGATACGGCTGGCCCCGCCCCCAATACCAGGGTTTTGGCTGGCCCCGCCTCCAATACCATGGTTTTGGCTGGCCCCGCCTCCAATACCATGGTTTTGGCTGGCCCTCCCCCAGTACCATGGTTTTGGCTGGCCCCGCCTCCAATACCATGCTTTGGCTGGCCCCGCCTCCAATTCCATGGTTTTGGCTGGCCCCGCCTCAACACCATGCTTTAGCTGGCCCCGCCTCCAATTCCATGGTTTTGGCTGGCCCCGCCTCCAATACAATGGTTTTGTCTGGCCCCGCCTCCAATACCATGGTTTTGGCTGGCCCCGCCTCCAATACCATGGTTTTGGCTGGCCCCGCCTCCAATACCATGGTTTTGTCTGGTCCCGCCTCCAATACCATGGTTCCGGATGGTCCCGCCTCCAATACCATGGTTTTGGTTGGCCCCGCCTCCAATACCACGGTTCTGGCTGGTCCCGCCTCCAATACCATGGTTTTGGCTGTCCCTGCCTCCAATACCATGGTTTTGGCTGGCCCCGCCTCCAATTCCATGGATACGGCTGGCCTCGCCTCCAATTTCATAGATACGGCTAGCCCCACCTCCAATACCATGGTTTTGGCTGGTCCCGACTCCAATAACATGGTTTTCGCTGGCCCTGCCTCCAATACCATAGTTTTGGCTGGTCCCGCCTCCAATACCATGGTTTTGGCTGGCCCCGCCTCCAATACCATGGTTTTGGCTGGCCCTGCCTCCAATTCCATGCATACGGCTGGCCCCGCCTCCAATACCATGGTTTTGGCTGGTCCCGCCTCCAATACCATGGTTTTGAATGGCCCTGCCTCCAATTCCATGGATACAGCTGGCCCTGCCTCCAATACCATGGTTTTGGCTGGTCCCAATACCAATACCATGGTTTTGGCTGGTCCCGCTACCAATACCATGGATACGGCTGGGCCCGCCTCCAATTCCATGGATAGGGCTGGGCCCGCCTCCAATACCATGGTTTTGGCTGGTCCCGCCTCCAATACCATGGTTTTGAATGGCCCCGCCTCCAATTCCATGGATACGGTTGGCCCCGCCTCCAACACCATGGTTCTGGCTGGTCCCGCCTCCAATACCATGGTTTTGGCTGGCTCCACCTCCAAATCCATGGATATGGCTGCCCCGCCTCCAATACCATGGTTTTGGCTGGCCCCGCCTCCAATTCCATGGATACAGCTGCTCTGCCTCCAATACCATGGTTTTGGCTGGCCCCGCCTCCAATACCATGCTTTGGCTGGCCCCGCCTCCAATTCCATGGTTTTGGCTGGCCCCGCCTCCAATACCATGCTTTGGCTGGCCCGCCTCCAATTCCATGGTTTTGACTGGCCCCACCTCCAATACCATGGATACGGCTGGCCCCGTCTCCAATTCCATGGTTTTGGTTCGCTCCGCCTCCAATACCGTGGATTTGGCTGGCCCCGCCTCCAATACTATGGTTTTGGCTGGCCCTGCTTCCAATTCCATGCTTTGGCTGGCCCCGCCTCCAATACCATGGTCTTGGCTGGCCCTGCCTCCAATACCATGCTTTGGCTGGCCCTGCCTCCAATACCATGGTTTTGGCTGGCCCTGCCTCCAATACCATGGTTTTGGCTGGCCCTGCCTCCAATTCCATGGATACGGCTGGCCCCGACCCAATACCATGGTTTTGGCTGGCCCCGCCTCCAATACCATGGTTTTGGCTAGCCCCGCCTCCAATTCCATGGATACGGCTGGCACCGCCTCCAATACCATGGTTTTTGCTGGCCCCGCCTCCAATACCATGGTTTTGGCTGGCCCCACCTCCAATACCATGGTTTTGGCTGGCCCCGCCTCCAATTCCATGGATACGGCTGGCACCGCCTCCAATACCATGGTTTTGGCTGGCCCTGTCTCCAATACCATGGTTTTGAATGGCCCCGCCTCCAATTCCATGGATACGGCTGGCCCAGCCTCCAATACCATGGTTTTGGCTGGTCCCACCTCCAATACCATAGTTTTGGCTGGCCCTGCCTCCAATACCATGGTTTTGGCTGGCCCCGCCTCCAATTCCATGGATACGGCTGGCCTCGCCTCCAATTCCATGGATACGGCTAGCCCCGCCTCCAATACCATGGTTTTGGCTGGTCCCGACTCCAATAACATGGTTTTCGCTGGCCCTGCCTCCAATACCATGGTTTTGAATGGCCCCGCCTCCACTTCCATGGTTTTGGCTGGCCCAGCCTCCAATACCATGGTTTTGGCTGGCCCCGCCTCCAATTCCATGGTTTTGGCTGGCCCCGCCTCCAATACCATGCTTTGGCTGGCCCCGCCTCCAAAACCATGGTTTTGGATGGCCCCACCCCAATACCATGGTTTTGGCTGGTCCTGCCTCCAATACCATGGTTTTGGCTGGCCCCGATCCAATTTCATGGATACGGCTGGCCCCGCCTCCAGTACCATGGTTTTGGCTGGTCCCGCCTCCAATACCATGGTTTTGGCTGGCCCTGCCTCCAATTCCATGGATACAGCTGGCCCCGCCTCCAATACCATGGTTTTGGCTGGCCCTGCCTCAAATACCATGGTTTTGACTGGCCCCGCCTCCAATACCATGGTTTTGGCTGGCCCCGCCTCCAATATCATGCTTTGGCTGGCCCCACCTCCAATTCCATGGTTTTGGCTGGCCCCGCCTCTAATTCCATGGTTTTGGCTGGCCCCGCCTCCAATACCATGGATAAGGCTGGCCCCGCCTCCAATACCATGGTTTTGGCTGGCCCCGTCTCCAATACAATGGTTTTGAATGGCCCCGCCTCCAATTCCATGGATACGGCTGGCCCCGCCTCCAATACCATGGATTTGGCTGGTCCCGCCTCCAATACCATTGTTTTGGCTCACCCTGCCTCCAATACCATGGTTTTGGATGGCCCCACCTCCAATTCCATGGATACGGCTGGCCCCGCCTCCAATACCATGGTTTTGGCTGGCACCGCCTCCAATAAAATGGTTTTTGCTGGCCCCCCCTCCAATACCATGGTTTTGGCTGGCCCCGATCCAATTTCATGGATACGGCGGCCCCGCCTCCAGTACCATAGTTTTGGCTGGTACCGCCTCCAATACCATGGTTTTGGCTGGCCCTGCCTCCAATTCCATGGATACAGCTGGCCCCGCCTCCAATACCATGGTTTTGGCTGGCCCTGCCTCCAATACCATGGTTTTGGCTTGCCCCGCCTCCAATACCATGGTTTTGAATGGCCCTGCCTCCAATTCCATGGATACGGCTGGCCTCGCCTCCAATACATGGATTTGGCTGGTCCTGCCTCCAATACCATGGTTTTGTCTGGCCCCGATCCAATTCCATGGATACGGCTGGCCCTGCCTCCAGTACCATGGTTTTGGCTGGTCCCGCCTCCAATACCATTGTTTTGGCTGGCCCTGCCTCCAATTCCATGGAAACAGCAGGCGCCGCCTCTAATACCATGGTTTTGACTGGCCCCGATCCAACTCCATGGATACGGCTGGCCCTGCCTCCAGTACCATGGTTTTGGCTGGTCCCGCCTCCAATACCATTGTTTTGGCTGGCCCTGCCTCCAATTCCATGGAAACAGCAGGCGCCGCCTCTAATACCATGGTTTTGGCTGGCCCTGCCTCCAATACCATTGTTTTGGCTGGCCCCACCTCCAATACCATGCTTTGGCTAGCCCCGCCTCCAATTCAATGGTTTTGGCTGGCCCCGCCTCCAATACCATGGTTTTGGCTTGCCCCGCCTCCAATACCATGGTTTTGAATGGCCCTGCCTCCAATTCCATGGATACGGCTGGCCTCGCCTCCAATACATGGTTTTGGCTGGTCCTGCCCCCAATACCAGGGTTTTGGCTGGCCCCGCCTCCAATACCATGGTTTTGGCTGGCCCTGCCTCCTATAGCATGCTTTGGCTGGCCCCTCCTCCAATTCCATGGTTTTGGCTGGCCCCGCCTCAAATACCATGGTTTTGGCTGGCCCTGCCTCCAATAGCATGCTTTGGCTGGCCCCTCCTCCAATTTCATGGTTTTGGCTGGCCCCGTCTCCAATACCATGCTTTGGCTGGCCCCGCCTACAATTCCATGGTTTTGGCTGGCCCTGCCTCCAATACCATATTTTTTTCTGGTCCCCCCTCAAATACCATGGATTTGGCTGGCCCTAACTCCAATTCCATGGATACTGCTGGCCCCGCCTCCAATTCCAAGGTCTTGGCTGGCCCCGCCTCAACACCATGCTTTGGCTGGCCCCACCTCCAATACCATGCTTTGGCTGGCCCCGCCTCCAATTCCATGGTTTTGGCTGGCCCTGCCTCCAATACCATGGTTTTGGCTAGCCCCGCCTCCAATACCATGGTTTTGGCTGGCCCTGCCTCCAATACCATGCTTTGCCTGGCCCCGCCTCCAATTCCAAGGTCTTGGCTGGCCCTGCCTCAACACCATGCATTGGCTGGCCCCGCCTCCAATTCCCCGCCTCCAATACCATGGTTTTGGTTGGCCCCGCCTCCAATACCATGGTTTTGGCTGGCCCCGCCTCCAAAACCATGGTTTTGGATGGCCCCGCCTCCAATACCATGCTTTGGCTGGCCTCGCCTCCAATTCCATGGTTTTGGCTGGTCCCGCTTCCAATACCATGGTTTTGGCTGGCCCTGCCTCCAATTCCATGGATACCGCTGGCCCTGCCTCCAATACCATGGTTTTGGCTGGCCCCGCCTCCAATACTATGGTTTTGGCTGGCCCCGCCTCAATACCATGCTTGGGCTGGCCCCGCCTTCAATACCATGGTTTTGGCTGGCCCTGCATCCAATTCCATGGATCTGGCTGGCCACGCCCCCAATACCATGGTTTAGGCTGGCCCTGCCTCCATTACCATGGTTTTGGCTGGCCCCGCCTCCAATACCATACTTTGGCTGGCCCCAACTCCAAAACCATGGATACGGCTGGCCCCGCCTCCAATTCCATGGATACGGTGGCCCCGCCTCCAATTCCATGGTTTTGGTTGGCTCTGCCTCCAATACCATGGTTTTGGCTGGCCCCGCCTCCAATTACATGGATACGACTGACCCCGCCTCCAATACCATGGATAAGGCTGGCCCCGCCTCCAATACCATGGTTTTGGCTGGCCCCGCCTCCAATACCATAGTTTTGAATTGCCCGCCTCCAATTCCATGGATACAGCTGCCCCTGCCTCCAATATCATGATTTTTGGCTGGTCCCGCTACCAATACCATGGTTTTGGCTGGTCCCGCCTCCAATACCATGGTTTTGGCTGGCCCTGCCTCCAATACCATTGTTTTGGCTGGCCCCGGCTCCAATTCTATGGATACGACTGGCCCTGCCTCCAATTCCATGGATACGGCTGGCACCACCTCCAATACCATGGTTTTGGCTGGTCCTGCCTCCAATACCATGATTTTGGCTGGCCCCACCTCCAATACCATGGTTTTGGCTGGCCCGCCTCCAATACCATGGTTTTGAATTGCCCGCATCCAATTCCATGGATACAGCGGGCCCTGCCTCCAATATCATGGTTGTGGCTGGTCCCGCTACCAATACCATGGTTTTGGCTGGTCCCGCTACCAATACTATGGTTTTGGCTGGTCCCGCTACCAATACCATGGATACGGCTGGGCCTGCCTCCAATTCCATGGATACGGCTGGGCCCGCCTCCAATACCATGGTTTTGGCTGGTCCGCCTCCAATACCATGGTTTTGAATGGCCCCGCCTCCAATTCCATGGATACGGTTGGCCCTGCCTCCAACACCATGGTTCTGTCTGGTCCCGCCTCCAATACCATGGTTTTGGCTGGCTCCGCCTCCAATTCCATGGATATGGCTGCCCCGCCTACAATACCATGGTTCTGGCTGGTCCTGCCTCCAATACCATGGTTTTGGCTGGCCATGCCTCCATTACTATGGTTTTGGCCTGCCCCGCCTCCAATACCATGGTTTTGTCTGGTTCCGCCTCCAATAACATAGTTTTGGCTGGCCTTGCCTCCAATTCCATGGATACGGCTGTCCCCGCTTCCAATACCATGGTTTTGGCTAGCCCCGCCTTCAATACCATGGTTTTGGCTGGCCCCGCCTCCAATTATATGGATACGGCTGGCCCCGCCCCCAATACCAGGGTTTTGGCTGGCCCCGCCTCCAATACCATGGTTTTGGCTGGCCCCGCCTCCAATACCATGGTTTTGGCTGGCCCTCCCCCAGTACCATGGTTTTGGCTGGCCCCGCCTCCAATACCATGCTTTGGCTGGCCCCGCCTCCAATTCCATGGTTTTGGCTGGCCCCGCCTCAACACCATGCTTTAGCTGGCCCCGCCTCCAATTCCATGGTTTTGGCTGGCCCCGCCTCCAATACAATGGTTTTGTCTGGCCCCGCCTCCAATACCATGGTTTTGGCTGGCCCCGCCTCCAATACCATGGTTTTGGCTGGCCCCGCCTCCAATACCATGGTTTTGTCTGGTCCCGCCTCCAATACCATGGTTTTGGCTGGCCCCGCCTCCAAAACCATGGTTTTGGATGGCCCCGCCTCCAGTACCATGCTTTGGCTGGCCTCGCCTCCAATTCCATGGTTTTGGCTGTCCCCGCCTCCAATTCCATGGTTTTGTCTGGTCCCTCCTCCAATACCATGGTTTTGGCTGGCCCTGCCTCCAATTCCATGGATACAGCTGGCCATGCCTCCAATGCCATGGTTTTGGGTGGCCCTGCCTCCAATACCATGGTTTTGGCTGGCCCTGCCTCCAATACCATACATTGGCAGGCCCCGCCTCCAATTCCATGGTTTTGGCTGGCCCCGCCTCAATACCATGCTTTGGCTGGCCCCGCCTTCAATACCATGGTTTTGGCTGGCCCCACCTCCAATTGCATGGATACGGCTGGCCCCGCCTCCAATACCATGGTTTTGGCTGGTCCAGCCTCCATTACCATGGGTTTGGCTGGCCATGCCTCCAATACCATGGTTTTGGATGGCCAAACCTCCATTTCCATGGATACTGCTGGCCCCGCCTCCAATACCATGGTTTTGGCTGGCCCCGGCCCCAATACCATGCTTTGGCTGGCCCTGCCTTCAATACCATGGTTTTGGCTGGCCCCACCTCCAATTCCATGGATACGGCTGGCCCCGCCTCCAATACCATGGTTTTGGCTGGCCCCGTCTCCAATACCATGCTTTGGCTGGCCCTGCCTTCAATACCATGGTTTTGGCTGGCCCCACCTCCAATTCCATGGATACGGCTGGCCCCGCCCCCAATAGCATGGTTTAGGCTGGTCCCGCCTCCATTACCATGGTTTTGGCTGGCACCGCCTCCAATACCATACTTTGGCTGGCCTTGCCTCCAAAACCATTGATACGGCTGGCCCCGCCTCCAATTCCATGGTTTTGGCTGGTTCCGCCTCCAATACTATGGTTTTGGCTGGCCCCGCCTCCAATTACATGGATACGACTGATCCCGCCTCCGATTCCTTGGTTTTGGTTGGCTCCGCCTCCAATACCATGGTTTTGGCTGGCCCTACATCTAATTCCATGGATACGGCTGGCCCCGCATCCAGTTCCATGGAATCGGCTGGCCCCGCTTCCAATACCATGAATAAGGCTGGCCCTGCCTCCAATACCATGGTTTTGAATGGCCCCGCCTCCAATTGCATGGATACGGCTGGCCCCGCCTCCAATACCATGGTTTTGGCTGGTCCAGCCTCCATTACCATGGGTTTGGCTGGCCCTGCCTCCAATACCATGGTTTTGGCTGGCCCCGCCTCCATTTCCATGGATACTGCTGGCCCCGCCTCCAATACCATGGTTTTGGCTGGCCCCGGCCCCAATACCATGGTTTTGTCTCGCCCCGCCTCCAATACCATGCTTTGGCTGGCCCCGCCTCCAATTCCATGGTTTTGGCTGGCCCCGCCTCCAATACAATGGTTTTGTCTGGTCCCGCCACCAATACCCTGGTTTTGGCTGGCCCCGCCTCCAATACCATGGTTTTAGCTGGCCCCGCCTCCAATACCATAGTTTTGTCTGGTCCTGCCTCCAATACCATGGTTTTGGCTGGCCCCGCCTCCAATACCATGGTTTTGGCTGGCCCCGCCTCCAAAACCATGGTTTTGGATGGCCCCGCCTCCAATACCATGCTTTGGCTGGCCTCGCCTCCAATTCCATGGTTTTGGCTGGCCCCGCCTCCAATTCCATGGTTTTGTCTGGTCCCGCCTCCAATACCATGGTTTTGGCTGGCCCTGCCTCCAATTCCATGGATACGTCTGGCTCTGCCTCCAATACCATGGTTTTGGGTGGCCCTGCCTCCAATACCATGGTTTTGGCTGGCCCTGCCTCCAATACCATGCATTGGCTGGCCCTGCCTCCAATACCATGCATTGGCAGGCCCCGCCTCCAATTCCATGGTTTTGGCTGGCCCTGCCTCAATACCATGCTTTGGCTGGCCCCGCCTTCAATACCATGGTTTTGGCTGGCCCCGCCTCCAATTCCATGGATACAGCTGGCTCCTCCCCCAATACCATGGTTTAGGCTGGTCCCGCCTCCATTACCATGGTTTTGGCTGGCCCTGCCTCCAATACCATACTTTGGCTGGCCCCACCTCCAAAACCATTGATACGGCTGGCCCTGCCTCCAATTCCATGGTTTTGGTTGCCCCCGCCTCCAATACCATGGTTTTGGCTGGCCCCGCCTCCAATTACATGGATACGACTGGCCCTGCCTCCAATACCCTGGATAAGGCTGGCCCCACCTCCAATACCATGGTTTTGGCTGGCCCTGTCTCAAATACCATGGTTTTGAATGGCCCCGCCTCCAACTCCATGGATACGGCTGGCCCCGCCTCCAATACCATGGTTTTGGCTGGTCCCGCCTCCAATACCATGGTTTTGGCTCGCCCTGCCTCCAATACCATGGTTTTGGCTGGCCCCGCCTCCAATTCCATGGATACGGCTGGCCCCGCCTCCAATACCATGGTTTTGGCTGGCCCTGCCTCCAATAACATGGTTTTCGCTGGCCCCGCCTCCTATAACATGGTTTTCGCTGGCCCCGCCTCCAATACCATAGTTTTGGCTAGTCCCGCATGCAATACCATGGTTTTGGCTGGCCCCGCCTCCAATTGCATGGATACGGCTGGCCCCGCCTCCAATACCATGGTTTTGTCTGGTCCTGCCTCCAATTCCATGGTTTTGTCTGGTCCCGCCTCCAATACCATAGTTTTGGCTGGCCCTGCCTCCAATACCATACTTTGGCTGGCCCCACCTCCAAAACCATTGATACGGCTGGCCCTGCCTCCAATTCCATGGTTTTGGTTGCCCCCGCCTCCAATACCATGGTTTTGGCTGGCCCCGCCTCCAATTACATGGATACGACTGGCCCTGCCTCCAATACCCTGGATAAGGCTGGCCCCACCTCCAATACCATGGTTTTGGCTGGCCCTGTCTCAAATACCATGGTTTTGAATGGCCCCGCCTCCAATTCCATGGATACGGCTGGCCCCGCCTCCAATACCATGGTTTTGGCTGGTCCCGCCTCCAATACCATGGTTTTGGCTCGCCCTGCCTCCAATACCATGGTTTTGGCTGGCCCCGCCTCCAATTCCATGGATACGGCTGGCCCCGCCTCCAATACCATGGTTTTGGCTGGCCCCGCCTCCAATAACATGGTTTTCGCTGGCCCCGCCTCCTATAACATGGTTTTCGCTGGCCCCGCCTCCAATACCATAGTTTTGGCTAGTCCCGCATGCAATACCATGGTTTTGGCTGGCCCCGCCTCCAATTCCATGGATACGGCTGGCCCCGCCTCCAATACCATGGTTTTGTCTGGTCCTGCCTCCAATTCCATGGTTTTGTCTGGTCCCGCCTCCAATACCATAGTTTTGGCTATCCCTGCCTAAAATTCCATGGATACGGCTGGCCCTGCCTCCAATACCATGGTTTTGGCTGGCCCTGCCTCAAATACCATGCTTTGGCTGGCCCCGCCTTCAATACCATGGTTTTGGTTGGCTCCGCCTCCAATTCCATGGTTTTGGTTGGCTCAGCCTCCAATACCATGGTTTTGGCTGGCCCCGCCTCCAATTACATGGATACAACTGGCCCCGCCTCCAATACGATGGATAAGGCTGGCCCCGCCTCCAATACCATGGTTTTGGCTGGCCCCGTCTCAAATACCATGGTTTTGAATGGCCCCGCCTCCAATTCCATGGATACGACTGGAAACTGCCTCCAATACCATGGTTCTGGCTGGTCCCGCCTCCAATACCATGGTTTTGGCTGGCCCCGCCTCCAATTCCATGGATATAGCTGCTCTGCCTCCAATGCCATGGTTTTGGCTGGCCCCGCCTCCAATACCATGCTTTGGATGGCCCCGCCTCCAATTCCATGGTTTTGGCTGGCCCCACCTCCAATACCATGCTTCGGCTGGCCCCGTCTCCAATTCCATGGTTTTGGCTGGTCTCGCCTCCAATTCCATGGATACGGCTGGCACCGCCTCCAATACCATGGTTTTGGCTGGCCGCGCCTCCAATACCATGGTTTTGGCTGGCCCCCACCTCCAATACCATGCTTTGGCTGACCCCGCCTCCAATTCCATGGTTTTGGCTGGCGCCGCCTCCAATACCATGCTTTGGCTGGCCCTGCCTCCAATTCCATGGTTTTGGCTGGCCCTGCCTCCAATTCCATGGTTTTGGCTGACCCGCCTCCAATCCTAGGGTTTGTTCTGGTCCCTCCTCTAATACCATGGTTTTGGCTGGCCCTGCCTCCAATTCCATGGATACGGCTGGCCCTGCCTCCAATACCATGGTTTTGGCTGGCCCCGCCTCCAATACCATGGTTTTGGCTGACCCCGCCTCCAATACCATGGTTTTGGCTGGCCCCGCCTCCAATACTATGGTTTTGGCTGGCACCGCCTCCAATACCATGCTTTGGCTGGCCCCACCTCCAATTCCATGGTTTTGGCTGGCCCCGCCTCCAATGCCATGCTTTGGCTGGCCCTGCCTCCAATTCCATGGTTTTGGCTGGCCCCGCCTCCAAATACCATGCTTTGGCTGGCCCCACCTCCAATTCCATGGTTTTGGCTGACCCCGCCTCCAATACCATGCTTTGGCTGGCCCTGCTTCCAATTCCATGGATACGGTTGGCCCCGCCTCGAATACCCTGGTTTTGCCAGGCCGCGCCTCCAATACCATGGTTTTGGCTGGCCCCGCCTCCAATACCATGGTTTTGAATGGCCCCGCCTCCAATTCCAAGGATACGGCTGGCCCCGCCTCCAATACCATGGTTTTGGCTGGTCTTGCCTCCAATACCATGGTTTTGGCTGGCCCCGATCCAATTCCATGGATACGGCTGGCCCCGATCCAATTCCATGGATACGGCTGGCCCCGCCTCTAATACCACGGTTCTGGCTGGCCCCACCTCCAATTCCATGGATACGGCTGCCCCGCCTCCAATACCATGGTTTTGGCTGGCCCCGCCTCCACTACCATGGTTTTGGCTGGCCCTGCCTCCAATACCATAGTTTTGAATGGCCCTGCCTCCAATTCCATGGATAGGGCTGGCCCCGCCTCCAATACCATGGTTTTGGCTGGCCCTGCCTCCAATAACATGGTTTTGGCTTGCCCTGCCTCCAATACCATGCTTTGGCTGGCCCTGCCTCCACTTTTATGGTTTTGGCTGGCCCAGCCTCCAATACACTGGTTTTGGCTGGCCCTGCCTCCAATTCCATGGTTTTGGCTGGCCCCGCCTCCAATACCATGCTTTGGCTGGCCCCGCCTCCAATACCATGGTTTTGGATGGCCCCACCCCAATACCATGGTTTTGAATGGCCCCGGCTCCAATTCCATGGATACGGCTGGCCCCGCCTCCAATACATGGTTTTGGCTGGTCCCGCCTCCAATACCATGGTCTTGGCTGGCCCCGCCTCCAGTACCATGGTTTTGGCTGGTCCCGTCTCCAATACCATGGTTTTGGCTGGCCCTGCCTCCAATACCATGGTTTTGGCTGGCCCCGCCTCCAATTCCATGGATACAGCTGCTCTGCCTCCAATGCCATGGTTTTGGCTGGCCCCGCCTCCAATACCATGCTTTGGCTGGCCCCGCCTCCAATTCCATGGTTTTGGCTGGCCCCACCTCCAATACCCTGCTTCGGCTGGCCCCGTCTCCAATTCCATGGTTTTGGCTGGTCTCGCCTCCAATTCCATGGATACGGCTGGCACCGCCTCCAATACCATGGTTTTGGCTGGCCGCGCCTCCAATACCATGGTTTTGGCTGGCCCCCACCTCCAATACCATGCTTTGGCTGACCCCGCCTCCAATTCCATGGTTTTGGCTGGCGCCGCCTCCAATACCATGCTTTGGCTGGCCCTGCCTCCAATTCCATGGTTTTGGATGGCCCCACCTCCAATTCCATGGATACGGCTGGCTCCGCCTCCAATACCGTGGTTTTGCCTGGCCCCACCTCCAATAACATGGTTTTGGCTGGCACCGCCTCCAATAAAATGGTTTTTGCTGGCCCCGCCTCCAATACCATAGTTTTGGCTGGTCCCGCCTCCAATACCATGGTTTTGGCTGGCCCTGCCTCCAATACCATGGTTTTGGCTGGCCCCCCCTCCAATTCCATGGATACGGCTGGCCCCGCCTCCAATTCCATGGATACGGCTGGCCCCCGCCTCCAATACCATGGTTTTGGGTGGTCCCGCCTCCAATACCATGATTTTGGCTGGCCCCGCCTCCAATACCATGGTTTTGGCTGGCCCCGCCTCAAATAGCATGGTTTTGAATTGCCCGCCTCCAATTCCATGGATACAGCTGGCCCTGCCTCCAATATCATGGTTTTGGCTGGTCCCGCTACCAATACCATGGTTTTGGCTGCTCCCGCTACCAATAGCATGGTTTTGGCTGGCCCTGCCTCCAATACCATGGTTTGGCTGGCCCCGCTTCCAATTCCATGGATACGGCTGGGCCCGCCTCCAATACCATGGTTTTGGCTGGTCCCGCCTCCAATACCCTGGTTTTGAATGGCCCTGCCTCCAATTCCATGGATACGGTTGCCCCGCCTCCAATACCATGGTTCCGGATGGTCCCGCCTCCAATACCATGGTTTTGGTTGGCCCCGCCTCCAATACCACGGTTCTGGCTGGTCCCGCCTCCAATACCATAGTTTTGGTTGGCTCCGCCTCCATTACCTTGGATTTGGCTGGCCCGCCTCCAATTACATGGATACGACTGGCCCCGCCTCCAATACCATGTATAAGGCTGGCCCCTCCTCCAATACCATGGTTTTGGCTGGCCCCGTCTCCAATACCATGGTTTTGAATGGCCCCGCCTCCAATTCCATGGATACGGCTGGCCCGGCCTCCAATACCATGGTTTTGGCTGGTCCCACCTCCAATACCATGGTTTTGGCTGTCCCTGCCTCCAATACCATGGTTTTGGCTGGCCCCGCCTCCAATTCCATGAATACGGCTGGCCTCGCCTCCAATTTCATAGATACGGCTAGCCCCGCCTCCAATACCATGGTTTTGGCTGGTCCCGACTCCAATAACATGGTTTTCGCTGGCCCTGCCTCCAATACCATAGTTTTGGCTGGTCCCGCCTCCAATACCATGGTTTTGGCTGGCCCCGCCTCCAATACCATGGTTTTGGCTGGCCCTGCCTCCAATTCCATGCATACGGCTGGCCCCGCCTCCAATACCATGGTTTTGGCTGGTCCCGCCTCCAATACCATGGTTTTGAATGGCCCTGCCTCCAATTCCATGGATACAGCTGGCCCTGCCTCCAATACCATGGTTTTGGCTGGTCCCAATACCAATACCATGGTTTTGGCTGGTCCCGCTACCAATACCATGGATACGGCTGGGCCCGCCTCCAATTCCATGGATAGGGCTGGGCCCGCCTCCAATACCATGGTTTTGGCTGGTCCCGCCTCCAATACCATGGTTTTGAATGGCCCCGCCTCCAATTCCATGGATACGGTTGGCCCCGCCTCCAACACCATGGTTCTGGCTGGTCCCGCCTCCAATACCATGGTTTTGGCTGGCTCCACCTCCAAATCCATGGATATGGCTGCCCCGCCTCCAATACCATGGTTTTGGCTGGCCCCGCCTCCAATTCCATGGATACAGCTGCTCTGCCTCCAATACCATGGTTTTGGCTGGCCCCGCCTCCAATACCATGCTTTGGCTGGCCCCGCCTCCAATTCCATGGTTTTGGCTGGCCCCGCCTCCAATACCATGGTTTTGGCTGGCCCCGTCTCCAATACCATGGTTTTGAATGGCCCCGCCTCCAATTCCATGGATACGGCTGGCCCGGCCTCCAATACCATGGTTTTGGCTGGTCCCACCTCCAATACCATGGTTTTGGCTGTCCCTGCCTCCAATACCATGGTTTTGGCTGGCCCCGCCTCCAATTCCATGAATACGGCTGGCCTCGCCTCCAATTTCATAGATACGGCTAGCCCCGCCTCCAATACCATGGTTTTGGCTGGTCCCGACTCCAATAACATGGTTTTCGCTGGCCCTGCCTCCAATACCATAGTTTTGGCTGGTCCCGCCTCCAATACCATGGTTTTGGCTGGCCCCGCCTCCAATACCATGGTTTTGGCTGGCCCTGCCTCCAATTCCATGCATACGGCTGGCCCCGCCTCCAATACCATGGTTTTGGCTGGTCCCGCCTCCAATACCATGGTTTTGAATGGCCCTGCCTCCAATTCCATGGATACAGCTGGCCCTGCCTCCAATACCATGGTTTTGGCTGGTCCCAATACCAATACCATGGTTTTGGCTGGTCCCGCTACCAATACCATGGATACGGCTGGGCCCGCCTCCAATTCCATGGATAGGGCTGGGCCCGCCTCCAATACCATGGTTTTGGCTGGTCCCGCCTCCAATACCATGGTTTTGAATGGCCCCGCCTCCAATTCCATGGATACCGTTGGCCCCGCCTCCAACACCATGGTTCTGGCTGGTCCCGCCTCCAATACCATGGTTTTGGCTGGCTCCACCTCCAAATCCATGGATATGGCTGCCCCGCCTCCAATACCATGGTTTTGGCTGGCCCCGCCTCCAATTCCATGGATACAGCTGCTCTGCCTCCAATACCATGGTTTTGGCTGGCCCCGCCTCCAATACCATGCTTTGGCTGGCCCCGCCTCCAATTCCATGGTTTTGGCTGGCCCCGCCTCCAATACCATGCTTTGGCTGGCCCGCCTCCAATTCCATGGTTTTGACTGGCCCCACCTCCAATACCATGGATACGGCTGGCCCCGTCTCCAATTCCATGGTTTTGGTTCGCTCCGCCTCCAATACCGTGGATTTGGCTGGCCCCGCCTCCAATACTATGGTTTTGGCTGGCCCTGCTTCCAATTCCATGCTTTGGCTGGCCCCGCCTCCAATACCATGGTCTTGGCTGGCGCTGCCTCCAATACCATGCTTTGGCTGGCCCTGCCTCCAATACCATGGTTTTGGCTGGCCCTGCCTCCAATACCATGGTTTTGGCTGGCCCTGCCTCCAATTCCATGGATACGGCTGGCCCCGACCCAATACCATGGTTTTGGCTGGCCCCGCCTCCAATACCATGGTTTTGGCTAGCCCCGCCTCCAATTCCATGGATACGGCTGGCACCGCCTCCAATACCATGGTTTTTGCTGGCCCCGCCTCCAATACCATGGTTTTGGCTGGCCCCACCTCCAATACCATGGTTTTGGCTGGCCCCGCCTCCAATTCCATGGATACGGCTGGCACCGCCTCCAATACCATGGTTTTGGCTGGCCCTGTCTCCAATACCATGGTTTTGAATGGCCCCGCCTCCAATTCCATGGATACGGCTGGCCCAGCCTCCAATACCATGGTTTTGGCTGGTCCCACCTCCAATACCATAGTTTTGGCTGGCCCTGCCTCCAATACCATGGTTTTGGCTGGCCCCGCCTCCAATTCCATGGATACGGCTGGCCTCGCCTCCAATTCCATGGATACGGCTAGCCCCGCCTCCAATATCATGGTTTTGGCTGGTCCTGACTCCAATAACATGGTTTTCGCTGGCCCTGCCTCCAATACCATGGTTTTGAATGGCCCCGCCTCCACTTCCATGGTTTTGGCTGGCCCAGCCTCCAATACCATGGTTTTGGCTGGCCCCGCCTCCAATTCCATGGTTTTGGCTGGCCCCGCCTCCAATACCATGCTTTGGCTGGCCCCGCCTCCAATACCATGTTTTTGGATTGCCCCACCCCAATATCATGGTTTTGGCTGGTCCCGCCTCCAATACCATGGTTTTGGCTGGCCCCGATCCAATTTCATGGATACGGCTGGCCCCGCCTCCAGTACCATGGTTTTGGCTGGTCCCGCCTCCAATACCATGGTTTTGGCTGGCCCTGCCTCCAATTCCATGGATACAGCTGGCCCCGCCTCCAATACCATGGTTTTGGCTGGCCCTGCCTCCAATTCCATGGATACAGCTGGCCCCACCTCCAATTCCATGGATACGGCTGGCTCTGCCTCCAATACCATGGTTTTGCCTGGCCCCACCTCCAATACCATGGTTTTGGCTGGCACCGCCTCCAATAAAATGGTTT
Organism: Ambystoma mexicanum; assembly: GCF_040938575.1. Classification (NCBI taxonomy): domain Eukaryota; kingdom Metazoa; phylum Chordata; class Amphibia; order Caudata; family Ambystomatidae; genus Ambystoma; species Ambystoma mexicanum. Next base: position 932,414,910 of record NC_090923.1, read on the forward strand.
TTGCTGGCCCCCCCTCCAATACCATGGTTTTGGCTGGCCCCGATCCAATTTCATGGATACGGCGGCCCCGCCTCCAGTACCATAGTTTTGGCTGGTACCGCCTCCAATACCATGGTTTTGGCTGGCCCTGCCTCCAATTCCATTGATACAGCTGGCCCCGCCTCCAATACCATGGTTTTGGCTGGCCCTGCCTCCAATACCATGGTTTTGGCTGGCCCCGCCTCCAATACCATGGTTTTGGCTGGCCCCGCCTCCAATATCATGCTTTGGCTGGCCCCACCTCCAATTCCATGGTTTTGGCTGGCCCCGCCTCTAATTCCATGGTGTTGGCTGGCCCCGCCTCCAATACCATGGATAAGGCTGGCCCCGCCTCCAATACCATGGTTTTGGCTGGCCCCGTCTCCAATACCATGGTTTTGAATGGCCCTGCCTCCAATTCCATGGATATGGCTGGCCCCGCCTCCAATACATGGTTTTGGCTGGTCCCGCCTCCAATACCATGGTTTTGGCTGGCCCGATCCAATTTCATGGATACGGCTGGCCCCGCCTCCAGTAACATGGTTTTGGCTGGCCCCGTCTCCAATACCATGGTTTTGAATGGCCCCGCCTCCAATTCCATGGATACGGCTGGCCCCGCCTCCAATACCATGGATTTGGCTGGTCCCGCCTCCAATACCATGGTTTTGGCTCACCCTGCCTCCAATACCATGGTTTTGGATGGCCCCACCTCCAATTCCATGGATACGGCTGGCTCCGCCTCCAATACCATGATTTTGCCTGGCCCCACCTCCAATAGCATGGTTTTGGCTGGCACCGCCTCCAATAAAATGGTTTTTGCTGGCCCCCCCTCCAATACCATGGATACGGCTGGCCCCGTCTCCAATTCCATGGTTTTGAATGGCCCCGCCTCCAATTCCATGGATACGGCTGGCCCAGCCTCCAATACCATGGTTTTGGCTGGTCCCACCTCCAATACCATAGTTTTGGCTGGCCCTGCCTCCAATACCATGGGTTTGGCTGGCCCCGCCTCCAATTCCATGGATACGGCTGGCCTCGCCTCCAATTCCATGGATACGGCTAGCCCCGCCTCCAATACCATGGTTTTGGCTGGTCCCGACTCCAATAACATGGTTTTCGCTGGCCCTGCCTCCAATACCATGGTTTTGAATGGCCCCGCCTCCACTTCCATGGTTTTGGCTGGCCCAGCCTCCAATACCATGGTTTTGGCTGGCCCCGCCTCCAATTCCATGGTTTTGGCTGGCCCCGCCTCCAATACCATGCTTTGGCTGGCCCCGCCTCCAATACCATGGTTTTGGATGGCCCCACCCCAATACCATGGTTTTGGCTGGTCCCGCCTCCAATACCATGGTTTTGGCTGGCCCTGATCCAATTTCATGGATACGGCTGGCCCCGCCTCCAGTACCATGGTTTTGGCTGGTCCCGCCTCCAATACCATGGTTTTGGCTGGCCCTGCCTCCAATTCCATGGATACAGCTGGCCCCGCCTCCAATACCATGGTTTTGGCTGGCCCTGCCTCAAATACCATGGTTTTGACTGGCCCCGCCTCCAATACCATGGTTTTGGCTGGCCCCGCCTCCAATATCATGCTTTGGCTGGCCCCACCTCCAATTCCATGGTTTTGGCTGGCCCCGCCTCTAATTCCATGGTTTTGGCTGGCCCCGCCTCCAATACCATGGATAAGGCTGGCCCCGCCTCCAATACCATGGTTTTGGCTGGCCCCGTCTCCAATACCATGGTTTTGAATGGCCCCGCCTCCAATTCCATGGATACGGCTGGCCCCGCCTCCAATACCATGGATTTGGCTGGTCCCGCCTCCAATACCATGGTTTTGGCTCACCCTGCCTCCAATACCATGGTTTTGGATGGCCCCACCTCCAATTCCATGGATACGGCTGGCTCTGCCTCCAATACCATGGTTTTGCCTGGCCCCACCTCCAATACCATGGTTTTGGCTGGCACCGCCTCCAATAAAATGGTTTTTGCTGGCCCCCCCTCCAATACCATGGTTTTGGCTGGCCCCGATCCAATTTCATGGATACGGCGGCCCCGCCTCCAGTACCATAGTTTTGGCTGGTACCGCCTCCAATACCATGGTTTTGGCTGGCCCTGCCTCCAATTCCATGGATACAGCTGGCCCCGCCTCCAATACCATGGTTTTGGCTGGCCCTGCCTCCAATACCATGGTTTTGGCTGGCCCCGCCTCCAATACCATGGTTTTGGCTGGCCCCGCCTCCAATATCATGCTTTGGCTGGCCCCACCTCCAATTCCATGGTTTTGGCTGGCCCCGCCTCTAATTCCATGGTGTTGGCTGGCCCCGCCTCCAATACCATGGATAAGGCTGGCCCCGCCTCCAATACCATGGTTTTGGCTGGCCCCGTCTCCAATACCATGGTTTTGAATGGCCCCGCCTCCAATACATGGTTTTGGCTGGTCCCGCCTCCAATACCATGGTTTTGGCTGGCCCGATCCAATTTCATGGATACGGCTGGCCCCGCCTCCAGTAACATGGTTTTGGCTGGCCCCGTCTCCAATACCATGGTTTTGAATGGCCCCGCCTCCAATTCCACGGATACGGCTAGCCCCGCCTCCAATACCATGGATTTGGCTGGTCCCGCCTCCAATACCATGGTTTTGGCTCACCCTGCCTCCAATACCATGGTTTTGGATGGCCCCACCTCCAATTCCATGGATACGGCTGGCTCCGCCTCCAATACCATGATTTTGCCTGGCCCCACCTCCAATACCATGGTTTTGGCTGGCACCGCCTCCAATAAAATGGTTTTTGCTGGCCCCGCCTCCAATACCATAGTTTTGGCTGGTCCCACCTCCAATACCATGGTTTTGGCTGGCCCTGCCTCCAATACCATGGTTTTGGCTGGCCCCGCCTCCAATTCCATGGATACGGCTGGCCCCGCCTCCAATTCCATGGATACGGCTGGCCCCTGCCTCCAATACCATGATTTTGGCTGGACCCGCCTCCAATACCATGGTTTTGGCTGGCACCGCCTCAAATAGCATGGTTTTGAATTGCCCGCCTCCAATTCCATGGATACAGCTGGCCCTGCCTCCAATATCATGGTTTTGGCTGGTCCCGCTACCAATACCATGGTTTTGGCTGCTCCCACTACCAATAGCATGGTTTTGGCTGGCCCTGCCTCCAATACCATGGTTTTGGCTGGCCCCGCTTCCAATTCCATGGATACGGCTGGGCCCGCCTCCAATACCATGGTTTTGGCTGGTCCCGCCTCCAATACCATGGTTTTGGTTGGCCCCGCCTCCAATACCACGGTTCTGGCTGGTCCCGCCTCCAATACCATGGTTTTGGTTGGCTCCGCCTCCAATACCTTGGATTTGGCTGGCCCGCCTCCAATACCTTGGATTTGGCTGGCCCGCCTCCAATTACATGGATACGACTGGCCCCGCCTCCAATACCATGGATAAGGCTGGCCCCGCCTCCAATACCATGGTTTTGGCTGGCCCCGTCTCCAATACCATGGTTTTGAATGGCCCCGCCTCCAATTCCATGGATACGGCTGGCCCCGCCTCCAATACCATGGTTTTGGCTGGTCCCACCTCCAATACCATGGTTTTGGCTGGCCCTGCCTCCAATACCATGGTTTTGGCTGGCCCCGCCTCCAATTCCATGGATACGGCTGGCCCCGCCTCCAATTCCATGGATACGGCTGGCCCCGCCTCCAATACCATGGTTTTAGCTGGTCCCGACTCCAATAACATGGTTTTCGCTGGCCCTGCCTCCAATACCATAGTTTTGGCTGGTCCCGCCTCCACTACCATGGTTTTTGCTGGCCCCGCCTCCAATACCATGGTTTTGGCTGGCCCTGCCTCCAATTCCATGCATACGGCTGGCCCCGCCTCCAATACCATGGTTTTGGCTGGTCCTGCCTCCAATACCATGGTTTTGGCTGGCCACGCCTCCAATACCATGGTTTTGGCTGGTCCCGCCTCCAATACCATGGTTTTGAATGGCCCTGCCTCCAATTCCATGGATACAGCTGGCCCTGCCTCCAATACCATGGTTTTGGCTGGTCCCGCTACCAATACCATGGTTTTGGCTGGTCCCGCTACCAATACCATGGATACGTCTGGGCCCGCCTCCAATTCCATGGATACGGCTGGGCCCGCCTCCAATACCATGGTTTTGGCTGGTTCCGCCTCCAATACCATGGTTTTGAATGTCCCCGCCTCCAATTCCATGGATACGGTTGGCCCCGCCTCCAACACCATGGTTCTGGCTGGTCCCGCCTCCAATACCATGGTTTTGGCTGGCTCCGCCTCCAATTCCATGGATATGGCTGCCCCGCCTCCAATACCATTGTTCTGGCTGGTCCTGCCTCCAATACCATGGTTTTGGCTGGCCCCGCCTCCAATTCCATGGATACAGCTGCTCTGCCTCCAATACCATGGTTTTGGCTGGCCCCGCCTCCAATACCATGCTTTGGCTGGCCCCGCCTCCAATTGCATGGTTTTGGCTGGCCCCGCCTCCAATAACATGCTTTGGCTGGCCCGCCTCCAATTCCATGGTTTTGGCTGGCCCCACCTCCAATACCATGGATACGGCTGGCCCCGTCTCCAATTCCATGGTTTTGGTTCGCTCTGCCTCCAATACCGTGGATTTGGCTGGCCCCGCCTCCAATACCATGGTTTTGGCTGGCCCTGCATCCAATTCCATGCTTTGGCTGGCCCCGCCTCCAATACCATGGATACGGCTGGCCCCGACCCAATACCATGGTTTTGGCTGGCCCCGCCTCCAATACCATGGTTTTGGCTGGCCCAGCCTCCAATTCCATGGATACGGCTGGCACCGCCTCCAATACCATGGTTTTGGCTGGCCCCGCTTCCAATTCCATGGATACGGCTGGGCCCGCCTCCAATACCATGGTTTTGGCTGGTCCCGCCTCCAATACCCTGGTTTTGAATGGCCCTGCCTCCAATTCCATGGATACGGTTGCCCTGCCTCCAATACCATGGTTCCGGCTGGTCCCGCCTCCAATACCATGGTTTTGGTTGGCCCCGCCTCCAATACCACGGTTCTGGCTGGTCCCGCCTCCAATACCATGGTTTTGGTTGGCTCCGCCTCCAATACCTTGGATTTGGCTGGCCCGCCTCCAATTACATGGATACGACTGGCCCCGCCTCCAATACCATGGATAAGGCTGGCCCCGCCTCCAATACCATGGTTTTGGCTGGCCCGTCTCCAATACCATGGTTTTGAATGGCCCCGCCTCCAATTCCATGGATACGGCTGGCCCCGCCTCCAATACCATGGTTTTGGCTGGTCCCACCTCCAATACCATGGTTTTGGCTGGCCCTGCCTCCAATACCATGGTTTTGGCTGGCCCCGGCTCCAATTCCATGGATACGGCTGGCCCCGCCTCCAATTCCATGGATACGGCTGGCCCCGCCTCCAATACCATGGTTTTAGCTGGTCCTGACTCCAATAACATGGTTTTCGCTGGCCCTGCCTCCAATACCATAGTTTTGGCTGGTCCCGCCTCCACTACCATGGTTTTTGCTGGCCCCGCCTCCAATACCATGGTTTTGGCTGGCCCTGCCTCCAATTCCATGCATACGGCTGGCCCCGCCTCCAATACCATGGTTTTGGCTGGTCCCGCCTCCAATACCATGGTTTTGGCTGGCCACGCCTCCAATACCATGGTTTTGGCTGGTCCCGCCTCCAATACCATGGTTTTGGCTGGCCACGCCTCCAATACCATGGTTTTGGCTGGTCCCGCCTCCAATACCATGGTTTTGAATGGCCCTGCCTCCAATTCCATGGATACAGCTGGCCCTGCCTCCAATACCATGGTTTTGGCTGGTCCCGCTACCAATACCATGGTTTTGGCTGGTCCCGCTACCAATACCATGGATACGTCTGGGCCCGCCTCCAATTCCATGGATACGGCTGGGCCCGCCTCCAATACCATGGTTTTGGCTGGTCCCGCCTCCAATACCATGGTTTTGAATGTCCCCGCCTCCAATTCCATGGATACGGTTGGCCCCGCCTTCAACACCATGGTTCTGGCTGGTTCCGCCTCCAATACCATGGTTTTGGCTGGCTCCGCCTCCAATTCCATGGATATGGCTGCCCCGCCTCCAATACCATTGTTCTGGCTGGTCCCGCCTCCAATACCATGGTTTTGGCTGGCCCCGCCTCCAATTCCATGGATACAGCTGCTCTGCCTCCAATACCATGGTTTTGGCTGGCCCCGCCTCCAATACCATGCTTTGGCTGGCCCTGCCTCCAATTGCATGGTTTTGGCTGGCCCCGCCTCCAATACCATGCTTTGGCTGGCCCGCCTCCAATTCCATGGTTTTGGCTGGCCCCACCTCCAATACCATGGATACGGCTGGCCCCGTCTCCAATTCCATGGTTTTGGTTTGCTCTGCCTCCAATACCGTGGATTTGGCTGGCCCCGCCTCCAATACCATGGTTTTGGCTGGCCCTGCATCCAATTCCATGCTTTGGCTGGCCCCGCCTCCAATACCATGGATACGGCTGGCCCCGACCCAATACCATGGTTTTGGCTGGCCCCGCCTCCAATACCATGGTTTTGGCTGGCCCAGCCTCCAATTCCATGGATACGGCTGGCACCGCCTCCAATACCATGGTTTTGGCTGGCCCCGCCTCCAATACCATGGTTTTGGCTGGCCCCCGCCTCCAATACCATGCTTTGGCTGTCCCCAACTGCAAAACCATGGATACAGCTGGCCCCGCCTCCAATTCTGGCCCCGCCTCCAATTCCATGGTTTTGGTTGGCTCTGCCTCCAATACCATGGTTTTGGCTGGCCCCGCCTCCAATTACATGGATACGACTGACCCCGCCTCCAATACCATGGATAAGGCTGGCCCCGCCTCCAATACCATGGTTTTGGCTGGCCCCGCCTCCAATACCATAGTTTTGAATTGCCCGCCTCCAATTCCATGGATACAGCTGGCCCTGCCTCCAATATCATGATTTTTGGCTGGTCCCGCTACCAATACCATGGTTTTGGCTGGTCCCGCCTCCAATACCATGGTTTTGGCTGGCCCTGCCTCCAATACCATGGTTTTGGCTGGCCCCGCCTCCAATTCTATGGATACGACTGGCCCCGCCTCCAATTCCATGGATACGGCTGGCACCACCTCCAATACCATGGTTTTGGCTGGTCCCGCCTCCAATACCATGATTTTGGCTGGCCCGCCTCCAATACCATGGTTTTGAATTGCCCGCCTCCAATTCCATGGATACAGCTGGCCCTGCCTCCAATATCATGGTTTTGGCTGGTCCCGCTACCAATACCATGGTTTTGGCTGGGCCCGCTACCAATACTATGGTTTTGGCTGGTCCCGCTACCAATACCATGGATACGGCTGGGCCTGCCTCCAATTCCATGGATACGGCTGGGCCCGCCTCCAATACCATGGTTTTGGCTGGTCCGCCTCCAATACCATGGTTTTGAATGGCCCCGCCTCCAATTCCATGGATACGGTTGGCCCCGCCTCCAACACCATGGTTCTGTCTGGTCCCGCCTCCAATACCATGGTTTTGGCTGGCTCCGCCTCCAATTCCATGGATATGGCTGCCCCGCCTACAATACCATGGTTCTGGCTGGTCCTGCCTCAATACCATGCTTTGGCTGGCCCCGCCTTCAATACCATGGTTTTGGCTGGCCCCACCTCCAATTGCATGGATACGGCTGGCCCCGCCTCCAATACCATGGTTTTGGCTGGTCCAGCCTCCATTACCATGGGTTTGGCTGGCCCTGCCTCCAATACCATGGTTTTGGCTGGCCCCGCCTCCATTTCCATGGATACTGCTGGCCCCGCCTCCAATACCATGGTTTTGGCTGGCCCCGGCCCCAATACCATGGTTTTGTCTCGCCCCGCCTCCAATACCATGCTTTGGCTGGCCCCGCCTCCAATTCCATGGTTTTGGCTGGCCCCGCCTCCAATACAATGGTTTTGTCTGGTCCCGCCACCAATACCCTGGTTTTGGCTGGCCCCGCCTCCAATACCATGGTTTTAGCTGGCCCCGCCTCCAATACCATAGTTTTGTCTGATCCTGCCTCCAATACCATGATTTTGGCTGGCCCCGCCTCCAATACCATGGTTTTGGCTGGCCCCGCCTCCAAAACCATGGTTTTGGATGGCCCCACCTCCAATACCATGCTTTGGCTGGCCTCGCCTCCAATTCCATGGTTTTGGCTGGCCCCGCCTCCAATTCCATGGTTTTGTCTGGTCCCGCCTCCGATACCATGGTTTTGGCTGGCCCTGCCTCCAATTCCATGGATAGTCTGGCCCTGCCTCCAATACCAAGGTTTTGGGTGGCCCTGCCTCCAATACCATGGTTTTGGCTGGCCCTGCCTCCAATACCATGCATTGGCAGGCCCCGCCTCCAATTCCATGGTTTTGGCTGGCCCTGCCTCAATACCATGCTTTGGCTGGCCCCGCCTTCAATACCATGGTTTTGGCTGGCCCCGCCTCCAATTCCATGGATACAGCTGGCTCCTCCCCCAATACCATGGTTTAGGCTGGTCCCGCCTCCATTACCATGGTTTTGGCTGGCCCTGCCTCCAATACCATACTTTGGCTGGCCCCACCTCCAAAACCATTGATACGGCTGGCCCTGCCTCCAATTCCATGGTTTTGGTTGCCTCCGCCTCCAATACCATGGTTTTGGCTGGCCCCGCCTCCAATTACATGGATACGACTGGCCCTGCCTCCAATACCATGGATAAGGCTGGCCCCACCTCCAATACCATGGTTTTGGCTGGCCCCGTCTCAAATACCATGGTTTTGAATGGCCCTGCCTCCAATTCCATGGATACAGCTGGCCCCGCCTCCAATACCATGGTTTTGGCTGGTCCCGCCTCCAATAACATGGTTTTCGCTGGCCCCGCCTCCAATACCATGGTTTTGGCTGGTCCCGCCTCCAATACCATGGTTTTCGCTGGCCCCGCCTCCAATAACATGGTTTTCGCTGGCCCCGCCTCCAATACCATAGTTTTGGCTAGTCCCGCATGCAATACCATGGTTTTGGCTGGCCCTGCCTCCAATTCCATGGATACGGCTGGCCCCGCCTCCAATACCATGGTTTTGTCTGGTCCTGCCTCCAATTCCATGGTTTTGTCTGGTCCCGCCTCCTGGCCATGGTTTTGGCTAGCCCTGCCTCCAATTCCATGGATACGGCTGGCCCTGCCTCCAATACCATGGTTTTGGCTGGCCCTGCCTCAAATACCATGCTTTGGCTGGCCCCGCCTTCAATACCATGGTTTTGGTTGGCTCCGCCTCCAATTCCATGGTTTTGGTTGGCTCAGCCTCCAATACCATGGTTTTGGCTGGCCCCGCCTCCAATTACATGGATACGACTGGCCCCGCCTCCAATACGATGGATAAGGCTGGCCCCGCCTCCAATACCATGGTTTTGGCTGGCCCCGTCTCAAATACCATGGTTTTGAATGGCCCTGCCTCCAATTACATGGATACGACTGGCCCCGCCTCCAATACGATGGATAAGGCTGGCCCCGCCTCCAATACCATGGTTTTGGCTGGCCCCGTCTCAAATACCATGGTTTTGGCTGGCCCCGCCTCCAATTCCATGGATACAGCTGCTCTGCCTCCAATGCCATGGTTTTGGCTGGCCCCGCCTCCAATACCATGCTTTGGCTGGCCCCGCCTCCAATTCCATGGTTTTGGCTGGCCCCACCTCCAATACCATGCTTCGGCTGGCCCCGTCTCCAATTCCATGGTTTTAGCTGGCCTCGCCTCCAATTCCATGGATACGGCTGGCACCGCCTCCAATACCATGGTTTTGGCTGGCCCCGCCTCCAATACCATGGTTTTGGCTGGCCCCCACCTCCAATACCATGCTTTGGCTGACCCCGCCTCCAATTCCATGGTTTTGGCTGGCGCCGCCTCCAATACCATGCTTTGGCTGGCCCTGCCTCCAATTCCATGGTTTTGGCTGGCCCTGCCTCCAATTCCATGGTTTTGGCTGGCCCGCCTCCAATCCTAGGGTTTGTTCTGGTCCCACCTCCAATACCATGGTTTTGGCTGGCCCTGCCTCCAATTCCATGGATGTTAAGACGGATTTCTGAACTCTGTCCTGGTGGCGCAGAAGTTCAGAAGGCCAACCTAATTACTTGGAACAGGGTAACCTCTGGACAAGCCAGACCAATCAAGGTAGCGATCGCGGCGGTCAAGACTAGGTCTCAAGAGGGGTGAGGGTGACTGAAAGCCCGCAGTGAGCACACAAAGCAAGAGCGCTGACAAACTACTCCAAACAGTTGTTATATCAAAAATAGATACACATTTATTTTAAGGCCTTTAAAATAATGACCGTAGCGAGAAAATCACAATATCACAATATTAAACCAACACATACCATATCAACACAATATATATACAAATACACAGTCGCAAGCGTTTAAAGCACGAAATATGTAGTCCACCTGCCAGGGAAGGAAAACAGGCAGTGCGATAATGCTTTCGACTCAGTTCGCCTTCATAGGCACCTAACTAGATGGAAGTCCGAGCCCTGCGAAGAGTGGAGCCTTGTGCTCAAAGTACCTGCCACGCCGGTGGCGACGGGCACAAGGGGAAGCTCTTTGGAGGAAGTCAGGCGGTTCACGTTAGTGCACAGCAGAAGAAGAACAGGTTCCGCAACTCAAGCGCAGCCTCCACAGCGGGCAGAAGCAGAGCGCGAGCGCGGCAAAAGGGTGCTGTTTTTACACAGCAGGGAAAAGCAATGGGATACTGCAGGAGGGCGACCAGATCCTAGATATACTACTCACCGGTCCCCGAAGCAAGCAGACCCAGGCTTCTCCACGATAGTTTCAGCAGCTGGCAGGTTCAGAAGAGCAGGGAACGCTTTGTAGTCGTGTAGAGCAAAAAGACGTCCCAATCGACGAAACCGGCACAGGTTTGTTGCCGCACAGGACAACGGAGCGGCCGTGTGTATTCGAGCCAAATGAACCCTCCTCCCTTCAGACCTGGGGACGCCAAGCGTACGAAGCGTGGGAGAGGGACAAGGACTCGCAATACAACACAACCTGGCGGCGGTTGCAGAGCCAAACTCCTTAGTAAGCTGGTCAGTCAACTGGATGGCCCAGAGACGCTTCCGAAGGCTTACTTGGCAGGGGATGGTTGAAGATGCCGGGAATAGCTGTTCCTGCTATTCCAAAGGTCGAAGCACCAGTACAGGCCTTCTGGTTCGATCAAAGGAGGACAGGGGCTCTCCGGACGACAGCAGTGCAAAGGAGGATTCCTTCAGCGGGTCACCAGCGATTCCTCGGTCCAGCCTCGTAGTTGCAGGATACTTGGCTCCTGTATTCCTTCGTTCGTGAGAACTCAGGAGATCGACATGGTAGTGGTGTTTCCAGCCCCCTCTTATCCACGGTTCCCTTCGCGCCAAAACGGAGGGGAGCCAATGGGAGATCCGCTCATCAAAACACATACCATACGTGGACCAATCACGGACCACGGTGGTCCCAGGCATTCACACCACCCTAGACTCTCTGGCACCCAGGATGTGTATTGGGACCAGACATCCCAGCCCACACCCTGGAGGCACACAAACGACATGTAGAAGCCCGCGAAAGCAACCACGTTTCGCGGGAAAGTACATGCCCAAATAAGGAAGGCCCCGGGTCGCCGGACCTGGGGAAGGTGAAGGGAGCAAGACGGACAGTGGACAGGACAAAGGAGCCTCGCGGCCTGGCCATTTTGGGAGCCAGGCCACCATTTTGGGTTCAGTGCAAAAACGTGCTCAGAACGCCAAAAGGAGCTCAAAATAAACAAAACGATCGCTGCCACCATTCCAGTCCCTGAATGACTTGCACCGATCAAATACCATCCTAAAGAGTATCTAGGGCCTGTAGAAGGCTAGAGACCCAAGAGAGCTGTAACTTAGCTTACAGTGCCCTCTGGTGTCGTGTTGCACTAAAGCTGCGACACGATAAAAGAAACTACGGGAAACCACGTTCCCCGGTACTGACTGTCTTAAGGGCATGTCAGTTTCCCCGTAAGAAAGGAGCGAAAGCCCAGAGAAGTGCGGCAGAAGGCTGTACTTCTCTGGCAAAGTCAAGAACAAGGTTAAAAACAATAGCAAAAAGTTTAGGGGTTGCCACATGGAAGGAAAATTCCCTACAATTACGAAATCTTTCCTAACACTCGCCCCTCCCAGACTATGGACAGGGGGAACTAATCCACCCCTGGATGAGTCTGTTGTTCAGGTCGGTTAAACATTCTGGACAACCCATCAGCATTGCTATGTTGGACACCTGGCCTATGCTCAATAGTGAAGTCGAAGCCTTGTAGACTTATGGACCACCTAAGCAACTTTGGATTCTCCCCCTTCATGTTCATTAGCCACTTTAACGGCTTATGGTCAGTCTGCACAGTGAAGTGGGTCCCATAGAGGTAGGGCCTCAGCTTCCTTAGGGCCCACACAACAGAGAAACATTCTTTCTCTACCGTGGACCACCTGAGCTCTCTGTCCTTAAGCTGGCGACTAATAAAACCGATAGGGTGTTCCTTACCCTTCTCATCTACTTGTGATAGTACAGCTCCTATCCCAGTGTCAGAGGCATCCGTCTGCACGATAAAAGGTCTTTGATAATCAGGGGCCCTGAGCACAGGGGCCTGGCACAAGGAGTCTTTTAAGCCATTGAAGGCCTTCTCACACTCGTCGGTCCAAGTTACCTTCTTGGGTTTCTTCGGAGTTGTGAGGGCAGTCAGAGGAGCAGCTATGGTGCCATAGTCTGCCACAAAATTGCGGTAATACCCCGTGAGTCCTAAAAAGGCTCTCACTTGGGTTTGCGTAGTGGGGGTAGGCCAGTCTTGTACTGCTTGTACTTTACTGGGTAGAGGCTGTATCCTCCCTCCACCTACTTCATGTCCAAGGTAAACCACTGAGCCTTGTCCAATCTGGCATTTACTAGCCTTTATGGTCAAGTGGGCTTTCTGAAGAGCCTGGAGCACAATCCTGAGGTGTTTCACATGGTCTTCCCAGGTGGCACTGAAAACTGCTATATCGTCCAGATATGCAAGGCAGAATTCGTCCAACCCATTCAACACATGATTCACAAGCCTCTGGAAAGTGGCAGGTGCATTCTTCAACCCGAACGGCATTACCCGGAATTGGTAAAGGCCGTCTGGAGTAGAAAATGCTGTCTTCTCCTTGGCATGTTCTGCTAAAGCTATTTGCCAATAGCCAGCAGTGAGGTCAAACGTGCTGAGGTACTTGGAGGCACCCAAAGTATCCACCAGCTCATCTGTTCGAGGCAAGGGGTGTGCATCTGTCTTGGTGACAGCATTCAGAGCCCTGTAATCCACGCAGAACCTCAATTCAGAAGTGCCTGCCTTTGGAACCAACACCACAGGACTGGACCAAGGACTACTAGAGGGTTCAATCACCCCAAGATCTAACATCTTGTTGACCTCGGTCTTAATATAAGACCGTACTTTATCTGACATCCTGTATCCCCTACTTTTGGTAGGTACACTGTCTCCCGATCCAATTCCATGGATACGGCTGGCCCCGATCCAATTCCATGGATACGGCTGGCCCCGCCTCTAATACCATGGTTCTGGCTGGCCCCACCTCCAATTCCATGGATACGGCTGCCCCGCCTCCAATACCATGGTTTTGGCTGGCCCCGCCTCCACTACCATGGTTTTGGCTGGCCCTGCCTCCAATACCATGGTTTTGAATGGCCCTGCCTCCAATTCCATGGATAGGGCTGGCCCCGCCTCCAATACCATGGTTTTCGCTGGCCCTGCCTCCAATAACATGGTTTTGGCTTGCCCTGCCTCCAATACCATGCTTTGGCTGGCCCTGCCTCCACTTCCATGGTTTTCGCTGGCCCAGCCTCCAATACAATGGTTTTGGCTGGCCCTGCCTCCAATTCCATGGTTTTGGCTGGCCCTGCCTCCAATACCATGCTTTGGCTGGCCCTGCCTCCAATACCATGGTTTTGGATGGCCCCACCCCAATACCATGGTTTTGAATGGCCCCGGCTCCAATTCCATGGATACGGCTGGCCCCGCCTCCAATACATGGTTTTGGCTGGTCCCGCCTCCAATACCATGGTTTTGGCTGGCCCCGCCTCCAGTACCATGGTTTTGGCTGGTCCCGCCTCCAATACCATGGTTTTGGCTGGCCCTGCCTCCAGTTCCATGGATACAGCTGGCCCCGCCTCCAATACCATGGTTTTGGCTCACCCTTCCTCCAATACCATGGTTTTGGATGGCCCCACCTCCAATTCCATGGATACGGCTGGCTCCGCCTCCAATACCGTGGTTTTGCCTGGCCCCACCTCCAATACCATGGTTTTGGCTGGCACCGCCTCCAATAAAATGGTTTTTGCTGGCCCTGCCTCCAATACCATAGTTTTGGCTGGTCCCGCCTCCAATACCATGGTTTTGGCTGGCCCTGCCTCCAATAGCATGGTTTTGGCTGGCCCCGCCTCCAATTCCATGGATTCGGCTGGCCCCGCCTCCAATTCCATGGATACGGCTGGCCCCCGCCTCCAATACCATGGTTTTGGCTGGTCCCGCCTCCAATACCATGATTTTGGCTGGCCCCGCCTCCAATACCATGGTTTTGGCTGGCCCCGCCTCAAATAGCATGGTTTTGAATTGCCCGCCTCCAATTCCATGGATACAGCTGGCCCTGCCTCCAATATCATGGTTTTGGCTGGTCCCGCTACCAATACCATGGTTTTGGCTGCTCCCGCTACCAATAGCATGGTTTTGGCTGGCCCTGCCTCCAATACCATGGTTTTGGCTGGCCCCGCTTCCAATTCCATGGATACGGCTGGGCCCGCCTCCAATACCATGCTTTGGCTGGCCCTGCCTCCAATTCCATGGATACGGTTGGCCCCGCCTCGAATACCCTGGTTTTGCCAGGCCGCGCCTCCAATACCATGGTTTTGGCTGGCCCCGCCTCCAATACCATGGTTTTGAATGGCCCCGCCTCCAATTCCATGGATACGGCTGGCCCCGCCTCCAATACCATGGTTTTGGCTGGCCCCGATCCAATTCCATGGATACGGCTGGCCCCGATCCAATTCCATGGATACGGCTGGCCCCGCCTCTAATACCATGGTTCTGGCTGGCCCCACCTCCAATTCCATGGATACGGCTGCCCCGCCTCCAATACCATGGTTTTGGCTGGCCCCGCCTCCACT
This sequence comes from Ambystoma mexicanum, assembly GCF_040938575.1. Taxonomy (NCBI): domain Eukaryota; kingdom Metazoa; phylum Chordata; class Amphibia; order Caudata; family Ambystomatidae; genus Ambystoma; species Ambystoma mexicanum. Next base: position 932,430,124 of record NC_090923.1, read on the forward strand.
ACCATGGTTTTGGCTGGCCCTGCCTCCAATACCATGGTTTTGAATGGCCCTGCCTCCAATTCCATGGATAGGGCTGGCCCCGCCTCCAATACCATGGTTTTCGCTGGCCCTGCCTCCAATAACATGGTTTTGGCTTGCCCTGCCTCCAATACCATGCTTTGGCTGGCCCTGCCTCCACTTCCATGGTTTTCGCTGGCCCAGCCTCCAATACAATGGTTTTGGCTGGCCCTGCCTCCAATTCCATGGTTTTGGCTGGCCCTGCCTCCAATACCATGCTTTGGCTGGCCCTGCCTCCAATACCATGGTTTTGGATGGCCCCACCCCAATACCATGGTTTTGAATGGCCCCGGCTCCAATTCCATGGATACGGCTGGCCCCGCCTCCAATACATGGTTTTGGCTGGTCCCGCCTCCAATACCATGGTTTTGGCTGGCCCCGCCTCCAGTACCATGGTTTTGGCTGGTCCCGCCTCCAATACCATGGTTTTGGCTGGCCCTGCCTCCAGTTCCATGGATACAGCTGGCCCCGCCTCCAATACCATGGTTTTGGCTCACCCTTCCTCCAATACCATGGTTTTGGATGGCCCCACCTCCAATTCCATGGATACGGCTGGCTCCGCCTCCAATACCGTGGTTTTGCCTGGCCCCACCTCCAATACCATGGTTTTGGCTGGCACCGCCTCCAATAAAATGGTTTTTGCTGGCCCCGCCTCCAATACCATAGTTTTGGCTGGTCCCGCCTCCAATACCATGGTTTTGGCTGGCCCTGCCTCCAATACCATGGTTTTGGCTGGCCCCGCCTCCAATTCCATGGATTCGGCTGGCCCCGCCTCCAATTCCATGGATACGGCTGGCCCCCGCCTCCAATACCATGGTTTTGGCTGGTCCCGCCTCCAATACCATGATTTTGGCTGGCCCCGCCTCCAATACCATGGTTTTGGCTGGCCCCGCCTCAAATAGCATGGTTTTGAATTGCCCGCCTCCAATTCCATGGATACAGCTGGCCCTGCCTCCAATATCATGGTTTTGGCTGGTCCCGCTACCAATACCATGGTTTTGGCTGCTCCCGCTACCAATAGCATGGTTTTGGCTGGCCCTGCCTCCAATACCATGGTTTTGGCTGGCCCCGCTTCCAATTCCATGGATACGGCTGGGCCCGCCTCCAATACCATGGTTTTGGCTGGTCCCGCCTCCAATACCCTGGTTTTGAATGGCCCTGCCTCCAATTCCATGGATACGGTTGCCCCGCCTCCAATACCATGGTTCCGGATGGTCCCGCCTCCAATACCATGGTTTTGGTTGGCCCCGCCTCCAATACCATGGTTTTGGTTGGCCCCGCCTCCAATACCACGGTTCTGGCTGGTCCCGCCTCCAATACCATGGTTTTGATTGGCTCCGCCTCCAATACCTTGGATTTGGCTGGCCCGCCTCCAATTACATGGATACGACTGGCCCCGCCTCCAATACCATGGATAAGGCTGGCCCCGCCTCCAATACCATGGTTTTGGCTGGCCCCGTCTCCAATACCATGGTTTTGAATGGCCCCGCCTCCAATTCCATGGATACGGCTGGCCCGGCCTCCAATACCATGGTTTTGGCTGGTCCCACCTCCAATACCATGGTTTTGGCTGGCCCTGCCTCCAATACCATGGTTTTGGCTGGCCCCGCCTCCAATTCCATGGATACGGCTGGCCTCGCCTCCAATTTCATAGATACGGCTAGCCCCGCCTCCAATACCATGGTTTTGGCTGGTCCCGCCTCCAATAACATGGTTTTCGCTGGCCCTGCCTCCAATACCATAGTTTTGGCTGGTCCCGCCTCCAATACCATGGTTTTGGCTGGTCCCGCCTCCAATACCATGGTTTTGGCTGGCCCTGCCTCCAATTCCATGCATACGGCTGGCCCCGCCTCCAATACCATGGTTTTGGCTGGTCCCGCCTCCAATACCATGGTTTTGAATGGCCCTGCCTCCAATTCCATGGATACAGCTGGCCCTGCCTCCAATACCATGGTTTTGGCTGGTCCCAATACCAATACCATGGTTTTGGCTGGTCCCGCTACCAATACCATGGATACGGCTGGGCCCGCCTCCAATTCCATGGATAGGGCTGGGCCCGCCTCCAATACCATGGTTTTGGCTGGTCCCGCCTCCAATACCATGGTTTTGAATGGCCCCGCCTCCAATTCCATGGATACGGTTGGCCCCGCCTCCAACACCATGGTTCTGGCTGGTCCCGCCTCCAATACCATGGTTTTGGCTGGCTCCGCCTCCAAATCCATGGATATGGCTGCCCCGCCTCCAATACCATGGTTTTGGCTGGCCCCGCCTCCAATTCCATGGATACAGCTGCTCTGCCTCCAATACCATGGTTTTGGCTGGCCCCGCCTCCAATACCATGCTTTGGCTGGCCCCGCCTCCAATTCCATGGTTTTGGCTGGCCCCGCCTCCAATACCATTCTTTGGCTGGCCCGCCTCCAATTCCATGGTTTTGGCTGGCCCCACCTCCAATACCATGGATACGGCTGGCCCCGTCTCCAATTCCATGGTTTTGGTTCGCTCCGCCTCCAATACCGTGGTTTTGGCTGGCCCTGCCTCCAATTCCATGGATACAGCTGGCCCCGCCTCCAATACCATGGTTTTGGCTGGCCCTGCCTCCAATACCATGGTTTTGGCTGGCCCCGTCTCCAATACCATGGTTTTGAATGGCCCTGCCTCCAATTCCATGGATATGGCTGGCCCCGCCTCCAATACATGGTTTTGGCTGGTCCCGCCTCCAATACCATGGTTTTGGCTGGCCCGATCCAATTTCATGGATACGGCTGGCACCGCCTCCAATACCATGGTTTTTGCTGGCCCCGTCTCCAATACCATGGTTTTGAATGGCCCCGCCTCCAATTCCATGGATACGGCTGGCCCCGCCTCCAATACCATGGATTTGGCTGGTCCCGCCTCCAATACCATGGATACGGCTGGCCCCGTCTCCAATTCCATGGTTTTGAATGGCCCCGCCTCCAATTCCATGGATACGGCTGGCCCAGCCTCCAATACCATGGTTTTGGCTGGTCCCACCTCCAATACCATAGTTTTGGCTGGCCCTGCCTCCAATACCATGGGTTTGGCTGGCCCCGCCTCCAATACCATGGATACGGCTGGCCTCGCCTCCAATTCCATGGATACGGCTAGCCCCGCCTCCAATACCATGGTTTTGGCTGGTCCCGACTCCAATAACATGGTTTTCGCTGGCCCTGCCTCCAATACCATGGTTTTGAATGGCCCCGCCTCCACTTCCATGGTTTTGGCTGGCCCAGCCTCCAATACCATGGTTTTGGCTGGCCCCGCCTCCAATTCCATGGTTTTGGCTGGCCCCGCCTCCAATACCATGCTTTGGCTGGCCCCGCCTCCAATACCATGGTTTTGGATGGCCCCACCCCAATACCATGGTTTTGGCTGGTCCCGCCTCCAATACCATGGTTTTGGCTGGCCCTGATCCAATTTCATGGATACGGCTGGCCCCGCCTCCAGTACCATGGTTTTGGCTGGTCCCGCCTCCAATACCATGGTTTTGGCTGGCCCTGCCTCCAATTCCATGGATACAGCTGGCCCCGCCTCCAATACCATGGTTTTGGCTGGCCCTGCCTCAAATACCATGGTTTTGACTGGCCCCGCCTCCAATACCATGGTTTTGGCTGGCCCCGCCTCCAATATCATGCTTTGGCTGGCCCCACCTCCAATTCCATGGTTTTGGCTGGCCCCGCCTCTAATTCCATGGTTTTGGCTGGCCCCGCCTCCAATACCATGGATAAGGCTGGCCCCGCCTCCAATACCATGGTTTTGGCTGGCCCCGTCTCCAATACCATGGTTTTGAATGGCCCCGCCTCCAATTCCATGGATACGGCTGGCCCCGCCTCCAATACCATGGATTTGGCTGGTCCCGCCTCCAATACCATGGTTTTGGCTCACCCTGCCTCCAATACCATGGTTTTGGATGGCCCCACCTCCAATTCCATGGATACGGCTGGCTCTGCCTCCAATACCATGGTTTTGCCTGGCCCCACCTCCAATACCATGGTTTTGGCTGGCACCGCCTCCAATAAAATGGTTTTTGCTGGCCCCCCCTCCAATACCATGGTTTTGGCTGGCCCCGATCCAATTTCATGGATACGGCGGCCCCGCCTCCAGTACCATAGTTTTGGCTGGTACCGCCTCCAATACCATGGTTTTGGCTGGCCCTGCCTCCAATTCCATGGATACAGCTGGCCCCGCCTCCAATACCATGGTTTTGGCTGGCCCTGCCTCCAATACCATGGTTTTGGCTGGCCCCGCCTCCAATACCATGGTTTTGGCTGGCCCCGCCTCCAATATCATGCTTTGGCTGGCCCCACCTCCAATTCCATGGTTTTGGCTGGCCCCGCCTCTAATTCCATGGTGTTGGCTGGCCCCGCCTCCAATACCATGGATAAGGCTGGCCCCGCCTCCAATACCATGGTTTTGGCTGGCCCCCGTCTCCAATACCATGGTTTTGAATGGCCCTGCCTCCAATTCCATGGATATGGCTGGCCCCGCCTCCAATACATGGTTTTGGCTGGTCCCGCCTCCAATACCATGGTTTTGGCTGGCCCGATCCAATATCATGGATACGGCTGGCCCCGCCTCCAGTAACATGGTTTTGGCTGGCCCCGTCTCCAATACCATGGTTTTGAATGGCCCCGCCTCCAATTCCATGGATACGGCTGGCCCCGCCTCCAATACCATGGATTTGGCTGGTCCCGCCTCCAATACCATGGTTTTGGCTCACCCTGCCTCCAATACCATGGTTTTGGATGGCCCCACCTCCAATTCCATGGATACGGCTGGCTCCGCCTCCAATACCATGATTTTGCCTGGCCCCACCTCCAATACCATGGTTTTGGCTGGCACCGCCTCCAATAAAATGGTTTTTGCTGGCCCCCCCTCCAATACCATGGTTTTGGCTGGCCCCGATCCAATTTCATGGATACGGCGGCCCCGCCTCCAGTACCATAGTTTTGGCTGGTACCGCCTCCAATACCATGGTTTTGGCTGGCCCTGCCTCCAATTCCATGGATACAGCTGGCCCCGCCTCCAATACCATGGTTTTGGCTGGCCCTGCCTCCAATACCATGGTTTTGGCTGGCCCCGCCTCCAATACCATGGTTTTGGCTGGCCCCGCCTCCAATATCATGCTTTGGCTGGCCCCACCTCCAATTCCATGGTTTTGGCTGGCCCCGCCTCTAATTCCATGGTGTTGGCTGGCCCCGCCTCCAATACATGGATAAGGCTGGCCCCATCTCCAATACCATGGTTTTGAATGGCCCTGCCTCCAATTCCATGGATATGGCTGGCCCCGCCTCCAATACATGGTTTTGGCTGGTCCCGCCTCCAATACCATGGTTTTGGCTGGCCCGATCCAATTTCATGGATACGGCTGGCCCCGCCTCCAGTAACATGGTTTTGGCTGGCCCCGTCTCCAATACCATGGTTTTGAATGGCCCCGCCTCCAATTCCACGGATACGGCTAGCCCCGCCTCCAATACCATGGATTTGGCTGGTCCCGCCTCCAATACCATGGTTTTGGCTCACCCTGCCTCCAATACCATGGTTTTGGATGGCCCCACCTCCAATTCCATGGATACGGCTGGCTCCGCCTCCAATACCATGATTTTGCCTGGCCCCACCTCCAATACCATGGTTTTGGCTGGCACCGCCTCCAATAAAATGGTTTTTGCTGGCCCCGCCTCCAATACCATAGTTTTGGCTGGTCCCACCTCCAATACCATGGTTTTGGCTGGCCCTGCCTCCAATACCATGGTTTTGGCTGGCCCCGCCTCCAATTCCATGGATACGGCTGGCCCCGCCTCCAATTCCATGGATACGGCTGGCCCCTGCCTCCAATACCATGATTTTGGCTGGCCCCGCCTCCAATACCATGGTTTTGGCTGGCACCGCCTCAAATAGCATGGTTTTGAATTGCCCGCCTCCAATTCCATGGATACAGCTGGCCCTGCCTCCAATATCATGGTTTTGGCTGGTCCCGCTACCAATACCATGGTTTTGGCTGCTCCCACTACCAATAGCATGGTTTTGGCTGGCCCTGCCTCCAATACCATGGTTTTGGCTGGCCCCGCTTCCAATTCCATGGATACGGCTGGGCCCGCCTCCAATACCATGGTTTTAGCTGGTCCCGCCTCCAATACCATGGTTTTGGTTGGCCCCGCCTCCAATACCACGGTTCTGGCTGGTCCCGCCTCCAATACCATGGTTTTGGTTGGCTCCGCCTCCAATACCTTGGATTTGGCTGGCCCGCCTCCAATACCTTGGATTTGGCTGGCCCGCCTCCAATTACATGGATACGACTGGCCCCGCCTCCAATACCATGGATAAGGCTGGCCCCGCCTCCAATACCATGGTTTTGGCTGGCCCCGTCTCCAATACCATGGTTTTGAATGGCCCCGCCTCCAATTCCATGGATACGGCTGGCCCCGCCTCCAATACCATGGTTTTGGCTGGTCCCACCTCCAATACCATGGTTTTGGCTGGCCCTGCCTCCAATACCATGGTTTTGGCTGGCCCCGCCTCCAATTCCATGGATACGGCTGGCCCCGCCTCCAATTCCATGGATACGGCTGGCCCCGCCTCCAATACCATGGTTTTAGCTGGTCCCGACTCCAATAACATGGTTTTCGCTGGCCCTGCCTCCAATACCATAGTTTTGGCTGGTCCCGCCTCCACTACCATGGTTTTTGCTGGCCCCGCCTCCAATACCATGGTTTTGCCTGGCCCTGCCTCCAATTCCATGCATACGGCTGGCCCCGCCTCCAATACCATGGTTTTGGCTGGTCCTGCCTCCAATACCATGGTTTTGGCTGGCCACGCCTCCAATACCATGGTTTTGGCTGGTCCCGCCTCCAATACTATGGTTTTGAATGGCCCTGCCTCCAATTCCATGGATACAGCTGGCCCTGCCTCCAATACCATGGTTTTGGCTGGTCCCGCTACCAATACCATGGTTTTGGCTGGTCCCGCTACCAATACTATGGATACGTCTGGGCCCGCCTCCAATTCCATGGATACGGCTGGGCCCGCCTCCAATACCATGGTTTTGGCTGGTTCCGCCTCCAATACCATGGTTTTGAATGTCCCCGCCTCCAATTCCATGGATACGGTTGGCCCCGCCTCCAACACCATGGTTCTGGCTGGTCCCGCCTCCAATACCATGGTTTTGGCTGGCTCCGCCTCCAATTCCATGGATATGGCTGCCCCGCCTCCAATACCATTGTTCTGGCTGGTCCTGCCTCCAATACCATGGTTTTGGCTGGCCCCGCCTCCAATTCCATGGATACAGCTGCTCTGCCTCCAATACCATGGTTTTGGCTGGCCCCGCCTCCAATACCATGCTTTGGCTGGCCCCGCCTCCAATTGCATGGTTTTGGCTGGCCCCGCCTCCAATAACATGCTTTGGCTGGCCCGCCTCCAATTCCATGGTTTTGGCTGGCCCCACCTCCAATACCATGGATACGGCTGGCCCCGTCTCCAATTCCATGGTTTTGGTTCGCTCTGCCTCCAATACCGTGGATTTGGCTGGCCCCGCCTCCAATACCATGGTTTTGGCTGGCCCTGCATCCAATTCCATGCTTTGGCTGGCCCCGCCTCCAATACCATGGATACGGCTGGCCCCGACCCAATACCATGGTTTTGGCTGGCCCCGCCTCCAATACCATGGTTTTGGCTGGCCCAGCCTCCAATTCCATGGATACGGCTGGCACCGCCTCCAATACCATGGTTTTGGCTGGCCCCGCTTCCAATTCCATGGATACGGCTGGGCCCGCCTCCAATACCATGGTTTTGGCTGGTCCCGCCTCCAATACCCTGGTTTTGAATGGCCCTGCCTCCAATTCCATGGATACGGTTGCCCTGCCTCCAATACCATGGTTCCGGCTGGTCCCGCCTCCAATACCATGGTTTTGGTTGGCCCCGCCTCCAATACCACGGTTCTGGCTGGTCCCGCCTCCAATACCATGGTTTTGGTTGGCTCCGCCTCCAATACCTTGGATTTGGCTGGCCCGCCTCCAATTACATGGATACGACTGGCCCCGCCTCCAATACCATGGATAAGGCTGGCCCCGCCTCCAATACCATGGTTTTGGCTGGCCCGTCTCCAATACCATGGTTTTGAATGGCCCCGCCTCCAATTCCATGGATACGGCTGGCCCCGCCTCCAATACCATGGTTTTGGCTGGTCCCACCTCCAATACCATGGTTTTGGCTGGCCCTGCCTCCAATACCATGGTTTTGGCTGGCCCCGGCTCCAATTCCATGGATACGGCTGGCCCCGCCTCCAATTCCATGGATACGGCTGGCCCCGCCTCCAATACCATGGTTTTAGCTGGTCCTGACTCCAATAACATGGTTTTCGCTGGCCCTGCCTCCAATACCATAGTTTTGGCTGGTCCCGCCTCCACTACCATGGTTTTTGCTGGCCCCGCCTCCAATACCATGGTTTTGGCTGGCCCTGCCTCCAATTCCATGCATACGGCTGGCCCCGCCTCCAATACCATGGTTTTGGCTGGTCCCGCCTCCAATACCATGGTTTTGGCTGGCCACGCCTCCAATACCATGGTTTTGGCTGGTCCCGCCTCCAATACCATGGTTTTGAATGGCCCTGCCTCCAATTCCATGGATACAGCTGGCCCTGCCTCCAATACCATGGTTTTGGCTGGTCCTGCTACCAATACCATGGTTTTGGCTGGTCCCGCTACCAATACCATGGATACGTCTGGGCCCGCCTCCAATTCCATGGATACGGCTGGGCCCGCCTCCAATACCATGGTTTTGGCTGGTCCCGCCTCCAATACCATGGTTTTGAATGTCCCCGCCTCCAATTCCATGGATACGGTTGGCCCCGCCTTCAACACCATGGTTCTGGCTGGTTCCGCCTCCAATACCATGGTTTTGGCTGGCTCCGCCTCCAATTCCATGGATATGGCTGCCCCGCCTCCAATACCATTGTTCTGGCTGGTCCCGCCTCCAATACCATGGTTTTGGCTGGCCCCGCCTCCAATTCCATGGATACAGCTGCTCTGCCTCCAATACCATGGTTTTGGCTGGCCCCGCCTCCAATACCATGCTTTGGCTGGCCCTGCCTCCAATTGCATGGTTTTGGCTGGCCCCGCCTCCAATACCATGCTTTGGCTGGCCCGCCTCCAATTCCATGGTTTTGGCTGGCCCCACCTCCAATACCATGGATACGGCTGGCCCCGTCTCCAATTCCATGGTTTTGGTTTGCTCTGCCTCCAATACCGTGGATTTGGCTGGCCCCGCCTCCAATACCATGGTTTTGGCTGGCCCTGCATCCAATTCCATGCTTTGGCTGGCCCCGCCTCCAATACCATGGATACGGCTGGCCCCGACCCAATACCATGGTTTTGGCTGGCCCCGCCTCCAATACCATGGTTTTGGCTGGCCCAGCCTCCAATTCCATGGATACGGCTGGCACCGCCTCCAATACCATGGTTTTGGCTGGCCCCGCCTCCAATACCATGGTTTTGGCTGGCCCCCGCCTCCAATACCATGCTTTGGCTGTCCCCAACTGCAAAACCATGGATACAGCTGGCCCCGCCTCCAATTCTGGCCCCGCCTCCAATTCCATGGTTTTGGTTGGCTCTGCCTCCAATACCATGGTTTTGGCTGGCCCCGCCTCCAATTACATGGATACGACTGACCCCGCCTCCAATACCATGGATAAGGCTGGCCCCGCCTCCAATACCATGGTTTTGGCTGGCCCCGCCTCCAATACCATAGTTTTGAATTGCCCGCCTCCAATTCCATGGATACAGCTGGCCCTGCCTCCAATATCATGATTTTTGGCTGGTCCCGCTACCAATACCATGGTTTTGGCTGGTCCCGCCTCCAATACCATGGTTTTGGCTGGCCCTGCCTCCAATACCATGGTTTTGGCTGGCCCCGCCTCCAATTCTATGGATACGACTGGCCCCGCCTCCAATTCCATGGATACGGCTGGCACCACCTCCAATACCATGGATAAGGCTGGCCCCGCCTCCAATACCATGGTTTTGGCTGGCCCCGCCTCCAATACCATAGTTTTGAATTGCCCGCCTCCAATTCCATGGATACAGCTGGCCCTGCCTCCAATATCATGATTTTTGGCTGGTCCCGCTACCAATACCATGGTTTTGGCTGGTCCCGCCTCCAATACCATGGTTTTGGCTGGTCCCGCCTCCAATTACATGGATACGACTGACCCCGCCTCCAATACCATGGATAAGGCTGGCCCCGCCTCCAATACCATGGTTTTGGCTGGCCCCGCCTCCAATACCATAGTTTTGAATTGCCCGCCTCCAATTCCATGGATACAGCTGGCCCTGCCTCCAATATCATGATTTTTGGCTGGTCCCGCTACCAATACCATGGTTTTGGCTGGTCCCGCCTCCAATACCATGGTTTTGGCTGGTCCCGCCTCCAATACCATGATTTTGGCTGGCCCGCCTCCAATACCATGGTTTTGAATTGCCCGCCTCCAATTCCATGGATACAGCTGGCCCTGCCTCCAATATCATGGTTTTGGCTGGTCCCGCTACCAATACCATGGTTTTGGCTGGGCCCGCTACCAATACTATGGTTTTGGCTGGTCCCGCTACCAATACCATGGATACGGCTGGGCCTGCCTCCAATTCCATGGATACGGCTGGGCCCGCCTCCAATACCATGGTTTTGGCTGGTCCGCCTCCAATACCATGGTTTTGAATGGCCCCGCCTCCAATTCCATGGATACGGTTGGCCCCGCCTCCAACACCATGGTTCTGTCTGGTCCCGCCTCCAATACCATGGTTTTGGCTGGCTCCGCCTCCAATTCCATGGATATGGCTGCCCCGCCTACAATACCATGGTTCTGGCTGGTCCTGCCTCAATACCATGCTTTGGCTGGCCCCGCCTTCAATACCATGGTTTTGGCTGGCCCCACCTCCAATTGCATGGATACGGCTGGCCCCGCCTCCAATACCATGGTTTTGGCTGGTCGAGCCTCCATTACCATGGGTTTGGCTGGCCATGCCTCCAATACCATGGTTTTGGCTGGCCCCGCCTCCATTTCCATGGATACTGCTGGCCCCGCCTCCAATACCATGGTTTTGGCTGGCCCCGGCCCCAATACCATGGTTTTGGCTGGCCCCGTCTCCAATACCATGCTTTGGCTGGCCCCGCCTTCAATACCATGGTTTTGGCTGGTCCCACCTCCAATTCCATGGATACGGCTGGCCCCGCCCCCAATACCATGGTTTAGGCTGGTCCCGCCTCCATTACCATGGTTTTGGCTGGCCCCGCCTCCAATACCATACTTTGGCTGGCCTCGCCTCCAAAACCATTGATACGGCTGGCCCCGCCTCCAATTCCATGGTTTTGGTTGGCTCTGCCTCCAATACCATGGTTTTGGCTGGCCCCGCCTCCAATTACATGGATACGACTGACCCCGCCTCCGATTCCTTGGTTTTGGTTGGCTCCGCCTCCAATACCATGGTTTTGGCTGGCCCTACATCCAATTCCATGGATACGGCTGGCCCCGCATCCAGTTCCATGGAATCGGCTGGCCCCGCCTCCAATACCATGAATAAGGCTGGCCCTGCCTCCAATACCATGGTTTTGAATGGCCCCACCTCCAATTGCATGGATACGGCTGGCCCCGCCTCCAATACCATGGTTTTGGCTGGTCCAGCCTCCATTACCATGGGTTTGGCTGGCCCTGCCTCCAATACCATGGTTTTGGCTGGCCCCGCCTCCATTTCCATGGATACTGCTGGCCCCGCCTCCAATACCATGGTTTTGGCTGGCCCCGGCCCCAATACCATGGTTTTGTCTCGCCCCGCCTCCAATACCATGCTTTGGCTGGCCCCGCCTCCAATTCCATGGTTTTGGCTGGCCCCGCCTCCAATACAATGGTTTTGTCTGGTCCCGCCACCAATACCCTGGTTTTGGCTGGCCCCGCCTCCAATACCATGGTTTTAGCTGGCCCCGCCTCCAATACCATAGTTTTGTCTGATCCTGCCTCCAATACCATGGTTTTGGCTGGCCCCGCCTCCAATACCATGGTTTTGGCTGGCCCCGCCTCCAAAACCATGGTTTTGGATGGCCCCACCTCCAATACCATGCTTTGGCTGGCCTCGCCTCCAATTCCATGGTTTTGGCTGGCCCCGCCTCCAATTCCATGGTTTTGTCTGGTCCCGCCTCCGATACCATGGTTTTGGCTGGCCCTGCCTCCAATTCCATGGATAGTCTGGCCCTGCCTCCAATACCAAGGTTTTGGGTGGCCCTGCCTCCAATACCATGGTTTTGGCTGGCCCTGCCTCCAATACCATGCATTGGCAGGCCCCGCCTCCAATTCCATGGTTTTGGCTGGCCCTGCCTCAATACCATGCTTTGGCTGGCCCCGCCTTCAATACCATGGTTTTGGCTGGCCCCGCCTCCAATTCCATGGATACAGCTGGCTTCTCCCCCAATACCATGGTTTAGGCTGGTCCCGCCTCCATTACCATGGTTTTGGCTGGCCCTGCCTCCAATACCATACTTTGGCTGGCCCCACCTCCAAAACCATTGATACGGCTGGCCCTGCCTCCAATTCCATGGTTTTGGTTGCCTCCGCCTTCAATACCATGGTTTTGGCTGGCCCCGCCTCCAATTACATGGATACGACTGGCCCTGCCTCCAATACCATGGATAAGGCTGGCCCCACCTCCAATACCATGGTTTTGGCTGGCCCCGTCTCAAATACCATGGTTTTGAATGGCCCTGCCTCCAATTCCATGGATACAGCTGGCCCCGCCTCCAATACCATGGTTTTGGCTGGTCCCGCCTCCAATAACATGGTTTTCGCTGGCCCCGCCTCCAATACCATGGTTTTGGCTGGTCCCGCCTCCAATACCATGGTTTTCGCTGGCCCCGCCTCCAATAACATGGTTTTCGCTGGCCCCGCCTCCAATACCATAGTTTTGGCTAGTCCCGCATGCAATACCATGGTTTTGGCTGGCCCTGCCTCCAATTCCATGGATACGGCTGGCCCCGCCTCCAATACCATGGTTTTGTCTGGTCCTGCCTCCAATTCCATGGTTTTGTCTGGTCCCGCCTCCTGGCCATGGTTTTGGCTAGCCCTGCCTCCAATTCCATGGATACGGCTGGCCCTGCCTCCAATACCATGGTTTTGGCTGGCCCTGCCTCAAATACCATGCTTTGGCTGGCCCCGCCTTCAATACCATGGTTTTGGTTGGCTCCGCCTCCAATTCTATGGTTTTGGTTGGCTCAGCCTCCAATACCATGGTTTTGGCTGGCCCCGCCTCCAATTACATGGATACGACTGGCCCCGCCTCCAATACGATGGATAAGGCTGGCCCCGCCTCCAATACCATGGTTTTGGCTGGCCCCGTCTCAAATACCATGGTTTTGAATGGCCCTGCCTCCAATTACATGGCTACGACTGGCCCCGCCTCCAATACGATGGATAAGGCTGGCCCCGCCTCCAATACCATGGTTTTGGCTGGCCCCGTCTCAAATACCATGGTTTTGGCTGGCCCCGCCTCCAATTCCATGGATACAGCTGCTCTGCCTCCAATGCCATGGTTTTGGCTGGCCCCGCCTCCAATACCATGCTTTGGCTGGCCCCGCCTCCAATTCCATGGTTTTGGCTGGCCCCACCTCCAATACCATGCTTCGGCTGGCCCCGTCTCCAATTCCATGGTTTTAGCTGGCCTCGCCTCCAATTCCATGGATACGGCTGGCACCGCCTCCAATACCATGGTTTTGGCTGGCCCCGCCTCCAATACCATGGTTTTGGCTGGCCCCCACCTCCAATACCATGCTTTGGCTGACCCCGCCTCCAATTCCATGGTTTTGGCTGGCGCCGCCTCCAATACCATGCTTTGGCTGGCCCTGCCTCCAATTCCATGGTTTTGGCTGGCCCTGCCTCCAATTCCATGGTTTTGGCTGGCCCGCCTCCAATCCTAGGGTTTGTTCTGGTCCCACCTCCAATACCATGGTTTTGGCTGGCCCTGCCTCCAATTCCATGGATGTTAAGACGGATTTCTGAACTCTGTCCTGGTGGCGCAGAAGTTCAGAAGGCCAACCTAATTACTTGGAACAGGGTAACCTCTGGACAAGCCAGACCAATCAAGGTAGCGATCGCGGCGGTCAAGACTAGGTCTCAAGAGGGGTGAGGGTGACTGAAAGCCCGCAGTGAGCACACAAAGCAAGAGCGCTGACAAACTACTCCAAACAGTTGTTATATCAAAAATAGATACACATTTATTTTAAGGCCTTTAAAATAATGACCGTAGCGAGAAAATCACAATATCACAATATTAAACCAACACATACCATATCAACACAATATATATACAAATACACAGTCGCAAGCGTTTAAAGCACGAAATATGTAGTCCACCTGCCAGGGAAGGAAAACAGGCAGTGCGATAATGCTTTCGACTCAGTTCGCCTTCATAGGCACCTAACTAGATGGAAGTCCGAGCCCTGCGAAGAGTGGAGCCTTGTGCTCAAAGTACCTGCCACGCCGGTGCCGACGGGCACAAGGGGAAGCTCTTTGGAGGAAGTCAGGCGGTTCACGTTAGTGCACAGCAGAAGAAGAACAGGTTCCGCAACTCAAGCGCAGCCTCCACAGCGGGCAGAAGCAGAGCGCGAGCGCGGCAAAAGGGTGCTGTTTTTACACAGCAGGGAAAAGCAATGGGATACTGCAGGAGGGCGACCAGATCCTAGATATACTACTCACCGGTCCCCGAAGCAAGCAGACCCAGGCTTCTCCACGATAGTTTCAGCAGCTGGCAGGTTCAGAAGAGCAGGGAACGCTTTGTAGTCGTGTAGAGCAAAAAGACGTCCCAATCGACGAAACCGGCACAGGTTTGTTGCCGCACAGGACAACGGAGCGGCCGTGTGTATTCGAGCCAAATGAACCCTCCTCCCTTCAGACCTGGGGACGCCAAGCGTACGAAGCGTGGGAGAGGGACAAGGACTCGCAATACAACACAACCTGGCGGCGGTTGCAGAGCCAAACTCCTTAGTAAGCTGGTCAGTCAACTGGATGGCCCAGAGACGCTTCCGAAGGCTTACTTGGCAGGGGATGGTTGAAGATGCCGGGAATAGCTGTTCCTGCTATTCCAAAGGTCGAAGCACCAGTACAGGCCTTCTGGTTCGATCAAAGGAGGACAGGGGCTCTCCGGACGACAGCAGTGCAAAGGAGGATTCCTTCAGCGGGTCACCAGCGATTCCTCGGTCCAGCCTCGTAGTTGCAGGATACTTGGCTCCTGTATTCCTTCGTTCGTGAGAACTCAGGAGATCGACATGGTAGTGGTGTTTCCAGCCCCCTCTTATCCACGGTTCCCTTCGCGCCAAAACGGAGGGGAGCCAATGGGAGATCCGCTCATCAAAACACATACCATACGTGGACCAATCACGGACCACGGTGGTCCCAGGCATTCACACCACCCTAGACTCTCTGGCACCCAGGATGTGTATTGGGACCAGACATCCCAGCCCACACCCTGGAGGCACACAAACGACATGTAGAAGCCCGCGAAAGCAACCACGTTTCGCGGGAAAGTACATGCCCAAATAAGGAAGGCCCCGGGTCGCCGGACCTGGGGAAGGTGAAGGGAGCAAGACGGACAGTGGACAGGACAAAGGAGCCTCGCGGCCTGGCCATTTTGGGAGCCAGGCCACCATTTTGGGTTCAGTGCAAAAACGTGCTCAGAACGCCAAAAGGAGCTCAAAATAAACAAAACGATCGCTGCCACCATTCCAGTCCCTGAATGACTTGCACCGATCAAATACCATCCTAAAGAGTATCTAGGGCCTGTAGAAGGCTAGAGACCCAAGAGAGCTGTAACTTAGCTTACAGTGCCCTCTGGTGTCGTGTTGCACTAAAGCTGCGACACGATAAAAGAAACTACGGGAAACCACGTTCCCCGGTACTGACTGTCTTAAGGGCATGTCAGTTTCCCCGTAAGAAAGGAGCGAAAGCCCAGAGAAGTGCGGCAGAAGGCTGTACTTCTCTGGCAAAGTCAAGAACAAGGTTAAAAACAATAGCAAAAAGTTTAGGGGTTGCCACATGGAAGGAAAATTCCCTACAATTACGAAATCTTTCCTAACACTCGCCCCTCCCAGACTATGGACAGGGGGAACTAATCCACCCCTGGATGAGTCTGTTGTTCAGGTCGGTTAAACATTCTGGACAACCCATCAGCATTGCTATGTTGGACACCTGGCCTATGCTCAATAGTGAAGTCGAAGCCTTGTAGACTTATGGACCACCTAAGCAACTTTGGATTCTCCCCCTTCATGTTCATTAGCCACTTTAACGGCTTATGGTCAGTCTGCACAGTGAAGTGGGTCCCATAGAGGTAGGGCCTCAGCTTCCTTAGGGCCCACACAACAGAGAAACATTCTTTCTCTACCGTGGACCACCTGAGCTCTCTGTCCTTAAGCTGGCGACTAATAAAACCGATAGGGTGTTCCTTACCCTTCTCATCTACTTGTGATAGTACAGCTCCTATCCCAGTGTCAGAGGCATCCGTCTGCACGATAAAAGGTCTTTGATAATCAGGGGCCCTGAGCACAGGGGCCTGGCACAAGGAGTCTTTTAAGCCATTGAAGGCCTTCTCACACTCGTCGGTCCAAGTTACCTTCTTGGGTTTCTTCGGAGTTGTGAGGGCAGTCAGAGGAGCAGCTATGGTGCCATAGTCTGCCACAAAATTGCGGTAATACCCCGTGAGTCCTAAAAAGGCTCTCACTTGGGTTTGCGTAGTGGGGGTAGGCCAGTCTTGTACTGCTTGTACTTTACTGGGTAGAGGCTGTATCCTCCCTCCACCTACTTCATGTCCAAGGTAAACCACTGAGCCTTGTCCAATCTGGCATTTACTAGCCTTTATGGTCAAGTGGGCTTTCTGAAGAGCCTGGAGCACAATCCTGAGGTGTTTCACATGGTCTTCCCAGGTGGCACTGAAAACTGCTATATCGTCCAGATATGCAAGGCAGAATTCGTCCAACCCATTCAACACATGATTCACAAGCCTCTGGAAAGTGGCAGGTGCATTCTTCAACCCGAACGGCATTACCCGGAATTGGTAAAGGCCGTCTGGAGTAGAAAATGCTGTCTTCTCCTTGGCATGTTCTGCTAAAGCTATTTGCCAATAGCCAGCAGTGAGGTCAAACGTGCTGAGGTACTTGGAGGCACCCAAAGTATCCACCAGCTCATCTGTTCGAGGCAAGGGGTGTGCATCTGTCTTGGTGACAGCATTCAGAGCCCTGTAATCCACGCAGAACCTCAATTCAGAAGTGCCTGCCTTTGGAACCAACACCACAGGACTGGACCAAGGACTACTAGAGGGTTCAATCACCCCAAGATCTAACATCTTGTTGACCTCGGTCTTAATATAAGACCGTACTTTATCTGACATCCTGTATCCCCTACTTTTGGTAGGTACACTGTCTCCCGATCCAATTCCATGGATACGGCTGGCCCCGATCCAATTCCATGGATACGGCTGGCCCCGCCTCTAATACCATGGTTCTGGCTGGCCCCACCTCCAATTCCATGGATACGGCTGCCCCGCCTCCAATACCATGGTTTTGGCTGGCCCCGCCTCCACTACCATGGTTTTGGCTGGCCCTGCCTCCAATACCATGGTTTTGAATGGCCCTGCCTCCAATTCCATGGATAGGGCTGGCCCCGCCTCCAATACCATGGTTTTCGCTGGCCCTGCCTCCAATAACATGGTTTTGGCTTGCCCTGCCTCCAATACCATGCTTTGGCTGGCCCTGCCTCCACTTCCATGGTTTTCGCTGGCCCAGCCTCCAATACAATGGTTTTGGCTGGCCCTGCCTCCAATTCCATGGTTTTGGCTGGCCCTGCCTCCAATACCATGCTTTGGCTGGCCCTGCCTCCAATACCATGGTTTTGGATGGCCCCACCCCAATACCATGGTTTTGAATGGCCCCGGCTCCAATTCCATGGATACGGCTGGCCCCGCCTCCAATACATGGTTTTGGCTGGTCCCGCCTCCAATACCATGGTTTTGGCTGGCCCCGCCTCCAGTACCATGGTTTTGGCTGGTCCCGCCTCCAATACCATGGTTTTGGCTGGCCCTGCCTCCAGTTCCATGGATACAGCTGGCCCCGCCTCCAATACCATGGTTTTGGCTCACCCTTCCTCCAATACCATGGTTTTGGATGGCCCCACCTCCAATTCCATGGATACGGCTGGCTCCGCCTCCAATACCGTGGTTTTGCCTGGCCCCACCTCCAATACCATGGTTTTGGCTGGCACCGCCTCCAATAAAATGGTTTTTGCTGGCCCTGCCTCCAATACCATAGTTTTGGCTGGTCCCGCCTCCAATACCATGGTTTTGGCTGGCCCTGCCTCCAATAGCATGGTTTTGGCTGGCCCCGCCTCCAATTCCATGGATTCGGCTGGCCCCGCCTCCAATTCCATGGATACGGCTGGCCCCCGCCTCCAATACCATGGTTTTGGCTGGTCCCGCCTCCAATACCATGATTTTGGCTGGCCCCGCCTCCAATACCATGGTTTTGGCTGGCCCCGCCTCAAATAGCATGGTTTTGAATTGCCCGCCTCCAATTCCATGGATACAGCTGGCCCTGCCTCCAATATCATGGTTTTGGCTGGTCCCGCTACCAATACCATGGTTTTGGCTGCTCCCGCTACCAATAGCATGGTTTTGGCTGGCCCTGCCTCCAATACCATGGTTTTGGCTGGCCCCGCTTCCAATTCCATGGATACGGCTGGCCCCGCCTCCAATACCATGCTTTGGCTGGCCCTGCCTCCAATTCCATGGATACGGTTGGCCCCGCCTCGAATACCCTGGTTTTGCCAGGCCGCGCCTCCAATACCATGGTTTTGGCTGGCCCCGCCTCCAATACCATGGTTTTGAATGGCCCCGCCTCCAATTCCATGGATACGGCTGGCCCCGCCTCCAATACCATGGTTTTGGCTGGCCCCGATCCAATTCCATGGATACGGCTGGCCCCGATCCAATTCCATGGATACGGCTGGCCCCGCCTCTAATACCATGGTTCTGGCTGGCCCCACCTCCAATTCCATGGATACGGCTGCCCCGCCTCCAATACCATGGTTTTGGCTGGCCCCGCCTCCACTACCATGGTTTTGGCTGGCCCTGCCTCCAATACCATGGTTTTGAATGGCCCTGCCTCCAATTCCATGGATAGGGCTGGCCCCGCCTCCAATACCATGGTTTTCGCTGGCCCTGCCTCCAATAACATGGTTTTGGCTTGCCCTGCCTCCAATACCATGCTTTGGCTGGCCCTGCCTCCACTTCCATGGTTTTCGCTGGCCCAGCCTCCAATACAATGGTTTTGGCTGGCCCTGCCTCCAATTCCATGGTTTTGGCTGGCCCTGCCTCCAATACCATGCTTTGGCTGGCCCTGCCTCCAATACCATGGTTTTGGATGGCCCCACCCCAATACCATGGTTTTGAATGGCCCCGGCTCCAATTCCATGGATACGGCTGGCCCCGCCTCCAATACATGGTTTTGGCTGGTCCCGCCTCCAATACCATGGTTTTGGCTGGCCCCGCCTCCAGTACCATGGTTTTGGCTGGTCCCGCCTCCAATACCATGGTTTTGGCTGGCCCTGCCTCCAGTTCCATGGATACAGCTGGCCCCGCCTCCAATACCATGGTTTTGGCTCACCCTTCCTCCAATACCATGGTTTTGGATGGCCCCACCTCCAATTCCATGGATACGGCTGGCTCCGCCTCCAATACCGTGGTTTTGCCTGGCCCCACCTCCAATACCATGGTTTTGGCTGGCACCGCCTCCAATAAAATGGTTTTTGCTGGCCCCGCCTCCAATACCATAGTTTTGGCTGGTCCCGCCTCCAATACCATGGTTTTGGCTGGCCCTGCCTCCAATACCATGGTTTTGGCTGGCCCCGCCTCCAATTCCATGGATTCGGCTGGCCCCGCCTCCAATTCCATGGATACGGCTGGCCCCCGCCTCCAATACCATGGTTTTGGCTGGTCCCGCCTCCAATACCATGATTTTGGCTGGCCCCGCCTCCAATACCATGGTTTTGGCTGGCCCCGCCTCAAATAGCATGGTTTTGAATTGCCCGCCTCCAATTCCATGGATACAGCTGGCCCTGCCTCCAATATCATGGTTTTGGCTGGTCCCGCTACCAATACCATGGTTTTGGCTGCTCCCGCTACCAATAGCATGGTTTTGGCTGGCCCTGCCTCCAATACCATGGTTTTGGCTGGCCCCGCTTCCAATTCCATGGATACGGCTGGGCCCGCCTCCAATACCATGGTTTTGGCTGGTCCCGCCTCCAATACCCTGGTTTTGAATGGCCCTGCCTCCAATTCCATGGATACGGTTGCCCCGCCTCCAATACCATGGTTCCGGATGGTCCCGCCTCCAATACCATGGTTTTGGTTGGCCCCGCCTCCAATACCATGGTTTTGGTTGGCCCCGCCTCCAATACCACGGTTCTGGCTGGTCCCGCCTCCAATACCATGGTTTTGATTGGCTCCGCCTCCAATACCTTGGATTTGGCTGGCCCGCCTCCAATTACATGGATACGACTGGCCCCGCCTCCAATACCATGGATAAGGCTGGCCCCGCCTCCAATACCATGGTTTTGGCTGGCCCCGTCTCCAATACCATGGTTTTGAATGGCCCCGCCTCCAATTCCATGGATACGGCTGGCCCGGCCTCCAATACCATGGTTTTGGCTGGTCCCACCTCCAATACCATGGTTTTGGCTGGCCCTGCCTCCAATACCATGGTTTTGGCTGGCCCCGCCTCCAATTCCATGGATACGGCTGGCCTCGCCTCCAATTTCATAGATACGGCTAGCCCCGCCTCCAATACCATGGTTTTGGCTGGTCCCGCCTCCAATAACATGGTTTTCGCTGGCCCTGCCTCCAATACCATAGTTTTGGCTGGTCCCGCCTCCAATACCATGGTTTTGGCTGGCCCCGCCTCCAATACCATGGTTTTGGCTGGCCCTGCCTCCAATTCCATGCATACGGCTGGCCCCGCCTCCAATACCATGGTTTTGGCTGGTCCCGCCTCCAATACCATGGTTTTGAATGGCCCTGCCTCCAATTCCATGGATACAGCTGGCCCTGCCTCCAATACCATGGTTTTGGCTGGTCCCAATACCAATACCATGGTTTTGGCTGGTCCCGCTACCAATACCATGGATACGGCTGGGCCCGCCTCCAATTCCATGGATAGGGCTGGGCCCGCCTCCAATACCATGGTTTTGGCTGGTCCCGCCTCCAATACCATGGTTTTGAATGGCCCCGCCTCCAATTCCATGGATACGGTTGGCCCCGCCTCCAACACCATGGTTCTGGCTGGTCCCGCCTCCAATACCATGGTTTTGGCTGGCTCCGCCTCCAAATCCATGGATATGGCTGCCCCGCCTCCAATACCATGGTTTTGGCTGGCCCCGCCTCCAATTCCATGGATACAGCTGCTCTGCCTCCAATACCATGGTTTTGGCTGGCCCCGCCTCCAATACCATGCTTTGGCTGGCCCCGCCTCCAATTCCATGGTTTTGGCTGGCCCCGCCTCCAATACCATTCTTTGGCTGGCCCGCCTCCAATTCCATGGTTTTGGCTGGCCCCACCTCCAATACCATGGATACGGCTGGCCCCGTCTCCAATTCCATGGTTTTGGTTCGCTCCGCCTCCAATACCGTGGTTTTGGCTGGCCCTGCCTCCAATTCCATGGATACAGCTGGCCCCGCCTCCAATACCATGGTTTTGGCTGGCCCTGCCTCCAATACCATGGTTTTGGCTGGCCCCGTCTCCAATACCATGGTTTTGAATGGCCCTGCCTCCAATTCCATGGATATGGCTGGCCCCGCCTCCAATACATGGTTTTGGCTGGTCCCGCCTCCAATACCATGGTTTTGGCTGGCCCGATCCAATTTCATGGATACGGCTGGCACCGCCTCCAATACCATGGTTTTTGCTGGCCCCGCCTCCAATACCATGGTTTTGGCTGGCACCGCCTCCAATACCATGCTTTGCCTGGCCCCACCTCCAATTCCATGGTTTTGAAAGGCCCTGCCTCCAATTCCATGGATACGGTTGCCCCGCTTCCAATACCATGGTTCCGGATGGTCCCGCCTCCAATACCATGGTTTTGGTTGGCCCCGCCTCCAATACCACGGTTCTGGCTGGTCCCGCCTCCAATACCATGGTTTTGGCTGGCCCCGATCCAATTCCATGGATACGGCTTGCCCCGCCTCCAATAACATGGTTTTGGCTGGTCCCGCCTCCAATACCATGGTTTTGGCTGGCCTTGCCTCCAATACCATGCTTTGGCTGGCCCCGCCTCCAATTGCATGGATACGGCTAGCCCCGCCTCCAATACCATGGTTTTGGCTGGTCCGGCCTCCATTACCATGGGTTTGGCTGGCCCTGCCTCCAATACCATGGTTTTGGCTGGCCCCGCCTCCATTTCCATGGATACTGCTGGCCCCGCCTCCAATACCATGGTTTTGGCTGGCCCCGCCTCCAATAACATGCTTTTGAATGGACCCGCCTCCAATTCCATGGATACCGCTGGCCCCGCCTCCAAAACCATGGTTTTGGCTGGCCCTGCCTCCAATTCCATGGATACCGCTGGCCCTGCCTCCAATACCATGGGTTTGGCTGGTCCCGCCTCCAATACTATGGTTTTGGCTGGCCCCGCCTCCAATACCATGGTTTTGTCTGATTCCGCCTCCAATAACATAGTTTTGGCTGGCCTTGCCTCCAATTCCATGGATACGGCTGTCCCCGCCTCCAATACCATGGTTTTGGCTGGCCCCGCCTCCAATACCATGGTTTTGGCTGGCCCTGCCTCCAATTATATGGATACGGCTGGCCCCGCCCCCAATACCAGGGTTTTGGCTGGCCCCGCCTCCAATACCATGGTTTTGGCTGGCCCTGCCTCCAATACCATGGTTTTGTCTGGTCCCGCCTCCAGTACCATGGTTTTGGCTGGCCCCGCCTCCAATACCATGGTTTTGGCTGGCCCCGCCTCCAATTCCATGGTTTTGGCTGGCCCCACCTCAACACCATGCTTTAGCTGGCCCCGCCTCCAATTCCATGGTTTTGGCTGGCCCCGCCTCCAAAACCATGGTTTTGGATGGCCTCGCCTCCAATACCATGCTTTGGCTGGCCTCGCCTCCAATTCCATGGTTTTGGCTAGCCCTGCCTCCAATACCATGGTTTTGGGTGGCCCTGCCTCCAATACCATGGTTTTGGCTGGCCCTGCCTCCAATACCATGCATTGGCAGGCCCCGCCTCCAATTCCATGGTTTTGGCTGGCCCCGCCTCAATACCATGCTTTTGGCTGGCCCCGCCTCCAATGCCATGCTTTGGCTGGCCCCGCCTCCAATTCCATGGTTTTGGCTGGCCCCGCCTCCAATACAATGGTTTTGTCGGGTCCCGCCACCAATACCATGGTTTTGGCTGGCCCCGCCTCCAATACCATGGTTTTGGCTGGCCCCGCCTCCAATACCATAGTTTTGTCTGGTCCTGCCTCCATTACCATGGTTTTGGCTGGCCCCGCCTCCAATACCATGGTTTTGGCTGGCCCCGCCTCCAAAACCATGGTTTTGGATGGCCCCGCCTCCAATACCATGCTTTGGCTGGCCTCGCCTCCAATTCCATGGTTTTGGCTGGCCCCGCCTCCAAAACCATGGTTTTGGATGGCCCCGCCTCCAATACCATGCTTTGGCTGGCCTCGCCTCCAATTCCATGGTTTTGGCTAGCCCTGCCTCCAATACCATGGTTTTGGGTGGCCCTGCCTCCAATACCATGGTTTTGGCTGGCCCTGCCTCCAATACCATGCATTGGCAGGCCCCGCCTCCAATTCCATGGTTTTGGCTGGCCCCGCCTCAATACCATGCTTTTGGCTGGCCCCGCCTCCAATGCCATGCTTTGGCTGGCCCCGCCTCCAATTCCATGGTTTTGGCTGGCCCCGCCTCCAATACAATGGTTTTGTCGGGTCCCGCCACCAATACCATGGTTTTGGCTGGCCCCGCCTCCAATACCATGGTTTTGGCTGGCCCCGCCTCCAATACCATAGTTTTGTCTGGTCCTGCCTCCAATACCATGGTTTTGGCTGGCCCCGCCTCCAATACCATGGTTTTGGCTGGCCCTGCCTCCAAAACCATGGTTTTGGATGGCCCCGCCTCCAATACCATGCTTTGGCTGGCCTCGCCTCCAATTCCATGGTTTTGGCTGTCCCCGCCTCCAATTCCATGGTTTTGTCTGGTCCCGCCTCCAATACCATGGTTTTGGCTGGCCCTGCCTCCAATTCCATGGATACGTCTGGCCCTGCCTCCAATACCATGGTTTTGGCTGGCCCCGCCTTCAATACCATGGTTTTGGCTGGCCCCGCCTCCATTTCCATGGATACAGCTGGCTCCGCCCCCAATACCATGGTTTAGGCTGGTCCCGCCTCCATTACCATGGTTTTGGCTGGCCCTGCCTCCAATACCATACTTTGGCTGGCCCCACCTCCAAAACCATTGATACGGCTGGCCCTGCCTCCAATTCCATGGTTTTGGTTGCCTCCGCCTCCAATACCATGGTTTTGGCTGGCCCCGTCTCAAATACCATGGTTTTGAATGGCCCCGCCTCCAATTCCATGGATACCGTTGTCTCCGCCTCCAATACCATGGTTTTGGCTGGTCCCGCCTCCAATACCATGGTTTTGGCTCGCCCTGCCTCCAATACCATGGTTCTGGCTGGCCCCGCTTCCAATTCCATGGATACGGCTGGCCCCGCCTCCAATACCATGGTTTTGCCTGGCCCCACCTCCAATACCATGGTTTTGGCTGGCCCCGCCTCCAATAACATGGTTTTAGCTGGCCCCGCCTCCAATAACATGGTTTTTGCTGGCCCCGCCTCCAATACCATAGTTTTGGCTAGTCCCGCATGCAATACCATGGTTTTGGCTGGCCCCGCCTCCAATTCCATGGATACGGCTGGCCCAGCCTCCAATACCATGGTTTTGGCTGGCCCCGCCTTCAATACCATGGTTTTGTCTGGTCCCGCCTCCAATACCATGGTTTTGGCGGGCCCTGCCTCCAATTCCATGGATACGGCTGGCCCTGCCTCCAATACCATGGTTTTGGCTGGCCCTGCCTCAAATACCATGCTTTGGCTGGCCCCGCCTTCAATACCATGGTTTTGGTTGGCTCCGCCTCCAATTCCATGGTTTTGGTTGGCTCCGCCTCCAATACCATGGTTTTGGCTGGCCCCGCCTCCAATTACATGGATACGACTGGCCCCGCCTCCAATACGATGGATAAGGCTGGCCCCGCCTCCAATACCATGGTTTTGGCTGGCCCCGTCTCAAATACCATGGTTTTGAATGGCCCCGCCTCCAATTCCATGGATACGACTGGAAACTGCCTCCAATACCATGGTTCTGGCTGGTCCCGTCTCCAATACCATGGTTTTGGCTGGCCCCGCCTCCAATTCCATGGATACAGCTGCTCTGCCTCCAATGCCATGGTTTTGGCTGGCCCCGCCTCCGATACCATGCTTTGGCTGGCCCCGCCTCCAATTACATGGTTTTGGCTGGCCCCGCCTCCAATACCATGCTTCGGCTGGCACGCCTCCAATTCCATGGTTTTGGCTGGCCCCACCTCCAATACCATGGATACGGCTGGCCCCGTCTCCAATTCCATGGTTTTGGCTGGCCCCGCCACCAATTCCATGGATACGGCTGGCACCGCCTCCAATACCATGGTTTTGGCTGGCCCCGCCTCCAATACCATGGTTTTGGCTGGCCCCCACCTCCAATACCATGCTTTGGCTGACCCCGCCTCCAATTCCATGGTTTTGGCTGGCGCCGCATCCAATACCATGCTTCGGCTGGCCCTGCCTCCAATTCCATGGTTTTGGCTGGCCCTGCCTCCAATTCCATGGTTTTGGCTGGCCCGCCTCCAATCCTAGGGTTTGTTCTGGTCCCACCTCCAATACCATGGTTTTGGCTGCCCCTGCCTCCAATTCCATGGATACGGCTGGCCCTGCCTCCAATACCATGGTTTTGGCTGGCCCCGCCTCCAATACCATGGTTTTGGCTGACCCCGCCTCCAATACCATGGTTTTGGCTGGCCCCGCCTCCAATACCATGGTTTTGGCTGGCCCCGATCCAATTTCATGGATACGGCTGGCCCTGCCTCCAGTAACATGGTTTTGGCTGGCCCCTTCTCCAATACCATGGTTTTGAATGGCCCCGCCTCCAATTCCATGGATACGGCTGGCCCCGCCTCCAATACCATGGATTTGGCTGGTCCCGCCTCCAATACCATGGTTTTGGCTCACCCTGCCTCCAATACCATGGTTTTGAATGGCCCCGCCTCCAATTCCATGGATACGGCTGGCCCCGCCTCCAATACCATGGATTTGGCTGGTCCCGCCTCCAATACCATGGTTTTGGCTCACCCTGCCTCCAATACCATGGTTTTGGATGGCCCCACCTCCAATTCCATGGATACGGCTGGCTCTGCCTCCAATACCATGGTTTTGGCTGGCCCCACCTCCAATACCATGGTTTTGGCTGGCACCGCCTCCAATAAAATGGTTTTTGCTGGCCCCCCCTCCAATACCATGGTTTTGGCTGGCCCCGATCCAATTTCATGGATACGGCGGCCCCGCCTCCAGTACCATGGTTTTGGCTGGTACCGCCTCCAATACCATGGTTTTGGCTGGCCCTGCCTCCAATTCCATGGATACAGCTGGACCCGCCTCCAATACCATGGTTTTGGCTGGCCCCGCCTCCAATACCATGGTTTTGTCTGGCCCCGCCTCCAATATCATGCTTTGGCTGGCCCCACCTCCAATTCCATGGTTTTGGCTGGCCCCGCCTCTAATTCCATGGTTTTGGCTGGCCCCGCCTCCAATACCATGGATAAGGCTGGCCCCGCCTCCAATACCATGGTTTTGGCTGGCCCCGTCTCCAATACCATGGTTTTGAATGGCCCCGCCTCCAATTCCATGGATATGGCTGGCCCCGCCTCCAATACATGGTTTTGGCTGGTCCCGCCTCCAATACCATGGTTTTGGCTGGCCCCGATCCAATTTCATGGATACGGCTGGCCCCGCCTCCAGTAACATGGTTTTGGCTGGCCCCGTCTCCAATTCCATGGATACGGCTGGCCCCGCCTCCACTACCATGGATTTGGCTGGCCCCGCCTCCAATACCATGGTTTTGGCTCACCCTGCCTCTAATACCATGGTTTTGGATGGCCCCGTCTCCAATAC
Source organism: Ambystoma mexicanum (assembly GCF_040938575.1). Lineage (NCBI taxonomy): Eukaryota > Metazoa > Chordata > Amphibia > Caudata > Ambystomatidae > Ambystoma > Ambystoma mexicanum. The sequence continues at coordinate 932,457,471 of NC_090923.1, forward strand.
CATGGTTTTGAATGGCCCCGCCTCCAATTTCATGGATACGGCTGGCCCCGCCTCCAGTAACATGGTTTTGGCTGGCACCGCCTCCAATAAAATGGTTTTTGCTGGCCCCGCCTCCAATACCATAGTTTTGGCTGGTCCCGCCTCCAATACCATGGTTTTGGCTGGCCCTGCCTCCAATACCATGGTTTTGGCTGGCCCCGCCTCCAATTCCATGGATACGGCTGGCCCCGCCTCCAATTCCATGGATACGGCTGGCCCCTGCCTCCAATACCATGGTTTTGGCTGGTCCCGCCTCCAATACCATGATTTTGGCTGGCCCCGCCTCCAATACCATGGTTTTGGCTGGCCCCGCCTCCAATACCATGGTTTTGGCTGGTCCCGCCTCCAATACCATGATTTTGGCTGGCCCCGCCTCCAATTCCATGGATACGGCTGGCCCCGCCTCCAATACCACGGTTCTGGCTGGTCCCGCCTCCAATACCATGGTTTTGGTTGGCTCCGCCTCCAATACCTTGGATTTGGCTGGCCCGCCTCCAATTACATGGATACGACTGGCCTCGCCTCCAATACCATGGATAAGGCTGGCCCCGCCTCCAATACCATGGTTTTGGCTGGCCCCGTCTCCAATACCATGATTTTGCCTGTCCCCACCTCCAATACCATGGTTTTGGCTGGCACCGCCTCCAATAAAATGGTTTTTGCTGGCCCCGCCTCCAATACCATAGTTTTGGCTGGTCCCGCCTCCAATACCATGGTTTTGGCTGGCCCTGCCTCCAATACCATGGTTTTGGCTGGCCCCGCCTCCAATTCCATGGATACGGCTGGCCCCGCCTCCAATTCCATGGATACGGCTGGCCCCTGCCTCCAATACCATGGTTTTGGCTGGTCCCGCCTCCAATACCATGATTTTGGCTGGCCCTGCCTCCAATACCATGGTTTTGGCTGGCCCCGCCTCAAATAGCATGGTTTTGAATTGCCCGCCTCCAATTCCATGGATACAGCTGGCCCTGCCTCCAATTCCATGGATACAGTTGCCCCGCCTCCAATACCATGGTTCCGGCTGGTCCCGCCTCCAATACCATGGTTTTGGTTGGCCCCGCCTCCAATACCACGGTTCTGGCTGGTCCCGCCTCCAATACCATGGTTTTGGTTGGCTCTGCCTCCAATACCATGGATAAGGCTGGCCCCGCCTCCAATACCATGGTTTTGGCTGGCCCCGTCTCCAATACTATGGTTTTGAATGGCCCCACCTCCAATTCCATGGATATGGCTGGCCCCGCCTCCAATACATGGTTTTGGCTGGTCCCGCCTCCAATACCATGGTTTTGGCTGGCCCGATCCAATTTCATGGATACGGCTGGCCCTGCCTCCAGTAACATGGTTTTGGCTGGCCCCGTCTCCAATACCATGGTTTTGAATGGCCCCGCCTCCAATTCCATGGATACGGCTGGCCCCGCCTCCAATACCATGGATTTGGCTGGTCCCGCCTCCAATACCATGGTTTTGGCTCACCCTGCCTCCAATACCATGGTTTTGAATGGCCCCGCCTCCAATTCCATGGATACGGCTGGCCCCGCCTCCAATACCATGGATTTGGCTGGTCCCGCCTCCAATACCATGGTTTTGGCTCACCCTGCCTCCAATACCATGGTTTTGGATGGCCCCACCTCCAATTCCATGGATACGGCTGGCTCTGCCTCCAATACCATGGTTTTGGCTGGCCCCACCTCCAATACCATGGTTTTGGCTGGCACCGCCTCCAATAAAATGGTTTTTGCTGGCCCCCCCTCCAATACCATGGTTTTGGCTGGCCCCGATCCAATTTCATGGATACGGTGGCCCCGCCTCCAGTACCATGGTTTTGGCTGGTACCGCCTCCAATACCATGGTTTTGGCTGGCCCTGCCTCCAATTCCATGGATATAGCTGGACCCGCCTCCAATACCATGGTTTTGGCTGGCCCCGCCTCCAATACCATGGTTTTGGCTGGCCCCGCCTCCAATATCATGCTTTGGCTGGCCCCACCTCCAATTCCATGGTTTTGGCTGGCCCCGCCTCTAATTCCATGGTTTTGGCTGGCCCCGCCTCCAATACCATGGATAAGGCTGGCCCCGCCTCCAATACCATGGTTTTGGCTGGCCCCGTCTCCAATACCATGGTTTTGAATGGCCACGCCTCCAATTCCATGGATATGGCTGGCCCCGCCTCCAATACATGGTTTTGGCTGGTCCCGCCTCCAATACCATGGTTTTGGCTGGCCCCGATCCAATTTCATGGATACGGCTGGCCCCGCCTCCAGTAACATGGTTTTGGCTGGCCCCGTCTCCAATACCATGGTTTTGAATGGCCCCGCCTCCAATTCCATGGATACGGCTGGCCCGCCTCCAATACCATGGATTTGGCTGGCCCCGCCTCCAATACCATGGTTTTGGCTCACCCTGCCTCCAATACCATGGTTTTGGATGGCCCCGTCTCCAATACCATGGTTTTGAATGGCCCCGCCTCCAATTCCATGGATACGGCTGGCTCGGCCTCCAATACCATGATTTTGCCTGGCCCCACCTCCAATACCATGGTTTTGGCCGGCACCGCCTCCAATAAAATGGTTTTTGCTGGCCCCGCCTCCAATACCATAGTTTTGGCTGGTCCCGCCTCCAATACCATGGTTTTGGCTGGCCCTGCCTCCAATACCATGGTTTTGGCTGGCCCCGCCTCCAATTCCATGGATACGGCTGGCCCCGCCTCCAATTCCATGGATACGGCTGGCCCCTGCCTCCAATACCATGGTTTTGGCTGGTCCCGCCTCCAATACCATGATTTTGGCTGGCCCCGCCTCCAATACCATGGTTTTGGCTGGCCCCGCCTCCAATACCATGGTTTTGGCTGGTCCCGCCTCCAATACCATGATTTTGGCTGGCCCCGCCTCCAATTCCATGGATACGGCTGGCCCCGCCTCCAATACCACGGTTCTGGCTGGTCCCGCCTCCAATACCATGGTTTTGGTTGGCTCCGCCTCCAATACCTTGCATTTGGCTGGCCCGCCTCCAATTACATGGATACGACTGGCCTCGCCTCCAATACCATGGATAAGGCTGGCCACGCCTCCAATACCATGGTTTTGGCTGGCCCCGTCTCCAATACCATGATTTTGCCTGTCCCCACCTCCAATACCATGGTTTTGGCTGGCACCGCCTCCAATAAAATGGTTTTTGCTGGCCCCGCCTCCAATACCATAGTTTTGGCTGGTCCCGCCTCCAATACCATGGTTTTGGCTGGCCCTGCCTCCAATACCATGGTTTTGGCTGGCCCCGCCTCCAATTCCATGGATACGGCTGGCCCCGCCTCCAATTCCATGGATACGGCTGGCCCCTGCCTCCAATACCATGGTTTTGGCTGGTCCCGCCTCCAATACCATGATTTTGGCTGGCCCTGCCTCCAATACCATGGTTTTGGCTGGCCCCGCCTCAAATAGCATGGTTTTGAATTGCCCGCCTCCAATTCCATGGATACAGCTGGCCCTGCCTCCAATTCCATGGATACAGTTGCCCCGCCTCCAATACCATGGTTCCGGCTGGTCCCGCCTCCAATACCATGGTTTTGGTTGGCCCCGCCTCCAATACCACGGTTCTGGCTGGTCCCGCCTCCAATACCATGGTTTTGGTTGGCTCCGCCTCCAATACCTTGGATTTGGCTGGCCCGCCTCCAATTACATGGATACGACTGGCCCCGCCTCCAATACCATGGATAAGGCTGGCCCCGCCTCCAATACCATGGTTTTGGCTGGCCCCGTCTCCAATACCATGGTTTTGAATGGCCCCGCCTCCAATTCCATGGATACGGCTGGCCCCGCCTCCAATACCATGGATTTGGCTGGTCCCGCCTCCAATACCATGGTTTTGGCTGGCCCTGCCTCCAATGCCATGGTTTTGGCTGGCCCTGTCTCCAATACCATGGTTTTGAATGGCCCCGCCTCCAATTCCATGGATATGGCTGGCCCCGCCTCCAATACATGGTTTTGGCTGGTCCCGCCTCCAATACCATGGTTTTGGCTGGCCCCGATCCAATTTCATGGATACGGCTGGCCCCGCCTCCAGTAACATGGTTTTGGCTGGCCCCGTCTCCAATACCATGGTTTTGAATGGCCCCGCCTCCAATTCCATGGATACGGCTGGCCCCGCCTCCAATACCATGGATTTGGCTGGTCCCGCCTCCAATACCATGGTTTTGGCTCACCCTGCCTCCAATACCATGGTTTTGAATGGCCCCGCCTCCAATTCCATGGATATGGCTGGCCCCGCCTCCAATACCATGGATTTGGCTGGTCCCGCCTCCAATACCATGGTTTTGGCTCACCCTGCCTCCAATACCATGGTTTTGGATGGCCCCACCTTCAATTCCATGGATACGGCTGGCTCTGCCTCCAATACCATGGTTTTGCCTGGCCCCACCTCCAATACCATGGTTTTGGCTGGCACCGCCTCCAATAAAATGGTTTTTGCTGGCCCCCCTCCAATACCATGGTTTTGGCTGGCCCCGATCCAATTTCATGGATACGGCGGCCCCGCCTCCAGTAACATGGTTTTGGCTGGTACCGCCTCCAGTACCATGGTTTTGGCTGGCCCTGCCTCCAATTCCATGGACACAGCTGGCCCCGCCTCCAATACCATTGTTTTGGCTGGCCCCGCCTCCAATACCATGGTTTTGGCTGGCCCCGCCTCCAATATCATGCTTTGGCTGGCCCCGCCTCCAGTACCATGGTTTTGGCTGGTACCGCCTCCAGTACCATGGTTTTGGCTGGCCCTGCCTCCAATTCCATGGACACAGCTGGCCCCGCCTCCAATACCATTGTTTTGGCTGGCCCCGCCTCCAATACCATGGTTTTGGCTGGCCCCGCCTCCAATATCATGCTTTGGCTGGCCCCACCTCCAATTCCATGGTTTTGGCTGGCCCCGCCTCTAATTCCATGGTTTTGGCTGGCCCCGCCTCCAATACCATGGATAAGGCTGGCCCCGCCTCCAGTAACATGGTTTTGGCTGGCCCCGTCTCCAATACCATGGTTTTGAATGGCCCTGCCTCCAATTCCATGGATACGGCTGGCCCCGCCTCCAATACCATGGATTTGGCTGGTCCCGCCTCCAATACCATGGTTTTGGCTCACCCTGCCTCCAATACCATGGTTTTGGATGGCCCCGCCTCCAATACCATAGTTTTGGCTGGTCCCGCCTCCAATACCATGGTTTTGGCTGGCCCTGCCTCCAATACCATGGTTTTGGCTGGCCCCGCCTCCAATTCCATGGATACGGCTGGCCCCGCCTCCAATTCCATGGATACGGCTGGCCCCTGCCTCCAATACCATGGTTTTGGCTGGTCCCGCCTCCAATACCATGATTTTGGCTGGCCCCGCCTCCAATACCATGGTTTTGGCTGGCCCCGCCTCCAATACCATGGTTTTGGCTGGTCCCGCCTCCAATACCATGATTTTGGCTGGCCCCGCCTCCAATTCCATGGATACGGCTGGCCCCGCCTCCAATACCACGGTTCTGGCTGGTCCCGCCTCAAATACCATGGTTTTGGTTGGCTCCGCCTCCAATACCTTGCATTTGGCTGGCCCGCCTCCAATTACATGGATACGACTGGCCTCGCCTCCAATACCATGGATAAGGCTGGCCCCGCCTCCAATACCATGGTTTTGGCTGGCCCCGTCTCCAATACCATGATTTTGCCTGTCCCCACCTCCAATACCATGGTTTTGGCTGGCACCGCCTCCAATAAAATGGTTTTTGCTGGCCCCGCCTCCAATACCATAGTTTTGGCTGGTCCCGCCTCCAATACCATGGTTTTGGCTGGCCCTGCCTCCAATACCATGGTTTTGGCTGGCCCCACCTCCAATTCCATGGATACGGCTGGCCCGCCTCCAATTCCATGGATACGGCTGGCCCCTGCCTCCAATACCATGGTTTTGGCTGGTCCCGCCTCCAATACCATGATTTTGGCTGGCCCTGCCTCCAATACCATGGTTTTGGCTGGCCCCGCCTCAAATAGCATGGTTTTGAATTGCCCGCCTCCAATTCCATGGATACAGCTGGCCCTGCCTCCAATTCCATGGATACAGTTGCCCCGCCTCCAATACCATGGTTCCGGCTGGTCCCGCCTCCAATACCATGGTTTTGGTTGGCCCCGCCTCCAATACCACGGTTCTGGCTGGTCCCGCCTCCAAAACCATGGTTTTGGTTGGCTCCGCCTCCAATACCTTGGATTTGGCTGGCCCGCCTCCAATTACATGGATACGACTGGCCCCGCCTCCAATACCATGGATAAGGCTGGCCCCGCCTCCAATACCATGGTTTTGGCTGGCCCCGTCTCCAATACCATGGTTTTGAATGGCCCCGCCTCCAATTCCATGGATACGGCTGGCCCCGCCTCCAATACCATGGATTTGGCTGGTCCCGCCTCCAATACCATGGTTTTGGCTGGCCCTGCCTCCAATGCCATGGTTTTGGATGGCCCCGTCTCCAATACCATGGTTTTGAATGGCCCCACCTCCAATTCCATGGATATGGCTGGCCCCGCCTCCAATACATGGTTTTGGCTGGTCCCGCCTCCAATACCATGGTTTTGGCTGGCCCCGATCCAATTTCATGGATACGGCTGGCCCCGCCTCCAGTAACATGGTTTTGGCTGGCCCCGTCTCCAATACCATGGTTTTGAATGGCCCCGCCTCCAATTCCATGGATACGGCTGGCCCCGCCTCCAATACCATGGATTTGGCTGGTCCCGCCTCCAATACCATGGTTTTGGCTCACCCTGCCTCCAATACCATGGTTTTGAATGGCCCCGCCTCCAATTCCATGGATACGGCTGGCCCCGCCTCCAATACCATGGATTTGGCTGGTCCCGCCTCCAATACCATGGTTTTGGCTCACCCTGCCTCCAATACCATGGTTTTGGATGACCCCACCTCCAATTCCATGGATACGGCTGGCTCTGCCTCCAATACCATGGTTTTGCCTGGCCCCACCTCCAATACCATGGTTTTGGCTGGCACCGCCTCCAATAAAATGGTTTTTGCTGGCCCCCCTCCAATACCATGGTTTTGGCTGGCCCCGATCCAATTTCATGAATACGGCGGCCCCGCCTCCAGTACCATGGTTTTGGCTGGTACCGCCTCCAGTACCATGGTTTTGGCTGGCCCTGCCTCCAATTCCATGGATACAGCTGGCCCCGCCTCCAATACCATTGTTTTGGCTGGCCCCGCCTCCAATACCATGGTTTTGGCTGGCCCCGCCTCCAATATCATGCTTTGGCTGGCCCCACCTCCAATTCCATGGTTTTGGCTGGCCCCGCCTCTAATTCCATGGTTTTGGCTGGCCCCGCCTCCAATACCATGGATAAGGCTGGCCCCGCCTCCAATACCATGGTTTTGGCTGGCCCCGTCTCCAATACCATTGTTTTGGCTGGCCCCGCCTCCAATACAATGGTTTTGGCTGGCCCCGCCTCCAATATCATGCTTTGGCTGGCCCCACCTCCAATTCCATGGTTTTGGCTGGCCCCGCCTCTAATTCCATGGTTTTGGCTGGCCCCGCCTCCAATACCATGGATAAGGCTGGCCCCGCCTCCAATACCATGGTTTTGGCTGGCCCCGTCTCCAATACCATGGTTTTGAATGGCCCCGCCTCCAATTCCATGGATGTGGCTGGCCCCGCCTCCAATACATGGTTTTGGCTGGTCCCGCCTCCAATACCATGGTTTTGGCTGGCCCCGATCCAATTTCATGGATACGGCTGGCCCCGCCTCCAGTAACATGGTTTTGGCTGGCCCCGTCTCCAATACCATGGTTTTGAATGGCCCCGCCTCCAATTCCATGGATACGGCTGGCCCCGCCTCCAATACCATGGATTTGGCTGGTCCCGCCTCCAATACCATGGTTTTGGCTCACCCTGCCTCCAATACCATGGTTTTGGATGGCCCCGTCTCCAATACCATGGTTTTGAATGGCCCCGCCTCCAATTCCATGGATACGGCTGGCTCCGCCTCCAATACCATGATTTTGCCTGGCCCCACCTCCAATACCATGGTTTTGGCTGGCACCGCCTCCAATAAAATGGTTTTTGCTGGCCCCGCCTCCAATACCATAGTTTTGGCTGGTCCCGCCTCCAATACCATGGTTTTGGCTGGCCCTGCCTCCAATACCATGGTTTTGGCTGGCCCCGCCTCCAATTCCATGGATACGGCTGGCCCCGCCTCCAATTCCATGGATACGGCTGGCCCCTGCCTCCAATACCATGGTTTTGGCTGGCCCCGCCTCCAATACCATGGTTTTGGCTGGCCCCGCCTCAAATAGCATGGTTTTGAATTGCCCGCCTCCAATTCCATGGATACAGCTGGCCCTGCCTCCAATTCCATGGATACGGTTGCCCCGCCTCCAATACCATGGTTCCGGCTAGTCCCGCCTCCAATACCATGGTTTTGGTTGGCCCCGCCTCCAATACCACGGTTCTGGCTGGTCCCGCCTCCAATACCATGGTTTTGGTTGGCTCCGTCTCCAATACCTTGGATTTGGCTGGCCCGCCTCCAATTACATGGATACGACTGGCCCCGCTTCCAATACCATGGATAAGGCTGGCCCCGCCTCCAATACCATGGTTTTGGCTGGCCCCGTCTCCAATACCATGATTTTGCCTGGCCCCACCTCCAATACCATGGTTTTGGCTGGCACCGCCTCCAATAAAATGGTTTTTGCTGGCCCCGCCTCCAATACCATAGTTTTGGCTGGTCCCGCCTCCAATACCATGGTTTTGGCTGGCCCTGCCTCCAATACCATGGTTTTGAATGGCCCTGCCTCGAATTCCATGGATATGGCTGGCCCCGCCTCCATTACATGGTTTTGGCTGGTCCCGCCTCCAATACCATGGTTTTGGCTGGCCCCGATCCAATTTCATGGATACGGCTGGCCCCGCCTCCAGTAACATGGTTTTGGCTGGCCCCGTCTCCAATACCATGGTTTTGAATGGCCCCCCCTCCAATTCCATGGATACGGCTGGCCCCGCCTCCAATACCATGGATTTGGCTGGTCCCGCCTCCAATACCATGGTTTTGGCTCACCCTGCCTCCAATACCATGGTTTTGAATGGCCCCGCCTCCAATTCCATGGATACGGCTGGCCCCGCCTCCAATACCATGGATTTGGCTGGTCCCGCCTCCAATACCATGGTTTTGGCTCACCCTGCCTCCAATACCATGGTTTTGGATGGCCCCACCTCCAATTCCATGGATACGGCTGGCTCTGCCTCCAATACCATGGTTTTGCCTGGCCCCACCTCCAATACCATGGTTTTGGCTGGCACCGCCTCCAATAAAATGGTTTTTGCTGGCCCCCCTCCAATACCATGGTTTTGGCTGGCCCCGATCCAATTTCATGGATACGGCGGCCCCGCCTCCAGTACCATGGTTTTGGCTGGTACCGCCTCCAGTACCATGGTTTTGGCTGGCCCTGCCTCCAATTCCATGGATACAGCTGGCCCCGCCTCGAATACCATTGTTTTGGCTGGCCCCGCCTCCAATACCATGGTTTTGGCTGGCCCCGCCTCCAATATCATGCTTTGGCTGGCCCCACCTCCAATTCCATGGTTTTGGCTGGCCCCGCCTCTAATTCCATGGTTTTGGCTGGCCCCGCCTCCAATACCATGGATAAGGCTGGCCCCGCCTCCAATACCATGGTTTTGGCTGGCCCCCTCTCCAATACCATGGTTTTGAATGGCCCCGCCTCCAATTCCATGGATATGGCTGGCCCCGCCTCCAATACATGGTTTTGGCTGGTCCCGCCTCCAATACCATGGTTTTGGCTGTCCCCGATCCAATTTCATGGATACGGCTGGCCCCGCCTCCAGTAACATGGTTTTGGCTGGCCCCGCCTCCAGTAACATGGTTTTGGCTGGCCCCGTCTCCAATACCATGGTTTTGAATGGCCCCGCCTCCAATTCCATGGATACGGCTGGCCCCGCCTCCAATACCATGGATTTGGCTGGTCCCGCCTCCAATACCATGGTTTTGGCTCACCCTGCCTCCAATACCATGGTTTTGGATGGCCCCGTCTCCAATACCATGGTTTTGAATGGCCCCGCCTCCAATTCCATGGATACGGCTGGCTCCGCCTCCAATACCATGATTTTGCCTGGCCCCACCTCCAATACCATGGTTTTGGCTGGCACCGCCTCCAATAAAATGGTTTTTGCTGGCCCCGCCTCCAATACCATAGTTTTGGCTGGTCCCGCCTCCAATACCATGGTTTTGGCTGGCCCTGCCTCCAATACCATGGTTTTGGCTGGCCCCGCCTCCAATTCCATGGATACGGCTGGCCCCGCCTCCAATTCCATGGATACGGCTGGCCCCTGCCTCCAATACCATGGTTTTGGCTGGTCCCGCCTCCAATACCATGATTTTGGCTGGCCCCGCCTCCAATACCATGGTTTTGGCTGGCCCCGCCTCAAATAGCATGGTTTTGAATTGCCCGCCTCCAATTCCATGGATACAGCTGGCCCTGCCTCCAATTCCATGGATACGGTTGCCCCGCCTCCAATACCATGGTTCCGGCTAGTCCCGCCTCCAATACCATGGTTTTGGTTGGCCCCGCCTCCAATACCACGGTTCTGGCTGGTCCCGCCTCCAATACCATGGTTTTGGTTGGCTCCGTCTCCAATACCTTGGATTTGGCTGGCCCGCCTCCAATTACATGGATACGACTGGCCCCGCTTCCAATACCATGGATAAGGCTGGCCCCGCCTCCAATACCATGGTTTTGGCTGGCCCCGTCTCCAATACCATGATTTTGCCTGGCCCCACCTCCAATACCATGGTTTTGGCTGGCACCGCCTCCAATAAAATGGTTTTTGCTGGCCCCGCCTCCAATACCATAGTTTTGGCTGGTCCCGCCTCCAATACCATGGTTTTGGCTGGCCCTGCCTCCAATACCATGGTTTTGGCTGGCCCCGCCTCCAATTCCATGGATACGGCTGGCCCCGCCCCCAATACCATGGTTTAGGCTGGTCCCGCCTCCATTACCATGGTTTTGGCTGGCCCTGCCTCCAATACCATACTTTGGCTGGCCCCACCTCCAAAACCATTGATACGGCTGGCCCTGCCTCCAATTCCATGGTTTTGGTTGCCTCCGCCTCCAATACCATGGTTTTGGCTGGCCCCGCCTCCAATTACATGGATACAACTGGCCCTTCCTCCAATACCATGGATAAGGCAGGGCCCACCTCCAATATCATGGTTTTGGCTGGCCCCGTCTCAAATACCATGGTTTTGAATGGCCCCGCCTCCAATTCCATGGATACGGCTGTCCCCGCCTCCAATACCATGGTTTTGGCTGGTCCCGCCTCCAATACCATGGTTTTGGCTCGCCCTGCCTCCAATACCATGGTTCTGGCTGGCCCCGCCTCCAATTCCATGGATACGGCTGGCCCCGCCTCCAATAACATGGTTTTAGCTGGCCCCGCCACCAATAACATGGTTTTCGCTGGCCCCGCCTCCAATACCATAGTTTTGGCTAGTCCCGCCTCCAATACCATGGTTTTGGCTGGCCCTGCCTCCAATACCATGGTTTTGGCTGGCCCCGCCTCCAATACCATGGTTTTGGCTGGCCCCGCCTCCAATATCATGCTTTGGCTGGCCCCACCTCCAATTCCATGGTTTTGGCTGGCCCCGCCTGTAATTCCATGGTTTTGGCTGGCCCCGCCTCCAATACCATGGATAAGGCTGGCCCCGCCTCCAATACCATGGTTTTGGTTGGCCCCGTCTCCAATACTATGGTTTTGAATGGCCCCACCTCCAATTCCATGGATATGGCTGGCCCCGCCTCCAATACATGGTTTTGGCTGGTCCCGCCTCCAATACCATGGTTTTGGCTGGCCCCGATCCAATTTCATGGATACGGCTGGCCCTGCCTCCAGTAACATGGTTTTGGCTGGCCCCGTCTCCAATACCATGGTTTTGAATGGCCCCGCCTCCAATTCCATGGATACGGCTGGCCCCGCCTCCAATACCATGGTTTTGGCTCACCCTGCCTCCAATACCATGGTTTTGAATGGCCCCGCCTCCAATTCCATGGATACGGCTGGCCCCGCCTCCAATACCATGGATTTGGCTGGTCCCGCCTCCAATACCATGGTTTTGGCTCACCCTGCCTCCAATACCATGGTTTTGGATGGCCCCACCTCCAATTCCATGGATACGGCTGGCTCTGCCTCCAATACCATGGTTTTGGCTGGCCCCACCTCCAATACCATGGTTTTGGCTGGCACCGCCTCCAATAAAATGGTTTTTGCTGGCCCCCCTCCAATACCATGGTTTTGGCTGGCCCCGATCCAATTTCATGGATACGGCGGCCCCGCCTCCAGTACCATGGTTTTGGCTGGTACCGCCTCCAATACCATGGTTTTGGCTGGCCCTGCCTCCAATTCCATGGATACAGCTGGACCCGCCTCCAATACCATGGTTTTGGCTGGCCCCGCCTCCAATACCATGGTTTTGGCTGGCCCCGCCTCCAATATCATGCTTTGGCTGGCCCCACCTCCAATTCCATGGTTTTGGCTGGCCCCGCCTCTAATTCCATGGTTTTGGCTGGCCCCGCCTCCAATACCATGGATAAGGCTGGCCCCGCCTCCAATACCATGGTTTTGGCTGGCCCCGTCTCCAATACCATGGTTTTGAATGGCCCCGCCTCCAATTCCATGGATATGGCTGGCCCCGCCTCCAATACATGGTTTTGGCTGGTCCCGCCTCCAATACCATGGTTTTGGCTGGCCCCGATCCAATTTCATGGATACGGCTGGCCCCGCCTCCAGTAACATGGTTTTGGCTGGCCCCGTCTCCAATACCATGGTTTTGAATGGCCCCGCCTCCAATTCCATGGATACGGCTGGCCCCGCCTCCAATACCATGGATTTGGCTGGCCCCGCCTCCAATACAATGGTTTTGGCTCACCATGCCTCTAATACCATGGTTTTGGATGGCCCCGTCTCCAATACCATGGTTTTGAATGGCCCCGCCTCCAATTTCATGGATACGGCTGGCCCCGCCTCCAGTAACATGGTTTTGGCTGGCACCGCCTCCAATAAAATGGTTTTTGCTGGCCCCGCCTCCAATACCATAGTTTTGGCTGGTCCCGCCTCCAATACCATGGTTTTGGCTGGCCCTGCCTCCAATACCATGGTTTTGGCTGGCCCCGCCTGTTAGGCAGAAACCTGTGCAGTTCCCTTGGGGAACACTGCAAAAGATTTAAGACTACAGGTAGAGCAGTAAACCCCTTTGGTAGCAGTCTGTACCACCCAGATCTACCTGGTAGCTGTGGCTGAGCAGTCAGACTTCTCTCAAGAAGAGTTAGGCAGTATGCAAAGTATACACAATATGTACCAAAACACAATAGCACAAGCAAACACTGACCAGAGCTTGGTTTCAAAAGAATATAGTTATTTATTTAAAAACACACATAAGTAAAAACACTCTAACAACGAATATGGTAAAAACACTCCAACACAGTTATAATGAAAGTAAATTCAATCCTTTCTCCTATCTAGACAACTCTAGGTTAACACCACTTAATTAAAACAGAGGTGAGTGCTTAACGTTAGATGACACTCTAGTAGTTTCCAAGAAAGGGAGAGAAAAAGCAGAAATAGGTTAGACACACCACTCTAAGGTCCAGAACACTTGCAATAGGCTTAAAGAAGAATAAAGTCACAGGTGAGCAAAAGTCACTAGGCAGGGCCCACTCTTAGAGTAGCCGGAGCGAAAATGTGCCCAAGATCACACTGTTAGTTAGAGATTCAAAGTCTTGCAAAGAGTCAAAAAGAGTTTAGAGTGGCTCAGAAAGTTTAGCCAAAGTGTCCCAGGCACTCCCAGGTTCGAAAGCCGGGGACTAAATCTACCCCGTACAGTCGGTAGCAAGGGAAGCCAGGCGGAACACAGTACCTTAAGCGGAAAGGATCCTCCAGCGGGGGCAGTTGTTCCAGGCAGTGACAGCAAGGCTCGACGTCGGTCAGGGGAGAAGAATATCTCGCTGAAGAGCAGAAGAGAAAGGTCGTAGCACTGCCCGGGAAGAAACCAGCCGCGGAGTCCTCCGGTTAAAGGGTTGGTACCGACTTTCGCGGTATGGGGGTAAAGTGTGGTATTCCGGATGCCGGGGTGCTTGGCACAGGCAAGGCGGCCACGAGATACCTCAAAAGAACGGAAAGAAGGCGAAAACTGGTTGTCCCCACCAGTCAAGGGAAGGAGCCACTCCGTTAAGAGTTCTCCTCGGTCGTCGGGAAAAAGTGGTGAGACGGTTCAGCAGGGCTCCACCGGGTGGTGTCGTCGAAGCAGGTCGGCTCAGCTCTTCCCTCGTCGGATTCTTGGTCCTGTGGCGACTTCTGAAGTCCCAGTCCCCAAAGCCCTGCTTTTATGCAGCAAGCCCCCATTCACCCAGCCTAGCTGTCACTCAAACATGCTAAGTGGTGAGCCGGGCGGCTCACCACTTGGGCCAATCAGGACGGAGTGCGACTTGAGTTACCAAGGTAACTCAGTCCAGGGTGCCTAAATCCCCCTCCACCCCTCCTAAGTACCCCAGACAGAGTGGCACCACTTTGGAGGGCTTCTGTGGAGAAGCCCGCCAAAAGTGGAACAAAGGGCTCCACTTTGGGTCAGAGTTACAGAGGCGAACACCAACGCCATTTTAGAATCAAGTTTTGGCAAAAAGTCCCAACCGGAGTTATAAAAATAAATATATAAACCGGCGGTATGTTTAAGGCTACCGTAAATAAATAATTAAATGTGTTAGCCTAAAACAATGGGAAATCCCATAGGAAAATATTCGCGGTCGAATATAAAAAGTAGTTTCCACTGCCACCAGCCAAAACTCGATCAGGGGGGACGGAGACGTGCCCCCTCGACTAACAGACCCTGGGGCAATCGAATTGCCCCAGCCAGTACGTCCACAATATGATGGTTTGTACTGGTTCTGTTCAGGATTCAAGACTAGCAAAGTCTTTGGTGACTTTACATGCCCTGGGAGACAGTAGTCAGTCCCAGGGTATGGAGTCTATGTTGGGGAGTCCCTAGGACACCCCTGGGTCACGGCACAGAGGGTGCTGTGTGACCCACATCACAAAAATACATGAGGCCCTATGGAGTAAAAGACCCCATAGCCCATTCAACACAAGGTTTAACCAAGAAAACACACTTCAACATGTCCAAGAGTGAGGGTAAAAGAGTCTCACTCTTGGCAGGAGAAAAAATTAAACCCCAGAAATCCAGCAAAGCTGCTGGGGGACTCACTAGGTAGGGAAATTCAGCCTAAACAGAGAATTCTCCCTAACACTCGCCCCCCCCAGACTAAGGGACAGGAGGATTTAATCCACTCCTGGATGAACCTCATACCTCTAGTCGATGATATACATCCTAGAGAGTCCATCAGCATTTTGATGGTGACACCTTGACCTATGTTCAATGGAGAACTCAAAGGTTTTCTTTTGCAAGCTAACGGACCTACAGACCCTTTGAGGAACATCAGTCTTTTTGTTATAGGGGATCTGGTTGACCAGTCCCTCAGAAGTTGGTACAACTTCTGAACCTATGTTAGGCTTTTTCAAGGGGTCCTTATAAAGGTTTCCCTTAGATCTAGAGGGGCCTCCAAGGTTCCTCACCACCTCTCTTGTGGGAGCAGGTTGGGTCTTAGGCCTCTTGGTTGGAGGGGTTGGGGTTAGGCAATGTACCTGCTTCCCCTTCCTCTTAGATCTACCCTTACCTATTTTAGGAGTTTCCCCCCTAATATTAGGATTTGAGTTGGGGTCTTCAGTAGAAGGTCCAACAGTCTGAAGGTTTTTGGCCTTAGACTTTTCTTTTCTGGTTTTCCACCAGCACTGAGAATTACCAGTTCTCTCAGGTCCAGATAGGGGCCTAGTTGGTCTATCCACCTCTTCCTCAGAAGTAGGGGGGGTCAGAGACTCGGAAACTAGGGGAACAAGGGTGGAGCTTGGTTGGGGCTCCCATGTTCCTAGCATACTATCCTGAACTGTGCCTGGGTTAGAGGTCAACTTACTAAAACCAGGGCTTGTAGTGGGGTTCTCAGTAGAGGGTCCCACAGGCTTAGAAGGGTCCTTCAAGGTAGCCTTTCTAGCCAATTTGGTTAAGTTCTGCTTCTCCATACTGGGAGGCCTGGGGGTATGGGACACTACTCCTAGAGTTCTTAGGTCATTCCCCAACAGGACCTTCCCAGGTACCTCAGTCTGAACACTGACAGGGATCCTCACTGTCATGTTGTTACACTGAATGAGGGCTGGTAGAATAGGAACCATTTGGACAGGGCCTCCCGACATCTTAGTGGGACCTTTGGGTGCTTTGGCCACATCCTCAGGTTGAAAGAAGCTTTCATCCACTACTGTTCTGCTGGCCCCAGTGTCTCTCCTGGCAGGAGTATCCTGGCCATTGACAAGAACACTGTCCACATAATACACCTTAGAGTTAACAGGTAGGGAGTTATACACAACCCTATTCTGGGGACTAACCAGACCCATAGGCTCTAAGTTTACAGTTGCTTGAAGACCCAAGGGTTCTTCAGCAAAGAGTTCAAAGTGGGCACTAGCCATCTGTACTTCATCCTCAGGAGTGAAGGCTAAGGAGACTGTGCTGATCCCTGCAGGTTTACCCTTGCACTTGGGATCTCCTTTGATATGGTCAGTACCCTGACAGACATAGCATTGTCCAAATGCTCTCTGGAAGGGTGGCTTGTTCTGACCTCCTTCTGGCTTGTGGCCAGAAGGTACAGTAGCCTGACTAGGTTTCCCATGTGGCTTACCCTGGTTATTTTGTGGTTTGGGGCCCTCTTTGGGATAGGAATTATTAGAATTCTCTTTGGAGTCCTTTTTAGACTGTTTCTCCCCATCCTTCTTCTGAGTTACCCCAGAATCCTTGTGAGTGGCCCTGTTGGCAACCCACAAGTCAGCAGCCTTAGCTAGTTTCCGGGAATCCAATTCCCTGGAATCAGCCAAGTGTTGTCTGAGCTCAGGAGAGCAGGCATCATAAATAGTCTCCAACATAAACAAATTCTTCATACCTTCATAAGTGTTCACCTTGTAACCCTTAATCCATCCCTCTAAGTTTTTCAAACATTCACTCACCCAGGTAGCCCAAGGGGTACCATCATGCTTTTTGAGGTTCCTAAACCTCTTAAGATACTGGGAAGGGGTCTTCCCAAACCTAGCTATCAAAGCTAGTTTCACACATTCATAGTCCTTCCTATCCTCCTCCCCCATCTCCATTACCACATCAGTTGCAACAGGGGGAAGCCTAGAGAACAACCAGGTGAGTAAGTCATTTCCTGTGATGTTCTGGAGCCCATGATTATATTCAAACAGAGACAACCAATCCAACACATCCAACTTAGGCTCATACATACCAACCAATTCTTTAGGCATCCGGGGTCTTTTAGGACTGGAACTTCTAGAGGAGCCAGAGAGAGAAACATTCTCAACAGATAATTTCTTCATTTCTAAGTCATACTTGAGCTCCATTTCCCTTAGCCTTAGTTCTTTGTCAGTTTGAGCATTAAGTTTCTTATACTCCAATTCTAGCTTCATTTTCTCCAGTTCAAAGTACTGAGGACTAAATGTGGGACCTGGTAAAGGTCCAGTAGGCACAGCAGGTAGAGCAGGCAGAGGCCTAGGGGGGACAGTTACAACAGCCTCACCCTCCTCTTCTGACTCTTCCTCAGAAACATCAACATTTTGCTCCATGTTAACTTCAACACTGTCATCTACAGTTGCTGGAGTGGTAGGTTCCTCTGAACCATCACCCAGACTTTGGTTAGCTAACAATCTTTCAATCAGCTCCATTTTCTTGCCCTTAGTCAGGAGATCCTTATGTTTACAGAGCATTCTTAAACAATCAGCAGTTTTGGCTGCAAGGGACTCTTGACTATAGCTTTCTATAACTGACATGTTAGAGGTTTTATTTTTTCAGTGCTAAGCTTTGTGGTTAGTTGCACTAAGGTATCTAAAGCACAATAAAATGTATACTCAATACAAATCCCACCGCTGTACACCAGTGTTAGGCAGAAACCTGTGCAGTTCCCTTGGGGAACACTGCAAAAGATTTAAGACTACAGGTAGAGCAGTAAACCCCTTTGGTAGCAGTCTGTACCACCCAGATCTACCTGGTAGCTGTGGCTGAGCAGTCAGACTTCTCTCAAGAAGAGTTAGGCAGTATGCAAAGTATACACAATATGTACCAAAACACAATAGCACAAGCAAACACTGACCAGAGCTTGGTTTCAAAAGAATATAGTTATTTATTTAAAAACACACATAAGTAAAAACACTCTAACAACGAATATGGTAAAAACACTCCAACACAGTTATAATGAAAGTAAATTCAATCCTTTCTCCTATCTAGACAACTCTAGGTTAACACCACTTAATTAAAACAGAGGTGAGTGCTTAACGTTAGATGACACTCTAGTAGTTTCCAAGAAAGGGAGAGAAAAAGCAGAAATAGGTTAGACACACCACTCTAAGGTCCAGAACACTTGCAATAGGCTTAAAGAAGAATAAAGTCACAGGTGAGCAAAAGTCACTAGGCAGGGCCCACTCTTAGAGTAGCCGGAGCGAAAATGTGCCCAAGATCACACTGTTAGTTAGAGATTCAAAGTCTTGCAAAGAGTCAAAAAGAGTTTAGAGTGGCTCAGAAAGTTTAGCCAAAGTGTCCCAGGCACTCCCAGGTTCGAAAGCCGGGGACTAAATCTACCCCGTACAGTCGGTAGCAAGGGAAGCCAGGCGGAACACAGTACCTTAAGCGGAAAGGATCCTCCAGCGGGGGCAGTTGTTCCAGGCAGTGACAGCAAGGCTCGACGTCGGTCAGGGGAGAAGAATATCTCGCTGAAGAGCAGAAGAGAAAGGTCGTAGCACTGCCCGGGAAGAAACCAGCCGCGGAGTCCTCCGGTTAAAGGGTTGGTACCGACTTTCGCGGTATGGGGGTAAAGTGTGGTATTCCGGATGCCGGGGTGCTTGGCACAGGCAAGGCGGCCACGAGATACCTCAAAAGAACGGAAAGAAGGCGAAAACTGGTTGTCCCCACCAGTCAAGGGAAGGAGCCACTCCGTTAAGAGTTCTCCTCGGTCGTCGGGAAAAAGTGGTGAGACGGTTCAGCAGGGCTCCACCGGGTGGTGTCGTCGAAGCAGGTCGGCTCAGCTCTTCCCTCGTCGGATTCTTGGTCCTGTGGCGACTTCTGAAGTCCCAGTCCCCAAAGCCCTGCTTTTATGCAGCAAGCCCCCATTCACCCAGCCTAGCTGTCACTCAAACATGCTAAGTGGTGAGCCGGGCGGCTCACCACTTGGGCCAATCAGGACGGAGTGCGACTTGAGTTACCAAGGTAACTCAGTCCAGGGTGCCTAAATCCCCCTCCACCCCTCCTAAGTACCCCAGACAGAGTGGCACCACTTTGGAGGGCTTCTGTGGAGAAGCCCGCCAAAAGTGGAACAAAGGGCTCCACTTTGGGTCAGAGTTACAGAGGCGAACACCAACGCCATTTTAGAATCAAGTTTTGGCAAAAAGTCCCAACCGGAGTTATAAAAATAAATATATAAACCGGCGGTATGTTTAAGGCTACCGTAAATAAATAATTAAATGTGTTAGCCTAAAACAATGGGAAATCCCATAGGAAAATATTCGCGGTCGAATATAAAAAGTAGTTTCCACTGCCACCAGCCAAAACTCGATCAGGGGGGACGGAGACGTGCCCCCTCGACTAACAGACCCTGGGGCAATCGAATTGCCCCAGCCAGTACGTCCACAATATGATGGTTTGTACTGGTTCTGTTCAGGATTCAAGACTAGCAAAGTCTTTGGTGACTTTACATGCCCTGGGAGACAGTAGTCAGTCCCAGGGTATGGAGTCTATGTTGGGGAGTCCCTAGGACACCCCTGGGTCACGGCACAGAGGGTGCTGTGTGACCCACATCACAAAAATACATGAGGCCCTATGGAGTAAAAGACCCCATAGCCCATTCAACACAAGGTTTAACCAAGAAAACACACTTCAACATGTCCAAGAGTGAGGGTAAAAGAGTCTCACTCTTGGCAGGAGAAAAAATTAAACCCCAGAAATCCAGCAAAGCTGCTGGGGGACTCACTAGGTAGGGAAATTCAGCCTAAACAGAGAATTCTCCCTAACACCGCCTCCAATTCCATGGATACGGCTGGCCCCGCCTCCAATTCCATGGATACGGCTGGCCCCTGCCTCCAATACCATGGTTTTGGCTGGTCCCGCCTCCAATACCATGATTTTGGCTGGCCCCGCCTCCAATACAATGGTTTTGGCTGGCCCCGCCTCCAATACCATGGTTTTGGCTGGTCCCGCCTCCAATACCATGATTTTGGCTGGCCCCGCCTCCAATTCCATGGATACGGCTGGCCCCGCCTCCAATACCACGGTTCTGGCTGGTCCCGCCTCCAATACCATGGTTTTGGTTGGCTCCGCCTCCAATACCTTGGATTTGGCTGGCCCGCCTCCAATTACATGGATACGACTGGCCTCGCCTCCAATACCATGGATAAGGCTGGCCCCGCCTCCAATACCATGGTTTTGGCTGGCCCCGTCTCCAATACCATGATTTTGCCTGTCCCCACCTCCAATACCATGGTTTTGGCTGGCACCGCCTCCAATAAAATGGTTTTTGCTGGCCCCGCCTCCAATACCATAGTTTTGGCTGGTCCCGCCTCCAATACCATGGTTTTGGCTGGCCCTGCCTCCAATACCATGGTTTTGGCTGGCCCCGCCTCCAATTCCATGGATACGGCTGGCCCCGCCTCCAATTCCATGGATACGGCTGGCCCCTGCCTCCAATACCATGGTTTTGGCTGGTCCCGCCTCCAATACCATGATTTTGGCTGGCCCTGCCTCCAATACCATGGTTTTGGCTGGCCCCGCCTCAAATAGCATGGTTTTGAATTGCCCGCCTCCAATTCCATGGATACAGCTGGCCCTGCCTCCAATTCCATGGATACAGTTGCCCCGCCTCCAATACCATGATTCCGGCTGGTCCCGCCTCCAATACCATGGTTTTGGTTGGCCCCGCCTCCAATACCACGGTTCTGGCTGGTCCCGCCTCCAATACCATGGTTTTGGTTGGCTCCGCCTCCAATACCATGGATAAGGCTGGCCCCGCCTCCAATACCATGGTTTTGGCTGGCCCCGTCTCCAATACTATGGTTTTGAATGTCCCCACCTCCAATTCCATGGATATGGCTGGCCCCGTCTCCAATACATGGTTTTGGCTGGTCCCGCCTCCAATACCATGGTTTTGGCTGGCCCCGATCAAATTTCATGGATACGGCTGGCCCTGCCTCCAGTAACATGGTTTTGGCTGGCCCCGTCTCCAATACCATGGTTTTGAATGGCCCCGCCTCCAATTCCATGGATACGGCTGGCCCCGCCTCCAATACCATGGATTTGGCTGGTCCCGCCTCCAATACCATGGTTTTGGCTCACCCTGCCTCCAATACCATGGTTTTGGATGGCCCCACCTCCAATTCCATGGATACGGCTGGCTCTGCCTCCAATACCATGGTTTTGGCTGGCCCCACCTCCAATACCATGGTTTTGGCTGGCACCGCCTCCAATAAAATGGTTTTTGCTGGCCCCCCCTCCAATACCATGGTTTTGGCTGGCCCCGATCCAATTTCATGGTTTTGGCTGGTCCCGCCTCCAATACCATGGATAAGGCTGGCCCCGCCTCCAATACCATGGTTTTGGCTGGCCCCGTCTCCAATACCATGGTTTTGAATGGCCCCGCCTCCAATTCCATGGATATGGCTGGCCCCGCCTCCAATACATGGTTTTGGCTGGCCCCGCCTCCAGTACCATGGTTTTGGCTGGTACCGCCTCCAATACCATGGTTTTGGCTGGCCCTGCCTCCAATTCCATGGATACAGCTGGACCCGCCTCCAATACCATGGTTTTGGCTGGCCCCGCCTCCAATACCATGGTTTTGGCTGGCCCCGCCTCCAATATCATGCTTTGGCTGGCCCCACCTCCAATTCCATGGTTTTGGCTGGCCCCGCCTCTAATTCCATGGTTTTGGCTGGCCCCGCCTCCAATACCATGGATAAGGCTGGCCCCGCCTCCAATACCATGGTTTTGGCTGGCCCCGTCTCCAATACCATGGTTTTGAATGGCCCCGCCTCCAATTCCATGGATATGGCTGGCCCCGCCTCCAATACATGGTTTTGGCTGGTCCCGCCTCCAATACCATGGTTTTGGCGGGCCCCGATCCAATTTCATGGATACGGCTGGCCCCGCCTCCAGTAACATGGTTTTGGCTGGCCCCGTCTCCAATACCATGGTTTTGAATGGCCCCGCCTCCAATTCCATGGATACGGCTGGCCCCGCCTCCAATACCATGGATTTGGCTGGCCCCGCCTCCAATACCATGGTTTTGGCTCACCCTGCCTACAATACCATGGTTTTGGATGGCCCCGTCTCCAATACCATGGTTTTGAATGGCCCCGCCTCCAATTCCATGCATACGGCTGGCTCCGCCTCCAATACCATGATTTTGCCTGGCCCCACCTCCAATACCATGGTTTTGGCTGGCACCGCCTCCAATAAAATGGTTTTTGCTGGCCCCGCCTCCAATACCATGGTTTTGGCTGGCACCGCCTCCAATAAAATGGTTTTTGCTGGCCCCCCCTCCAATACCATGGTTTTGGCTGGCCCCGATCCAATTTCATGGTTTTGGCTGGTCCCGCCTCCAATACCATGGATAAGGCTGGCCCCGCCTCCAATACCATGGTTTTGGCTGGCCCCGTCTCCAATACCATGGTTTTGAATGGCCCCGCCTCCAATTCCATGGATATGGCTGGCCCCGCCTCCAATACATGGTTTTGGCTGGCCCCGCCTCCAGTACCATGGTTTTGGCTGGTACCGCCTCCAATACCATGGTTTTGGCTGGCCCTGCCTCCAATTCCATGGATACAGCTGGACCCGCCTCCAATACCATGGTTTTGGCTGGCCCCGCCTCCAATACCATGGTTTTGGCTGGCCCCGCCTCCAATATCATGCTTTGGCTGGCTCCACCTCCAATTCCATGGTTTTGGCTGGCCCCGCCTCTAATTCCATGGTTTTGGCTGGCCCCGCCTCCAATACCATGGATAAGGCTGGCCCCGCCTCCAATACCATGGTTTTGGCTGGCCCCGTCTCCAATACCATGGTTTTGAATGGCCCCGCCTCCAATTCCATGGATATGGCTGGCCCCGCCTCCAATACATGGTTTTGGCTGGTCCCGCCTCCAATACCATGGTTTTGGCGGGCCCCGATCCAATTTCATGGATACGGCTGGCCCCGCCTCCAGTAACATGGTTTTGGCTGGCCCCGTCTCCAATACCATGGTTTTGAATGGCCCCGCCTCCAATTCCATGGATACGGCTGGCCCCGCCTCCAATACCATGGATTTGGCTGGCCCCGCCTCCAATACCATGGTTTTGGCTCACCCTGCCTACAATACCATGGTTTTGGATGGCCCCGTCTCCAATACCATGGTTTTGAATGGCCCCGCCTCCAATTCCATGCATACGGCTGGCTCCGCCTCCAATACCATGATTTTGCCTGGCCCCACCTCCAATACCATGGTTTTGGCTGGCACCGCCTCCAATAAAATGGTTTTTGCTGGCCCCGCCTCCAATACCATAGTTTTGGCTGGTCCCGCCTCCAATACCATGGTTTTGGCTGGCCCTGCCTCCAATACCATGGTTTTGGCTGGCCCCGCCTCCAATTCCATGGATACGGCTGGCCCCGCCTCCAATTCCATGGATACGGCTGGCCCCTGCCTCCAATACCATGGTTTTGGCTGGTCCCGCCTCCAATACCATGATTTTGGCTGGCCCCGCCTCCAATACCATGGTTTTGGCTGGCCCCGCCTCCAATACCATGGTTTTGGCTGGTCCCGCCTCCAATACCATGATTTTGGCTGGCCCCGCCTCCAATTCCATGGATACGGCTGGCCCCGCCTCCAATACCCATTTCTGGCTGGTCCCGCCTCCAATACCATGGTTTTGGTTGGCTCCGCCTCCAATACCTTGGATTTGGCTGGCCCGCCTCCAATTACATGGATACGACTGGCCTCGCCTCCAATACCATGGATAAGGCTGGCCCCGCCTCCAATACCATGGTTTTGGCTGGCCCCGTCTCCAATACCATGATTTTGCCTGTCCCCACCTCCAATACCATGGTTTTGGCTTGCACCGCCTCCAATAAAATGGTTTTTGCTGGCCCCGCCTCCAATACCATAGTTTTGGCTGGTCCCGCCTCCAATACCATGGTTTTGGCTGGCCCTGCCTCCAATACCATGGTTTTGGCTGGCCCCGCCTCCAATTCCATGGATACGGCTGGCCCCGCCTCCAATTCCATGGATACGGCTGGCCCCTGCCTCCAATACCATGGTTTTGGCTGGTCCCGCCTCCAATACCATGATTTTGGCTGGCCCTGCCTCCAATACCATGGTTTTGGCTGGCCCCGCCTCAAATAGCATGGTTTTGAATTGCCCGCCTCCAATTCCATGGATACAGCTGGCCCTGCCTCCAATTCCATGGATACAGTTGCCCCGCCTCCAATACCATGGTTCCGGCTGGTCCCGCCTCCAATACCATGGTTTTGGTTGGCCCCGCCTCCAATACCACGGTTCTGGCTGGTCCCGCCTCCAATACCATGGTTTTGGTTGGCTCCGCCTCCAATACCTTGGATTTGGCTGGCCCGCCTCCAATTACATGGATACGACTGGCCCCGCCTTCAATACCATGGATAAGGCTGGCCCCGCCTCCAATACCATGGTTTTGGCTGGCCCCGTCTCCAATACCATGGTTTTGAATGGCCCCGCCTCCAATTCCATGGATACGGCTGGCCCCGCCTCCAGTACCATGGATTTGGCTGGTCCCGCCTCCAATACCATGGTTTTGGCTGGCCCTGCCTCCAATGCCATGGTTTTGGCTGGCCCCGTCTCCAATACCATGGTTTTGAATGGCCCCGCCTCCAATTCCATGGATATGGCTGGCCCCGCCTCCAATACATGGTTTTGGCTGGTCCCGCCTCCAATACCATGGTTTTGGCTGGCCCCGATCCAATTTCATGGATACGGCTGGCCCCGCCTCCAGTAACATGGTTTTGGCTGGCCCCGTCTCCAATACCATGGTTTTGAATGGCCCCGCCTCCAATTCCATGGATACGGCTGGCCCCGCCTCCAATACCATAGATTTGGCTGGTCCCGCCTCCAATACATGGTTTTGGCTCACCCTGCCTCCAATACCATGGTTTTGAATGGCCCCGCCTCCAATTCCATGGATACGGCTGGCCCCGCCTCCAATACCATGGATTTGGCTGGTCCCGCCTCCAATGCCATGGTTTTGGCTCACCCTGCCTCCAATACCATGGTTTTGGATGGCCCCACCTCCAATTCCATGGATACGGCTGGCTCTGCCTCCAATACCATGGTTTTGCCTGGCCCCACCTCCAATACCATGGTTTTGGCTGGCACCGCCTCCAATAAAATGGTTTTTGCTGGCCCCCCTCCAATACCATGGTTTTGGCTGGCCCCGATCCAATTTCATGGATACGGCGGCCCCGCCTCCAGTACCATGGTTTTGGCTGGTACCGCCTCCAGTACCATGGTTTTGGCTGGCCTTGCCTCCAATTCCATGGATACAGCTGGCCCCGCCTCCAATACCATTGTTTTGGCTGGCCCCGCCTCCAATACCATGGTTTTGGCTGGCCCCGCCTCCAATACCATGGTTTTGGCTGGCCCCGTCTCCAATACCATGGTTTTGAATGGCCCCGCCTCCAATTCCATGGATATGGCTGGCCCCGCCTCCAATACATGGTTTTGGCTGGTCCCGCCTCCAATACCATGGTTTTGGCTGGCCCCGATCCAATTTCATGGATACGGTTGGCCCCGCCTCCAGTAACATGGTTTTGGCTGGCCCCGTCTCCAATACCATGGTTTTGAATGGCCCCGCCTCCAATTCCATGGATACGGCTGGCCCCGCCTCCAATACCATGGATTTGGCTGGTCCCACCTCCAATACCATGGTTTTGGCTCACCCTGCCTCCAATACCATGGTTTTGGATGGCCCCGTCTCCAATACCATGGTTTTGAATGGCCCCGCCTCCAATTCCATGGATACGGCTGGCTCCGCCTCCAATACCATGATTTTGCCTGGCCCCACCTCCAATACCATGGTTTTGGCTGGCACCGCCTCCAATAAAATGGTTTTTGCTGGCCCCGCCTCCAATACCATAGTTTTGGCTGGTCCCGCCTCCAATACCATGGTTTTGGCTGGCCCTGCCTCCAATACCATGGTTTTGGCTGGCCCCGCCTCCAATTCCATGGATACGGCTGGCCCCGCCTCCAATTCCATGGATACGGCTGGCCCCTGCCTCCAATACCATGGTTTTGGCTGGCACCGCCTCCAATAAAATGGTTTTTGCTGGCCCCGCCTCCAATACCATAGTTTTGGCTGGTCCCGCCTCCAATACCATGGTTTTGGCTGGTCCCGCCTCCAATACCATGATTTTGGCTGGCCCCGCCTCCAATACCATGGTTTTGGCTGGCCCCGCCTCAAATAGCATGGTTTTGAATTGCCCGCCTCCAATTCCATGGATACAGCTGGCCCTGCCTCCAATTCCATGGATACGGTTGCCCCGCCTCCAATACCATGGTTCCGGCTAGTCCCGCCTCCAATACCATGGTTTTGGTTGGCCCCGCCTCCAATACCACGGTTCTGGCTGGTCCCGCCTCCAATACCATGGTTTTGGTTGGCTCCGTCTCCAATACCTTGGATTTGGCTGGCCCGCCTCCAATTACATGGATACGACTGGCCCCGCTTCCAATACCATGGATAAGGCTGGCCCCGCCTCCAATACCATGGTTTTGGCTGGCCCCGTCTCCAATACCATGATTTTGCCTGGCCCCACCTCCAATACCATGGTTTTGGCTGGCACCGCCTCCAATAAAATGGTTTTTGCTGGCCCCGCCTCCAATACCATAGTTTTGGCTGGTCCCGCCTCCAATGCCATGGTTTTGGCTGGCCCTGCCTCCAATACCATGGTTTTGGCTGGAAACGCCTCCAATTCCGAGGATACGGCTGGCCCCGCCCCCAATACCATGGTTTAGGCTGGTCCCGCCTCCATTACCATGGTTTTGGCTGGCCCTGCCTCCAATACCATACTTTGGCTGGCCCCACCTCCAAAACCATTGATACGGCTGGCCCCGCCTCCAATACCATGGTTTTGGCTGGTCCCGCCTCCAATACCATGGTTTTGGCTGGCCCCGCCTCCAATTACATGGATACGACTGGCCCTGCCTCCAATACCATGGATAAGGCTGGGCCCACCTCCAATATCATGGTTTTGGCTGGCCCCGTCTCAAATACCATGGTTTTGAATGGCCCCGCCTCCAATTCCATGGATACGGCTGTCCCCGCCTCCAATACCATGGTTTTGGCTGGTCCCGCCTCCAATACCATGGTTTTGGCTCGCCCTGCCTCCAATACCATGGTTCTGGCTGGCCCCGCCTCCAATTCCATGGATACGGCTGGCCCCGCCTCCAATAACATGGTTTTAGCTGGCCCCGCCTCCAATAACATGGTTTTCGCTGGCCCCGCCTCCAATACCATAGTTTTGGCTAGTCCCGCCTCCAATACCATGGTTTTGGCTGGCCCTGCCTCCAATACCATGGTTTTGGCTGGCCCCGCCTCCAATACCATGGTTTTGGCTGGCCCCGCCTCCAATATCATGCTTTGGCTGGCCCCACCTCCAATTCCATGGTTTTGGCTGGCCCCGCCTCTAATTCCATGGTTTTGGCTGGCCCCGCCTCCAATACCATGGATAAGGCTGGCCCCGCCTCCAATACCATGGTTTTGGCTGGCCCCGTCTCCAATACTATGGTTTTGAATGGCCCCACCTCCAATTCCATGGATATGGCTGGCCCCGCCTCCAATACATGGTTTTGGCTGGTCCCGCCTCCAATACCATGGTTTTGGCTGGCCCCGATCCAATTTCATGGATACGGCTGGCCCTGCCTCCAGTAACATGGTTTTGGCTGGCCCCGTCTCCAATACCATGGTTTTGAATGGCCCCGCCTCCAATTCCATGGATACGGCTGGCCCTGCCTCCAGTAACATGGTTTTGGCTGGCCCCGCCTCCAATACCATGGATTTGGCTGGTCCCGCCTCCAATACCATGGTTTTGGCTCACCCTGCCTCCAATACCATGGTTTTGAATGGCCCCGCCTCCAATTCCATGGATACGGCTGGCCCCGCCTCCAATACCATGGATTTGGCTGGTCCCGCCTCCAATACCATGGTTTTGGCTCACCCTGCCTCCAATACCATGGTTTTGGATGGCCCCACCTCCAATTCCATGGATACGGCTGGCTCTGCCTCCAATACCATGGTTTTGGCTGGCCCCACCTCCAATACCATGGTTTTGGCTGGCACCGCCTCCAATAAAATGGTTTTTGCTGGCCCCCCCTCCAATTCCATGGATACGGCTGGCTCTGCCTCCAATACCATGGTTTTGGCTGGCCCCACCTCCAATACCATGGTTTTGGCTGGCACCGCCTCCAATAAAATGGTTTTTGCTGGCCCCCCCTCCAATACCATGGTTTTGGCTGGCCCCGATCCAATTTCATGGATACGGCGGCCCCGCCTCCAGTACCATGGTTTTGGCTGGTACCGCCTCCAATACCATGGTTTTGGCTGGCCCTGCCTCCAATTCCATGGATACAGCTGGACCCGCCTCCAATACCATGGTTTTGGCTGGCCCCGCCTCCAATACCATGGTTTTGGCTGGCCCCGCCTCCAATATCATGCTTTGGCTGGCCCCACCTCCAATTCCATGGTTTTGGCTGGCCCCGCCTGTAATTCCATGGTTTTGGCTGGCCCCGCCTCCAATACCATGGTTTTGAATGGCCCCGCCTCCAATTCCATGGATATGGCTGGCCCCGCCTCCAATACATGGTTTTGGCTGGTCCCGCCTCCAATACCATGGTTTTGGCTGGCCCCGATCCAATTTCATGGATACGGCTGGCCCCGCCTCCAGTAACATGGTTTTGGCTGGCCCCGTCTCCAATACCATGGTTTTGAATGGCCCCGCCTCCAATTCCATGGATACGGCTGGCCCCGCCTCCAATACCATGGATTTGGCTGGCCCCGCCTCCAATACCATGGTTTTGGCTCACCCTGCCTCTAATACCATGGTTTTGGATGGCCCCGTCTCCAATACCATGGTTTTGAATGGCCCCGCCTCCAATTTCATGGATACGGCTGGCCCCGCCTCCAGTAACATGGTTTTGGCTGGCACCGCCTCCAATAAAATGGTTTTTGCTGGCCCCGCCTCCAATACCATAGTTTTGGCTGGTCCCGCCTCCAATACCATGGTTTTGGCTGGCCCTGCCTCCAATACCATGGTTTTGGCTGGCCCCGCCTCCAATTCCATGGATACGGCTGGCCCCGCCTCCAATTCCATGGATACGGCTGGCCCCTGCCTCCAATACCATGGTTTTGGCTGGTCCCGCCTCCAATACCATGATTTTGGCTGGCCCCGCCTCCAATACCATGGTTTTGGCTGGCCCCGCCTCCAATAGCATGGTTTTGGCTGGCCCCGCCTCCAATATCATGCTTTGGCTGGCCCCACCTCCAATTCCATGGTTTTGGCTGGCCCCGCCTCTAATACCATGGTTTTGGCTGGCCCCGTCTCCAATACCATGGTTTTGAATGGCCCCGCCTCCAATTCCATGGATATGGCTGGCCCCGCCTCCAATACATGGTTTTGGCTGGTCCCGCCTCCAATACCATGGTTTTGGCTGGCCCCGATCCAATTTCATGGATACGGCTGGCCCCGCCTCCAGTAACATGGTTTTGGCTGGCCCCGTCTCCAATACCATGGTTTTGAATGGCCCCGCCTCCAATTCCATGGATACGGCTGGCCCCGCCTCCAATACCATGGATTTGGCTGGCCCCGCCTCCAATACCATGGTTTTGGCTCACCCTGCCTCTAATACCATGGTTTTGGATGGCCCCGTCTCCAATACCATGGTTTTGAATGGCCCCGCCTCCAATTTCATGGATACGGCTGGCCCCGCCTCCAGTAACATGGTTTTGGCTGGCACCGCCTCCAATAAAATGGTTTTTGCTGGCCCCGCCTCCAATACCATAGTTTTGGCTGGTCCCGCCTCCAATACCATGGTTTTGGCTGGCCCTGCCTCCAATACCATGGTTTTGGCTGGCCCCACCTCCAATTCCATGGATACGGCTGGCCCCGCCTCCAATTCCATGGATACGGCTGGCCCCTGCCTCCAATACCATGGTTTTGGCTGGTCCCGCCTCCAATACCATGATTTTGGCTGGCCCCGCCTCCAATACCATGGATACGGCTGGCCCCGCCTCCAATACCATGGTTTTGGCTGGTCCCGCCTCCAATACCATGGTTTTGGCTGGCCCCGCCTCCAATTCCATGGATACAGCTGGCCCCGCCTCCAATTCCATGGATACAGCTGGCCCCGCCTCCAATACCACGGTTCTGGCTGGTCCCGCCTCCAATACCATGGTTTTGGTTGGCTCCGCCTCCAATACCTTGGATTTGGCTGGCCCGCCTCCAATTACATGGATACGACTGGCCTCGCCTCCAATACCATGGATAAGGCTGGCCCCGCCTCCAATACCATGGTTTTGGCTGGCCCCGTCTCCAATACCATGATTTTGCCTGTCCCCACCTCCAATACCATGGTTTTGGCTGGCACCGCCTCCAATAAAATGGTTTTTGCTGGCCCCGCCTCCAATACCATAGTTTTGGCTGGTCCCGCCTCCAATACCATGGTTTTGGCTGGCCCTGCCTCGAATACCATGGTTTTGAATGGCCCCGTCTCCAATTCCATGGATACAGCTGGCCCTGCCTCCAATACTATGGTTTTGGCTTGTCCCGCCTCTAATACCATGGTTTTGGCTGGCCCTGCCTCCAATATCATGGTTTTGGCTGGCCCCGCCTCCAATTCCATGGTACGCTGGCCCCGCCTCCAATACCATGGTTTTGAATGGCCCTGCCTCCAATTGCATGGATACGGCTGGCCCCGCCTCCAATACCATGGTTTTGGCTGGCCCCGATCCAATTCCATGGATACGGCTGGCCCGCCTCCAATACCATGGTTTTGGCTGGCCCTGCCTCCAATATCATGCTTTGGCTGGCCCTGCCTCCAATTCCATGGTTTTGGCTGGCCCTGCCTCCAATTCCATGGTTTTGGCTGCCCCCGCCTCCAATTACATGGTTTTGGCTTGCCCCGCCTCCAATTCCATGGATACGCTGGCCCAGCCTCCAATACCATGGTTTTGGCTGGCCCCTCCTCCAATACCCTGGTTTTGGCTGGCCCCGCCTCCAATACCATGCTTTGGCTGGCCCAGCCTCCAATTCCATGGTTTTGGCTGGCCCCGCCTCCAATACCCTGGTTTTGGCTTGCCCCGCCTCCAATACCATGGTTTTGAATGGCCCTGCCTCCAATTCCATGGATACGGCTGGCCTCGCCTCCAATACATGGTTTTGGCTGGTCCTGCCTCCAATACCATGGTTTTGGCTGGCCCCGATCCAATTCCATGGATACGGCTGGCCCTGCCTCCAGTACCATGGTTTTGGCTGGTCCCGCCTCCAATACCATTGTTTTGGCTGGCCCTGCCTCCAATTCCATGGAAACAGCAGACGCCGCCTCTAATATCATGGTTTTGGCTGGCCCTGCCTCCAATACCATGGTTTTGGCTGGCCCTGCCTCCAATACCATGGTTTTGGCTGGCCCCACCTCCAATACCATGCTTTGGCTAGCCCCGCCTCCAATTCAATGGTTTTGGCTGGCCCCGCCTCCAATACCATGGTTTTGGCTTGCCCCGCCTCCAATACCATGGTTTTGAATGGCCCTGCCTCCAATTCCATGGATACGGCTGGCCTCGCCTCCAATACATGGATTTGGCTGGTCCTGCCTCCAATACCATGGTTTTGTCTGGCCCCGATCCAATTCCATGGATACGGCTGGCCCTGCCTCCAGTACCATGGTTTTGGCTGGTCCCGCCTCCAATACCATTATTTTGGCTGGCCCTGCCTCCAATTCCATGGAAACAGCAGGCGCCGCCTCTAATACCATGGTTTTGACTGGCCCCGATCCAACTCCATGGATACGGCTGGCCCTGCCTCCAGTACCATGGTTTTGGCTGGTCCCGCCTCCAATACCATTGTTTTGGCTGGCCCTGCCTCCAATTCCATGGAAACAGCAGGCGCCGCCTCTAATACCATGGTTTTGGCTGGCCCTGCCTCCAATACCATGGTTTTGGCTGGCCCCGCCTCCAATACCCTGGTTTTGAATGGCCCTGCCTCCAATTCCATGGATACGGTTGCCCCGCCTCCAATACCATGGTTCCGGCTGGTCCCGCCTCCAATACCATGGTTTTGGTTGGCCCCGCCTCCAATACCACGGTTCTGGCTGGTCCCGCCTCCAATACCATGGTTTTGGTTGGCTCCGCCTCCAATACCTTGGATTTGGCTGGCCCGCCTCCAATTACATGGATACGACTGGCCCCGCCTCCAATACCATGGATAAGGCTGGCCCTGCCTCCAATACCATGGTTTTGGCTGGCCCCGTCTCCAATACCATGGTTTTGAATGGCCCCGCCTCCAATTCCATGGATACGGCTGGCCCCGCCTCCAATACCATGGTTTTGGCTGGTCCCACCTCCAATACCATGGTTTTGGCTGGCCCTGCCTCCAATACCATGGTTTTGGCTGGCCCCGCCTCCAATTCCATGGATACGGCTGGCCCCGCCTCCAATTCCATGGATACGGCTGGCCCCGCCTCCAATACCATGGTTTTGGCTGGTCCCGACTCCAATAACATGGTTTTCGCTGGCCCTGCCTCCAATACCATAGTTTTGGCTGGTCCCGCCTCCAATACCATGGTTTTGGCTGGCCCCGCCTCCAATACCATGGTTTTGGCTGGCCCTGCCTCCAATTCCATGCATACGGCTGACCCCGTCTCCAATACCATGGTTTTGGCTGGTCCCGCCTCCAATACCATGGTTTTGGCTGGCCACGCCTCCAATACCATGGTTTTGGCTGGTCCCGCCTCCAATACCATGGTTTTGAATGGCCCTGCCTCCAATTCCATGGATACAGCTGGCCCTGCCTCCAATACCATGGTTTTGGCTCGTCCCGCTACCAATACCATGGTTTTGGCTGGTCCCGCTACCAATACCATGGATACGGCTGGGCCCGCCTCCAATTCCATGGATACGGCTGGGCCCGCCTCCAATACCATGGTTTTGGCTGGTCCCGCCTCCAATACCATGGTTTTGAATTGCCCCGCCTCCAATTCCATGGATACGGTTGGCCCCGCCTCCAACACCATGGTTCTGGCTGGTCCCGTCTCCAATACCATGGTTTTGGCTGGCTCTGCCTCCAATTCCATGGATATGGCTGCCCCGCCTCCAATACCATGGTTCTGGCTGGTCCCGCCTCCAATACCATGGTTTTGGCTGGCTCCGCCTCCAATTCCATGGATACAGCTGCTCTGCCTCCAATACCATGGTTTTGGCTGGCCCCGCCTCCAATACCATGCTTTGGCTGGCCCCGCCTCCAATTCCATGGTTTTGGCTGGCCCCGCCTCCAATACCATGCTTTGGCTGGCCCGCCTCCAATTCCATGGTTTTGGCTGGCCCCACCTCCAATACCATGGATACGGCTGGCCCTGTCTCCAATTCCATGGTTTTGGTTCGCTCCGCCTCCAATACCGTGGATTTGGCTGGCCCCGCCTCCAATACCATGGTTTTGGCTGGCCGTGCATCCAATTCCATGCTTTGGCTGGCCCCGCCTCCAATACCATAGTCTTGGCTGGCCCTGGCTCCAATACCATGCTTTGGCTGGCCCTGCCTCCAATACCATGGTTTTGGCTGGCCCTGCCTCCAATTCCATGGATACGGCTGGCCCCGAACCAATACCATGGTTTTGGCTGGCCCCGCCTCCAATACCATGGTTTTGGCTGGCCCCGCCTCCAATTCCATGGATACGGCTGGCACCGCCTCCAATACCATGGTTTTGGCTGGCCCCGCCTCCAATACCATGGTTTTGGCTGGCCCCCGCCTCCAATACCATGCTTTGGCTGACCCCGCCTCCAATTCCATGGTTTTGGCTGGCGCCGCCTCCAATACCATGCTTTGGCTGGCCCTGCCTCCAATTCCATGGTTTTGGCTGGCCCTGCCTCCAATTCCATGGTTTTGGCTGGCACCGCCTCCAATCCCAGGGTTTGTTCTGGTCCCGCCTCCAATACCATGGTTTTGGCTGGCCCTGCCTCCAATTCCATGGATACGGCTGGCCCTGCCTCCAATACCATGGTTTTGGCTGGCCCCGCCTCCAATACCATGGTTTTGGCGGGCCCGCCTCCAATACCATGCTTTGGCTGGCCCCACCTCCAATTCCATGGTTTTGGCTGGCCCCGCCTCCAATGCCATGCTTTGGCTGGCCCCGCCTCCAATTCCATGGTTTTGGCTGGCCCCGCCTCCAAATACCATGCTTTGGCTGGCCCCGCCTCCAATTCCATGGTTTTGGCTGACCCCGCCTCCAATACCATGCTTTGGCTGGCCCTGCCTCCAATTCCATGGATACGGTTGGCCCTGCCTCGAATACCATGGTTTTGCCAGGCCGCGCCTCCAATACCATGGTTTTGGCTGGCCCCGCCTCCAATACCATGGTTTTGAATGGCCCCGCCTCCAATTCCATGGATACGGCTGGCCCCGCCTCCAATACCATGGTTTTGGCTGGTCTTGCCTCCAATACCATGGTTTTGGCTGGCCCCGGTCCAATTCCATGGATACGGCTGGCCCTGATCCAATTCCTTGGATACGGCTGGCCCCGCCTCCAATACCATGGTTCTGGCTGGCCCTGCCTCCAATTCCATGGATACAGCTGCCCCGCCTCCAATACCATGGTTTTGGCTGGCCCCACCTCCACTACCATGGTTTTGGCTGGCCCTGCCTCCAATAACATGGTTTTGGCTTGCCCCACCTCCAATACCATGCTTTGGCTGGCCCTGCCTCCAATTCCATGGTTTTGGCTGGCCCAGCCTCCAATACCATGGTTTTGGCTGGCCCCGCCTCCAATTCCATGGTTTTGGCTGGCCCCACCTCCAATACCATGCTTTGGCTGGCCCCGCCTCCAATACCATGGTTTTGGATGGCCCCGCCCCAATACCATGGTTTTGAATGGCCCCGCCTCCAATTCCATGGATACGGCTGGCCCCGCCTCCAATACATGGTTTTGGCTGGTTCCGCCTCCAATACCATGGTTTTGGCTGGCCCCGATCCAATTTCATGGATACGGCTGGCCCTGCCTCCAGTACCATGGTTTTAGCTGGTCCCGCCTCCAAATCCAATGTTTTTGGCTGGCCCTGCCTCCAATTCCATGGAAACAGCTGGCCCCGCCTCCAATACCATGGTTTTGGCCGGTCCCGACTCCAATACCATGGTTTTGGCTGGCCCCGATCCAATTCCATGGATACGGCCTCCAATAACATGGTTTTGGCTGGTCCCGCCTCCAATACCATGGTTTTGGCTGGCCTTGCCTCCAATACCATGCTTTGGCTGGACCCGCCTCCAATTCCATGGTTTTGGCTGGCCCCGCCTCCAATACCATGGTTGTGGCTGGTCCCGCCTCCAATACCATGGTTTTGGCTGGCCCCGCCTCGAATACCATGGTTTTGAATGGCCCCATCTCCAATTCCATGGATACAGCTGGCCCCGCCTCCAATACCATGGTTTTGGCTTGTCCCGCCTCTAATATCATGGTTTTGGCTGGCCCTGCCTCCAATATCATGGTTTTGGCTGGGCCTGCCTCCAATTCCATGGATACGCTGGCCCCGCCTCCAATACCATGGTTTTGAATGGCCCTGCATCCAATTCCATGGATACGGCTGGCCCCGCCTCCAATACCATGGTTTTGGCCGGTCCCGCCTCCAATACCATGGTTTTGGCTGGCCCCGATCCAATTCCATGGATACGGCTGGCCCGCCTCCAATACCATGGTTTTGGCTGGCCCTGCCTCCAATACCATGCTTTGGCTGGCCCCGCCTCCAATTCCATGGTTTTGGCTGGCCCCGCCTCCAATTCCATGGTTTTGGCTGGCCCCGCCTCCAATACCATGCTTTGGCTGGCCCCGCCTCCAATTACATGGTTTTGGCTTGCCTCGCCTCCAATTCCATGGATACGGCTGGCCCAGCCTCCAATACCATGGTTTTGGCTGACCCCTCCTCCAATACCATGGTTTTGGCTGGCCCCGCCTCCAATATAATGCTTTGGCTGGCCCAGCCTCCAATTCCATGGTTTTGGCTGGCCCCGCCTCCAATACCCTGGTTTTGGCTTGCCCCGCCACCAATACCATGGTTTTGAATGGCCCTGCCTCCAATTCCATGGATACGGCTGCCCCGCCTCCAGTACCATGGTTTTGGCTGGTCCCGCCTCCAATACCATTATTTTGGCTGGCCCTGCCTCCAATTCCATGGAAACAGCAGGCGCCGCCTCTAATACCATGGTTTTGACTGGCCCCGATCCAACTCCATGGATACGGCTGGCCCTGCCTCCAGTACCATGGTTTTGGCTGGTCCCGCCTCCAATACCATTGTTTTGGCTGGCCCTGCCTCCAATTCCATGGAAACAGCAGGCGCCGCCTCTAATACCATGGTTTTGGCTGGCCCTGCCTCCAATACCATGGTTTTGGCTGGCCC
Organism: Ambystoma mexicanum; assembly: GCF_040938575.1. Classification (NCBI taxonomy): domain Eukaryota; kingdom Metazoa; phylum Chordata; class Amphibia; order Caudata; family Ambystomatidae; genus Ambystoma; species Ambystoma mexicanum. Next base: position 932,494,293 of record NC_090923.1, read on the forward strand.
CGCCTCCAATACCCTGGTTTTGAATGGCCCTGCCTCCAATTCCATGGATACGGTTGCCCCGCCTCCAATACCATGGTTCCGGCTGGTCCCGCCTCCAATACCATGGTTTTGGTTGGCCCCGCCTCCAATACCACGGTTCTGGCTGGTCCCGCCTCCAATACCATGGTTTTGGTTGGCTCCGCCTCCAATACCTTGGATTTGGCTGGCCCGCCTCCAATTACATGGATACGACTGGCCCCGCCTCCAATACCATGGATAAGGCTGGCCCCGCCTCCAATACCATGGTTTTGGCTGGCCCCGTCTCCAATACCATGGTTTTGAATGGCCCTGCCTCCAATTCCATGGATACGGCTGGCCCCGCCTCCAATACCATGGTTTTGGCTGGTCCCACCTCCAATACCATGGTTTTGGCTGGCCCTGCCTCCAATACCATGGTTTTGGCTGGCCCCGCCTCCAATTCCATGGATACGGCTGGCCCCGCCTCCAATTCCATGGATACGGCTGGCCCCGCCTCCAATACCATGGTTTTGGCTGGTCCCGACTCCAATAACATGGTTTTCGCTGGCCCTGCCTCCAATACCATAGTTTTGGCTGGTCCCGCCTCCAATACCATGGTTTTGGCTGGCCCCGCCTCCAATACCATGGTTTTGGCTGGCCCTGCCTCCAATTCCATGCATACGGCTGACCCCGCCTCCAATACCATGGTTTTGGCTGGTCCCGCCTCCAATACCATGGTTTTGGCTGGCCACGCCTCCAATACCATGGTTTTGGCTGGTCCCGCCTCCAATACCATGGTTTTGAATGGCCCTGCCTCCAATTCCATGGATACAGCTGGCCCTGCCTCCAATACCATGGTTTTGGCTCGTCCCGCTACCAATACCATGGTTTTGGCTGGTCCCGCTACCAATACCATGGATACGGCTGGGCCCGCCTCCAATTCCATGGATACGGCTGGGCCCGCCTCCAATACCATGGTTTTGGCTGGTCCCGCCTCCAATACCATGGTTTTGAATTGCCCCGCCTCCAATTCCATGGATACGGTTGGCCCCGCCTCCAACACCATGGTTCTGGCTGGTCCCGTCTCCAATACCATGGTTTTGGCTGGCTCTGCCTCCAATTCCATGGATATGGCTGCCCCGCCTCCAATACCATGGTTCTGGCTGGTCCCGCCTCCAATACCATGGTTTTGGCTGGCTCCGCCTCCAATTCCATGGATACAGCTGCTCTGCCTCCAATACCATGGTTTTGGCTGGCCCCGCCTCCAATACCATGCTTTGGCTGGCCCCGCCTCCAATTCCATGGTTTTGGCTGGCCCCGCCTCCAATACCATGCTTTGGCTGGCCCGCCTCCAATTCCATGGTTTTGGCTGGCCCCACCTCCAATACCATGGATACGGCTGGCCCTGTCTCCAATTCCATGGTTTTGGTTCGCTCCGCCTCCAATACCGTGGATTTGGCTGGCCCCGCCTCCAATACCATGGTTTTGGCTGGCCGTGCATCCAATTCCATGCTTTGGCTGGCCCCGCCTCCAATACCATAGTCTTGGCTGGCCCTGGCTCCAATACCATGCTTTGGCTGGCCCTGCCTCCAATACCATGGTTTTGGCTGGCCCTGCCTCCAATTCCATGGATACGGCTGGCCCCGAACCAATACCATGGTTTTGGCTGGCCCCGCCTCCAATACCATGGTTTTGGCTGGCCCCGCCTCCAATTCCATGGATACGGCTGGCACCGCCTCCAATACCATGGTTTTGGCTGGCCCCGCCTCCAATACCATGGTTTTGGCTGGCCCCCGCCTCCAATACCATGCTTTGGCTGACCCCGCCTCCAATTCCATGGTTTTGGCTGGCGCCGCCTCCAATACCATGCTTTGGCTGGCCCTGCCTCCAATTCCATGGTTTTTGCTGGCCCTGCCTCCAATTCCATGGTTTTGGCTGGCACCGCCTCCAATCCCAGGGTTTGTTCTGGTCCCGCCTCCAATACCATGGTTTTGGCTGGCCCTGCCTCCAATTCCATGGATACGGCTGGCCCTGCCTCCAATACCATGGTTTTGGCTGGCCCCGCCTCCAATACCATGGTTTTGGCGGGCCCGCCTCCAATACCATGCTTTGGCTGGCCCCACCTCCAATTCCATGGTTTTGGCTGGCCCCGCCTCCAATGCCATGCTTTGGCTGGCCCCGCCTCCAATTCCATGGTTTTGGCTGGCCCCGCCTCCAAATACCATGCTTTGGCTGGCCCCGCCTCCAATTCCATGGTTTTGGCTGACCCCGCCTCCAATACCATGCTTTGGCTGGCCCTGCCTCCAATTCCATGGATACGGTTGGCCCTGCCTCGAATACCATGGTTTTGCCAGGCCGCGCCTCCAATACCATGGTTTTGGCTGGCCCCGCCTCCAATACCATGGTTTTGAATGGCCCCGCCTCCAATTCCATGGATACGGCTGGCCCCGCCTCCAATACCATGGTTTTGGCTGGTCTTGCCTCCAATACCATGGTTTTGGCTGGCCCCGGTCCAATTCCATGGATACGGCTGGCCCTGATCCAATTCCTTGGATACGGCTGGCCCCGCCTCCAATACCATGGTTCTGGCTGGCCCTGCCTCCAATACCATGGTTTTGGCTGGCCCTGCCTCCAATAACATGGTTTTGGCTTGCCCCACCTCCAATACCATGCTTTGGCTGGCCCTGCCTCCAATTCCATGGTTTTGGCTGGCCCAGCCTCCAATACCATGGTTTTGGCTGGCCCCGCCTCCAATTCCATGGTTTTGGCTGGCCCCACCTCCAATACCATGCTTTGGCTGGCCCCGCCTCCAATACCATGGTTTTGGATGGCCCCGCCCCAATACCATGGTTTTGAATGGCCCCGCCTCCAATTCCATGGATACGGCTGGCCCCGCCTCCAATACATGGTTTTGGCTGGTTCCGCCTCCAATACCATGGTTTTGGCTGGCCCCGATCCAATTTCATGGATACGGCTGGCCCCGCCTCCAGTACCATGGTTTTGGCTGGTCCTGCCTCCAATACCATGGTTTTGGCTGGCCCTGCCTCCAATTCCATGGAAACAGCTGGCCCCGCCTCCAATACCATGGTTTTGGCCGGTCCCGACTCCAATACCATGGTTTTGGCTGGCCCCGATCCAATTCCATGGATACGGCCTCCAATAACATGGTTTTGGCTGGTCCCGCCTCCAATATCATGGTTTTGGCTGGCCTTGCCTCCAATACCATGCTTTGGCTGGCCCCGCCTCCAATTCCATGGTTTTGGCTGGCCCCGCCTCCAATACCATGGTTGTGGCTGGTCCCGCCTCCAATACCATGGTTTTGGCTGGCCCCGCCTCGAATACCATGGTTTTGAATGGCCCCATCTCCAATTCCATGGATACAGCTGGCCCCGCCTCCAATACCATGGTTTTGGCTTGTCCCGCCTCTAATATCATGGTTTTGGCTGGCCCTGCCTCCAATATCATGGTTTTGGCTGGGCCTGCCTCCAATTCCATGGATACGCTGGCCCCGCCTCCAATAACATGGTTTTGAATGGCCCTGCCTCCAATTCCATGGATACGGCTGGCCCCGCCTCCAATACCATGGTTTTGGCCGGTCCCGCCTCCAATACCATGGTTTTGGCTGGCCCCGATCCAATTCCATGGATACGGCTGGCCCGCCTCCAATACCATGGTTTTGGCTGGCCCTGCCTCCAATACCATGCTTTGGCTGGCCCCGCCTCCAATTCCATGGTTTTGGCTGGCCCCGCCTCCAATTCCATGGTTTTGGCTGGCCCCGCCTCCAATACCATGCTTTGGCTGGCCCCGCCTCCAATTACATGGTTTTGGCTTGCCTCGCCTCCAATTCCATGGATACGGCTGGCCCAGCCTCCAATACCATGGTTTTGGCTGACCCCTCCTCCAATACCATGGTTTTGGCTGGCCCCGCCTCCAATATAATGCTTTGGCTGGCCCAGCCTCCAATTCCATGGTTTTGGCTGGCCCCGCCTCCAATACCCTGGTTTTGGCTTGCCCTGCCACCAATGCCATGGTTTTGAATGGCCCTGCCTCCAATTCCATGGATACGGCTGCCCCGCCTCCAATACCATGGTTTTGGCTGGCCCTGCCTCCAATTCCATGGATACGGCTGCCCCGCCTCCAATACCATGGTTTTGGCTGGCCCCACCTCCACTACCATGGTTTTGGCTGGCCCTGCCTCCAATAACATGGTTTTGGCTTGCCCCACCTCCAATACCATGCTTTGGCTGGCCCTGCCTCCAATTCCATGGTTTTGGCTGGCCCAGCCTCCAATACCATGGTTTTGGCTGGCCCCGCCTCCAATTCCATGGTTTTGGCTGGCCCCACCTCCAATACCATGCTTTGGCTGGCCCCGCCTCCAATACCATGGTTTTGGATGGCCCCGCCCCAATACCATGGTTTTGAATGGCCCCGCCTCCAATTCCATGGATACGGCTGGCCCCGCCTCCAATACATGGTTTTGGCTGGTCCCACCTCCAATACCATGGTTTTGGCTGGCCCCGATCCAATTTCATGGATACGGCTGGCCCCACCTCCAGTACCATGGTTTTGGCTGGTCCCGCCTCCAATACCATGGTTTTGGCTGGCCCTGCCTCCAATTGCATGGAAACAGCTGGCCCCGCCTCCAATACCATGGTTTTGGCCGGTCCCGACTCCAATACCATGGTTTTGGCTGGCCCCGATCCAATTCCATGGATACGGCCTCCAATAACATGGTTTTGGCTGGTCCCGCCTCCAATACCATGGTTTTGGCTGGCCTTGCCTCCAATACCATGCTTTGGCTGGCCCCGCCTCCAATTCCATGGTTTTGGCTGGCCCTGCCTCCAATACCATGGTTGTGGCTGGTCCCGCCTCCAATACCATGGATTTGGCTGGCCCCGCCTCGAATACCATGGTTTTGAATGGCCCCGTCTCCAATTCCATGGATACAGCTGGCCCCGCCTCCAATACCATGGTTTTGGCTTGTCCCGCCTCTAATACCATGGTTTTGGCTGGCCCTGCCTCCAATACCATGCTTTGGCTGGCCCCGCCTCCAATACCATGGTTTTGGATGGCCCCGCCCCAATACCATGGTTTTAAATGGCCCCGCCTCCAATTCCATGGATACGGCTGGCCCCGCCTCCAATACATGGTTTTGGCTGGTTCCGCCTCCAATACCATGGTTTTGGCTGGCCCCGATCCAATTTCATGGATACGGCTGGCCCCGCCTCCAGTACCATGGTTTTGGCTGGTCCCGCCTCCAATACCATGGTTTTGGCTGGCCCTGCCTCCAATTCCATGGAAACAGCTGGCCCCGCCTCCAATACCATGGTTTTGGCCGGTCCCGACTCCAATACCATGGTTTTGGCTGGCCCCGATCCAATTCCATGGATACGGCCTCCAATAACATGGTTTTGGCTGGTCCCGCCTCCAATACCATGGTTTTGGCTGGCCTTGCCTCCAATACCATGCTTTGGCTGGCCCCGCCTCCAATTCCATGGTTTTGGCTGGCCCCGCCTCCAATACCATGGTTGTGGCTGGTCCCGCCTCCAATACCATGGTTTTGGCTGGCCCCGCCTCGAATACCATGGTTTTGAATGGCCCCATCTCCAATTCCATGGATACAGCTGGCCCCGCCTCCAATACCATGGTTTTGGCTTGTCCCGCCTCTAATATCATGGTTTTGGCTTGCCCTGCCTCCAATATCATGGTTTTGGCTGGGCCTGCCTCCAATTCCATGGATACGCTGGCCCCGCCTCCAATACCATGGTTTTGAATGGCCCTGCCTCCAATTCCATGGATACGGCCGGCCCCGCCTCCAATACCATGGTTTTGGCCGGTCCCGCCTCCAATACCATGGTTTTGGCTGGCCCCGATCCAATTCCATGGATACGGCTGGCCCGCCTCCAATACCATGGTTTTGGCTGGCCCTGCCTCCAATACCATGCTTTGGCTGGCCCCGCCTCCAATTCCATGGTTTTGGCTGGCCCCGCCTCCAATTCCATGGTTTTGGCTGGCCCCGCCTCCAATACCATGCTTTGGCTGGCCCCGCCTCCAATTACATGGTTTTGGCTTGCCTCGCCTCCAATTCCATGGATACGGCTGGCCCAGCCTCCAATACCATGGTTTTGGCTGGCCCCTCCTCCAATACCATGGTTTTGGCTGGCCCCGCCTCCAATACCATGCTTTGGCTGGCCCAGCCTCCAATTCCATGGTTTTGGCTGGCCCCGCCTCCAATACCCTGGTTTTGGCTTGCCCCGCCACCAATACCATGGTTTTGAATGGCCCTGCCTCCAATTCCATGGATACGGCTGCCCCGCCTCCAATACCATGGTTTTGGCTGGCCCTGCCTCCAATTCCATGGATACGGCTGCCCCGCCTCCAATACCATGGTTTTGGCTGGCCCCACCTCCACTACCATGGTTTTGGCTGGCCCTGCCTCCAATAACATGGTTTTGGCTTGCCCCACCTCCAATACCATGCTTTGGCTGGCCCTGCCTCCAATTCCATGGTTTTGGCTGGCCCAGCCTCCAATACCATGGTTTTGGCTGGCCCCGCCTCCAATTCCATGGTTTTGGCTGGCCCCACCTCCAATACCATGCTTTGGCTGGCCCCGCCTCCAATACCATGGTTTTGGATGGCCCCGCCCCAATACCATGGTTTTGAATGGCCCCGCCTCCAATTCCATGGATACGGCTGGCCCCGCCTCCAATACATGGTTTTGGCTGGTCCCACCTCCAATACCATGGTTTTGGCTGGCCCCGATCCAATTTCATGGATACGGCTGGCCCCGCCTCCAATACCATGGTTTTGGCTGGTCCCGCCTCCAATACCATGGTTTTGGCTGGCCCTGCCTCCAATTCCATGGAAACAGCTGGCCCCGCCTCCAATACCATGGTTTTGGCCGGTCCTGACTCCAATACCATGGTTTTGACTGGCCCCGATCCAATTCCATGGATACGGCCTCCAATAACATGGTTTTGGCTGGTCCCGCCTCCAATACCATGGTTTTGGCTGGCCTTGCCTCCAATACCATGCTTTGGCTGGCCCCGCCTCCAATTCCATGGTTTTGGCTGGCCCTGCCTCCAATACCATGGTTGTGGCTGGTCCCGCCTCCAATACCATGGATTTGGCTGGCCCCGCCTCGAATACCATGGTTTTGAATGGCCCCGTCTCCAATTCCATGGATACAGCTGGCCCCGCCTCCAATACCATGGTTTTGGCTTGTCCCGCCTCTAATACCATGGTTTTGGCTGGCCCTGCCTCCAATATCATGGTTTTGGCTGGCCCCGCCTCCAATTCCATGGATACGCTGGCCCCGCCTCCAATACCATGGTTTTGAATGGCCCTGCCTCCAATTCCATGGATACGGCTGGCCCCGCCTCCAATACCATGGTTTTGGCCGGTCCCGCCTCCAATACCATGGTTTTGGCTGGCCCCGATCCAATTCCATGGATAGGGCTGGCCCGCCTCCAATACCATGGTTTTGGCTGGCCCTGCCTCCAATACCATGCTTTGGCTGGCCCCGCCTCCAATTCCATGGTTTTGGCTGGCCCCGCCTCCAATTCCATGGTTTTGGCTGGCCCCGCCTCCAATACCATGCTTTGGCTGGCCCCGCCTCCAATTACATGGTTTTGGCTTGCCTCGCCTCCAATTCCATGGATACGGCTGGCCCAGCCTCCAATACCATGGTTTTGGCTGGCCCCTCCTCCAATACCCTGGTTTTGGCTGGCCCCGCCTCCAATACCATGCTTTGGCTGGCCCAGCCTCCAATTCCATGGTTTTGGCTGGCCCCACCTCCAATACCCTGGTTTTGGCTTGCCCCGCCTCCAATACCATGGTTTTGAATGGCCCTGCCTCCAATTCCATGGATACGGCTGGCCTCGCCTCCAATACATGGTTTTGGCTGGTCCTGCCTCCAATACCATGGTTTTGGCTGGCCCCAATCCAATTCACATGGATACGGCTGGCCCTGCCTCCAGGACCATGGTTTTGGCTGGTCCCGCCTCCAATACCATTGTTTTGGCTGGCCCTGCCTCCAATTCCATGGAAACAGCAGACGCCGCCTCTAATACCATGGTTTTGGCTGGCCCTGCCTCCAATACGATGGTTTTAGCTGGCCCTGCCTCCAATACCATGGTTTTGGCTGGCCCCACCTCCAATACCATGCTTTGGCTAGCCCCGCCTCCAATTCAATGGTTTTGGCTGGCCCCGCCTCCAATACCATGGTTTTGGCTTGCCCCGCCTCCAATACCATGGTTTTGAATGGCCCTGCCTCCAATTCCATGGATACGGCTGGCCTCGCCTCCAATACATGGATTTGGCTGGTCCTGCCTCCAATACCATGGTTTTGGCTGGCCCCGATCCAATTCCATGGATACGGCTGGCCCTGCCTCCAGTACCATGGTTTTGGCTGGTCCCGCCTCCAATACCATTGATTTGGCTGGCCCTGCCTCCAATTCCATGGAAACAGCAGGCGCCGCCTCTAATACCATGGTTTTGGCTGGCCCTGCCTTCAATACCATGGTTTTGGCTGGCCCTGCCTCCAATACCATGGTTTTGGCTGGCCCCACCTCCAATACCATGCTTTGGCTATCCCCGCCTCCAATTCAATGGTTTTGGCTGGCCCCGCCTCCAATACCATGGTTTTGGCTTGCCCCGCCTCCAATACCATGGTTTTGAATGGCCCTGCCTCCAATTCCATGGATACGGCTGGCCTCGCCTCCAATACATGGTTTTGGCTGGTCCTGCCTCCAATACCATGGTTTTGGCTGGCCCCGATCCAATTCCATGGTTTTGGCTGGCCCCGCCTCCAATACCATGGTTTTGGCTGGCCCTGCCTCCAATACCATGGTTTTGGCTGGCCCCACCTCCAATTCCATGGATACGGCTGACCCTGCCTCCAATACCATGGTTTTGGCTGGCCCCGCCTCCAATAACATGGTTTTGGCTGGCCCTGCCTCCAATACCATGGTTTTGGCTGGCCCCGCCTCCAATAACATGGTTTTGGCTGGCCCCGCCTCCAATACCATGGTCTCGGCTGCCCCCGCCTCAACACCATGCTTTTGCTGGCCCCACCTCCAATTCCATGGTTTTGGCTGGCCCCGCCTCCAATACCATGGTTTTGTCTGGTCCCGCCTCCAATACCATGGTTTTGGCTGGCCCCGCCTCCAATACCATGGCTTTGGCTGGCCCTGCCTCCAATACCATGGTTTTGTCTGGTCCCGCCTCCAATAAAATGGTTTTGGCTGGCCCCGCCTCCAATACCATGGTTTCGCATGGCCCCACCTGCAATACCATGCTTTGGCTGGCCTCGCCTCCATTTCCATGGTTTTGGCTGGCCCCGCCTCAACACCATGCTTTGGCTGGCCCCGCCTACAATTCCATGGTTTTGGCTAGCCCCGCCTTCAATACCATAGTTTTGTCTCCTCCCGCCTCGAATACCATGGTTTTGGCTGGTCCCGCCTCCAATACTATGCTTTGGCTGGCCTCGCCTCCAATACCATGCTTTGGCTGGCCCTGCCTCCAATTCCAAGTTTTTGGCTGGCCCCGCCTCCAATTCCATGGTTTTGGCTGGCCCTGCCTCCAATTCCATGGATACGGCTGGCCCCTCCTCCAATACCAAGGTTTTGGCTGGCCCCGCCTCCAATGCCATGGTTTTGGCTGGCCCCACCTCCAATTTCATGGTTTTGTCTGGTCCCGCCTCCAATATCATGGTTTTGGCTGGCCCTGCCTCCAATCCCATGGATACGGCTGGCCCTACCTCCAATACCATTGTTTTGGCTGGCCCCGCCTCCAATACCATGGTTTTGGCTGGCCCCGCCTCCAATACAATGGTTTGGCTGGCCCCATCTCCAATTCCATGGTTTTGGCTGGCCCCACCTCCAATTCCATGGTTTTGTCTGGTCCCGCCTCCAATATCATGGTTTTGGCTGGCCCTGTCTCCAATCCCATGGATACGGCTGGCCCTACCTCCAATACCATGGTTTTGGCTGGCCCCACCTCCAATTCCATGGATACGGCTGGCCCTGCCTCCAATACCATGGTTTTGGCTGGCCCCGCCTCCAATAACATGGTTTTGGCTGGCCCCGCCTCCAATACCATGCTTTGGCTGGCCCTGCCTCCAATAACATGGTTTTGGCTGGCCCTGCCTCCAATACCATGCTTTGGCTGGCCCCACCTCCAATTCCATGGTTTTGGCTGGCCCTGCCTCAAATTCCATGGTTATAGCTGGCCCTGCCTCCAAATCCATGGTTTTGGCTGGCCCCGCCTCCAATACCATAACTTGGCTGGCCCCCGCCTTCAATACCATGGATATGGCTGACCCCGGCCCCAATACCATGGTTTTGGCTGGCCCCGCCTACAAAACCATGGTTTTGCTGGCCCGCCTCAAATTCCAAGCTTTGGCTGGCCCCACCTCCAATACCATGGATAAGGCTGGCCCCGCCTCCAATACCATGGTTTTGGCTGGCCCGCCTCCAATACCATGGTTTTGAATGGCCCCGCCTCCAATTCCATGGATACGGCTGGCCCCGCCTCCAATACCAAGGTTTTGGCTGGTCCCGCCTCCAATACCATGGTTTTGGCTCGCCCTGCCTCCAAGACCATGGTTTTGGCTGGCCCCACCTCCAGTTCCATGGATATGCTGGCCCCGCCTCCAATACCCTGGTTTTGGCTGGTCCCGCCTCCAATACCATGGTTTTGAATGGCCCTGCCTCCAATACCATGCTTTGACTGGCCCCGCCTCGAAATCCATGGTTTTGTCTGGCCCCGCCTCCAAATCCATGGTTTTGTCTGGCCCCGCCTCCAATACCATGGTTTTGGCTGGCCCCGCCTCCAATTCCATGCTTTGGCTGGCCCCGCCTCCAATTCCATGCTTTGGCTGGCCCCTCCTCCAATTCCATGGATATGGCTGGCCCAGCCTCCAATACCATGGTTTTGGCTGGCCCCGCCTCCAATAACATGGTTTTGGCTGGCCCCGCCTCCAATACCATGGTCTCGGCTGCCCCCGCCTCAACACCATGCTTTTGCTGGCCCCACCTCCAATTCCATGGTTTTGGCTGGCCCCGCCTCCAATACCATGGTTTTGTCTGGTCCCGCCTCCAATACCATGGTTTTGGCTGGCCCCGCCTCCAATACCATGGCTTTGGCTGGCCCTGCCTCCAATACCATGGTTTTGTCTGGTCCCGCCTCCAATAAAATGGTTTTGGCTGGCCCCGCCTCCAATACCATGGTTTCGCATGGCCCCACCTGCAATACCATGGTTTTGGCTGGCCCCGCCTCCAATTCCATGCTTTGGCTGGCCCCGCCTCCAATTCCATGCTTTGGCTGGCCCCTCCTCCAATTCCATGGATATGGCTGCCCCGCCTCCAATACCATGGTTCTGGCTGGTCCCGCCTCCAATACCATGGTTTTGGCTGGCTCCGCCTCCAATTCCATGGATACAGCTGCTCTGCCTCCAATACCATGGTTTTGGCTGGCCCCGCCTCCAATACCATGCTTTGGCTGGCCCCGCCTCCAATTCCATGGTTTTGGCTGGCCCCGCCTCCAATACCATGCTTTGGCTGGCCCGCCTCCAATTCCATGGTTTTGGCTGGCCCCACCTCCAATACCATGGATACGGCTGGCCCTGTCTCCAATTCCATGGTTTTGGTTCGCTCCGCCTCCAATACCGTGGATTTGGCTGGCCCCGCCTCCAATACCATGGTTTTGGCTGGCCGTGCATCCAATTCCATGCTTTGGCTGGCCCCGCCTCCAATACCATAGTCTTGGCTGGCCCTGGCTCCAATACCATGCTTTGGCTGGCCCTGCCTCCAATACCATGGTTTTGGCTGGCCCTGCCTCCAATTCCATGGATACGGCTGGCCCCGAACCAATACCATGGTTTTGGCTGGCCCCGCCTCCAATACCATGGTTTTGGCTGGCCCCGCCTCCAATTCCATGGATACGGCTGGCACCGCCTCCAATACCATGGTTTTGGCTGGCCCCGCCTCCAATACCATGGTTTTGGCTGGCCCCCGCCTCCAATACCATGCTTTGGCTGACCCCGCCTCCAATTCCATGGTTTTGGCTGGCGCCGCCTCCAATACCATGCTTTGGCTGGCCCTGCCTCCAATTCCATGGTTTTTGCTGGCCCTGCCTCCAATTCCATGGTTTTGGCTGGCACCGCCTCCAATCCCAGGGTTTGTTCTGGTCCCGCCTCCAATACCATGGTTTTGGCTGGCCCTGCCTCCAATTCCATGGATACGGCTGGCCCTGCCTCCAATACCATGGTTTTGGCTGGCCCCGCCTCCAATACCATGGTTTTGGCGGGCCCGCCTCCAATACCATGCTTTGGCTGGCCCCACCTCCAATTCCATGGTTTTGGCTGACCCCGCCTCCAATACCATGCTTTGGCTGGCCCTGCCTCCAATTCCATGGATACGGTTGGCCCTGCCTCGAATACCATGGTTTTGCCAGGCCGCGCCTCCAATACCATGGTTTTGGCTGGCCCCGCCTCCAATACCATGGTTTTGAATGGCCCCGCCTCCAATTCCATGGATACGGCTGGCCCCGCCTCCAATACCATGGTTTTGGCTGGTCTTGCCTCCAATACCATGGTTTTGGCTGGCCCCGGTCCAATTCCATGGATACGGCTGGCCCTGATCCAATTCCTTGGATACGGCTGGCCCCGCCTCCAATACCATGGTTCTGGCTGGCCCTGCCTCCAATTCCATGGATACAGCTGCCCCGCCTCCAATACCATGGTTTTGGCTGGCCCCACCTCCACTACCATGGTTTTGGCTGGCCCTGCCTCCAATAACATGGTTTTGGCTTGCCCCACCTCCAATACCATGCTTTGGCTGGCCCTGCCTCCAATTCCATGGTTTTGGCTGGCCCAGCCTCCAATACCATGGTTTTGGCTGGCCCCGCCTCCAATTCCATGGTTTTGGCTGGCCCCACCTCCAATACCATGCTTTGGCTGGCCCCGCCTCCAATACCATGGTTTTGGATGGCCCCGCCCCAATACCATGGTTTTGAATGGCCCCGCCTCCAATTCCATGGATACGGCTGGCCCCGCCTCCAATACATGGTTTTGGCTGGTTCCGCCTCCAATACCATGGTTTTGGCTGGCCCCGATCCAATTTCATGGATACGGCTGGCCCCGCCTCCAGTACCATGGTTTTGGCTGGTCCCGCCTCCAATACCATGGTTTTGGCTGGCCCTGCCTCCAATTCCATGGAAACAGCTGGCCCCGCCTCCAATACCATGGTTTTGGCCGGTCCCGACTCCAATACCATGGTTTTGGCTGGCCCCGATCCAATTCCATGGATACGGCCTCCAATAACATGGTTTTGGCTGGTCCCGCCTCCAATATCATGGTTTTGGCTGGCCTTGCCTCCAATACCATGCTTTGGCTGGCCCCGCCTCCAATTCCATGGTTTTGGCTGGCCCCGCCTCCAATACCATGGTTTTGGCTGGTCCCGCCTCCAATACCATGGTTTTGGCTGGCCCCGCCTCGAATACCATGGTTTTGAATGGCCCCATCTCCAATTCCATGGATACAGCTGGCCCCGCCTCCAATACCATGGTTTTGGCTTGTCCCGCCTCTAATAACATGGTTTTGGCTGGCCCTGCCTCCAATATCATGGTTTTGGCTGGGCCTGCCTCCAATTCCATGGATACGCTGGCCCCGCCTCCAATAACATGGTTTTGAATGGCCCTGCCTCCAATTCCATGGATACGGCTGGCCCCGCCTCCAATACCATGGTTTTGGCCGGTCCCGCCTCCAATACCATGGTTTTGGCTGGCCCCGATCCAATTCCATGGATACGGCTGGCCCGCCTCCAATACCATGGTTTTGGCTGGCCCTGCCTCCAATACCATGCTTTGGCTGGCCCCGCCTCCAATTCCATGGTTTTGGCTGGCCCCGCCTCCAATTCCATGGTTTTGGCTGGCCCCGCCTCCAATACCATGCTTTGGCTGGCCCCGCCTCCAATTACATGGTTTTGGCTTGCCTCGCCTCCAATTCCATGGATACGGCTGGCCCAGCCTCCAATACCATGGTTTTGGCTGACCCCTCCTCCAATACCATGGTTTTGGCTGGCCCCGCCTCCAATATAATGCTTTGGCTGGCCCAGCCTCCAATTCCATGGTTTTGGCTGGCCCCGCCTCCATTACCCTGGTTTTGGCTTGCCCTGCCACCAATGCCATGGTTTTGAATGGCCCTGCCTCCAATTCCATGGATACGGCTGCCCCGCCTCCAATACCATGGTTTTGGCTGGCCCTGCCTCCAATTCCATGGATACGGCTGCCCCGCCTCCAATACCATGGTTTTGGCTGGCCCCACCTCCACTACCATGGTTTTGGCTGGCCCTGCCTCCAATAACATGGTTTTGGCTTGCCCCACCTCCAATACCATGCTTTGGCTGGCCCTGCCTCCAATTCCATGGTTTTGGCTGGCCCAGCCTCCAATACCATGGTTTTGGCTGGCCCCGCCTCCAATTCCATGGTTTTGGCTGGCCCCACCTCCAATACCATGCTTTGGCTGGCCCCGCCTCCAATACCATGGTTTTGGATGGCCCCGCCCCAATACCATGGTTTTGAATGGCCCCGCCTCCAATTCCATGGATACGGCTGGCCCCGCCTCCAATACATGGTTTTGGCTGGTCCCACCTCCAATACCATGGTTTTGGCTGGCCCCGATCCAATTTCATGGATACGGCTGGCCCCACCTCCAGTACCATGGTTTTGGCTGGTCCCGCCTCCAATACCATGGTTTTGGCTGGCCCTGCCTCCAATTGCATGGAAACAGCTGGCCCCGCCTCCAATACCATGGTTTTGGCCGGTCCCGACTCCAATACCATGGTTTTGGCTGGCCCCGATCCAATTCCATGGATACGGCCTCCAATAACATGGTTTTGGCTGGTCCCGCCTCCAATACCATGGTTTTGGCTGGCCTTGCCTCCAATACCATGCTTTGGCTGGCCCCGCCTCCAATTCCATGGTTTTGGCTGGCCCTGCCTCCAATACCATGGTTGTGGCTGGTCCCGCCTCCAATACCATGGATTTGGCTGGCCCCGCCTCGAATACCATGGTTTTGAATGGCCCCGTCTCCAATTCCATGGATACAGCTGGCCCCGCCTCCAATACCATGGTTTTGGCTTGTCCCGCCTCTAATACCATGGTTTTGGCTGGCCCTGCCTCCAATACCATGCTTTGGCTGGCCCCGCCTCCAATACCATGGTTTTGGATGGCCCCGCCCCAATACCATGGTTTTAAATGGCCCCGCCTCCAATTCCATGGATACGGCTGGCCCCGCCTCCAATACATGGTTTTGGCTGGTTCCGCCTCCAATACCATGGTTTTGGCTGGCCCCGATCCAATTTCATGGATACGGCTGGCCCCGCCTCCAGTACCATGGTTTTGGCTGGTCCCGCCTCCAATACCATGGTTTTGGCTGGCCCTGCCTCCAATTCCATGGAAACAGCTGGCCCCGCCTCCAATACCATGGTTTTGGCCGGTCCCGACTCCAATACCATGGTTTTGGCTGGCCCCGATCCAATTCCATGGATACGGCCTCCAATAACATGGTTTTGGCTGGTCCCGCCTCCAATACCATGGTTTTGGCTGGCCTTGCCTCCAATACCATGCTTTGGCTGGCCCCGCCTCCAATTCCATGGTTTTGGCTGGCCCCGCCTCCAATACCATGGTTGTGGCTGGTCCCGCCTCCAATACCATGGTTTTGGCTGGCCCCGCCTCGAATACCATGGTTTTGAATGGCCCCATCTCCAATTCCATGGATACAGCTGGCCCCGCCTCCAATACCATGGTTTTGGCTTGTCCCGCCTCTAATATCATGGTTTTGGCTTGCCCTGCCTCCAATATCATGGTTTTGGCTGGGCCTGCCTCCAATTCCATGGATACGCTGGCCCCGCCTCCAATACCATGGTTTTGAATGGCCCTGCCTCCAATTCCATGGATACGGCCGGCCCCGCCTCCAATACCATGGTTTTGGCCGGTCCCGCCTCCAATACCATGGTTTTGGCTGGCCCCGATCCAATTCCATGGATACGGCTGGCCCGCCTCCAATACCATGGTTTTGGCTGGCCCTGCCTCCAATACCATGCTTTGGCTGGCCCCGCCTCCAATTCCATGGTTTTGGCTGGCCCCGCCTCCAATTCCATGGTTTTGGCTGGCCCCGCCTCCAATACCATGCTTTGGCTGGCCCCGCCTCCAATTACATGGTTTTGGCTTGCCTCGCCTCCAATTCCATGGATACGGCTGGCCCAGCCTCCAATACCATGGTTTTGGCTGGCCCCTCCTCCAATACCATGGTTTTGGCTGGCCCCGCCTCCAATACCATGCTTTGGCTGGCCCAGCCTCCAATTCCATGGTTTTGGCTGGCCCCGCCTCCAATACCCTGGTTTTGGCTTGCCCCGCCACCAATACCATGGTTTTGAATGGCCCTGCCTCCAATTCCATGGATACGGCTGCCCCGCCTCCAATACCATGGTTTTGGCTGGCCCTGCCTCCAATTCCATGGATACGGCTGCCCCGCCTCCAATACCATGGTTTTGGCTGGCCCCACCTCCACTACCATGGTTTTGGCTGGCCCTGCCTCCAATAACATGGTTTTGGCTTGCCCCACCTCCAATACCATGCTTTGGCTGGCCCTGCCTCCAATTCCATGGTTTTGGCTGGCCCAGCCTCCAATACCATGGTTTTGGCTGGCCCCGCCTCCAATTCCATGGTTTTGGCTGGCCCCACCTCCAATACCATGCTTTGGCTGGCCCCGCCTCCAATACCATGGTTTTGGATGGCCCCGCCCCAATACCATGGTTTTGAATGGCCCCGCCTCCAATTCCATGGATACGGCTGGCCCCGCCTCCAATACATGGTTTTGGCTGGTCCCACCTCCAATACCATGGTTTTGGCTGGCCCCGATCCAATTTCATGGATACGGCTGGCCCCGCCTCCAATACCATGGTTTTGGCTGGTCCCGCCTCCAATACCATGGTTTTGGCTGGCCCTGCCTCCAATTCCATGGAAACAGCTGGCCCCGCCTCCAATACCATGGTTTTGGCCGGTCCCGACTCCAATACCATGGTTTTGACTGGCCCCGATCCAATTCCATGGATACGGCCTCCAATAACATGGTTTTGGCTGGTCCCGCCTCCAATACCATGGTTTTGGCTGGCCTTGCCTCCAATACCATGCTTTGGCTGGCCCCGCCTCCAATTCCATGGTTTTGGCTGGCCCTGCCTCCAATACCATGGTTGTGGCTGGTCCCGCCTCCAATACCATGGATTTGGCTGGCCCCGCCTCGAATACCATGGTTTTGAATGGCCCCGTCTCCAATTCCATGGATACAGCTGGCCCCGCCTCCAATACCATGGTTTTGGCTTGTCCCGCCTCTAATACCATGGTTTTGGCTGGCCCTGCCTCCAATATCATGGTTTTGGCTGGCCCCGCCTCCAATTCCATGGATACGCTGGCCCCGCCTCCAATACCATGGTTTTGAATGGCCCTGCCTCCAATTCCATGGATACGGCTGGCCCCGCCTCCAATACCATGGTTTTGGCCGGTCCCGCCTCCAATACCATGGTTTTGGCTGGCCCCGATCCAATTCCATGGATAGGGCTGGCCCGCCTCCAATACCATGGTTATGGCTGGCCCTGCCTCCAATACCATGCTTTGGCTGGCCCCGCCTCCAATTCCATGGTTTTGGCTGGCCCCGCCTCCAATTCCATGGTTTTGGCTGGCCCCGCCTCCAATACCATGCTTTGGCTGGCCCCGCCTCCAATTACATGGTTTTGGCTTGCCTCGCCTCCAATTCCATGGATACGGCTGGCCCAGCCTCCAATACCATGGTTTTGGCTGGCCCCTCCTCCAATACCCTGGTTTTGGCTGGCCCCGCCTCCAATACCATGCTTTGGCTGGCCCAGCCTCCAATTCCATGGTTTTGGCTGGCCCCACCTCCAATACCCTGGTTTTGGCTTGCCCCGCCTCCAATACCATGGTTTTGAATGGCCCTGCCTCCAATTCCATGGATACGGCTGGCCTCGCCTCCAATACATGGTTTTGGCTGGTCCTGCCTCCAATACCATGGTTTTGGCTGGCCCCAATCCAATTCACATGGATACGACTGGCCCTGCCTCCAGTACCATGGTTTTGGCTGGTCCCGCCTCCAATACCATTGTTTTGGCTGGCCCTGCCTCCAATTCCATGGAAACAGCAGACGCCGCCTCTAATACCATGGTTTTGGCTGGCCCTGCCTCCAATACGATGGTTTTAGCTGGCCCTGCCTCCAATACCATGGTTTTGGCTGGCCCCACCTCCAATACCATGCTTTGGCTAGCCCCGCCTCCAATTCAATGGTTTTGGCTGGCCCCGCCTCCAATACCATGGTTTTGGCTTGCCCCGCCTCCAATATCATGGTTTTGAATGGCCCTGCCTCCAATTCCATGGATACGGCTGGCCTCGCCTCCAATACATGGATTTGGCTGGTCCTGCCTCCAATACCATGGTTTTGGCTGGCCCCGATCCAATTCCATGGATACGGCTGGCCCTGCCTCCAGTACCATGGTTTTGGCTGGTCCCGCCTCCAATACCATTGATTTGGCTGGCCCTGCCTCCAATTCCATGGAAACAGCAGGCGCCGTCTCTAATACCATGGTTTTGGCTGGCCCTGCCTTCAATACCATGGTTTTGGCTGGCCCTGCCTCCAATACCATGGTTTTGGCTGGCCCCACCTCCAATACCATGCTTTGGCTATCCCCGCCTCCAATTCAATGGTTTTGGCTGGCCCCGCCTCCAATACCATGGTTTTGGCTTGCCCCGCCTCCAATACCATGGTTTTGAATGGCCCTGCCTCCAATTCCATGGATACGGCTGGCCTCGCCTCCAATACATGGTTTTGGCTGGTCCTGCCTCCAATACCATGGTTTTGGCTGGCCCCGATCCAATTCCATGGTTTTGGCTGGCCCCGCCTCCAATACCATGGTTTTGGCTGGCCCTGCCTCCAATACCATGGTTTTGGCTGGCCCCACCTCCAATTCCATGGATACGGCTGACCCTGCCTCCAATACCATGGTTTTGGCTGGCCCCGCCTCCAATAACATGGTTTTGGCTGGCCCTGCCTCCAATACCATGGTTTTGGCTGGCCCCGCCTCCAATAACATGGTTTTGGCTGGCCCCGCCTCCAATACCATGGTCTCGGCTGCCCCCGCCTCAACACCATGCTTTTGCTGGCCCCACCTCCAATTCCATGGTTTTGGCTGGCCCCGCCTCCAATACCATGGTTTTGTCTGGTCCCGCCTCCAATACCATGGTTTTGGCTGGCCCCGCCTCCAATACCATGGCTTTGGCTGGCCCTGCCTCCAATACCATGGTTTTGTCTGGTCCCGCCTCCAATAAAATGGTTTTGGCTGGCCCCGCCTCCAATACCATGGTTTCGCATGGCCCCACCTGCAATACCATGCTTTGGCTGGCCTCGCCTCCATTTCCATGGTTTTGGCTGGCCCCGCCTCAACACCATGCTTTGGCTGGCCCCGCCTACAATTCCATGGTTTTGGCTAGCCCCGCCTTCAATACCATAGTTTTGTCTCCTCCCGCCTCGAATACCATGGTTTTGGCTGGTCCCGCCTCCAATACTATGCTTTGGCTGGCCTCGCCTCCAATACCATGCTTTGGCTGGCCCTGCCTCCAATTCCAAGTTTTTGGCTGGCCCCGCCTCCAATTCCATGGTTTTGGCTGGCCCTGCCTCCAATTCCATGGATACGGCTGGCCCCTCCTCCAATACCAAGGTTTTGGCTGGCCCCGCCTCCAATGCCATGGTTTTGGCTGGCCCCACCTCCAATTTCATGGTTTTGTCTGGTCCCGCCTCCAATATCATGGTTTTGGCTGGCCCTGCCTCCAATCCCATGGATACGGCTGGCCCTACCTCCAATACCATTGTTTTGGCTGGCCCCGCCTCCAATACCATGGTTTTGGCTGGCCCCGCCTCCAATACAATGGTTTGGCTGGCCCCATCTCCAATTCCATGGTTTTGGCTGGCCCCACCTCCAATTCCATGGTTTTGTCTGGTCCCGCCTCCAATATCATGGTTTTGGCTGGCCCTGTCTCCAATCCCATGGATACGGCTGGCCCTACCTCCAATACCATGGTTTTGGCTGGCCCCACCTCCAATTCCATGGATACGGCTGGCCCTGCCTCCAATACCATGGTTTTGGCTGGCCCCGCCTCCAATAACATGGTTTTGGCTGGCCCCGCCTCCAATACCATGCTTTGGCTGGCCCTGCCTCCAATAACATGGTTTTGGCTGGCCCTGCCTCCAATACCATGCTTTGGCTGGCCCCACCTCCAATTCCATGGTTTTGGCTGGCCCTGCCTCAAATTCCATGGTTATAGCTGGCCCTGCCTCCAAATCCATGGTTTTGGCTGGCCCCGCCTCCAATACCATGCCTTGGCTGGCCCCCGCCTTCAATACCATGGATATGGCTGACCCCGGCCCCAATACCATGGTTTTGGCTGGCCCCGCCTACAAAACCATGGTTTTGCTGGCCCGCCTCAAATTCCAAGCTTTGGCTGGCCCCACCTCCAATACCATGGATAAGGCTGGCCCCGCCTCCAATACCATGGTTTTGGCTGGCCCGCCTCCAATACCATGGTTTTGAATGGCCCCGCCTCCAATTCCATGGATACGGCTGGCCCCGCCTCCAATACCAAGGTTTTGGCTGGTCCCGCCTCCAATACCATGGTTTTGGCTCGCCCTGCCTCCAAGACCATGGTTTTGGCTGGCCCCACCTCCAGTTCCATGGATATGCTGGCCCCGCCTCCAATACCCTGGTTTTGGCTGGTCCCGCCTCCAATACCATGGTTTTGAATGGCCCTGCCTCCAATACCATGCTTTGACTGGCCCCGCCTCGAAATCCATGGTTTTGTCTGGCCCCGCCTCCAAATCCATGGTTTTGTCTGGCCCCGCCTCCAATACCATGGTTTTGGCTGGCCCCGCCTCCAATTCCATGCTTTGGCTGGCCCCGCCTCCAATTCCATGCTTTGGCTGGCCCCTCCTCCAATTCCATGGATATGGCTGGCCCAGCCTCCAATACCATGGATAAGGCTGTCCCCGCCTCCAATACCATGGTTTTGGCACGCCCCGCCTCCAATACCATGGTTTTGAATGGCCTCGCCTCCAATTCCATGGATACGGCTTGCCCGCCTCCAATACCAGGGTTTTGGCTGGTCCCGCCTCCAATACCATGGTTTTGAATGGCCCTGCCTCCAATTCCATGGTTACGGCTGTCCCAGCCTCCAATACCATGGTTTTGGCTGGCCCCGCCTCCAATACCCTGGTTTTGAATGGCCCCGCCTCCAATTCCGTGGATACGGCTGGCCCCGCCTCCAATACCAGGGTTTTGGCTGGTCCCGCCTCAAATACCATGGTTTTGGGTAGCCCTGCCTCCAGTACCATGGTTTTGGCTGGCCCCACCACCAATTCCATTGATATGGCTGGCCCCGCCTCCAATATCATGGTGTTGGCTGGTCCCGCCTCCAATACCATGGTTTTGGCTGGCCCTGCCTCCAAAACCATGGTTTTGGCTGGCCCCGCCTCCAATTCCATGGATACGCTGGCCCCGCCTCCAATACCCTGTGTTTTGGCTGGTCCCGCCTCCAATACCATGGTTTTGAATGGCGCCGCCTACAATTCCATGGATACAGCAGGCCCCGCCTCCAATACCATGGTTTTGGCTGGCCCCTCCTCCAATACCATGGTTTTGGCTGGCCCCGCCTCCAATACCATGCTTTGGCTGGCCCCGCCTCCAATACCATGGTTTTGGCTGGCCCCTCCTCCAATACCATGGTTTTGGCTGGCCCCGCCTCCAATACCATGCTTTGGCTGGCCCCGCCTCCAATTCCATGTTTTTGGCTGGCCCGCCTCCAATACCATGCTTTGGCTGGCCCCGCCTCCAATACCATGGATACGGCTGTCCCTGCCTCTATTTCCATGGTTTTGGTTGGCTCCGCCTCCAATACCATGGTTTTGGCTAGCCGTGCCTCCAATAACAAGGTTTCGGCTGTCCCCGCCTTCAATTTCATGGTTACGGCTGGCCCCGCCTCCAATACCATGGACAGGGCTGGTCCCGCCTCCAATACCATGGTTTTGGCTGGCCCCGCCTACAATACCATGGTTTTGAATGGCCTGCCTCCAAAACCATGGTTTTGAATGGCCCACCTCCAATACCATGCTTTGGCTGGCCCAGCCCCCAATACCATTGTTTTGACTGGTCCCGCCTCCAATACAATGATTTTGGCTGGCCCCGCCACCAATTCCATGGATATGGCTGGCTCCGCCCCCAATACCATGGTTTTGGCTGGTCCCGCCTCCAATACCATGGTTTTGGCTCGCCCTGCCTCCAATACCATGGTTTTGGCTGGCCCCAACTCCAATTCGATGGATATGCTGGCCCCGCCTCCAATACCCTGGTTTTGGCTGGTCCCGCCTCCAATACCATGGTTTTGAATGGCCCTGCCTCCAATACCATGCTTTGGCTGGCCCCGCCTCCAATACCATGGTTTTGTCTGGCCCCGCCTCCAAATCCATGGTTTTGTCTGGCCCCGCCTCCAATACCATGGTTTTGGCTGGCCCTGCCTCCAATTCCATGCTTTGGCCGGCCCCGCCTCCAATTCCATGCTTTGGCTGGCCCCGCCTACAATTCCATGGATACGGCTGGCCCAGCCTCCAACACCATGGATAAGGCTGGCCCTGCCTCCAATACCATGGTTTTGGCACGCCCCGCCTCCAATACCATGGTTTTGAATGGCCCCGCCTCCAATTCCATGGATTCGGCTGGCCCCGCCTCCAATACCAGGGTTTTGGCTGGTCCCGCCTCCAATACCATGGTTTTGGGTAGCCCCGCCTCCAATACCATGGTTTTGGCTGGCCCTGCCTCCAAAACCATGCTTTGGCGGGCCCCGCCTCCAATTCCATGGTTTTGTCTGGCCCTGATCCAATCCTATGGATACGGCTGGCCCTGACTCAAATTGCATGGTTTTGGCTGGCCTCGCCTCCAATACCATGCTTTGGCTGATCCTGCCTCCAATGCCATGCTTTGGCTGGTCCTGCCTCCAATACAATGGTTTTGGCTGGCCCCGCCTCCAATGCCAGGGTTTTGAATGGCCCCGCCTCCCATTCCATGGATACAGCTGGCCCCGCCTCCAATACATGGTTTTGGCTGGTCCCGCTTCCAATACCATGGTTTTGGTTGGACCCGATCCAATTCCATGGATATGGCTGGCCCCGCCTCCAATACCATGGTTTTGGCTGGTCCCGCCTCCAATACCATGGTTTTGGCTGGCCCTGCCACCAATTCCATGGATACGGCTGGCCCCGCCTCCAATACCATGGTTTTGGCTGGCCCTGCCTCCAATACCATGGTTTTGGCTGGCCCCGCCTCCAATATTATGGTTTTGGCTGGCCCCGCCTCCAATACCATGCTTTGGCTGGCCCCGCCTCCAATTCCATAGTGTTGGTGGCCCCGCCTCCAATTCCATGGATATGGCTGGCCCCGCCTCCAATACCATGGTATTGGCTGGCCCCGCCTCCAATACCATGGTATTGGCTGGCCCTTCCTCCAATACCATGCTTTGGCTGGCCCCATCTCCAAATCCATGGTTTTGGCTGGCCCCGCCTCCAATACCATGCTTTGGCTGTCCCCCGCCTTCAATACCATATTTTGGCTGGCCCCGCCTCCAATACCATGGTTTTGGCTGGCCCCGCCTCCAATTTCATGGATACGGCTGGCCCCGCCTCCAATTCCATGGATACGGCTGGCCCTGCCCCCAATACCATGGTTTTGGCTGTCCCCGCCTACAATACCATGGTTTTGGCTGGCCCCGCCTACAATACCATGGTTTTGGCTGGCCCCGCCTCCAATGCCATGGATACGGCTTTCCCCGCCTCCAATACCATGGTTTTGGCTGGCCCCGCCTCCAATTCCATGCTTTGGCTGGCCCTGCCTCCAATTCCATGCTTTGGCTGACCCCTCCTCCAATTCCATGTGTTTTGCTGGCCCCACCTCCAATACCATGGATATGGCTTTCCCCGCCTCCAATTCCATGGTTTTGGTTGGCTCTGCCTCCAATACCATGGTTTTGGCTGGCCCCGCCTCCAATTCAATGACTACGGCTAGCCCTGCCTCCAATACCATGGATAAGGCTGGCCCCGCCTCCAATACCATGGTTTTGGCTGGCCCCGCCTCCAATACCATGGTTTTGAATGGAGCCGCCTCCAATTCCATGGATACGGCTGGCCCTGCCTCCAATACCATGGTTTTGGCTGGCCCATCCTCCAATAACATGGTTTTAGCTTGCCCCGCCTCTAATTCCATGGTTTTGGCTGGCCCTGCCTCCAATACCATGCTTTGGCTGGCCCCGCCTCCAATACCATGGTTTTGGCTGGCCCCGCCTCCATTTCCATGGATACGGCTGGCCCTGCCTCCAATACCATGTATATGGCTGGCCCTGCCTCCAATACAATGCTTTGGCTGGCCCCGCCTCCAATTCCATGGATACGGCTGGCCCCGCCTCCAATACCATGGTTTTGGCTGGCCCCACCTCCAATTCCATGGATACGGCTGACCCTGCCTCCAATACCATGGTTTTGGCTGGCCCCGCCTCCAATAACATGGTTTTGGCTGGCCCTGCCTCCAATACCATGGTTTTGGCTGGCCCCGCCTCCAATAACATGGTTTTGGCTGGCCCCGCCTCCAATACCATGGTCTCGGCTGCCCCCGCCTCAACACCATGCTTTTGCTGGCCCCACCTCCAATTCCATGGTTTTGGCTGGCCCCGCCTCCAATACCATGGTTTTGTCTGGTCCCGCCTCCAATACCATGGTTTTGGCTGGCCCCGCCTCCAATACCATGGCTTTGGCTGGCCCTGCCTCCAATACCATGGTTTTGTCTGGTCCCGCTTCCAATAAAATGGTTTTGGCTGGCCCGCCTCCAATACCATGGTTTCGCATGGCCCCACCTGCAATACCATGCTTTGGCTGGCCTCGCCTCCAATTCCATGGTTTTGGCTGGCCCCGCCTCAACACCATGCTTTGGCTGGCCCCGCCTACAATTCCATGGTTTTGGCTAGCCCCGCCTTCAATACCATAGTTTTGTCTCCTCCCGCCTCGAATACCATGGTTTTGGCTGGTCCCGCCTCCAATACTATGCTTTGGCTGGCCTCGCCTCCAATACCATGCTTTGGCTGGCCCTGCCTCCAATTCCAAGTTTTTGGCTGGCCCCGCCTCCAATTCCATGGTTTTGGCTGGCCCTGCCTCCAATTCCATGGATACGGCTGGCCCCTCCTCCAATACCAAGGTTTTGGCTGGCCCCGCCTCCAATGCCATGGTTTTGGCTGGCCCCACCTCCAATTTCATGGTTTTGTCTGGTCCCGCCTCCAATATCATGGTTTTGGCTGGCCCTGCCTCCAATCCCATGGATACGGCTGGCCCTACCTCCAATACCATTGTTTTGGCTGGCCCAGCCTCAAATACCATGGTTTTGGCTGGCCCCGCCTCCAATACAATGGTTTGGCTGGCCCCATCTCCAATTCCATGGTTTTGGCTGGCCCCACCTCCAATTCCATGGTTTTGTCTGGTCCCGCCTCCAATATCATGGTTTTGGCTGGCCCTGTCTCCAATCCCATGGATACGGCTGGCCCTACCTCCAATACCATGGTTTTGGCTGGCCCCACCTCCAATTCCATGGATACGGCTGGCCCTGCCTCCAATACCATGGTTTTGGCTGGCCCCGCCTCCAATAACATGGTTTTGGCTGGCCCCGCCTCCAATACCATGCTTTGGCTGGCCCTGCCTCCAATAACATGGTTTTGGCTGGCCCTGCCTCCAATACCATGCTTTGGCTGGCCCCACCTCCAATTCCATGGTTTTGGCTGGCCCTGCCTCAAATTCCATGGTTATGGCTGGCCCTGCCTCCAAATCCATGGTTTTGGCTGGCCCCGCCTCCAATACCATGCCTTGGCTGGCCCCCGCCTTCAATACCATGGATATGGCTGACCCCGGCCCCAATACCATGGTTTTGGCTGGCCCCGCCTACAAAACCATGGTTTTGCTGGCCCGCCTCCAATTCCAAGCTTTGGCTGGCCCCACCTCCAATACCATGGATAAGGCTGGCCCCGCCTCCAATACCATGGTTTTGGCTGGCCCGCCTCCAATACCATGGTTTTGAATGGCCCCGCCTCCAATTCCATGGATACGGCTGGCCCCGCCTCCAATACCAAGGTTTTGGCTGGTCCCGCCTCCAATACCATGGTTTTGGCTCGCCCTGCCTCCAAGACCATGGTTTTGGCTGGCCCCACCTCCAGTTCCATGGATAAGCTGGCCCCGCCTCCAATACCCTGGTTTTGGCTGGTCCCGCCTCCAATACCATGGTTTTGAATGGCCCTGCCTCCAATACCATGCTTTGACTGGCCCCGCCTCCAAATCCATGGTTTTGTCTGGCCCCGCCTCCAAATCCATGGTTTTGTCTGGCCCCGCCTCCAATACCATGGTTTTGGCTGGCCCCGCCTCCAATTCCATGCTTTGGCTGGCCCCGCCTCCAATTCCATGCTTTGGCTGGCCCCTCCTCCAATTCCATGGATATGGCTGGCCCAGCCTCCAATACCATGGATAAGGCTGTCCCCGCCTCCAATACCATGGTTTTGGCACGCCCCGCCTCCAATACCATGGTTTTGAATGGCCTCGCCTCCAATTCCATGGATACGGCTTGCCCGCCTCCAATACCAGGGTTTTGGCTGGTCCCGCCTCCAATACCATGGTTTTTAATGGCCCTGCCTCCAATTCCATGGTTACGGCTGTCCCAGCCTCCAATACCATGGTTTTGGCTGGCCCCGCCTCCAATACCCTGGTTTTGAATGGCCCCGCCTCCAATTCCGTGGATACGGCTGGCCCCGCCTCCAATACCAGGGTTTTGGCTGGTCCCGCCTCAAATACCATGGTTTTGGGTAGCCCTGCCTCCAGTACCATGGTTTTGGCTGGCCCCACCACCAATTCCATTGATATGGCTGGCCCCGCCTCCAATATCATGGTGTTGGCTGGTCCCGCCTCCAATACCATGGTTTTGGCTGGCCCTGCCTCCAATACCATGGTTTTGGCTGGCCCCGCCTCCAATTCCATGGATACGCTGGCCCCGCCTCCAATACCCTGGTTTTGGCTGGTCCCGCCTCCAATACCATGGTTTTGAATGGCGCCGCCTACAATTCCATGGATACAGCAGGCCCCGCCTCCAATACCATGGTTTTGGCTGGCCCCTCCTCCAATACCATGGTTTTGGCTGGCCCCGCCTCCAATACCATGCTTTGGCTGGCCCCGCCTCCAATACCATGGTTTTGGCTGGCCCCTCCTCCAATACCATGGTTTTGGCTGGCCCCGCCTCCAATACCATGCTTTGGCTGGCCCCGCCTCCAATTCCATGTTTTTGGCTGGCCCGCCTCCAATACCATGCTTTGGCTGGCCCCGCCTCCAATACCATGGATACGGCTGTCCCTGCCTCTATTTCCATGGTTTTGGTTGGCTCCGCCTCCAATACCATGGTTTTGGCTAGCCGTGCCTCCAATAACAAGGTTTCGGCTGTCCCCGCCTTCAATTTCATGGTTACGGCTGGCCCCGCCTCCAATACCATGGACAGGGCTGGTCCCGCCTCCAATACCATGGTTTTGGCTGGCCCCGCCTACAATACCATGGTTTTGAATGGCCTGCCTCCAATACCATGGTTTTGAATGGCCCACCTCCAATACCATGCTTTGGCTGGCCCAGCCCCCAATACCATTGTTTTGACTGGTCCCGCCTCCAATACCATGGTTTTGGCTGGCCCCGCCTCCAATACCCTGGTTTTGAATGGCCCCGCCTCCAATTCCGTGGATACGGCTGGCCCCGCCTCCAATACCAGGGTTTTGGCTGGTCCCGCCTCAAATACCATGGTTTTGGGTAGCCCTGCCTCCAGTACCATGGTTTTGGCTGGCCCCACCACCAATTCCATTGATATGGCTGGCCCCGCCTCCAATATCATGGTGTTGGCTGGTCCCGCCTCCAATACCATGGTTTTGGCTGGCCCTGCCTCCAATACCATGGTTTTGGCTGGCCCCGCCTCCAATTCCATGGATACGCTGGCCCCGCCTCCAATACCCTGGTTTTGGCTGGTCCCGCCTCCAATACCATGGTTTTGAATGGCGCCGCCTACAATTCCATGGATACAGCAGGCCCCGCCTCCAATACCATGGTTTTGGCTGGCCCCTCCTCCAATACCATGGTTTTGGCTGGCCCCGCCTCCAATACCATGCTTTGGCTGGCCCCGCCTCCAATACCATGGTTTTGGCTGGCCCCTCCTCCAATACCATGGTTTTGGCTGGCCCCGCCTCCAATACCATGCTTTGGCTGGCCCCGCCTCCAATTCCATGTTTTTGGCTGGCCCGCCTCCAATACCATGCTTTGGCTGGCCCCGCCTCCAATACCATGGATACGGCTGTCCCTGCCTCTATTTCCATGGTTTTGGTTGGCTCCGCCTCCAATACCATGGTTTTGGCTAGCCGTGCCTCCAATAACAAGGTTTCGGCTGTCCCCGCCTTCAATTTCATGGTTACGGCTGTCCCAGCCTCCAATACCATGGTTTTGGCTGGCCCCGCCTCCAATACCCTGGTTTTGAATGGCCCCGCCTCCAATTCCGTGGATACGGCTGGCCCCGCCTCCAATACCAGGGTTTTGGCTGGTCCCGCCTCAAATACCATGGTTTTGGGTAGCCCTGCCTCCAGTACCATGGTTTTGGCTGGCCCCACCACCAATTCCATTGATATGGCTGGCCCCGCCTCCAATATCATGGTGTTGGCTGGTCCCGCCTCCAATACCATGGTTTTGGCTGGCCCTGCCTCCAATACCATGGTTTTGGCTGGCACCGCCTCCAATTCCATGGATACGCTGGCCCCGCCTCCAATACCCTGGTTTTGGCTGGTCCCGCCTCCAATACCATGGTTTTGAATGGCGCCGCCTACAATTCCATGGATACAGCAGGCCCCGCCTCCAATACCATGGTTTTGGCTGGCCCCTCCTCCAATACCATGGTTTTGGCTGGCCCCGCCTCCAATACCATGCTTTGGCTGGCCCCGCCTCCAATACCATGGTTTTGGCTGGCCCCTCCTCCAATACCATGGTTTTGGCTGGCCCCGCCTCCAATACCATGCTTTGGCTGGCCCCGCCTCCAATTCCATGTTTTTGGCTGGCCCGCCTCCAATACCATGCTTTGGCTGGCCCCGCCTCCAATACCATGGATACGGCTGTCCCTGCCTCTATTTCCATGGTTTTGGTTGGCTCCGCCTCCAATACCATGGTTTTGGCTAGCCGTGCCTCCAATAACAAGGTTTCGGCTGTCCCCGCCTTCAATTTCATGGTTACGGCTGGCCCCGCCTCCAATACCATGGACAGGGCTGGTCCCGCCTCCAATACCATGGTTTTGGCTGGCCCCGCCTACAATACCATGGTTTTGAATGGCCTGCCTCCAATACCATGGTTTTGAATGGCCCACCTCCAATACCATGCTTTGGCTGGCCCAGCCCCCAATACCATTGTTTTGACTGGTCCCGCCTCCAATACCATGGTTTTGGTTGGCCCCGATCCAATATCATGGGTACGGCTGTCCCCACCTCCAATTCCATGGTTTTGGCTGGTCCCCCCTTCAATACCATGGTTTTGGCTGGCCCCACCTCCAATTCCATGAATGGCCTGCATCCTATACCATGGTTTTGGCTGGCCCTGCCTCCTATAACATGGTTTTGGCTGGCTCTGCCTCCAATTCCATGGATACGGCTGGCCCCGCCTCCAATACCATGGTTTTGGCTGGCCCCGCCACCAATACAATGATTTTGGCTGGCCCCGCCACCAATTCCATGGATATGGCTGGCTCCGCCCCCAATACCATGGTTTTGGCTGGTCCCGCCTCCAATACCATGGTTTTGGCTCGCCCTGCCTGCAATACCATGGTTTTGGCTGGCCCCACCTCCAATTCGATGGATATGCTGGCCCCGCCTCCAAAACCCTGGTTTTGGCTGGTCCCGCCTCCAATACCATGGTTTTGAATGGCCCTGCCTCCAATACCATGCTTTGGCTGGCCCCGCCTCCAATACCATGGTTTTGTCTGGCCCCGCCTCCAAATCCATGGTTTTGTCTGGCCCCGCCTCCAATACCATGGTTTTGGCTGGCCCTGCCTCCAATTCCATGCTTTGGCCAGCCCAGCCCCCAATACCATTGTTTTGACTGGTCCCGCCTCCAATACCATGGTTTTGGCTGGCCCCGCCTCCAATACCCTGGTTTTGAATGGCCCCGCCTACAATTCCGTGGATACGGCTGGCCCCGCCTCCAATACCAGGGTTTTGGCTGGTCCCGCCTCCAATACCATGGTTTTGGCTAGCCGTGCCTCCAATAACAAGGTTTCGGCTGTCCCCGCCTTCAATTTCATGGTTACGGCTGGCCCCGCCTCCAATACCATGGACAGGGCT
This sequence comes from Ambystoma mexicanum, assembly GCF_040938575.1. Classification (NCBI taxonomy): domain Eukaryota; kingdom Metazoa; phylum Chordata; class Amphibia; order Caudata; family Ambystomatidae; genus Ambystoma; species Ambystoma mexicanum. The sequence goes on from NC_090923.1 coordinate 932,524,824, forward strand.
GGTCCCGCCTCCAATACCATGGTTTTGGCTGGCCCCGCCTACAATACCATGGTTTTGAATGGCCTGCCTCCAATACCATGGTTTTGAATGGCCCACCTCCAATACCATGCTTTGGCTGGCCCAGCCCCCAATACCATTGTTTTGACTGGTCCCGCCTCCAATACCATGGTTTTGGCTGGCCCCGCCTCCAATACCCTGGTTTTGAATGGCCCCGCCTCCAATTCCGTGGATACGGCTGGCCCCGCCTCCAATACCAGGGTTTTGGCTGGTCCCGCCTCAAATACCATGGTTTTGGGTAGCCCTGCCTCCAGTACCATGGTTTTGGCTGGCCCCACCACCAATTCCATTGATATGGCTGGCCCCGCCTCCAATATCATGGTGTTGGCTGGTCCCGCCTCCAATACCATGGTTTTGGCTGGCCCTGCCTCCAATACCATTGATATGGCTGGCCCCGCCTCCAATATCATGGTGTTGGCTGGTCCCGCCTCCAATACCATGGTTTTGGCTGGCCCCGCCTCCAATACCCTGGTTTTGGCTGGTCCCGCCTCCAATACCATGGTTTTGAATGGCGCCGGCTACAATTCCATGGATACAGCAGGCCCCGCCTCCAATACCATGGTTTTGGCTGGCCCCTCCTCCAATACCATGGTTTTGGCTGGCCCCGCCTCCAATACCATGCTTTGGCTGGCCCCGCCTCCAATACCATGGTTTTGGCTGGCCCCTCCTCCAATACCATGGTTTTGGCTGGCCCCGCCTCCAATACCATGCTTTGGCTGGCCCCGCCTCCAATTCCATGTTTTTGGCTGGCCCGCCTCCAATACCATGCTTTGGCTGGCCCCGCCTCCAATACCATGGATACGGCTGTCCCTGCCTCTATTTCCATGGTTTTGGTTGGCTCCGCCTCCAATACCATGGTTTTGGCTAGCCGTGCCTCCAATAACAAGGTTTCGGCTGTCCCCGCCTTCAATTTCATGGTTACGGCTGTCCCAGCCTCCAATACCATGGTTTTGGCTGGCCCCGCCTCCAATACCCTGGTTTTGAATGGCCCCGCCTCCAATTCCGTGGATACGGCTGGCCCCGCCTCCAATACCAGGGTTTTGGCTGGTCCCGCCTCAAATACCATGGTTTTGGGCAGCCCTGCCTCCAGTACCATGGTTTTGGCTGGCCCCACCACCAATTCCATTGATATGGCTGGCCCCGCCTCCAATATCATGGTGTTGGCTGGTCCCGCCTCCAATACCATGGTTTTGGCTGGCCCTGTCTCCAATACCATGGTTTTGGCTGGCCCCGCCTCCAATTCCATGGATACGCTGGCCCCGCCTCCAATACCCTGGTTTTGGCTGGTCCCGCCTCCAATACCATGGTTTTGAATGGCGCCGCCTACAATTCCATGGATACAGCAGGCCCCGCCTCCAATACCATGGTTTTGGCTGGCCCCTCCTCCAATACCATGGTTTTGGCTGGCCCCGCCTCCAATACCATGCTTTGGCTGGCCCCGCCTCCAATACCATGGTTTTGGCTGGCCCCTCCTCCAATACCATGGTTTTGGCTGGCCCCGCCTCCAATACCATGCTTTGGCTGGCCCCGCCTCCAATTCCATGTTTTTGGCTGGCCCGCCTCCAATACCATGCTTTGGCTGGCCCCGCCTCCAATACCATGGATACGGCTGTCCCTGCCTCTATTTCCATGGTTTTGGTTGGCTCCGCCTCCAATACCATGGTTTTGGCTAGCCGTGCCTCCAATAACAAGGTTTCGGCTGTCCCCGCCTTCAATTTCATGGTTACGGCTGGCCCCGCCTCCAATACCATGGACAGGGCTGGTCCCGCCTCCAATACCATGGTTTTGGCTGGCCCCGCCTACAATACCATGGTTTTGAATGGCCTGCCTCCAATACCATGGTTTTGAATGGCCCACCTCCAATACCATGCTTTGGCTGGCCCAGCCCCCAATACCATTGTTTTGACTGGTCCCGCCTCCAATACCATGGTTTTGGTTGGCCCCGATCCAATATCATGGGTACGGCTGTCCCCACCTCCAATTCCATGGTTTTGGCTGGTCCCCCCTTCAATACCATGGTTTTGGCTGGCCCCACCTCCAATTCCATGAATGGCCTGCATCCTATACCATGGTTTTGGCTGGCCCTGCCTCCTATAACATGGTTTTGGCTGGCTCTGCCTCCAATTCCATGGATACGGCTGGCCCCGCCTCCAATACCATGGTTTTGGCTGGCCCCGCCACCAATACAATGATTTTGGCTGGCCCCGCCACCAATTCCATGGATATGGCTGGCTCCGCCCCCAATACCATGGTTTTGGCTGGTCCCGCCTCCAATACCATGGTTTTGGCTCGCCCTGCCTGCAATACCATGGTTTTGGCTGGCCCCACCTCCAATTCGATGGATATGCTGGCCCCGCCTCCAATACCCTGGTTTTGGCTGGTCCCGCCTCCAAAACCATGGTTTTGAATGGCCCTGCCTCCAATACCATGCTTTGGCTGGCCCCGCCTCCAATACCATGGTTTTGTCTGGCCCCGCCTCCAAATCCATGGTTTTGTCTGGCCCCGCCTCCAATACCATGGTTTTGGCTGGCCCTGCCTCCAATTCCATGCTTTGGCCAGCCCAGCCCCCAATACCATTGTTTTGACTGGTCCCGCCTCCAATACCATGGTTTTGGCTGGCCCCGCCTCCAATACCCTGGTTTTGAATGGCCCCGCCTCCAATTCCGTGGATACGGCTGGCCCCGCTTCCAATACCAGGGTTTTGGCTGGTCCCGCCTCCAATACCATGGTTTTGGCTAGCCGTGCCTCCAATAACAAGGTTTCGGCTGTCCCCGCCTTCAATTTCATGGTTACGGCTGGCCCCGCCTCCAATACCATGGACAGGGCTGGTCCCGCCTCCAATACCATGGTTTTGGCTGGCCCCGCCTACAATACCATGGTTTTGAATGGCCTGCCTCCAATACCATGGTTTTGAATGGCCCACCTCCAATACCATGCTTTGGCTGGCCCAGCCCCCAATACCATTGTTTTGACTGGTCCCGCCTCCAATACCATGGTTTTGGCTGGCCCCGCCTCCAATACCCTGGTTTTGAATGGCCCCGCCTCCAATTCCGTGGATACGGCTGGCCCCGCCTCCAATACCAGGGTTTTGGCTGGTCCCGCCTCAAATACCATGGTTTTGGGTAGCCCTGCCTCCAGTACCATGGTTTTGGCTGGCCCCACCACCAATTCCATTGATATGGCTGGCCCCGCCTCCAATATCATGGTGTTGGCTGGTCCCGCCTCCAATACCATGGTTTTGGCTGGCCCTGCCTCCAATACCATTGATATGGCTGGCCCCGCCTCCAATATCATGGTGTTGGCTGGTCCCGCCTCCAATACCATGGTTTTGGCTGGCCCCGCCTCCAATACCCTGGTTTTGGCTGGTCCCGCCTCCAATACCATGGTTTTGAATGGCGCCGCCTACAATTCCATGGATACAGCAGGCCCCGCCTCCAATACCATGGTTTTGGCTGGCCCCTCCTCCAATACCATGGTTTTGGCTGGCCCCGCCTCCAATACCATGCTTTGGCTGGCCCCGCCTCCAATACCATGGTTTTGGCTGGCCCCTCCTCCAATACCATGGTTTTGGCTGGCCCCGCCTCCAATACCATGCTTTGGCTGGCCCCGCCTCCAATTCCATGTTTTTGGCTGGCCCGCCTCCAATACCATGCTTTGGCTGGCCCCGCCTCCAATACCATGGATACGGCTGTCCCTGCCTCTATTTCCATGGTTTTGGTTGGCTCCGCCTCCAATACCATGGTTTTGGCTAGCCGTGCCTCCAATAACAAGGTTTCGGCTGTCCCCGCCTTCAATTTCATGGTTACGGCTGTCCCAGCCTCCAATACCATGGTTTTGGCTGGCCCCGCCTCCAATACCCTGGTTTTGAATGGCCCCGCCTCCAACAATTCCGTGGATACGGCTGGCCCCGCCTCCAATACCAGGGTTTTGGCTGGTCCCGCCTCAAATACCATGGTTTTGGGCAGCCCTGCCTCCAGTACCATGGTTTTGGCTGGCCCCACCACCAATTCCATTGATATGGCTGGCCCCGCCTCCAATATCATGGTGTTGGCTGGTCCCGCCTCCAATACCATGGTTTTGGCTGGCCCTGCCTCCAATACCATGGTTTTGGCTGGCACCGCCTCCAATTCCATGGATACGCTGGCCCCGCCTCCAATACCCTGGTTTTGGCTGGTCCCGCCTCCAATACCATGGTTTTGAATGGCGCCGCCTACAATTCCATGGATACAGCAGGCCCCGCCTCCAATACCATGGTTTTGGCTGGCCCCTCCTCCAATACCATGGTTTTGGATGGCCCCGCCTCCAATACCATGCTTTGGCTGGCCCCGCCTCCAATACCATGGTTTTGGCTGGCCCCTCCTCCAATACCATGGTTTTGGCTGGCCCCGCCTCCAATACCATGCTTTGGCTGGCCCCGCCTCCAATTCCATGTTTTTGGCTGGCCCGCCTCCAATACCATGCTTTGGCTGGCCCCGCCTCCAATACCATGGATACGGCTGTCCCTGCCTCTATTTCCATGGTTTTGGTTGGCTCCGCCTCCAATACCATGGTTTTGGCTAGCCGTGCCTCCAATAACAAGGTTTCGGCTGTCCCCGCCTTCAATTTCATGGTTACGGCTGGCCCCGCCTCCAATACCATGGACAGGGCTGGTCCCGCCTCCAATACCATGGTTTTGGCTGGCCCCGCCTACAATACCATGGTTTTGAATGGCCTGCCTCCAATACCATGGTTTTGAATGGCCCACCTCCAATACCATGCTTTGGCTGGCCCAGCCCCCAATACCATTGTTTTGACTGGTCCCGCCTCCAATACCATGGTTTTGGTTGGCCCCGATCCAATATCATGGGTACGGCTGTCCCCACCTCCAATTCCATGGTTTTGGCTGGTCCCCCCTTCAATACCATGGTTTTGGCTGGCCCCACCTCCAATTCCATGAATGGCCTGCATCCTATACCATGGTTTTGGCTGGCCCTGCCTCCTATAACATGGTTTTGGCTGGCTCTGCCTCCAATTCCATGGATACGGCTGGCCCCGCCTCCAATACCATGGTTTTGGCTGGCCCCGCCACCAATACAATGATTTTGGCTGGCCCCGCCACCAATTCCATGGATATGGCTGGCTCCGCCCCCAATACCATGGTTTTGGCTAGTCCCGCCTCCAATACCATGGTTTTGGCTCGCCCTGCCTGCAATACCATGGTTTTGGCTGGCCCCACCTCCAATTCGATGGATATGCTGGCCCCGCCTCCAATACCCTGGTTTTGGCTGGTCCCGCCTCCAATACCATGGTTTTGAATGGCCCTGCCTCCAATACCATGCTTTGGCTGGCCCCGCCTCCAATACCATGGTTTTGTCTGGCCCCGCCTCCAAATCCATGGTTTTGTCTGGCCCCGCCTCCAATACCATGGTTTTGGCTGGCCCTGCCTCCAATTCCATGCTTTGGCCGGCCCCGCCTCCAATTCCATGCTTTGGCTGGCCCCGCCTACAATTCCATGGATACGGCTGGCCCAGCCTCCAACACCATGGATAAGGCTGGCCCTGCCTCCAATAACATGGTTTTGGCACGCCCCGCCTCCAATACCATGGTTTTGAATGGCCCCGCCTCCAATTCCATGGATTCGGCTGGCCCCGCCTCCAATACCAGGGTTTTGGCTGGTCCCGCCTCCAATACCATGGTTTTGGGTAGCCCTGCCTCCAGTACCATGGTTTTGGCTGGCCCCATCACCAATTCCATGGATATGGCTGGCCCCGCCTCCAATATCATGGTTTTGGCTGGTCCCGCCTCCAATACCATGGTTTTGAATGGCCCTGCCTCCAATTCCATGGATACGGCTGTCCCAGCCTCCAATACCATGGTTTTGGCTGGCCCCGCCCCCAATACCATGGTTTTGGCTGGTCCCACCTCCAATACCATGGTTTTGGCTGGCCCCGCCTCCAATTCCATGGATACGCTGGCCCCGCCTCCAATACCCTGGTTTTGGCTGCTCCCGCCTCCAATACCATGGTTTTGAATGGCCCTGCCTCCAATATCATGCTTTGGCTGGCCCCGCCTCCAATACCATGGTTTTGGTTGGTCCCGATCCAATGCCATGGATACGGCTGTCCCCACCTCCAATTCCATGGTTTTGGCTGGTTCCGCCTCCAATACCATGGTTTTGGCTGGCCCCGCCTTCAATTCCATGGATAAGGCTGGCCCCGCATCCTATACCATGGTTTTGGCTGGCCCCGCCTCCTATAACATGGTTTTGGCTGGCTCTGCCTCCAATTCCATGGATACGGCTGGCCCAGCCTCCAATACCATGGTTTTGGCTTCCCCTGCCTCCAAACCATGGTTTTATCTGGCCCTGCCTCCAATACCATGCTTTGGCTGGCCCCGCCGCCAATACCATGGTTTTGGCTGGCCCCGCCTCCAATACCATGGTTTTGGCTGGCCCTGCCTCCAAAACCATGCTTTGGCGGGCCCCGCCTCCAATTCCATGGTTTTGTCTGGCCCTGATCCAATCCTATGGATACGGCTGGCCCTGACTCAAATTGCATGGTTTTGGCTGGCCTCGCCTCCAATACCATGCTTTGGCTGATCCTGCCTCCAATGCCATGCTTTGGCTGGTCCTGCCTCCAATACAATGGTTTTGGCTGGCCCCGCCTCCAATGCCAGGGTTTTGAATGGCCCCGCCTCCCATTCCATGGATACAGCTGGCCCCGCCTCCAATACATGGTTTTGGCTGGTCCCGCTTCCAATACCATGGTTTTGGTTGGACCCGATCCAATTCCATGGATATGGCTGGCCCCGCCTCCAATACCATGGTTTTGGCTGGTCCCGCCTCCAATACCATGGTTTTGGCTGGCCCTGCCACCAATTCCATGGATACGGCTGGCCCCGCCTCCAATACCATGGTTTTGGCTGGCCCTGCCTCCAATACCATGGTTTTGGCTGGCCCCGCCTCCAATATTATGGTTTTGGCTGGCCCCGCCTCCAATACCATGCTTTGGCTGGCCCCGCCTCCAATTCCATAGTGTTGGTGGCCCCGCCTCCAATTCCATGGATATGGCTGGCCCCGCCTCCAATACCATGGTATTGGCTGGCCCCGCCTCCAATACCATGGTATTGGCTGGCCCTTCCTCCAATACCATGCTTTGGCTGGCCCCATCTCCAAATCCATGGTTTTGGCTGGCCCCGCCTCCAATACCATGCTTTGGCTGTCCCCCGCCTTCAATACCATATTTTGGCTGGCCCCGCCTCCAATACCATGGTTTTGGCTGGCCCCGCCTCCAATTTCATGGATACGGCTGGCCCCGCCTCCAATTCCATGGATACGGCTGGCCCTGCCCCCAATACCATGGTTTTGGCTGTCCCCGCCTACAATACCATGGTTTTGGCTGGCCCCGCCTACAATACCATGGTTTTGGCTGGCCCCGCCTCCAATGCCATGAATACGGCTTTCCCCGCCTCCAATACCATGGTTTTGGCTGGCCCCGCCTCCAATTCCATGCTTTGGCTGGCCCTGCCTCCAATTCCATGCTTTGGCTGACCCCTCCTCCAATTCCATGTGTTTTGCTGGCCCCACCTCCAATACCATGGATATGGCTTTCCCCGCCTCCAATTCCATGGTTTTGGTTGGCTCTGCCTCCAATACCATGGTTTTGGCTGGCCCCGCCTCCAATTCAATGACTACGGCTAGCCCTGCCTCCAATACCATGGATAAGGCTGGCCCCGCCTCCAATACCATGGTTTTGGCTGGCCCCGCCTCCAATACCATGGTTTTGAATGGAGCCGCCTCCAATTCCATGGATACGGCTGGCCCTGCCTCCAATACCATGGTTTTGGCTGGCCCATCCTCCAATAACATGGTTTTAGCTTGCCCCGCCTCTAATTCCATGGTTTTGGCTGGCCCTGCCTCCAATACCATGCTTTGGCTGGCCCCGCCTCCAATACCATGGTTTTGGCTGGCCCCGCCTCCATTTCCATGGATACGGCTGGCCCTGCCTCCAATACCATGTATATGGCTGGCCCTGCCTCCAATACAATGCTTTGGCTGGCCCCGCCTCCAATTCCATGGATACGGCTGGCCCCGCCTCCAATACCATGGTTTTCGCTGGCCCCACCTCCAATTCCATGGATACGGCTGGCCCTGCCTCCAATACCATGGTTTTGGCTGGCCCCATCTCCAATTCCATGTATACGGCTGGCCCTGCCTCCAATACCATGCTTTTGGCTGGCCCACCTCCAATACCATGCTTTTGGCTGGCCCCGCCTCCAATACCATGGTTTTGGCTGGTCTCGCCTCCAGTTCCATGGATACGATTGGCCCTGCCTCCAATACCATGGTTTTGGCTGGCCCCGCCTCCAATACCATGGTTTTGGCTGGCCCTGCCTCCAAAACCATGCTTTGGCGGGCCCCGCCTCCAATTCCATGGTTTTGTCTGGCCCTGATCCAATCCTATGGATACGGCTGGCCCTGACTCAAATTGCATGGTTTTGGCTGGCCTCGCCTCCAATACCATGCTTTGGCTGATCCTGCCTCCAATGCCATGCTTTGGCTGGTCCTGCCTCCAATACAATGGTTTTGGCTGGCCCCGCCTCCAATGCCAGGGTTTTGAATGGCCCCGCCTCCCATTTCATGGATACAGCTGGCCCCGCCTCCAATACATGGTTTTGGCTGGTCCCGCTTCCAATACCATGGTTTTGGTTGGACCCGATCCAATTCCATGGATATGGCTGGCCCCGCCTCCAATACCATGGTTTTGGCTGGTCCCGCCTCCAATACCATGGTTTTGGCTGGCTCTGCCACCATTTCCATGGATACGGCTGGCCCCGCCTCCAATACCATGGTTTTGGCTGGCCCTGCCTCCAATACCATGGTTTTGGCTGGCCCCGCCTCCAATATTATGGTTTTGGCTGGCCCCGCCTCCAATACCATGCTTTGGCTGGCCCCGCCTCCAATTCCATAGTGTTGGTGGCCCCGCCTCCAATTCCATGGATATGGCTGGCCCTGCCTCCAATACCATGGTATTGGCTGGCCCCGCCTCCAATACCATGGTATTGGCTGGCCCTTCCTCCAATACCATGCTTTGGCTGGCCCCATCTCCAAATCCATGGTTTTGGCTGGCCCCGCCTCCAATACCATGCTTTGGCTGTCCCCCGCCTTCAATACCATGATTTTGGCTGGCCCTGCCTCCAATACCATGGTTTTGGCTGGCCCCGCCTCCAATTCCATGGATACGGCTGGCCCTGCCCCCAATACCATGGTTTTGGCTGTCCCCGCCTACAATACCATGGTTTTGGCTGGCCCCGCCTACAATACCATGGTTTTGGCTGGCCCCGCCTCCAATGCCATGGATACGGCTTTCCCCGCCTCCAATACCATGGTTTTGGCTGGCCCCGCCTCCAATTCCATGCTTTGGCTGGCCCTGCCTCCAATTCCATGCTTTGGCTGACCCCTCCTCCAATTCCATGTGTTTTGCTGGCCCCACCTCCAATACCATGGATATGGCTTTCCCCGCCTCCAATTCCATGGTTTTGGTTGGCTCTGCCTCCAATACCATGGTTTTGGCTGGCCCCGCCTCCAATTCAATGACTACGGCTAGCCCTGCCTCCAATACCATGGATAAGGCTGGCCCCGCCTCCAATACGATGGTTTTGGCTGGCCCCGCCTCCAATACCATGGTTTTGAATGGAGCCGCCTCCAATTCCATGGATACGGCTGGCCCTGCCTCCAATACCATGGTTTTGGCTGGCCCATCCTCCAATAACATGGTTTTAGCTTGCCCCGCCTCTAATTCCATGGTTTTGGCTGGCCCTGCCTCCAATACCATGCTTTGGCTGGCCCCGCCTCCAATACCATGGTTTTGGCTGGCCCCGCCTCCATTTCCATGGATACGGCTGGCCCTGCCTCCAATACCATGTATATGGCTGGCCCTGCCTCCAATACAATGCTTTGGCTGGCCCCGCCTCCAATTCCATGGATACGGCTGGCCCCGCCTCCAATACCATGGTTTTGGCTGGCCCCACCTCCAATTCCATGGATACGGCTGGCCCTGCCTCCAATACCATGGTTTTGGCTGGCCCCATCTCCAATTCCATGTATACGGCTGGCCCGGCCTCCAATACCATGCTTTTGGCTGGCCCACCTCCAATACCATGCTTTTGGCTGGCCCCGCCTCCAATACCATGGTTTTGGCTGGTCTCGCCTCCAGTTCCATGGATACGATTGGCCCTGCCTCCAATACCATGGTTTTGGCTGGCCCCGCCTCCAATACAATGGTTTTGGCTGTCCCTGCCTCCAATACCATGCTTTGGCTGGCCCCACCTCCAATTCCATGGTTTTGGCTGGCCCCGCCTCAACACCATGCTTTGGCTGGCCCTACCTCATATTCCATGGTTATGGCTGGCCCCGCCTCCAACAGCATGGTTTTGGCTGGCCCCGCCTCCAATACCATAGTTTTGGCTGGCCATGCCTCCAATTCCATGAATATGGGAGGCCCTGCCTCCAATACCATGGTTTTGGCTAGCCCGGCCTCCAATATCATGGTTTTGGCTGGCCCTGCCTCCAATACCATGCTTTGGCTGGCCCCGCCTCCAAAAATCATGGTTTTGGCTGCCCCGCCTCCAATACCATGCTTTGGCTGGCCCCGCCTACAATTCCATGGATATGGCTGGCCCAGCCTCCAATACCATGGATAAGGCTGGCCCTGCCTCCAATACCATGGTTTTGGCACGCCCCGCCTCCAATACCATGGTTTTGAATGGTCCCGCCTCCAATACCATGGTTTTGGGTAGCCCTACCCCCAGTACCATGGTTTTGGCTGGCCCCACCACCAATTCCATGGATATGGCTGGCCCCCCCTCCAATATCATGGATACGGCTGGCCCCGCCTCCAATACCAGGGTTTTGGCTGGTCCCACCTCCAATACCATGGTTTTGGGTAGCCCTACCTCCAGTACCATGGTTTTGGCTGGCCCCACCACCAATTCCATGGATATGGCTGGCCCCCCCTCCAATATCATGGTTTTGGCTGGTCCCGCCTCCAATACCATGGTTTTGAATGGCCCTGCCTCCAATTCCATGGTTACGGCTGTCCCAGCCTCCAATACCATGGTTTTGGCTGGCCCCGCCCCCAATACCATGGTTTTGGCTGGTCCCACCTCCAATACCATGGTTTTGGCTGGCCCTGCCTCCAATACCATGCTTTTGGCTGGCCCCGCCTCCAATTCCATGGATACGCTGGCCCCGCCTCCAATACCCTGGTTTTGGCTGGTCCTGCCTCCAATACCATGGTTTTGAATAGCCCTGCCTCCAATACCATGCTTTGGCTGGCCTCGCCTCCTATAACATGGTTTTGGCTGGCTCTTCCTCCAATTCCATGGATACGGCTGGCCCCGCCTCCAATACCATGGTTTTGGCTTCCCCCGCCTCCAAACCATGGTTTTATCTGGCCCCGCCTCCAATACCATGCTTTGGCTGGCCCCGCCTCCAATACCATGGTTTTGGCTGGCCCCACCTCCAATACCATGGTTTTGGCTGGCCCCGCCTCCAAAACCATGCTTTGGCAGGCCCGCCTCCAATTCCATGGTTTTGGCTGGCCCTGATCCAATTCCATGGATACGGCTGGCCCTGCCTCAAATTGCATGGTTTTGGCTGGCCCCGCCTCCAATACCATGCTTTGGCTGATCCTGCCTCCAATGCCATGCTTTGGCTGGTCCTGCCTCCAATACAATGGTTTCGGCTGGCCCCGCCTCCAATGCCATGGTTTTGAATGACCCCGCCTCCCATTCCATGGATACAGCTGGCCCCGCCTCCAATACATGGTTTTGGCTGGTCCCGCTTCCAATACCATGGTTTTGGCTGGCCCGATCCAATTCCATAGATGTGGCTGGCCCCGCCTCCAATACCATGGTTTTGGCTGGTCCCGCCTCCAATACCATGGTTTTGGCTGGCCCTGCCTCCAATTCCATGGATACGGCTGGCCCCGCCTCCAATACCATGGTTTTGGCTGGCCCTGCCTCCAATACCATGGTTTTGGCTGGCCCCGCCTCCAATATTATGGACTAGGCTGGCCCCGCCTCCAATACCATGCTTTGGCTGGCCCCGCCTCCAATTCCATAGTGTTGGTGGCCCCGCCTCCAATTCCATGGATATGGCTGGCCCCGCCTCCAATACCATGGTATTGGTTAGCCCCGCCTCCAATACCATGGTATTGGCTGGCCCTTCCTCCAATACCATGCTTTGGCTGACCCCATCTCCAAATCCATGGTTTTGGCTGGCCCTGCCTCCAATACCATGCTTTGGCTGGCCCCCGCCTTCAATACCATGGTTTTGGCTGGCCCCGCCTCCAATACCATGGTTTTGGCTGGCCCCACCTCCAATTCCATTGATACGGCTGGCCCCGCCTCCAATTCCATGGATACGGCTGGCCCTGCCCCCAATACCATGGTTTTGGCTGTCCCCGCCTACAATACCATGGTTTTGGCTGGCCCCGCCTACAATACCATGGTTTTGGCTGGCCCCGCCTCCAATGCCATGGATACGGCTGGCCCTGCCTCCAATACCATGGTTTTGGCTGGCCCCGCCTCCAATTCCATGCTTTGGCTGGCCCTGCTTCCAATTCCATGCTTTGGCTGACCCCTCCTCCAATTCCATGTGTTTTGCTGCCCCGCCTCCAATACCATGGATATGGCTTTCCCCGCCTCCAATTCCATGGTTTTGGTTGGCTCTGCCTTCAATACCATGGTTTTGGCTGGCCCCGCCTCCAATTCAATGACTACGGCTAGCCCTGCCTCCAATACCATGGATATGGCTGGCCCCGCCTCCAATACCATGGTTTTGGCTGGCCCCGCCTCGAATACCATGGTTTTGAATGCAGCCGCCTCCAATTCCATGGATACGGCTGGCCCCGCCTCCAATACCATGGTTTTGGCTGGCCCCGCCTCCAATACCATGGTTTTGAATGCAGCCGCCTCCAATTCCATGGATACGTCTTGCCCCGCCTCCAATTCCATGGTTTTGGCTGGCCCTGCCTCAATACCATGCTTTGGCTGGATCCGCCTCCAATACCATGGTTTTGGCTGGCCCCGCCTCCAATTCCATGGATACGGCTGGCCCTGCCTTCAATACCATGTATATGGCTGGCCCTGCCTCCAATACCATGCTTTGGCTGGCCCCGCCTCCAATTCCATGGATACGGCTGGCCCCGCCTCCAATACCATGGTTTTGGCTGGCCCGACCTCCAATTCCATGGATACGGCTGGCCCTGCCTCCAATAACATGGTTTTGGCTGGCCCCATCTCCAATTCCATGTATACCGCTGGCCCTGCCTCCAATACCATGCTTTTGGCTGGCCCACCTCCAATACCATGCTTTTGGCTGGCCCCGCCTCCAATACCATGGTTTTGGCTGGTCTCGCCTCCAGTTCCATGGATACGATTGGCCCTGCCTCCAATACCATGGTTTTGGCTGGCCCCGCCTCCAATACAATGGTTTTGGCTGGCCCTTCCTCCAATACCATGCTTTGGCTGGCCCCACTTCCAATTCCATGGTTTTGGCTGGCCCCGCCTCAACACCATGCTTTGGCTGGCCCTGCCTCAAATTCCATGGTTATGGCTGGCCCCGCCTCCAACAGCATGGTTTTGGCTGGCCCCGCCTCCAATACCATGGTTTTGGCTGGCCCTGCCTCCAATTCCATGGATATGGCAGGCCCTGCCTCCAATACCATGGTTTTGGCTAGCCCGGCCTCCAATATCATGGTTTTGGCTGGCCCTGCCTCCAATACCATCCTTTGGCTGGCCCCGCCTCCAAATCCATGGTTTTGGCTGGCCCCGCCTCCAATACCATGCTTTGGCTGGCCCCCGCCTCCAATACCATGGATATGGCTGACTCCGCCCCCAATACCATGGTTTTGGCTGGCCCCGCCAACAATACCATGGTTTTGTCTGGCCCCACCTCCAATTCCAAGCTTTGGCTGGCCCCGCCTCCAATACCATGGCTAAGGCTGGCCCCGCCTCCAATACCATGGTTTTGGCTGGACCCGCCTCCAATACCATGGTTTTGAATGGCCCCGCCTCCAATTCCATGGATACGGCTGGCCCCGCCTCCAATACCAGGGTTTTGGATGGTCCCGCCTCCAATACCATGGTTTTGGGTAGCCCTGCCTCTAGTACCATGGTTTTGGCTGGCCCCGCCACCAATTCCATGGATATGACTGGCCCCGCCTCCAATATCATGGTTTTGGCTGGTCCCGCCTCCAATACCATGGTTTTGAATGGCCCTGCCTACAATTCCATGGTTACGGCTGGCCCAGCCTCCAATACCTTGGTTTTGGCTGGCCCCGCCACCAATACAATGGTTTTGGCTGGCCCCACCACCAATTCCATGGATATGGCTGGCCCCGCCCCCAATACCATGGTTTTGGCTGGTCCCGCCTCCAATACCATGGTTTTGGCTCGCCCTGCCTCCTATACCATGGTTTTGGCTGGCCCCGCCTCCAATTCCATGGATACGCTGGCCCCGCCTCCAATACCCTGGTTTTGGCTGGTCCCGCCTCCAATACCATGGTTTTGAATGGCCCTGCCTCCAATACCATGCTTTGGCTGGCCCCGCCTCCAAATCCATGGTGTTGTCTGGCCCCGCCTCCAAATCCATGGTTTTGTCTGGCCCCGCCTCCAATACCATGGATAAGGCTGGCCCCGCCTCCAATACCATGGTTTTGGCACGCCCCGCCTCCAATACCATGGTTTTGAATGGCCCCGCCTCTAATTCCATGGATACGGCTGGCCCGCCTCCAATACCAGGGTTTTGGCTGGTCCCGCCTCCAATACCATGGTTTTGAATGGCCCTGCCTCCAATTCCATCGTTACGGCTGTCCCAGCCTCCAATACCATGGTTTTGGCTGGCCCCGCCTCCAATACCATGGTTTTGAATGGCCCCGCCTCCAATTCCATGGATACGGCTGGCCCCGCCTCCAATACCAGGGTTTTGGCTGGTCCCGCCTCAAATACCATGGTTTTGGGTAGCCCTGCCTCCAGTACCATGGTTTTGGCTGGCCCCACCACCAATTCCATTGATATGGCTGGCCCCGCCTCCAATATCATGGTTTTGGCTGGTCCCGCCTCCAATACCATGGTTTTGAATGACCCTGCCTCCAATACCATGGTTTTGGCTGGTCCCACCTCCAATACCATGGTTTTGGCTGGCCCTGCTTCCAATACCATGGTTTTGGCTGGCCCCGCCTCCAATTCCATGGATACGCTGGTTCCGCCTCCAATACCCTGGTTTTGGCTGGTCCCGCCTCCAATACCATGGTTTTGAATTGGCCCTGCCTCCAATACCATGCTTTGGCTGGCCCCGCCTCCAAATCCATGGTTTTGTCTGGCCCCGCCTCCAAATCCATGGTTTTGTCTGGCCCGCCTCCAATGCCATGGTTTTGGCTGGCACCGCCTACAATTCCATGGATACAGCAGGCCCCGCCTCCAATACCATGGTTTTGGCTGGCCCCGCCTCTAATACCATGGTTTTGGCTAGCCTCGCCTCCAATACCATGCTTTGGCTGGCCCCGCCTCCAATTCCATGTTTTTGGCTGGCCCCGCCACCAATACCATGTTTTGGCTGGCCCCGCCTCCAATACCATGGATACGGCTGTCCCCGCCTCTAATTCCATGGTTTTGGTTGGCTCCGCCTCCAATACCATGGTTTTGGCTAGCCCTGCCTCCAATACCATGGTTTTGGCTGTCCCCGCCTCCAATTCCATGGATACGCCTGGCCCCGCCTCCAATACCATGGACAAGGCAGGCCCCGCCTCCAATACCATAGTTTTGGCTAGCCCCGCCTCCAATACCATGGTTTTGAATGGCCCGCCTCCAATACCATGGTTTTGAATGGCCCGCCTCCAATACCATGCTTTGGCTGGCCCCGCCCCAATACCATTGTTTTGACTGGTCCCGCCTCCAATACCATGGTTTTTGTTGGCCCCGATCCAATATCATGGATACGGCTGTCCCCACCTCCAATTCCATGGTTTTGGCTGGTCCCGCCTCCAATACCATGGTTTTGGCTGGCCCCACCTCCAATTCCATGGATAAGGCTGGCCCCGCCTCCTATAACATGGTTTTGGCTGGCTCTGCCTCCAATTCCATGGATACGGCTGGCCCCGCCTTTAATACCATGGTTTTGGCTGGCCCCGTCACCAATACAATGGTTTTGGCTGGCCCCGCCACCAATTCCATGGATATGGCTGGCCCCGCCCCCAATACCATGGTTTTGGCTGGTCCCGCCTTCAATACCATGGTTTTGGCTCGCCCCGCCTCCAATACCCTGGTTTTGTCTGGTCCCGTCTCCAATACCATGGTTTTGAATGGCCCTGCCTCCAATACCATGCTTTGGCTGGCCCCACATCCAAATCCATGGTTTTGTCTGGCCCCGCCTCCAAATCCATGGTTTTGTCTGGCCCCGCCTCCAATACCATGGTTTTGGCTGGCCCCGCCTCCAATTCCATGCTTTGACTGGTCCCGCCTCCAATTCCATGCTTTGGCTGGCCCCGCCTCCAATTCCATGGATACGGCTGGCCCAGCCTCCAATATCATGGATAAGGCTGGCCCTGCCTCCAATACCATGGTTTTGGCACGCCCCGCCTCCAATACCATGGTTTTGAATGGCCCCGCCTCCAATTCCATGGATACGGCTGGCCCCGCCTCCAATACCAGGGTTTTGGCTGGTCCCGCCTCCAATACCATGGTTTTGGGTAGCCCTGCCTCCAGTACCATGGTTTTGGCTGGCCCCACCACCAATTCCATAGATATGGCTGGCCCCGCCTCCAATATCATGGTTTTGGCTGGTCCCGCCTCAAATACCATGGTTTTGAATGGCCTTGCCTCCAATTCCATGGTTACGGCTGTCACAGCCTCCAATACCATGGTTTTGGCTGGCCCCGCCCCCAATACCATGGTTTTGGCTGGTCCCACCTCCAATACCATGGTTTTGGCTGGCCCTGCCTCCATTACCATGGTTTTGGCTGGCCCCGCCTCCAATTCCATGGATACGCTGGCCCCGCCTCCAATACCCTGGTTTTGGCTGGTCCCGCCTCCAATACCATGGTTTTGAATGGCCCTGCCTCCAATACCATGCTTTGGCTGGCCCCGCCTCCAATACCATGGTTTTGGTTGGCCCCGATCCAATACCATGGATACGGCTGTCCCCACCTCCAATTCCATGGTTTTGGCTGGTCCCGCCTCCAATACCATGGTTTTGGCTGGCCCGCCTCCAATTCCATGGATAAGGCTGGCCCCGCATCCTATACCATGGTTTTGGCTGGCCCCGCCTCCTATAACATGGTTTTGGCTGGCTCTGCCTCCAATTCCATGGATACGGCTGGCCCCGCCTCCAATACCATGGTTTTGGCTTCCCCCCGCCTCCAAACCATGGTTTTATCTGGCCCCGCCTCCAATACCATGCTTTGGCTGGCCCCGCCTCCAATACCATGGTTTTGGCTGGCCCCGCCTCCAATACCATGGTTTTGGCTGGCCCTGCCTCCAAAACCATGCTTTGGCGGGCCCCGCCTCCAATTCCATGGTTTTGGCTGGCCCTGATCCACTTCCATGGATACGGCTGGCCATGCCTCAAATTCCAATGTTTTGGCTGGCCCCGCCTCCAATACCATGCTTTGTCTGATCCTGCCTCCAATGCCATGCTTTGGCTGGTCCTGCCTCCAATACAATGGTTTTGGCTGGCCCCGCCTCCAATGCCATGGTTTTGAATGGCCCCGCCTCCCATTTCATGGATACAGCTGGCCCCGCCTCCAATACATGGTTTTGGCTGGTCCCGCCTCCAATAACATGGTTTTGGCTGGCCTCGATCCAATTCCATGGATATTGCTGGCCCTGCCTCCAATACCATGGTTTTGGCTGGTCCCGCCTCCAATAGCATGGTTTTGGCTGGCCCTGCCTCCAATTCCATGGATACGGCTGGCCCCGCCTCCAATACCATGGTTTTGGCTGGCCCTGCCTCCAATACCATGGTTTTGGCTGGCCCCGCCTCCAATACCATGCTTTGTCTGGCCCCGCCTCCAATTCCATGGATATGGCTGGCCCCGCCTCCAATTCCATGGATACGGCTGGCCCTGCCCCCAATACCATGGTTTTGGCTGTCCCCGCCTACAATACCATGGTTTTGGCTGGCCCTGCCTACAATACCATGGTTTTGGCTGGCCCCGCCTCCAATGCCATGGATACGGCTGGCCCTGCCTCCAATACCATGGTTTTGGCTGGCCCCGCCTCCAATTCCATGCTTTGGCTGGCCCTGCCTCCAATTCCATGCTTTGGCTGACCCCTCCTCCAATTCCATGTGTTTTGCTGGCCCCGCCTCCAATACCATGGATATGGCTTTCCCCGCCTCCAATTCCATGGTTTTGGTTGGCTCTGCCTCCAATACCATGGTTTTGGCTGGCCCCGCCTCCAATTCAATGAATACGGCTAGCCCTGCCTCCAATACCATGGATAAGGCTGGCCCCGCCTCCAATACCATGGTTTTGGCTGGCCCCGCCTCCAATACCATGGTTTTGAATGGACCCGCCTCCAATTCCATGGATACGGCTGGCCCTGCCTCCAATACCATGGTTTTGGCTGGCCCCTCCTCCAATAGCATGGTTTTGGGTTGCCCCGCCTCCAATTCCATGGTTTTGGATGGCCCTGCCTCCAATACCATGCTTTGGCTGGCCCCGCCTCCAATTCCATGGTTTTGGATGGCCCTGCCTCCAATTCCATGGATACGGCTGGCCCTGCCTCCAATACCATGTATAAGGCTGGCCCTGCCTCCAATACCATGCTTTGGCTGGCCCTGCCTCCAATTCCATGGATACGGCTGGCCCCGCCTCCAATACCATGGTTTTGGCTGGCCCCACCTCCAATTCCATGGATACGGCTGGCCCTGCCTCCAATATCATGGTTTTGGCTGGCCCCATCTCCAATTCCATGTATACGGCTGGCCCGGCCTCCAATACCATGCTTTTGGCTGGCCCACCTCCAATACCAGGATTTTGGCTGGCCCCGCCTCCAATACCATGGTTTTGGCTGGTCTCGCCTCCAGTTCCATGGATACGATTGGCCCTGCCTCCAATACCATGGTTTTGGCTGGCCCCCCTCCAATACAATGGTTTTGGCTGTCCCCGCTGTTCACGAGGAGAAGAATTTGCTGACGGGCCCATTGGTCAGCACTCACTCTCTAGAACTTGTAAGACAAGATAGCTGCACCATGTGAGGAAAGGGGGTGCAGGATTTACTTACTCCGACATGACTCAATAACGAGGACTCAGTAGTTTGGCAAAGGGAAGTCCATTTAATGATACATACATCAAACAGGGAAACAAATGGGAATCAGCTGTAGTGCGATCACCGGTCTCGCTCCGACTTCCTCGAACTTCAGTTGAACAGAGATTGTTATAGGCAATGTTCGTCATCATTGACGTCTAACTTTACAAAACTCGACATGCAATATAATTGGTTAGGAAAGGTAACTTAAGTATAGGTGCTATATATAGGGCATGCGGATTGGATAACTCTTATCTGGTGGGCGTCTACGCCCATCCCACTTCATCACACGTGATTGACGTCATCATAAGTACGACGTCTCATTGGTTCTACTCTCTATAGGACTACAGATAACTTGGTTCATTGTGATTGGTCAGGTTACACCCTAGACATAAATCCCCATTTTAATTAGGAGCATGCAGAATGGACACCTAAGGACCTGGTGTACCAAGTTTCACCCTGCCTACCATCAATCAGTATCCTAGGGCTATGTGTCAATTAGTTGGCTGGGTATGGCCTCGAGACTGTAGCCTCTTATCGGGAAAAGTTATGGCATCCTGGGTTGGGCAATGGTACCTCTTCGCGCCTGGCTGGTCACGTGTTAGTTCACCATGAATCTGCTTCAGTTTCCAGCTTTTAGTGCATTTAATTCTGTGTCGGCCTAGCCACCTGCATGGGCCCCCCCTTATCTTGACCTTCATGAGGCAGGCTGGTATGCTCTGAAGTTGGAGTCTTGTGAGCTGACGCTCTCCTCCACTTCTGTGGTTGACCTCGATTTCCTAGGCATGAGCCGCTCTTTGTTGAGTTTCGATTCTGCTCCTTTTCTTGCCTTTGGCTGGGTTTCGAAACTTGGCCTGTCAGGCCTCTGGCTGCCTGAGTACCTTTCTGCTATTACAAAATGGAGTCGCACTTGTATAATGTTCCTTATTGAGATAGATATATGATTGGCGCTTGCCGCTCTATCTTCGAATGAGCATTGCAAGCACTATCGATTTCTTAGCATCTTGCTTTTCAAGCCTATTTACACACGTTTAACAGGACGGTTGCTTCCATCTTGTCTCGTAGCACTGTTTCCTCACGTTGTAACATTGTCTCCTCTCTGTGCCCATTCCATTCAATTTCATAGTTACTGGCACTGGCCTGTTATTCCCGATAGCTGCTCTTGTTCATTCGCAGATCTGTCCAGGCCCTTGTGTCATTTCCACTGGCCTTCCATTAAGGATTTTGGGTTCTCTTTGTGGACCGTGTGCAGGTACTCCTCATTTCGTATCAGCGGCTGGTATGGCTGTCTGATAGGGTACCGTGCTGCCCAGGGTTGTCTGGTTATGGGTGTTTCAACCGGTAGGGATCTTCTGATGTATACTGGGCAGAGTCCCACTGCAGCTCTTTGTAGGTTAATTTGCTCTTCATACGTCACATACCTTGGCGAGTACGCTCCTGGTACCTCGAAATGAGGGGAAGGGGTGCAGGCCATGTCTGGGACCTCCTCTACACTCCCCCCTCTGGTGGTTCATCAACCACTTCTGCAAACTACTTTGTATTCATTTCTTTTGATTCTTCGGTGTCATGCTCATCGTCCTGTGCGTTGGTACATGATGGTGTGAATGTGTGAGCCTTTGGAGTTCATATTTTTATCACTCCATTCAAACTCCCTTCTGTTTTCACATGTTCGTCTTTGTTCCATGTCATTAGCTGACATTGTCCATTTGGGCTGCAGTGGATCTGTTTTCCTTCATACCTTCTTCGTTTCTTAGGGTATGTGAACTTTGTTCCCTCTGGTGCAAATTTGCTGGCTTTCACAAAGTCTCTTATTTCTTCATCAGTCATGTCTCTGGGCTTCCATCCTGGTTCGACATCAATCATTATGTTCATCCCTATGGCCTTCTTCGCAGTTTTCTGGCACTGTGTAATGATTATCTTGATTACACAGAATAATAGCAATACCATTGCTAGTAGAGCTCCCAGGAACATGAATATATCTGTCATCCATTGTGGGACCCACGAGAATAGGTCTCCAAACCAGCTGTCATCGTCTACTTCGTCACTTTCATTGATCATCTGGTTTTTCTGGCTTGTCAGCATGCTTATGGCCTCTGTTAGGGTTCAATTTTCTTCATCGTGTGATGGTACAAATGTGCAACATGATTCTCCGATTTTTGCACAAACACCTTCATCCATCGCAGTGATCATGTCAAGCACATATCTGTTTTGGAGGGTCATCAGTCTGATTTCTCTCAGCTCTTCTTTGATTGCGTTGAATCCTTTTATAGTGGTATTGATGGTCTGCAATAACTCCCATCTGGTTATCTGCAACCATTTAGCATTCACTCCAACTTGGATGTGGGGCAGGAGTAGTGTTGTGAATACTCTTGAGGTGAGGCTGAACAGCCTATGTTCGTACGGGATTGCATGGAATGCCTCTTCTGATTTGGGAGAAAAGTAATTTTCCCTCTTCATCCCGGATACCAGTTCCACAGATCTTCTACTTCTTAGAGGAGCATCTGCTTTCGGGAAACTGTCCAACTTTAGGTCATTTTTAGGGATCACTAGTGCAGGAATGTGGACGTTCACTAGTGTGCATATGCCTCCCCAGTTTTTCAGCAGCCTTATGTATGCCTTGGATCCACACGCCGAGTAATGGTCCATAATAACTGCGGTTCCTTGGGTCATTCCTGGAGCTTCAAAGATTCGTCCGCAGTTTTGATTCTCTCCCATCTTCCTTGTGCCATTGTTTCTGAAGCATAGTTTCGGGCTTTCCAGTGGCACTATCTGCAGGGGTCCCCCTCTATCTTTGACCCATGTTAGTACCTTTACTAGCTTTGGCCACAGAGGTTTGGATAATCTCTGTGAATTTGCTATTGCTTCCTTGCAGGCTCCAAGGACCATCCACGCTCGGCAGATTATTACTCCGTCTTCCCATCCATCTGGGGAGACCACTGACCCCCAGATCTGCATTTGGCCTCTGTTCTTCCAGATTTGAGCCTCTTCTGCAGTCTTCCCCCGAACGTTCAGTCTCGGGTTAACTTCCCATCTTATCCCTGATCCTTTGACGCCAGGGTTCTCGTACCTGATCACATGATTTCTGGTGTGCGCTCGGTTTCTTGTTTTAATGTCCTGGACGTAGCCATCTTCATCCAGGTAGTCCTTTTCGTTGGCCCCTATCAACGAGGCGTCTCTTCCCATAAATTGTCCTCTGGTGTTGCACATTGCTACATGTGATATACAGTGTGCTGTAGGGACATCGATTTCTACAGCCACGAAGATCTTGGATTTTCCCATGCTGTATGGTAGGAGTGCACAGACGAAGCATTCTCCTTCTGACTGCCTTCATCCTACTTCCTTCATGTGCTGGTACCATATGTTGTTTCCGAGGTGGGCTGTGCTGCCCAGGTAGTCATTAAGTTCATTGTTAGGCTTCTCTTGATTCTCAGCGTTCTTCTGTAGTTTGCTATGACTACGTCTCTGAATGCATCTGTGCTACTTTTCCACTTCGGGTATCTCGATGGAGCAGGCTACCTCGACTGCATCACCGTGGTAGGAGGAGGATTTGTGCTTCCTTTCCTTCCCTTTTGCAGTCTGCAATAAACTTCCCGTAACCACCATTGGTTCATCAACCTCCCAACTTGTGGCTATGTTGTAGGCCTGCGGCTTGTTCCTGGCGTTGGAGCAGGTGTGCTTGCTGTTATAGTATTAGGGAGAATTCTCTGTAAAGGCTAATTTCCCAAACCTAGTGAGTCCCCCAGCAGCTTTGCTGGATTTTTGGGGTTTATTTTTTTCTCCTGCTAAGAGTGAGACTCTTTTTCTCCCACTCCTAGGCATGATTTGAGAATGTCCTTTGACTTTGTAATGTGTTTTATGGGCTATAGGGTCTTTTACTCCATAGGGCTTCATGTGTTGTTGGTATGTGTGTTACACAGCACCCTCAGTGCAGTAACACAGGGGTGTCATAGTGACCCCCAAACATAGACTCCATACCCTGGGACTGACTACTGTCTCCCAGGGCATGTAAAGTCACCATTGACTTTACTAGTCTTAAATTGTGAACAGAACCAGTACAAACCATCATATTGTGGAAGTACTGGTAGGGGTAATTAGATTGTCCCTGGGTCTGTTTTCCAAGGGGGCACAGTCCAGTCCCCCCTTGTCGAGTTTCTGGCTGGTGGCAGTGGTTACGATGCGAAATATTCCACCGGAATATTTCCTATGGGATTTTCCCATTCATTTTAAACGCACCACTTTTTTGGTGCGATGTTAAAGATACCGCCGGGTTATTTATTTAATATATATTCCCCGGTTGGATCTTTTTGCCAGGACTCGTTTTTAAAATGGCGTTTGTGTTCGCCTCTGTAACTCCAACCCAAGTCGAGCCCTTTGTTCCACTTTTGGCGGGCTTCTACACAGAAACCTCCAAAAGTGGTGCCACTCTGTCTGGGTCTACAGGATGTGTGGGAGGGGGGAATAGGCACCCTGGACTGAGTTTCCTCGGCAACTCAAGTCGCACTCTTGTGTGATTGGCCCAGTGGTGAGCCGCCCGGCTCACCACTAAGCATGTTTGAGTGACAGCTAGGAGGGATGAATGGGGGTTTTCTGCATAAAAGCAGGGCTTTGGGGATTGGAACTTCAGAAGTCGCCACAGGACCTAAAGAATCCGAAGAGGGAGAAGCTGAGCCGACCTGCAACGACGACACCACCGGTGGAGCCCTGCTGAACCGACTCACCACTTCCCAACGACAGAGAAGATCTTCTTCCAGGAGAGTCTTCTTCCTTTGAACTGGTGGGGTTAACCAGTTTGCCCTCTTTTTGCCTTCCTGGATCGTCTCGTGGTCGAATCGCCCGTGCCAAGCACCACGGTGGCCGGATAGCCACGCTTCACCACTACCGGGAATAAAAGGGTAGTACCTTTTAACCGGGAAACTCCGCGACTGGTTTCTTCCATGGCAGTGCAATGACCTCCAGCTTTCCTCCACGTCGAGATCTTCTCTTCCCCTGGATGAAGCACCAACTTGCACCCGCTGCCAGGAACAACTGCCCCCGCTGGAGTTTTCTCACCATTTCAGGTACTGTGTCCCTCCTGGTCTCCCTTGCAACCTTCTAAGGCTCTTTTCAGCAGTGGATGTCCATAATTGCTTCTTAGTTGCGCTAGGATAGCCCTTAGGAACCTGTTTAATTGCGCATTTTTTGCTGGATCTCGGAGGAATGCGGGTATGTCAACATTGCTGGGTCTACCGACTAGTTCTGGGAAGTTTTTCAATGAGGTGGAAGAAAACACGGTATGCATATTGGCTGTCTTCTGGTGTTAATGACATTGCTAGCCTCTAGATCACAGGCCTTTCTTGCAGCGCGAACAGTCTTTGTCTCCTCAATATGTCCCTTGGCTAAAGGTCTCACTGGAATCTCCTTAGGAATTCCCGCTGGAAGTTGGACAGTTCCACTTGGAGTATTATGCTATGGAGAAGTGTGCCCATGTGTGGGGCGTTGGCCGGATCTCTAACGAAGGTGATGACGTCAACATCTGCAGGCCTTCCTACCATTTCAGGATAGTCTGTGACTAGTCTGAGCATGAC
Source organism: Ambystoma mexicanum (assembly GCF_040938575.1). Lineage (NCBI taxonomy): Eukaryota > Metazoa > Chordata > Amphibia > Caudata > Ambystomatidae > Ambystoma > Ambystoma mexicanum. The sequence goes on from NC_090923.1 coordinate 932,549,735, forward strand.
ATTGTGGGCTAGCTGGGTATCTGCGGGAGTCAGGGACATCTGCCTTATTTGCTGGGTCCTGATCACAATCCTTTCTTTTGACGTGAACAGTTTTTACACTTTCGTGCTGCGTGGATTGCAACCACGTAATTTAATTTATACCACACTTGGTTCAGGAACTCGTTGTTTCTTGGGTCTCTGATGAAGGTTAGGGTATGTGTGGTTCTACCGACGAGTCCTGGGCATTCCTCAATGATGCGGAAAAATAGGGTATATGTAAGTTCATCAATGATCACTTGAGGTGGGAGCATCTGTACCCTTATCACCGTACTCTGATAGTACATTGAAGGCTTCCGTGATGACAGTCAGTAATTGCCAGATTATTTTCTTGTTGGCCGGATCTTGGATAAAGTCTGTGACACTGGCTCCTCTCCCTATGAGTGATGGGTATTCTAGCACCACGAATTGGAAATAGGTTAGCACATCCCACTTGAGGCTTCTGCCAGAAAGTACCATAAGTTCTGTGAACAAGGCCTCCACCCTGATTGCTTCAGGATACTGTGTTACACTTTCAGGCAATGTCTTATTTGCAGTCTATCAGAGTCTTGATTCTTTGTACTTAATTGAGTATGTCGTGCTTTTGAACGCTCATTTCATCAATGTTGTTGTGGCTTAGGCTGTGCTTCTCTTTACCCTACAACTGGGATGTACAGAGTGTTCGTTGTGTCTTTATTTCCCCTTGCTTGGGGAACCTGTCCCGTTCTATGCCACACCTTGCATCCGGGTTCTTTGTCTTGGTTTTCTGCTCATGCGTCCTTCTTCCTCACCATGGATCTTGTCTGCACGTGCTGAGGTTCTTCCCCCTTGTCTGTGGTTTCTTTGCAGTTGGATGCAGCAGGTGGGCTCTCTCCTATGTAGGGTTTAATGTCATTTATGAAGATCCATGCCTTCTGCCCTGGAGCTTGACGGCAGAGGGGGTGCAGTCCTCTACAATGAAAGGGCCATTAAATCTTGGCTCGTCCCACCTTTTCCTGGTAAAGTTCTTCACCAAAACGCTGTCACCAGGGAAGACGACGGGCGCATGTACACCTTGTTCGGTGTCTGCTTCAGCACTTCCTGCTGCGTTTTGTGCTGCGCCACCCCCTTTTCACCATCGCTGCAGTTGGCCTGAAATGACAGAGGCACTGGATGTCAAACAGTTCAGGTACTTTTGCATCTCTGTTCCCAGAATCTCCCTAGTCAGCTGGGCATCACAGCTAGCTCTGGGGGTTAGAGGGGTCCTCATCATTCTGCCTGTAACTATCTAGTGCAGCGTGAGGTGATGGTCGGAGCCTGGTTGGTTCCGAAGTGCATATAATGCCAGCGGTAGGCAGTGCAGCCATCCCTTTTTTAATGTGAGCTTCAACTTGGCTATCCTCTCTTTAAGCAAGCCGTTGATCCGTTCACATATCCCATTCCCCTCTGGATGATACGCCGACGAGAACTTGTGAATTATACCAAGCAATGAACTAATCTGTTCGAACACTGAATTTACAAAGTGGGCCCCATTATCTGATCTCATTACCTCGCACACCCCCCATCTAGGGAACACTTCCCTCACCAGGAACTTAGCAGCACAGGCAACATCATGGTGTGTACAGGGGCCTGCTTCTATCCATCTAGAGAAGGGACACACCACCACAATTAAATACATGTACCCATTGCACACTTGAATCATGTTGACATAGTCGATATGTAAGTGCTGGAATGGTCCATTTGGTCTGGGAATGATTCCTCTCACTACTTTTAATGTGTGCCCAGAGGTGAATTGCTGGCAGATAATCCAGTTCACCATGAAAAAAGCAACATGCTCCGCTAAATTTGGTGTGAACCAGTCTTCTGCGAGCGTTGCAGCAAGATTTACTTTTGTCATGTGGATGGGGTAGTGCAGTTGTTCTAATGCTACCTTTAGGAGGGTGACAGGTGTTAGGGAGAATTCTCTGTTAAGGCTAATTCCCCAAACCTAGTGAGTCCCCCAGCGGCTTTGCTAGATTTATGGGGTTTATTTTTTTCTCCTGCTAAGAGTGAGACTCTTTTTTTCCCACTCTTAGACATGATTTGAGATATCCTTTGACTTTGTAATGTGTTTTATGGGCTATGGGGTCTTTTACTCCATAGGTTTTCATGTGTTTTTGGTAAGTGTGTTACACAGCACCCTCAGTGCAGTAACACAGGGGTGTCATAGTGACCCCCAAACATAGACTCCATACCCTGGGACTGACTACTGTCTCCCAGGACCTGTAAAGTCACCATTGACTTTACTAGTCTTAAATTGTGATCAGAACCAGTACAAACCATCATATTGTGGAAGTACTGGTAGGGGTAATTAGATTGCCCTGGGTCTGTTTTTCGAGGGGGCACTGTGCAGTCCCTCCTCGTCGAGTTTCTGGCTGGTGTCAGTGGTTACCACGCGAAATATTCCATCGGAATATTTCCTATGGGATTTTCCCATTCATTTGAAACGCACCACTTTTTTTGGTGCAATGTTAAAGATACCGCCGGGTTATTTATTTAATATTTAATCCCCGGTTGTTTTTTTTTGCCAATATCAGTTTTAAAATGGCGTTTGTGTTCGCCTCTGTAACTCCAACCCAAGTCGAGCCCTTTGTTCCACTTTTTGGCGGGCTTCTGCACAGAAGCCTCCAAAAGTGGTGTCACTCTGTCTGGGTCTACAGGATGTGTGGGAGGGGGGTTTAGGCAACTCAAGTCGCACTCTTGTGTGATTGGCCCAGTGGTGAGCCGCCCGGCTCACCACTTAGCATGTTTGAGAGACAGCTAGGACTGATGAATGGGGGTTTTCTGCATAAAAGCAGGGCTTTGGGGACTGGAACTTCAGAAGTCGCAACAGGACTAAAGAATCTGAAGAGGGAGAAGCTGAGCCGACCTGCAACGACGACACCACCGGTGGAGCCCTGCTGAACCGTCTCACCACTTCCCAACGACAGAGAAGATCTTCATCCCGGAGAGTCTTCTTCCTCTGAACTGGTGGGGATAACCAGTTCGCCCTCTTTTCGCCTTCCTGGATCGTCTCGTGGTCGAATTGCCCGTTCCAAGCACCCAGGCGGCCGGATAGCCACGCTTCACCACTACCGCGAATAAAAGGGTAGTACCTTTTAACCGGGAAACTCCGCGGCTGGTTTCTTCCCTGGCAGTGCAACGACCTCCAGCTTTCCTCCACGTCAAGAACTTCTCTTCCCCCGGACGAAGCACCGACTTGCATCCGCTGCCAGGAACAACTGCCCCCGCTGGAGCTTTCTCACCATTTCAGGTACTGTGTCCCGCCTAGTCTCCCTTGCAACAGACTGATCAAGGTGTTCCGCAAATCCTTGACTCTCTATCCTGGGGTGACTTGGGACCTGCTAACTAACTTTTTCTGAACTGATCCAACCCTTTTTGAACTATCTGCAAAGACGTTTTAAAGTATCATTCAACTGTGTGATCTTGGACACATTTTGCCTTGCTCTCGCCAAGAGTGGGCCTGGCCTATGAACTTTCTTGCTCTAACAGTAGACTCTGCCTTTCTGACTTGCTGTGGTTCTTATTAAAGTGTTGGTATTGCGTACTTTCCTAATTCTGCCTTTTCCCTCCCTTTTTTAACTAACTTATTGGAGTGCCATCTTAGGTTAAGCGCTCACCTCTGTCTGAAAATAAGTGGTGTTTTAACTAAGACTTGTTCAATAAGTAATCAGAGATGTATATATATTGATAGTGACTGTGTTTGAACTTGCTTGCCATATTAGTGTTAGTGTATTTTACAAGTGTGTTTTTAAATAAATAATTATATACTTTTATACCAAAGCTCTGGTCAGTATTTGCTTGTGCTACTGTATCTCTGTACCTATTTTGTATACTCTACATACTGTCTAACTCTTCTTGAGAGAAGTCTGACTGCTCAGCCACAGCTACCAGGTAAATCTGGGTGGTACAGACTGCTACCAATTGGGTTTACTGCCAACACCTGTAGTCCTAAGCCTTTTGCAGTGGTCCCTAAGGGAACTGCACAGGTTTCTGCCTAATACTGGTGTACAGCAGTGGAATTTGTATTGAGTATACATTTTAGTGTGCTTATAAATACCTTAGTGCAACTAACCACAAAGTTTAGCACTAAAACGTTTATTTTCTAACCTGTCAACTATGGAAAGTTATAGTCAAGAGTCCCTTGCTACAAAAACTGCTGATTGTTTAAGAATTCTCTGTAAGTATAAGAATCTCCTGACTAAGGGCAAGAACATGGAGCTAATAGAAAGGTTGTTAGCAAACCAAAGTCTGGATGGTGGTTCAGAGGAACCTACCACTCCAGCAAATGTAGATAACAGTAATGATATTGATATTGATCCAAGTATTGATAATCTTGAGTCAGAACCAGAAGAGGAGGGTGAGGATGATGTCATTGTCCCCCTAGGCCTCTACCTGCTCTGCCAGCTGTACCTACTGGACCTTTGCCATGTCCCACAATTAGTCCTCAATGTCTTGAACTAGAGAAAATGAAACTTGAATTGGAGTTTAAGAGACTTAATGCCCAAACAGAACAAAGGCACCAAGAACTAAGGCTCAGAGAAATGGAGCTCAAGCAATAGCTAGAGATGAAGAAATTGTCTGTTGAAAATGCTTCTCTCTCTAAATCCTCTAGGAGTTCCAGTCCCAAAAGACCCCGGATGCCTAAAGAGCTTGTGGGTATGTATGAGCCAAAATTGGATGTGTTGGATTGGCTGAGTTTGTTTGAGTATAATCATGGGCTCCAGAACATCACAGGAAATGAGTTACTTCCTGGTTGTTCTCCAGGCTCCCCCCTGTTGCAACTGATGTGGTAATGGAGTTGGGGGTGGAGGATAAGAAGGATTATGAATGTGTGAAGCTAGATTTGACAGCTAGATTAGGGAAGACCCCTTCGCAGTACCTTAAGAGGTTTAGGACCATCAAAAAGCATGATGGTACCCCTTGGGCTACCTGGGTGAGTGAAAGTTTGAAGAATTTAGAGGGATGGATTAAGGGTTACAAGGTGAACACTTATGAGGAAATGAAGAATCTTGTGATGTTGGAGTCAATGTATGATGCCTGCTCTCCTGAGCTCAGACAGCACTTAGCTGATTCAAAGGAATTAGATTCCAGAAAGCTAGCTAAGGCTGCTGACTTGTGGGTTGCCAACAGGGCTACTCACACGTACTCTGGGGTAACTCAGAAAAAGGATGAGGGGAAACAGCCTAAAAAGGACTCTGAAGAGAATTCTAATAATTCCAATCCCAAAGAGGGCCCCAAACAAAACAATAAGGGTAAGCCACAAGTGAAACCGAATCAGGCTAGTGTACCTTCTGGTGCCAAACCAGAAGGAGGTCAGAGCAAGCCACCATTCCAGAAAGCATTTGGAAAATGCTATGTTTGTAGCTCGCCTGACCATGTGAAAGGGGATCCCAGATGCAAGGGTAAACCCTCAGGGGTCCACACTGTCTCCTTAGCCTTCGCTCCAGAGGAGGAAGTACAGATGGCCAGTGGAAACTTTCTGTTACTAGCTGATGAACCCATTGGAGTCTCAGCTAGTGTTCCTTAAGTGTCTCTGGGGTTGTGGGAACAACATAATTTAGATGTATATAATTCTATCCCAGATAATACTAAAGAGTATTATAAGGACAGTGTCCAGGTGAATGGTCAGGAGACTCCTGCCATTAGGGACACTGGGGCCAGCATAACTGTGGTGGATAAATCATTTTTTCAGGCAGAGGATGTTGCTAAGGCACCCAAACGCCTCACCAAGTTAGCTGGAGGGCCTGTGCAGATGCTTCCCCAGTTACCAGTTCTCATCCAGTGTAATGACATAACTGTGAAGATATCTGTCAGCATACAAAGTGAGGTACCAGGAAGGGTTCTGTTGGGAAATGACCTGAAGACTCTTGGAGTAGTGTCACATACCCCCAGACCTCCTAGTAAAAGGTTACAGGAGCTCACCAGACCTGCAAGGGAGAGACCCATGAGAGGTACTCCCAAGGAGACGATGAAGAAGGATATCACTCCTACTCCACTGAAGTTACAACTTGCTATCTCTGAACAACAAGAAGCGAAGGGGAAACCCAAGCCTTCCAAGAAACAGCCAGCGTCAAGCACTCCAGTACTTCCAACAAGGACTTCCCCTAAGTTGTCCAAAGTTACACCTGTAACTCCACCTGCAGCTGAGGCTGAGAGGGAGGTACAACCCTGTGTGGTTGAGCTAGACTCTGAAGAGCTAGTGGAAGGCCAATAATTAATTGGAGATCTGGATCCTGTCGACCATCCTGAGCTGCAGTCTTTACTGGCAGAAGGTGGACCCAACAGGGCAGGCTTCGGTAAGGGACAGAGAGAATGTCCAACTCTGGAAGGTCTTTGCCAACAGGCAGCTTCTCGGGCTGATGGGCAAGAGCCTGGAAGTATAGGTTGCACTGGGAAGATGGCCTCTTCTACAGTGAACCGACTGAGTCTGCACCTGGAGAATACAAGAGGCTTATAGTACCTCATGAAAACAGACAACAGTTCTTGCAACTAGCCCATGAGATTCCTTTGGCAGGTCACTTGAGTTTCAAGAAGACTAAGGAAAGGCTCTCAATCTACTTTTATTGGCCAAAGATGGGGGCTGAGGTAGATAAGTTTTGCAAGAGCTGCCACACCTGCCAAACTTCTGGTAAGGTTGGTTCCAAGAATGTGGCACCTTTAGTGCCTCTCCCAGCTGTGGGAGTCCCATTTGAGAGGGCAGGGATTGACATTGTTGGTCCCCTTGATCCTCCAACCTCCTCAGGCAACAGGTTTATCCTTGTTGTAGTAGGCCATGCTACTAGATACCCTGAGGCAATTCCTATGAGGACTGTTACAGCTCAGGCTATGGCTAAGGCCCTCCTTGGTATTTTTACCAGGGTTGGGTTTCCTAAGGAAGTAATCTCTGACAGGGGGTCAAATTTTATGTTCCACTACATGAAAGCCATGTGGAAAACCTGTGGAGTTACTTACAAGTTCTCTACCACATACCACCCACAGACAAACGGCTTGGTAGAAAGGTTCAACAGAACCATGAAGAGCATGATAGGTGCTTTAGAAGATCCCCTAAAAAGAAAGTGGGACCTTCTACTGCTATGCCTTCTCTTTGCTTAGAGAGAAGTCCCTCAGGAGGGAGTAGGTTATTCGCCCTTTGAACTTCTTTGTGGCCATCCAGTCAGAGGTCCATTGGCTCTGATTAAGGAGGGGTTGGAGAGTGCTCCTTCCCCCAAGCCAGTCAAAGTGACTGACTATGTGATAGATCTCCAGAGGAGAATGTCACACATGATGGCAGAAGCTAGTGATAACCTGAAAGCTGGGCAAGCTTTGGTCAAACATTGGCATGACCAAAAGGCTAACATGGTTGAGTTCGCTCAAGACCAGCTAGTTCTAGTTATGATCCCCACAAGGCAGAGGGCCTTGCAAGATAAATGGATGGGACCCTTCAAGGTTGTGGGTAAACTTGGAGAGGTGAACTATCTGGTGGACTTGGGCAATCCCAAGGAGGCTCCCAGAGTCTTCCACACCAACCGACTAAAGGCGTATGTCTCCAGGCCTGAAGTAGGAACCTTGCTTCTAGCTTCAAAAGAAGAGCAAGAAGAGAGTGAAGCTCTCCCTGATCTCCTCAGAGGCTTACCCTTGGATGAAAAGATTGAATGAGTAAATCTCTCTTCAAATCTGACCCCTGAGCAACAAGAGGAGTGCAAATCTATGTTAAATCAGTTTATCTCCCTGTTCTCACTTTCACCAGGCTTGAACCCTTGGGGCCAGCATGATATACTCACTGGTGACTGTCTGCCAGTCATAAGCAGAGATATAAAATGTCAGAAAATGTAAGGACCCACATCAAAGGGGAGGTCAAGAAGATGCTTGATCTCGGGGTAATAGAGCCCTCTACTAGTCCATGGTCTAGCCCAGTTGTGTTAGTACCAAAGGCAGGATCCAAAGAATTGAGATTCTGTGTGGATTATAGAGCTCTTAATGCAGTCATCAAGACTGATGCCCACCCTTTGCAAAGGACAGATGAGTTGGTGGATAGACTTGGTTCAGCCAAGTTCCTCAGCACATTTGACCTTACGTCAGGCTATTGGCAAATAGCCCTGACAGACCATGCCAAGGAGAAAACTGCATTTACTACCCCAGTTGGCTTATACCAATTTAAGGTTATGCCTTTTGGACTGAAAAATGCACCTGCAACATTCCAAAGGATGGTAAATCAGGTTCTGGCTGGGATGGAGGACTTCTGCATGGGATACTTGGATGACATTGCCGTATTCAGCCAATCCTGGGAAGAGCATGTTAACCACCTAGGACATGTTTTGCAGGCTCTTGGACAGGCCAACCTGACCATAAAGGCAAGTAAAAGCCAGATTGGTCAGAGTAAGGTGGTCTACCTTGGGCATGAGGTAGGAGGTGGAGAAATAAGGCCTTTGCTCAGTAAGATTGAAGCTGTGCAAAATTGGACAACACCTACTACAAAAACCCAGGTGAGATCCTTCCTAGGCCTCACTGGGTATTACAGGAACTTCATAGAGAACTATGGGACCATAGCTTCTCCACTGAATGTAATCTCCTCGCCAAAATTCCCTAAGAAGGTCAAATGGAATGAGGAGTGCAATCAGGCCTTTGAAAACCTGAATAAAGCTCTTTGCCAAGCACCATTATTGAGAGCTCCTGACTATCACCAAACTTTCATTGTACAGACAGATGCTTCTCATGTAGGTATAGGTGCAGTCCTTAGCCAACTGGATGAGAAAGGTAGGGAGCACCCCATTTGCTTCATCAGCAGAAAGCTGAAAGATCCTGAGACAAAGTGGGCAACAATTGAAAGAGAATGTTTTGCTATTGTGTGGGCACTGAAGAAGTTTAGGCCATATTTGTATGGTTCTACTTTTGTCATTCAGACTGACCACCAACCCTTGAGATGGTTGATGCAAATGAAGGGGGAAAATCCAAAACTATTGAGATGGTCAATCTGCTTTCAAGGGTTTGATTTCACCATTGAGCACAGGTCAGGGTGTCACCACCAAAATGCTGATGGTCTCTCTATGATGTATGTCATCGACTAGAGGTAAGAGATCCATCCAGGAGTGGATTAAATTCTCCTGTCCCTTAGTCTGGTGGAGGCGAGTGTTGGGGAAAATTCTCTGTTAAGGCTAATTCCCCAAACCTAGTGAGTCCCCCAGCGGCTTTGCTGGATTTTTGGGGTTTATTTTTTTCTCTTGCTAAGAGTGAGACTCTTTTTTTTCCCCACTCTTAGACATGATTTGAGATATACTTTGACTTTGTAATGTGTTTTATGGGCTATGGGGTCTTTTACTCCATAGGTTTTCATGTGTTTTGGTAAGTGTGTTACACAGCACCCTCAGTGCAGTAACACAGGGGTGTCATAGTGACCCCCAAACATAGACTCCATACCCTGGGACTGACTACTGTCTCCCAGGGCATGTAAAGTCACCATTGACTTTACTAGTCTTAAACTGTGAACAGAACCAGTAGAAACCATCATATTGTGGAAGTACTGGTAGGGGTAATTAGATTGCCCCTGGTTCTGTTTTTCGAGAGGGCACTGTGCAGTCCCCCCTAGTCGAGTTTCTGGCTGGTGGCAGTGGTTACCACGCAAAGTATTCCACTGTAATATTTCCTATGGGATTTTTCCATTCATTTTAAACGCACCACTTTTTTTGGCGCAATGTTAAAGATACCACTGGGTTATTTATTTAATATTTATTCCCCTGTTGGCTCTTTTTGCCAGGACTCGGTTTTAAAATGGCATTTGTGTTCGCCTCTGTAACTCCAACCCAAGTTGAGCCCTTTGTTCCATTTTTTGGCGGGCTTCTGCACAGAAGCCTCCAAAAGTGGTGCCACTCTGTCTGGGTCTACAGGATGTGTGGGAGGGGGGGTTAGGCACCCTGGACTGAGTTGCCTCGGCAACTCAAGTCACACTCTTGTGTGATTGGCCCAGTGGTGAGCCGCCCCGGCTCACCACTTAGCATGTTTGAGTGACAGCTAGGACTGATGAATGGGGGTTTTCTGCATAAAAGCAGGGCTTTGGGGACTGGAACTTCAGAAGTCGCCACAGGACCAAAGAATCCGAAGAGGGAGAAGCTGAGCCGACCTGCAATGACGCCACCACTGGTGGAGCCCTGCTGAACCGTCTCACCACTTCCCAACGACAGAGAAGATCTTCATCCCGGAGAGTCTTCTTTCTCTGAACTGGTGGGGATAACCAGTTCGCCCTCTTTTCGCCTTCCTGGATCGTCTCGTGGTCGAATCGCCCATGCCAAGCACCCTGGTGGCCAGATAGCCACGCTTCACCACTACCGCGAATAAAAGGGTAGTACCTTTTAACCGGGAAACTCTGCGGCTGGTTTCTTCCCTGGCAGTGCAACGACCTCCAGCTTTCCTCCACGTCAAGAACTTCTCTTCCCCCGGACAAAGCACCGACTTGCATCCGCTGCCAGGAACAACTGCCCCCGCTGGAGCTTTCTCACCATTTCAGGTACTATGTCCCGCCTGGTCTCCCTTGCAACAGACTGATCAAGGTGTCCCGTAAATCCTTGGCTCTCTATCCTGGGGTGACTTGGGACCTGCTAACTAACTTTTTCTGAACTGATCCAACCCTTTTTGAACTATCTACAAAGACGTTTTAAAGTATCATTCAACTGTGTGATCTTGGACACATTCCGCCTTGCTCTCTCCAAGAATGGGCCTGGCATATGAACTTTCTTGCTCTAACAGTAGACTCTGCCTTTCTGACTTTCTGTGGTTCTTGTTAAAGTGTTGGTATTGTGTACTTTCCTAATTCTGCCTTTTCTCTCCTTTTTTTAACTAACTTATTGGAGTGCCATCTTAGGTTAAGCGCTCACCTCTGTCTGAAAATAAGTGGTGTTTTAACTAAGACTTGTTCAATAAGTAATCAGGGATGTATGTATATTGATAGTGACTGTGTTTGAACTTGCTTGCCATATTAGTGTTAGTGTATTTTACAAGTGTGTTTTTAAATAAATAATTATATACTTTTATACCAAAGCTCTGGTCAGTGTTTGCTTGTGCTACTGTATCTCTGTACCTATTTTGTATACTCTACATACTGTCTAACTCTTCTTGAGAGAAGTCTGGCTGCTCAGCCACAGCTACCAGGTAAATCTGGGTGGTACAGACTGCTACCAATTGGGTTTACTGCCAACACCTGTAGTCCTAAGCCTTTTGCAGTGGTCCCTAAGGGAACTGCACAGGTTTCTGCCTAATACTGATGTACAGCAGTGGGATTTGTATTGAGTATACATTTTAGTGTGCTTATAAATACCTTAGTGCAACTAAGCACAAAGTTTAGCACTAAAAAGTTTATTTTCTAACCTGTCAACTATGGAAAGTTATAGTCAAGAGTCCCTTGCTACAAAAACTGCTGATTGTTTCTGCCTAACAACAGGCATTACTGGTTTACCAGTGCTGTCTTGCCTCCACAGCCCGTCAGAGGGGTTTTAAAGAACACACTTGATGCTTCCATAAATTCTTCTCCTCTTGTGGTGCTTTCCCCTGGAGCTCCATTAGCTGGGTCTGCCCCATATTGCTATAGGCCTTCAGTGTTGCTTGCGCTACCATCATTCGTTCATGGGTACGTGCCACCTCCACGTCCATGATTGTTTCAGTTTTGGATGCCATGCGCTTCATGATTTCCGCGTGACACGAAATCTGTCCCCTTGGTATGAGCGGTGCATTTCAGGACCACTATGCCCACTGGGAGCTGTAGAGCTTTTATCAGCCTGTCCAATAATGCTGCATGTTGCACTAGTGTGCCATCTGCTCGGAGGTAGCCCCTCCTTTTCCAGCGCGCTAAGCCTGCGTGCACTGTGGATGTCACATAGGCGGAGTCACTGTACACCGTCACTTCCTGGTCTGCATGATTCTCAATGGCGAGTATCAATGCCAACAGCTCTGCAACTTGTGCCGAATAATGAGATGGTATTCGTGCACTAACGAGTACTCGAAACTCCGCATTCGTTAGGTGTTTTATCACGCCTGTATACCTTTGTCCATCTTCTTGGTCGATTCTTGAAGACCCGTCAATAAAGACAATCTCCCCCCTCACCAGCGCTTTCTCATTTATCCTGGGGATCTCATCATAGAATTCCTCATAGTTTGCCCAGTCGTGTATAGGTTCTCTCTCTGTGACTGGTTCAGCTATGAATGTAGCAGGGTTCACAGTTTTACATCGCACTATTTTGTTCGATGGATTAGAGATGATCACTTCATAGGCCGATGCTCTCTGAGATGTTAGTGTGCCCTTTGCCTTTTCTAGTATGGCAAACAGTGAGTGCTCAACATACAATGTCATGGAGCATCCCATCACAATGGATGATGCCTTTTCGATAGCGAATGGGGTTACCTTTTTCCCCTCATGAGAGATCAGTTGGCCTATGTATAACACTTCTGGCTCACAGTACTGCAACTTCTCTTTATCAACCTTGTATCCCTTCTCAGCCAGTATAATCAAAAGCTTCATAGAGTCATGCCTGCATTGCTCTTCAGTGGTGCTGCAGATCAGAATGTCATCTACGTACTGCAAAACAACACTGTCTGCTGCAATATTGCTTAGGTCCATCTGCAGGACTCTGTTGAATATGGATGGAGACTCACAGTACCCCTGTGGCAACCTCATACTTTTCAGGCGCATTTGTCTGAAAGTGACTGACGTCAGGTCTTGAGAGTCACGGTGCAACGGTATTGAGAAGAACGCATTTTTCAAATCGATCACCGTGAAATATTTTGCCTCAGTTGGTATGTTGCACAGAATTGTGGATGGATTAGGGGCTAGAGGGAATTCGGCTACAATGGGATCTTGAGGAGCGTATCCCTGTGATGGAGCGGGTGCCCCAGAGGAAGGCTACAGTTGCGGACTAATCTGCTGGAATATGATTGTGGGATTGAGTCAGCTCCACGTGCGCAGCTGTGGCTCCGGGTGACTGCTGGAGGCACTTTGAGGGTGCGTGTCTGCTGGGATGTGCCGCGGGCAGATCGAATGACAATGCCGTGCCCGTGGACACGAAGAAGCAGTGGCGGATGCGTCCAGATGGTGTGAGCATCGGGCTGTGCTGGAAGCGGGGAGAGCGCCGGGCCCTGCAACTTGAGGAGCCGCGCATGCACTGCGACCCGCGGCTCAGGCTGGAGACGCCTGTGGCGAGCGTTGCCTCCCCGATAAGCTCTGCGGTTCTGCAGGACGGATGCGGACAGACCCGTGGCCGCTCATGAAGGTATGCGCTGGTTAATGGAATCACGGGGCGCGTGACTGCAGATTGTGCCTTATGTCAGCTTTCCTTGGGCACACTGGCATGATTGCTGGGAACTAATGAACAAGCTGCAAATGGGCTGCATCCTCCAACATGGTGCTGGGAGGCAACGAATGATAGACTGATGGCTAATTGGTGAGCGGAACTAAATGCACCCTAACACTGCCTGTACTACATGCGCCAGGAAAGATTGCATAAGCAAATATACGTGCGAGGGCGCAATCCACCCGGAAGCTGTCGCACGTACCATAGCATTGGCGCAGGTTGGGAGACTACAACCCCAACCTCTTGAATACCGGGCGGTGCCTCCAACACAGCGCATAGCCAGATCCGGATAAGTGCATAGGGTGGTGCTATGTCGGCTAAAGGGCTGAGAGCCAAGACTAAACAGCCGACGATGGAGGTCTTCGCGAAAGAGCAGAGGACCCCTACTACATTGGCACAGAGCACGGCCGCGACCTCCGTGGAAGAGGCCCCAGAGAGAGACAACCATAAGATCCTGGCGGCCATAGCGGAGAAGAGCACCAAATGGGGCTCAGCAATGGCGGACCTGCAGACAGCCTTAGAGAACAAAATAGACGCGGTAGGAACTGAACTCACCCTGCTACGACAAGACGTCAGGGCGCTGGTGGAGAGAAGGAGTGGTCTGGAAAGCGCAGTGAAGACCAATACGGAAGTCAGTACAAATAACGCACAAGAGGTCCACGTGTTAAAACAACAGGTTGCCAATCTCGAGAACCGGGTTGAGGAGGCGGAGGGAAGGGCGAGGAGAAATAACATTTGGGTGGTTGGCCTGCCGGAGGGGGAAGAAGGCCAGGACCCCACTAACTACGTGGAGAACATGATCCTCCAGGAGATAGGAGCAGATAAGCTCTCACAGAGGTTCGCGGTGGAACGCGCGCATCACGCCCTGATGAGGAAACCACTACCCGGAGCCCCGCCGAGACCAATAATTGAGAGGATCTTAAATTACAGAGACAGAGAGAAGATCCTGGAATACTTCCATAAGGGCGGGACAATAGAGAGGGCGTCTGCCAACATCACGGCATACCCGGACTACACAATGCTGGTGCAGAGGCAGAGGTATAGCTACGTGGCCGTCAAGAGGAGGCTGCGGGCGGCTGGCATTAAGTACATGCTCCTGTATCTGGCGAAACTGAAAGTGCTACACAAGAGCAAAGCGTTTTTCTTTGATACACCGGAGGAGGCAGGATCATGGTTGGACCTGCAGGGTTGCTCAGATCAAGATGCTGGTCGGGATCGCCGAGAGAATGACGCCTGAGGAGTCAGTGTCGTGGACATTGCGGGGTAAGTGGGTGGGGGTGCTCGATTATGGGTGGAAACTGAGGCTGGATGGACATGGTGTTGTCTTTGGGCCTTGTGCCCCACACGGACTAGAATATTGTGAATAAAATGCATACTGGAGCTGTATAGTGATAAATTGAAGTGTAATTCAAGTGACATTAGGAGCAACGGGACAGAAGCAACCTACCCCTAAGAATTAGTAGTTGAGTGGCCATTAGGGCGACTTTACCCTACTGAGCCCTGAGCACAGGCTTGTGCGAGACAGGGCTAGATGTGGGGGTGCCTGAGATCCAGGGATAGAGCTGGGCAACAGTTGGGGGGGTGTTGTTGGGAAGGGATAGGGTGGGGCGTGGGGAGGGGATGCGGGTGTTTGGTGTGTGTGTGGTTGTTGGGAGTTTAAGTTTGATCATGAGCCTATATAGAAGAGCCGGATGGCTGGAGTTGTATTGCGCGAGCGGGAGGGATTGGCTGGTGGAGGGAAGGAGGAATCTTTATGAGCCATGGGTGATCTTAAAATAATCACGTGGAATGTCAGAGGTCTGAATAGTTATTTGAAAAGGAACAAGGTTATGCTGAATCTGCTGAGGCAGAAGATAGATATTGCATTGTTACAGGAGACACACTTGACGCCCGAAAAGATGGAGGTGGTCGTGAGGATATGGAAAGGGGTAGTGGTGGGCTTGTCATACTCTGCCTATGCCAGAGGGGTGCTTACTTGGGTGGCACCGCACGTTCCGTTCCATCTATTACAGAAAGTGGTGGAGACGGACGGGTGGATGGTCATATTGAGGGGGCTGGTGGAGAATAAGGAGGTGAGTATTGTGAATACATATGCCCCCAACCAAAACACAGCAACATACTTTAGAACTCTGTGCACTAACCTTAGTACGTGTGTGGGTAGTGCGGTGATCTGGGGCGGGGACTTCAACTGTGTAATGAACCCTAGGGTAGATAGATCGGATGGAAAGATTGATAGACCCGCCCCAGCGGCTAAAGTGCTGCAGATATTGTTAGATGACTTTGGGCTGGCAGATGTGTGGAGGTCACAATTCCCTCATGAGGGACAATATTCGCATTATTCCGCCCCGCAGCAGTTACATACACGGCTGGACTATGTCTTCGCCACGTCGGATGTCATTGCGGAAATTACTCAGATAGAATATAAGGCGAGGGTCCTCTTAGATCACTCGCCATTGCTTCTCGGGTGGCAATATTGCCCCCCTAGAGCACGGATTCCGAAGTGGCGTCTCCAAGCAGAAGCACTCAAAGACCCAGTTTTTAGGGAAGACATACGGGAGGAGATCGCTAATTACTTCGAGGTGAATACAGGTAGCGTTGACTCGGCAAGTACATTATGGGAAGCCTTCAAGGTAGTGATGCAGGGGGTTGCCATAGCAAAATCAAAGGGCCTGCAAGGCGGGGTCTTAGCCGCCCTGCAAGGTACAGAAAGGGAACTGGAAAGAGCGTTACAGGACGAGAGTGTAGACATGGAGCGGGTTCTTAAGCTGCAGCAGGAATGTGCAGAGCATTGGGAGAGGCTCTGCAATTTAAACTATAAGAAATATATAGAAAGACAGCATGCGGGAGGGGATAAAACGGGACGGCTCCTAGCATGGCTATATAAGAGTGAAACTCCTAGATCCCCGATTAGAATCATAACAAGGGAGGATGGCGAGGTAGCGGATACCCAAGAAGGAGTTAACAAGGAGTTTGTAGACTATTATAAGCGGCTATATGCGGATGACGAAGGCCGCAGTCACAAGGAGATAACGGAAACACTGGAAGATATTGGACTGCCCAAGATAAGTGGGGAGGAAAGGGAGGAGCTAGATGCGCCGATCACTTTGGAGGAGCTGGAAGAAGTGGTGAGACAGTTGCCTACCAGTAAGACCCCAGGGGCGGATGGGTTCCCAAGTGAATTTTATAAGGTGTATCACAAGGAAGTGCTCCCCCCAATGCTTGAAATGCTTAATGAAGCGTTTGAGGGGGGACAGCTGCCGGAATCACTCAGAGAGGCGATTATAATACCGCTTCCTAAATCTAATAAACCAGCGGGTAGCTGTAGCTCTTACCGACCTTTGTCAATGCTGAACCAGGACAGCAAAATACTGACGGCTGTCCTGGCTAATAGATTGCGCAGAGTAATTAATAAGTTAGTGCACCCTGACCAGACGGGGTATGTCCCAAACAGGAACATCACCCAGAATCACAGGCGACTCCGACGGGTGATCGAATGGGGTAGTAAGACCGAAGATGAAATGGCGATCGTGTCTGTAGACGCGGTAAAAGCTTTCGACTCAGTCAAATGGCCATGGTTGCTGGTGGCCCTAGAGGGGTATGGGATTGGGCCGGGCTACGTTAGATGGGCGAAGATGCTATATAGTGAGCCTCTAGCCAGAGTTCGAACAGGATCGGTAATATTGTCACGATGCCTGCCCCCGGAAAGCCAGACCAGGCCCAGCAACCCCGGAAGCAGGCATCATGCCACTTGAAGCATGCCCAAAAACCCCAGTTAGGGGCTCTTTGGCTACAGCCATAGGCGCCAGGCTCATAAGAATAAAGTCTGTCCTGGCGCCATGGGCGCCAGGCTCATTACAGAAATCTTACCTGTTGCAGACCATGCTGCATACCTACCTGATGCAGACCATGCTGCACAAAGCCACAAGCCAAATGAGGCTTAAAGGGACTACTTTACCTCAGGGACTCCTTTCCTCTCAGGTGGGGCTGTGGAAGAATACTTACCTGGGACTTCTTCCAAGGCTATTTAAGCCACACCCGGACAGCCACACGTGCTTTGCGTTATTCTGCTTGCTGCAGCGTAACGCTCACCGTGTCTTCAGCAGCTCCAGTCTTCAGCCACGCCCGCTTCAGCCCTGGAACACCTGGAACAAGAAGAGGTCAGAACAAAACCCTTAGCTGAATCCTTGATCCAGCACATCGTCGATCTGGAAGAGAGAAGCCTTCTCACGTGCATTGCCACGCACCTCGCAGCGCCGCGCTGAACTCACCAACCGGGGCTGCATTCCTTTACTCCATCGCGAATCCAGCATCTCCAGGCCATTCTTCAACACCTGGGGGAGACAAGAACAGATAGGTGAGCAAGGGCAATACAAACCACCCCCAATGACTTACCTGATTTACCACAGAGGGGTACTCACCTCATCTCGGGTCGGCGTAGTCAATTCTGCATCACTGCCACACCCCGGCCCCTAAGGGGAAAACAAGAACAATACAAATCACCCCCAAAGACTTACCTGATAACCACAGGGGGGTACTCACCTCATCTCGGGTCGGCGCAGTCAATTCCGCATCACCGCCGGACCCCGGCCCCTAAGGGGAAAAAACAAGGACAATACAACCTAACCCCAAAGACTTACCTAATTTACCACAGGGGGGTACTCACCTCATTTCGGGTCGGCGCAGTTAATTCTGCATCATCGCTGTACCCCGGCCCCAAAGGGGAGAACCACAATAGACTTACCAGGATCTTACCACTTGCCACTTGGAACTCTTCTAGTGGTTTAAATCCACAACCTGCAAGGAATCTGGCAGAGTGAAGATCAGACTTTTGAACTCTTACGAACAATTGGACTTAGAGTCAATACTGGAACTCACCAATTCCTCCACGCCAGTGAAGTAGCTGGTCGTCTACGCGCCCCTGCGCCCGACGCAGGATGGAGAGCTCATCTTTCCAAATCTTCAGGTGAGATTAAGAGGGAACTTCAGGAGTGTTCTGTGGGCAGACAAGGGGAGTGGGAAGGCGGGTTAACGCTCAGATTACGGGAGGTTAATTCTCTTTCTCCATTGCAGAAAGATATTCGTACAAGTCCAACAAACGAAGCTAAGTGGGTCTGTCCAGTCTGTCATCTCGGCTCTACGTGTTACTCTGGTGGAAGCAACAGCGGGCCAGTCCAGATCGACACCCCCGTGGGAATCAGGTGAGCATAACAAATATATCCGAAAGATGGCAATTTAGCAGAGGCACTAGGCAGGGATGCCCTTGGTCCCCGATGCTTTATATCCTAGCCCTGGAGCCCCTTGCAGTATACCTTAGGCAACAATATGACACAATAGGTATTGAGATAGGGGGGGGGGAACGACACCTGATATCCTTATATGCGGATGATTTGCTATTATACTTGAAGTACCCGGAAGAGAATCTCCAGTATATTCTGGAGGTAATGGAGAGGTATGCGGGGCTGTCCGGGATAGCGGTTAATCCTCAAAAATCTAGCATTTTCCCGTTAGGCAGCTATGTGGGAACCTCTGTGGGACGGTTACCGGTGTTACAAATACCCTGGGCGGTTAGCTTTTTTCGATATCTCGGGATAGACGTGTACCATACGGTAGAGGAGGAGCATAAGCATAATACTGAGGTAGCTATTGTGAAAATCGAGAAATGCATGAATTTCTGAGTGAAATTGCCCCTGGCAATGATGGGACGAGGTGCAATGCTGAAGATGGTGGTCCTACCTAGGCTCCTGCATTATTTTAGTAATATTCCATACATGATACCTAAGAAGTTCTTTGCTAAATTAAACAGTATGTGTAGGGACTTCTTGTGGTTCGGTACCCGACACAGAGTGGCGCTGTGTAAGCTACAGAACTTTTACAAAAAAGGGGGGATTAAACTGCCTAACTTCGAGGTCTACTATGTAGCGAGCCAGTTGCAATATATGGCCAAATGGCTCTCAGATGAAATGACCCCTGAACTACGGTTGTTCGGGCAAGATTGTGCCCCATTTCACTTGAAAGAAATAATCTGGCTGCCTGAGGCGGAAATGAAGGAGCGTCCTAAAATGATGATGCTTGGGTGGAGGATGTGGCGTAGGGCATGCCGGATGATGGAAGACCCGTACCCATGCTCCCTGCACATACCGCTGGTTGCATTGGCGGGGGTGGATGCGCAGCTGAGGGTGACTATCAGGGCTCACTGGGAATCAGTGGGGTTGGTAACGCTAGGAGACATGTGGCAAGAGGGGACCATTAAGGGTTTCGAGGTGCTTGGAGAGGAAGTGGGGCTGCATACGGGCCAATATATCACATATCATAGAGTGGTACAGAGAATTCGGAAAACATGGCCTGAAACGGTATTGGAAGAAGAACCTGATTCCATCATGGGGGCAATATATGATATGTCGAAAGGGGGGCACGAGATTTCTAGGCTGTATGAGATGGTGATGGCTAAGGTCAGGAAGGAGCCAACACAACTGAGATTAGACTGGGAAGAGGAAGTGGGAGTCCCGATAGAAGATAGGATGTGGGAACATGCCCTAGGATACCACAAGAAGGTATCCAGGAATGCGAGATTAAAACAAATACAACTGTATGTAACGCATAGAGCATACATGACACCTTCGCAGATATCTAGGTTTGCAAATACTGGGAGACAGATGTGCCCTAAATGCGGGGAGGAAAATGCTGGCATGACACACATGTTTTGGTCATGCCCAGTAATTGGGTGTTTCTGGGGGGAAGTGGCACAGAAACTAGCGGAAAAGGGGGTCACGATCATCATAGACACAGCTTGGGCCTGCTTGTTGGGATGGTTCCCCAGATCGCAGAAACTTAAACATGTTGGGAAACTGCAGGATTTAGCATATGTGCTTGCCAAAAGAAGGATTGCCATGGGATGGAAAGCATGTCACAAGCCGCGGGTGGAGGTGTGGTACAAAGAGTTACAGAAATGGGCGGAGGCTGAAACGATGGTATGGCAGGAAGCGAGTAGCGCGGGGGGGGGAGGACGCAGGATCCCTGATGGCATGGAGGTCATTAGTAGCGGAACTATTTGGAACAATACAAGATCTGACAGAATCCACGGAAAGCGAGACCCCGCCACGGGCAGCAAATACAGAGTGCAAGATGTAAATAGGCTCATGGGGCAGTGGGAGGTCGGAGCAGTGACTATGATCAAGTAATTAATCATTGAATTGTTGTAAAATGCACTGCTAGTTTGGTTTGTATTATTGTTTGGTTTGAAAATAAATAAAGGAAAAAAAAGTGGAAAAAAAAACAAAAACAAAAACAAAAAAGATAGTGTTCTTGTAAATGGTCAGGAAACCCCTGCCATCAGAGACACTGGAGCCAGCATAACTGTGTTAGATTAATCATTTTTCAAGGTGGAGGATGTTGCTAAGGCACCCAAACGCCTCACCAAGTTAGCTGGAGGCCCTGTGCAAATGCTTCCCCAGTTACCAGCTCCCATCCAGTGTAATGATATGACTGTCAAAATACCTGTTAGTGTGCAGAGTGAAGTGCCTGGGAGAGTCCTGTTCGGTAATGACTTTAACACTCTTGGAATTGTGTCAAGCACCCCCAGGCCTCCCAGTAAAAGGAAACAGGAGCTCACTAGGTCTGCAAGGGAGAGACCCTTGAGAGGCTCTCCAGAGGAGCTGATAGAAGAAACTATCACTCCCACTCCACAGGAGTTGCTCACTGCCATTTCTAAGAAAACACAGGCATTGGGGAAACCCAAGACCTCCAGGAAAAGGTCAGACAGCACCCCTGTGCTACCAACAAGGACATCACCAAGATTGTCCAAAGTCACACCTGTGACTCCTCCACCTGCTGAGGCAGACTGTGAGGTGCAACCTTGTGTGGTTGAACAAATATCTGAAGAGTCAGATCTAGAGGAAGACACTGTCTTAGTTTGAGATCTTGACCCTGTTGACCACCCTAAACTGCAGTCTTTACTGGCAGAAGGTGGACCCAACAGGGCAGACTTTAGCAAAGGACAGATAGAGTGCCCTACTCTTGAAGGTCTTCTACAACAGGCTGCTAACCAACTTGATGGGCAAGAAGTTGGGAAGCACAGGTTGAGCTGGGAAGATGGCCTCTTCTACAGTGAACCGACTAAGTCTATCCCTGGGGACTGCAAAATAATTGTAGTGCCCCTTGCTAACAGACTCCAGTTCCTACAGTTAGCCCATGAGATACCTTTGGCTGGTCACTTGAGTTTCATAAAGACCAAGGAAAGGCTCTCTCTCTACTTCTACTGGCCTAAACTGGGTTCAGAAGTTGACAAATTCTGTAGGAGCTGTCACACTTGCCAAACCTCTGGCAAGAGTGGAGCCAGGAATGTGCCATCCTTGATGCCTCTCCCAGTGGTGGGTGTTCCTTTTGAGAGGGTGGGCATTGACATTGTCGGTCCCCTTGACCGCCCCAGGGAACACGTTTATCCTGGTTGTAGTAGACCATGCTACAAGATACCCAGAAGCCACACCTATGAGAACTATTACGGCTCAGGCTGTGGCTAAGGCTCTACTTGGTATTTTTACCAGAGTAGGGTTTCCTAATGAAGTGTCAAGGATGGCACTCTGTTAAGAGTGGCATAGGGCACCCAGGTAAGGTTTGGGTGGCTGTGTTGATGTAAGGTGACAGATAAGCACACACACAGCAGGAAGCTCAACAAGAACGAAGAGTAGGCAGCTGTAGCAGGAAATACAAAAGGCACAAAACAAACTGGATTCCCTCTTGGGGTGTATGCAGAAATGGGAAAGAGTGTTCCACGGACCTTAGGAAACTCCAGCCTTCTGCACAGATTGCTATTACAGGGGCCCACGCTTTATGCTCATGGCTGGGAACAACAGCAGTGGGTGTCTGTAACACTGAAACGCGACAAGGGAAGGGGCAGAGGTTGCCTGCCGGAAACCAACAGTCAAGCTCTGTACAAAGGGATCTACATACGATACAAGAGAAGACAAGAACAGAAATATCCAGGGAAAAGGCGGTCAATGAGCAATCTAGCAGAAGGAAATGAAGGAAAAGCAGTATAACTGAAATAGGTAACCTAAGGGAAGGACAGAGGACTCAGGAAGAGAAGGACAGGGATCAAGAACGGGGGGTTGCAAACAAGGAAGAGAGCAAGGGAGCAGCAGCCAGGAAACGGGGGGGGCTGCAAACAGGGAAGCAGGGCTGCAGTAACAGATGGCACAAGGTGCAGGTAAACTGTTGTGGACTGCAGAGGACTGTAGTAGGCTGCAAGGCAGGGAGCCCTTAGGAGCAGGGCAGAGAGCTGTAGTAGACAGCAGAGAGAGAGCCCAGAGGAGCAGGGCAGCAAGGAGCGAGCCCAAAGGAGCAGGGCTGCAAGGCAGGGAGCCCAGAGGACAAGGGCTGTAGGCAAGGAGCCCAGAGGAGCAGGGCAGCAAGAAGCGAACCCGGAGGAGCAGGGCTGCGAGGCAGGGAGCCCAGAGAACAAGGGCTGTTGGCAGCGGAGTGAAGCAGACTGCAAGGCAGGGAGCCCAGAGGAGCAGTGCAGCAAAGAGCGAACCCGGAGGAGCAGGGCTGCGAGGCATGGAGCCCAGAGAACAAGGGCTGTTGGCAGCGGAGTGAAGCAGGCTGAAGGCAAAGGAGTGTAGCAAGCTGCAAGGCAGGGGGCCCAGAGGACAAGGGCTGTAGGGAGCGGAGTGAAGCAGGCTGCAAGGCAGGAAGCCCAGAGGAGCAGGGCAGCAAGGAGCGAACCCGGAGGAGCAGGGCTGTGAGGCAGGGAGCCCAGAGAACAAGGGCTGTTGGCAGTGGAGTGAAGCACACTGCAAGGCAGGGAGCCCAGAGGAGCAGGGCAGCAAGGAGCGAACCCGGAGGAGCAGGGCTGCGAGGCAGGGAGCCCAGAGAACAAGGGCTGTTGGCAACAAAGTGAAGCAGACTGCAAGGCAAGGAGCCCAGAAGAGCAGGGCAGCAAGGAGTGAGCCCAGAGGAGAATCGCTGACTGTATAGGGCTGCAGAGGACTGTAGTAGGCTGCAAGGCAGGAAGCCCCGAGGACAAGGGATGTAGGTAGAAGGCAGTGGAGCGTGATCGGCTGCAAGGCAGGGGGCCCGGAAAGGGCGCTGGATCAAAAGCAGGAACAGCATACAAAATCGTGGCTCAAGGAAAAAAGGGGCTGGGAAACTCTTGATGCAAGAGACTGAGCTCCTGCAGGCAGCTGCTTAAATACAGCCCTGCCCTGTACTGAGGCAGGCTAATTGGCAACACCAGGAGCAGCACACCTTAAGGTAATCTGCCTCCTCCCTCTCTGGTCCTGACATGGTGGAAGCAGCACTGATCGCTAGGGCTTCTGGGGTTTGTGGTTTCAATACCGATGAATAGGAATAGCCAGGAATAGATAACTGAAGCAAGGTGCATTATGGTATATGTAGTTAGCTGAATTAAATAAGAAAGCATCAAAGTTGCGCAAATGGGAATTAAGGACCAAAGTGTGAATAGGGGTTGTTCAAAGAGTATTATGAAGATAGATGAATAAGAATTAGTCCATGATGGTTGCCAATGAGTGCGCCCCTGGCGCAGGCATGACTGGAAGTAATATCCGACAGGGGATCCAACTTTATGTCCCACTACATGCAAGCCATGTGGAAAAACTGTGGTGTCACTTACAAGTTCTCTACAGGCTACCATCAACAGACAAATGGATTGGTAGAGAGGTTTAATCCTACTATGAAGAGCATGATAGGTGCTTTAGAAGAACCCCTTAAGAAAAAGTGGGACCTTCTACTGCCATGCCTTCTCTTCGCATATAGAGAAGTCCCTCAGGAGGGAGTTGGTTACAGTCCCTTTGAACTTCTCTATGGCCATCTAGTCAGAGGTCCATTGGCCCTGATCAAGGGGGGATTGGAGAGTGTTCCTTCCCCCAAGCCAGTCAGAGTGACTGACTATGTGATAGGTCTCCGGAGGAGAATGTCACACATAATGGCAGAAGCAAGTGATAACTTAAAAGCAGGTCAGGCTCTGGTCAAACATTGGCATGACCAAAAGGCCAACATGGTTGAGTTTACTCAAGACCAGCTGGTATTAGTTATGGTGCTAACAAGGCAGAGGGCCTTGCAGGACAAATGGATAGGACCCTTCAAGGTTGTGGGCAAACTTGGAGAGGTGAACTACTTGGTGGATTTAGGCAGGCCTAAGGAGACTCCCAGAGTCTTTCACACCAACCGTTTAAAGGCTTATGTCTGGAGACCAGAAGTGGGAGCTTTGCTTCTAGCTTCAGCTCAAGAGGAAGAGGAGAGTGAACCTCTACCTGACCTCGTCAGGGGCCAACCTTTAGATGAACAGATAGAAGGAGTTAATCTCTCTTCTCAGCTGACTTCTGAACAACAGGAGTGCAAAGTTCTGTTGAATCAGTTTGCCTCCCTGTTTTCACTATCACCAGGCTTGACCCCTTGGGGTCAGCATGATATTCTCACTTGTGACTGTTTACCTGTGAAAAGCAGAGGTTACAGAATGTCAGAGCATGTGAAATCTCACATCAAAGGAGAGGTCAACAAGATGCTTGATCTCGGGGTTATAGAGCCCTCTACAAGTCCATGGTCTAGTCCAATTGTTCTAGTACCAAAGGCAGGATCCAAGGAGTTGAGAATCTGTGTGGACTATAGCGCTCTAAATGCAGTCACTAAGACGGATGCCCATCATTTGCCAAGGACAGGTGAACTGGTGGATAGACTTGGTTCAGCCAAGTACCTCAGTACATTTGATCTAACCTCAGGCTATTGGCAAATAGCACTGACAGACCATGCCAAGGAGAAAACTGCATTTTCCACCCCAGCAGGCATCTACCAGTTTAAGGTTATGCCTTTTGGACTAAAGAATGCACCTGCTACATTTCAAAGGATGGTTAATCAAATTCTTAATGGGATGGAGGACTTCTGCATGGCATACTTGGATGACATTGCAGTGTTCAGCCCTACATGGAAAGAACATATTGATCACCTGGGATAGGTTTTGCAGGCTCTTGAATAGGCCCATCTGACCATAAAGGCAAGCAAATGTCAAATTGGTCAGAGTAAAGTGGTCTACCTTGGTCATGGGGTAGGAGGAGGTGGAATAAGGCCATTGTCCAGCAAAGTACAAGCTGTGCAAAACTAGGCCACCCCTACTACTCAACCCCAAGTGAGAGCTTTCCTAGGTCTCACTGGGTACTACAGGAATTTCATAGAGAACTATGGGACCATAGCTTCTCCCTTGAATGTCATCTCCTCTCCAAAATTCCCTACAAAGGTTAGATGGAATGAGGAGTGCACTCTACCCTTTGAAAGCCTGAAGAAAACCCTTTGTCAAGCTCCAGTCCTAAGAGCTCCTGATTATCACCAACCCTTCATTGTGCAAACACATGCCTCCAATATAGGTATAGGTGCAGTCCTTAGTCAACTGGATGAGAAAGGTAAGGAGCACCCCATTTGCTTCATCAGTAGGAAACTGAAGGAACCAGAAACAAGGTGGGCCACCATAGAGCGTGAATGTTTTGCCATTGTGTGGTCTTTGAAGAAGTTTAGACCATACTTGTATGAATCTACTTTTGTGATTCAAACTGACCACCAACCCTTGAGATGGTTAATGCAAATGAAAGGGGAGAAACCAAAACTTCTAAAATGGTCAATCTGCCTGCAAGGGTTTGATTTTACCATTGAGCACAGAGCAGGATGTCACCACCAAAATGCTGATGGTCTCTCTAGGATGTTTATAACCGACTAGAGGTAGAGCTAGATTCAACAAGGAGTGGATTCAATTCTCCTGTCCCTTAGTCTGGGGGGGAGAGTGTTAGGGAGAATACTCATAAATGGCTGATTTGCCTTACCTAATGAGTCCCTCAGCAGCTTTGCTGGATTCCTAGGATTTTTTTTCACCTGGTAAGAGTGTGAACCTTTTTTCCACTCTTAAATGTGTTTTTGCAGTGTTTGTTTTCACTTTTTGTGTGATCTTGAGCACTGGAGCCTCAGCTACTCCAGGGCCTCCTATTTGTCATGTGTCTTAGACAGCACCTTCAGAGCAATGACACAGGGTTGTCTTTGAGACTTCCCACTGAATTCCCTCCATTTTCTGGGGCTGACTACTGTCCCTCAGCCTCACCTACTCCAGGGCCTCCTATTTTTCATGTGTGTTACACAGCACCTTCAGAGCAATGACACAGGGGTGTCTTTGAGACTTCGCACTGACTCCATTTTTTGGGGCTGACTACTGTCCCTCAGAAAAGATAAAGTTGCCATTAACTTTACTTTAGTCACTTTAAACCAGAGACCCAGTACACCCCATCTTACATGGTGTACTGCAGAGGGTTCATTCTTATCACTTTTTGTCTGTGTCTCTTGGAGCCTTGTTTCGCTCCCTTTACATCAAGACTTGTCTGGTGGCAGTGGTAACTAACCTAACTTTTCTACCGCGAGTATCTTATATAAACATGGTACAGTTTTAGGCTCCTATATTAGCCTTGAACATAAACCCGGTTGGCCAAATACATTTTATTTTGGCTCTGGCTGGTTTATTCACCATTTGTTTTTGTTAAAGTCTTTCTCGTGTTTTTCTCTGCGTGCCAAACCGGGGATGATTCCTTTGTTCGCTGTCTTTTTTGCGGGCTTCTGCACAGAAGCCCTCCTTATGGTGCCTGAAAGTCTAGGTAGGCAGGATGTGAGGGAGGGGTCTTCAGACTCCTGCATGGGTACCCTTGGTAACCCAAGTCACACTCCTGTTTGATTGGCTGAGGGGACTGTCCTTGCCAGGACAGCCACCCTGTTGTGTGACTGAAAGCCAGGCTGTATGAATGCGGGAAAACTGCATAAAAAGCAGGTCTCTGGGACTGGAAAGGCAGATTCGCCACTGGAACGAAAGAACCTACGAGGAACTGATGGAAGAGGCCCCCTACAATGACAGAACCGCCCAGTGAAGCCCTGCTGCAGGTCTGAATCTTCAGAATCCGACGACAGAGAAGATCCTCCAGGAAACCTCTTCCTTTGACCTGGTGGTACCAACCAGTACGCCCAAACGGCAAGCCAGGACCCCTCCTCTGGTCGAATTCGCTGTACAGAGCTACAGTGGGCAAGATAGCTAGGAAGGTTGGGCCCTGCTTGGGTTTTAAGGAGCACACCTTTTATTCGTTGTTTTGCTCTGCTGTTGGCTTCTTCCCTGGGTGGCGCAGGACCCTCCAGCTTCCTACTTTGTGTCAGTCCGACAGTCGCTTCAGGAACCGTGAGCCTACAGGAACCACCAGGAATGGCCGCCTCAGCTACAGCTCCCTCTCCGTTTTAAGGTACTGTGCAAATCCTGTTGCCCGTTTCGTTCAACCGCAGTGAAAGTGTTTGAAATCTTTCTCCAATCCGAAGGCTTGTCCTTCTTTTCTCTTTGAACTAACTTTTCTCTCAACAAACCTCGTCCGGAAACCGTGCCACAAACTCTACCGCGAACTACCATGAACTGTGTGATCTTGAGCAAAAGACTTTTGACCCATTGACTTTGGCCTTAAGCCTTTTCTATCTGATCTCCTCACTGAAGTTCCTCTTGTTCAATTGCCCTGAGTACTTACCTGTTGGTTTGACTTAAATTCTAATAACTTTGTCTTTCCCTCCCTTTTAAATTGCTGGAGTGCCATTTTGCGTCCACTTCATTTTGTGAGCTTTACTTGTCTGGAATTTAAGGGAAGTGGTGTGGTGTAGTAAGATTATGATTTTTAACTTGCTTATAATAGTGAAATGTTATACAACTGTTGAGTAAATAAATATATATTCTTTTACTTAGAAACCTTGAGTCAGTGTTTGCCTGAATCATAGTAATTGCTGTCCTTTGTGTAACTATTTGATACTGCTCACTTACTCTTGAGATACGTCTGGCTGCTCCGCTACTGCTACCACTTTAACTGTGTAGTACAGGTTTGTACCAAAGGTGAAATTGTGCTGTCACTTGTAGTCTTAATTGTGTGTTGTGTTCCCAAAGGGTACTGCATATAATTCTGCCTAACATTGTGTCAAGGTGGGAGTCAGCCGCAGGAGAAGGAGGTGGAGACTAGGTGGAGGCAAAGGCTACAGCAGTCACTCTTTTCATGAGTCTGGTGACTTTGAGACCGGGTGGCCGCACCAGGTGTGCCGATGCAAGAGGAGAGGAGAGCTTCAAGCGTGATGAGAGAAGAGAGTGGTCTGTCTAAGAGAGAGAGGTAGTTAGAGGGATAGAGAGAGGGATGTCGGTAGAGATGAAAGCAGCAAAAGTGTGGCCCGCTGAGTGCGTGGAGCCAGAGGGTAAGATAGAGAGGCAGTGCGAACCACATAGGTTTAGGAATGGTACTGAGGAGTCAGTCCAGATGGATGTTGAGATCACCCAGCAGAAGGAGTTGAGAGGAGGAGGAAAGTAGAGAGGAGGCATTGTCAGCCCATTCTGAGAGGAAGAGAGTGGACTGTCTGGTGGCCGATAGGACAAGGCCATAAGGAGAGAAGATTTAGGAGAGACAGAGCCTACAGGCTAGGCACTTGAAGGAGGAATAGGCCTGAGTAGGGATGGTGGGCACAGGTATCCATTCTGGGAAGATCAGGGCCACTCCCCCTCCTGTCCTCTTGGGCCTAGACACAGAGAGGATCTTGTATCCTTCGGGGAGGAGTGTGTCAAAGCTCGGACAAAGCTGTCCTTGAACTATGTCTCCATGGTGGCGAGCACATCAAGATCCAGGAGTCCAAGGAGGTTGCAGTTCAAAGAAGAGCGAGAGTTAAGCATGGCAATATAGAGCATCTTGCCATCTCTGAAGGTCTTGCGCGGGTGGCACAGGGGATGATGGTCCCCCCCCAAGGGTGGCAGAAGAGCCAGAAGGATAGTGGAGGGTGGCGGAGGAGCCAAGGCCAACAAGGGAGCCGGGACAGTGGGGAAAGGCGAGGGAGCCTGTGCAGTGGAAGAGAAAGACACAACAGGCAAGGGAGCCTGTGCGGAGGAGGAGGAAGGCACAACAGGCAAGGGAGCCTGTGCAGAGGAGGAAGGCACAACAGACAAGAGAGCCTGTGCGGAGGAGGAGGAAGGCACAGCCGGCAAGGGAGCCTGTGTAGAGGAGGAGGATGGCTAAATAGGCAAGGGAGCCTGTCCAGGGGGAGAGGTAAGGTTTGGGAGGCAAGACCTGTCAAAGAGGAGTAGGTTGGGTTGAGGACCCTGAACCATGATGGTTCCATTCCAATAGACATTAATGATGTGGAGAGTCCAAAGGTAAGGTGAGGGAACGACAAAGAGGATGTCTGTGAGAGTCTCTCTGGCGGAACCCGTGACATAGGTGTCTGCAATAGGAAGGCCTGGGTTGGAGCCCAGTATGTCCTTCTTAAATTTCTTCCGGCCAGTTTTAGTGATAGGAGAGGGATGAGAAAAAGAGAAGCAGTTGGAGAAGATAGGAGACAGCAGAATGTTCAAAAGAGGTTGAGGTAAAAACAGACCCAGGGGCAATCAAATGGACCCCTTCCAGTACTTCCACAATATGATGGTTTGTACTGGTTCTGTTCAGAATTTTGGACTAGTAAAGTCAATGGTGACTTTACATGCCCTGGGAGACAGTAGTCAGTCCCAGGGTATGGAGTCTATGTTTGGGGGTCACTATGACACCCCTGTGTTACTGCACTGATGGTGCTGTGTAACACATACACAAAAACAGATGATACCCTATGGAGTAAAAGACCCCCATAGCCTATAAGCACACAAAAAGTCAAATACATACCTCAGATCGTGCCTAAGAGTGGGAGGAAAAGAGTCTCACTCTTAGCAGGAGAAAAAAAAATCCAGCAAAGCTGCTGGGGGACTCACTAGGTTTGGGAAATTAGCCTTATAAGAGAATTCTCCCTAACAGAAGATAGGAGACATAGATAGAGACATAGCTAGCTGCAGTGGTGAGGAGGACACTTACCAGGCTTATGTAGTGAGGCACAAGGAGGGGGTGGGGGGCGGGGGCAAACACAGGGGGTTTGGGACAGTGGGTGGGATGGAGGCACAGAGGACAAGGTAGAACGTGTAGGACATTAATGCAGGATGTACTCACAGCAAACTCTGTTTTAAAAGGTAGTAAAGTAAAAGTTGTGCACCCAGCAAAAAGCGTTTTTTTTTGTTTTAATGGTAACAGCAAGTGCACAGCCGTTTTCAATTTTAGTTAAAGCAGAATGAAACACAATGCAGCATGTGCACTCAGACAATGCAGCATGGTGCAAGGGTAACAGAAGCACCTGAATTTGAATTAAGCAACACACCCCAAAAACGTTTTGAAATGCAGCAACAGTGAATGCAGATGGTGCAAGGAAAACAGAAGCACCCGAATTCGAATTAAGCAATACACTCCAATAATGTTTTGAAATTCAGCAACACTGAATGCAGATGGTGCAAGTCAAACTGAAGCACCCAAATTCTAATTAAGCAACACCCTCCAAAAATGTTAGAAAATGCAGCAACACTGAATGTAGATGGTGCAAGAGAAACAGAAGCACTGAAATTCGAATTAAGAAACACACCACAACATTTTTTTTTTAATGCAGCAACTCTGAATGCAGGTGGTGCAAGGGAAACAGAAGCACTGTGTTAGGCAGAATCATGTGCAGTACCCTTTGGGAACACCACACACAATTAAGACTACAAGTGCAAGTACAAATTCACCTTTGGTACAAGCCCGTACTACACAGTAAAGTGGTAGCGATGGCTGAGCAGCCAGACTTATCGCAAGAGTAAAGTGAGCAGTATCAGAAGTTACACAAAGGACAGCAATGGCTATGGTTCAAGCAAACACTGACTCAAGGTTTCTGAGTAACAGAATATACATTTATTTACACATCAGTTATAAAACAATTCACTAAGTAAAGCAGCAGAAAAATCACACTCTTAATGTACTACACAACACACCATGAATTCTGGACAAGTTAAGCTCAAAATGAAGTGTGAGCAAAATGGCACTCCAGCAATTAAAAATGGAGGGAAAGACAAGGTTATACAAAATTAAGCAGCACCAACAAGTGAATAGTAAGACAATCTAGTAAAGGCTTTCTACAATGAGGATTCAAATCAATAGGCCAGGGCCAATGTTAATGGGTCACAGTCTTTGCTCAGGATCACACAGTTCAGAGTAGTTTGCGGTTAAGTCTTTGCCAAGAGTTCGAAACGAAGTTGGTCGGAAGAAAAGTTATTTAAAAGAGTAGAGAAGGAGAAGCCCTAGGGTTGGAGAAAGATTTCAAACACTTTCACCGCGGTCGGACGGAACGACCGGATTTAAACAGTACCTTAAATGAAGAAGGAGGCTGTAGCTGAGGCAGAGGTTCCTGGCAGGTCCTGCAGGCTCACGGTTTCTGAAGCGACTGTCTGACTGACACGAAGGAGGAAGACTGGAGGCTCCTGCACTGCCCAGGGAAGAAACCAGCAGCAGAGCACAGCAACAAATAAGAGGTGCGTTCCTTATAACCCAAACAGGGTCCGAGCCTCCTGGCTATCTGGTTCACTGCAGCTGTGAACAGGAAATTCGACCAGGAGAGGGAGTCCTTGCTTGGTGTTTGGGTGAACTGGTTGGTCCCACCAGCTCAGGGGAAGAAGATTCCCTGCAAATCTTCTCTGCCGTCCAAGTTTGGAGATTCGGACCCGCAGCAGGGCTTCACCGGGAGGTTCAGTCGTGGTAGTGGTCCTCTTTCCTTAGCTTATCTTCAGTTCTCTCGATCCAGTGGCGATTCTGCCTTCTCAGTCCCAGAGACCTGCTTTTATGCAGTTTTCCCCCATTCACACAGCCTGGCTGTCAATCACACAGCAGGGTGGCTGTCCTGGCCGGACAGTCACCTAGCCAATCAAACAGGAGTGCGACTTGGGTTACCAAGGGAACCCATGGCAGGGGTGCTAAAACCCCTCCCTCACATCCTGCCTACCCAGACATTCAGGCACTTAAGGAGGGCTTCTGTGCAGAAGCCTGCCAAGGGACGGTGAACAAAGGAACCAGACCTGGTTTGTCACGCAGAGTAAAACACAAGAAAGACTTTTACAAAAAGAAATGGCGAATAAACCCAGCCGGAACCAAATTAAAGTGAATATGGTCCAGCGGGTTTAAGTTCGAGGCTACCAAGATAGCCTTAAACAGTACCAAGGCTATTTCAATAAACTGCGGTAGGATAAATATGGTAGATACCACTGCCACCAGCCAAGTCTTAATGAAAAGGGAATAAAACAATGTTCCATGAGAGACAGACAAAAAGAGATAACTACTAACTCTTTCCAGTACTCTATGTAAGATAGGTTGTACTGGGTCTGTGAGTTTAAAAAAGACTAATAAAGTCAATGGCAACTTTACATGCTGTTGGGGAGAATTCTCCTTCTAGGGCTAATTTCCCTCACCTAGTGAGTCCCCCAGCAGCTTTGCTGGATTTCTAGAGTTTATTTTTTCCACCTGGTAAGAGTGCACATCCTTTTTCACTCTTACATGTGTTTTGGCCTATGTGTTGTTACTCATTGTGTGATCTTGGGCACTGGACCACACCACTCCAAGTGCACCTGTTCTTGTATGGGTTACACAGCACCTTTAGTGTAGTAACCCAGGGTTGTCTTTTAGACTTCCCTCTGACTCCATTTCGCTGGGGCTGACTACTGTCCCCCAGAGAAAGGTAAAGTTGCCATTTACTTTACATAGGGCCTCATTACGAGCCTGGCGCTAAGGGATTACCAGTACCGGTAAGGATACCCGTACCGGTAATCCCTTAGCGCCTGATTACGAGGTCCCTTTGCGGGTTGGAGACTTTAACGCCTGCTTTTTGCAGGCATTAAAAACCAACCCGCAAAGGGACCTTGGTGCTAAGTACGGTGCCGCGATTTGCGGCACCGTACTTAGCGCCTTCCCCATTCCCATTGAGCCCTATGGGGCAAAAATGGGAATGGGGAAGGGCCATGGCGGCATTGGGGAATTACCGCCCCGCCAACCTCGGAATAGGGCAGTAATTCCCCATTCCACCATGGCGGAGTCGGTAAATTACCGGCATGCACCATGGTGCTATTAGCACCATGGTCTAACGCCAGGGTCGTAATGAGGCCCGTAGTCATTTTTACCACAGACCCAGTATACCCCATCTTACATGGAGTACTGGAAAGGGATAATCTGTACCCCTTTTTCTGTCTGTACCTCCCTGAGCATTGTTTTGCTCTTTTAACATTTAGACTTGGCTGGTGGCAGTGGTATCTACCCTAACTTTTCTACCGCGATTAAATTAGATAAACGTGGTACTGTTCATGGCTATTATATTAGCCTCAAACATAAACCCGCTTGACCAAATCATCTTTCTTTTGGCTCCGGTGCGGTTTATTCACCATTTCTTTTTGTTAAACTCCTTCTTGTGTTTAATTTGCACGGCAAACCAGGTTTGCCTTCTTTGTTCACTGTCTTTTGGCGGGCTTATGCCAAGAAGCCCTCCTCTAGGCGCCTGGGTGGCTAGGTGGGCTGAATGTGAGGGAGGGGTGTAGTCACCCCCTGCACAGGGTATCCTAGGAAACCCAAGTTGCACTTTTCCATGATTGGCTGAGGTGGTTGTCTGGGCTGGACATTCCCCCTGCTGTGTGATTGACAGCCAGGCTGTGTGAATGGGGGATTTTCGCATAAAAGGCAGGTCTCTTGGTCTGGAAGTCAGAGAGTCGCCACTGGAACTACAAGGAACCGAATAGAAGCGGAGAAGAAGTCAGCTGCTGCAACTATCCCGTCCCGGTGAAGCCCTGCTGCAGTCCTGAGCTATCTACTCTTCAACGACTAAGAGAAGATCCAGTCCGGAGTCTTCTTCCCTTGAGCCTGGTGGAGATAACTAGCTCATCTTCTACAGCCAAAGGATTTCCTTCGTGGTCTAAATCGCTGCACACTGCTGTAGTGGTCCGGATAGCCACCTGAAGAGCCTCTCCTGTTTTTAAGGTGCACACCTTTTATTCATCGTTGCGGCTGCCGGCCTCATCCCTGTGTGGTGCAGATCCCCTCATCGTCCTCCTTCGTGCTGAAGGTCCAGGAACCGTGGGTCTGCTGGAAACTACCAGGAACAACTGCCGTGGCACCAGCTTCTTCATTTTGAACAAGGTACTGTGTCCTGCTTGAGGAATATGGGTGAATCCCTATTTCTCGTTCTACAAGGCTTGTCCTTATCTTCCCTCCTTCTTATAACTTTTGCTTCCAAACATTGACAATATCTAAGTACTCTTGGCTTCGTTGAATCGTGAACTGTCCGACTGTGTGATCCTTGACAACAGGAACCCGGTTCCACTTGACACTGGCTCCGGCCTCTTGACTCTTGAATTTCTGTCTATGAGTGTTCTTCGATTCTGTTTGCCTAACAAAAGTATTGCCTATGATTTTTGCCCCCAACTCCCTCTGTGTGCTAAGTGTGTTTTTGCCCCGGTAGCAATTCTTGCCGCGGATATGTGTTTATTTAGTAGACCGAACTGTCAAAAAGTGATTGCAATTGTATTCCTGGTAACGTTACTTGTTTCATAACACCGGTCCATTCAAACACAGGGTACTTACCTTGATTCATACGTACAAAGTGAATTGGTTAGTGTTAGTGTATTTTACGCGTGATTTTGAATTTAATAGAAGTGTTGTGTTTATAACAAATGGTTTAAAATAAATGTACTTATATTTTTCTACCTAAAACCTTGAGTCAGTGTTTGCTTGAGTCACAGTAACTATGGTCCCTTTGTGTAATCTCTGCTACTGCTCATATACTCTTGAGATAGACCTGGCTGCTCCGCTACTGCTACCACTTTAACATAGTAGTACAGGCTTGTACCAAAGGTAAAACTGGTATTTCCACCTGTAGTCTTAATTTTGTGTAGTGGTCCCTAAGGGCACTGCACAGGATTCTGCCTAACACCCGTCAATGGTGGGTGGGTGGGGTGGGGTACATGAGTCAGGGCCTGCTGGCAGGTGCCCGTCACTGGTGGGTGGGGTGGGGGACATGAGTCGGGGCCTGCTGGCAGGTGCCAGTCAATTGGGGTGGGGAACATGATTCGGGGCCTGCTGGCAGGTACCCGTCAATGGTGGGTGGGTGATGTTGGAGACATGAATCGTGGCCTGCTGGCAGGTGCCCGTCCCTGGGTGTGGGGTGGGGGGACATGAGTCAGGGCTTGATGGGTCACGCAACGCTCAGGCATCCCAAAATAGCAAGAAAAAGAGATACGCGACCCCTGTAGCCCACGTGCATGTAAATAAAACACACGCAGCACGCTGTGGCAGCCCACGTGCGTGTAAAAATAAACACACACAGCACGCTGTGGCAGCCCACGTGCGTGTAAAAAAAAAACACATGCAGCACGCTGTGGCAGCCAGGAAGACAAAAATGTGTATGTGATCAACACGCAGGCTAGTATGACCGAAAAACAAGGGGTACGGACAAACAGGGACACCCGCAGTGGGAAAATAGCGTGCGCGACTCAACGTCTGCCTTGCGTGTAGAAGAAGAACGCATAGGCAACACCCCCGCCAAAAGGTGAAGTACGCACTGTAGCCGCTGTGAAGTAATCACGTGTGAACCCGAACGTCTGGAAAACACACGCACCGCCCTCCACAATAAGCACGTACAGAGCGATGGAAACCCACGGGGGACCATTAACCCGTGGCGAGGGAAACACCCACACGTGTTACATCACATACACGCTTACGTGCAAAGGGCCTTTCCTCAAATTACACGCTGACATGCTGTTTTTTCACGTGCCAAATCACTCCGTATCAATCTGGCCACGCAACAACACACAGAAGACCATGCTCCTGCCCAGAAGGCCCAATTACTGCCCCCTAGAGCCCCGAGCAGCCTTCCACGAGCCATCTGCTGCTGCCTGCCTGCCTGCCTGCCTGCTGCCACCGTGCCCTGCAATGTGGTGCCTGCACATCTGCCATCTGCAGGGGTCCAGTTGCTGTGACCACCCCTGCTGGAACAGAGGACTCCCGACTGGTGTTCCATCACTCCACATCCCAGCCCTAGGACCCAGTTGCCCACCCACACCTGCCTCAGGGGTTGCCATATCGGGGCAAACACCATCAGAGACCACTGGCGACCCCCAGCCAGAGAGGCTTCAGTGATAAGGAAGTTGGTATCCTGCTAGAGCAAGTTCTGTGGCATTATGATGCCCTCTTCACACCATCGCACACTGACAATGAAGGACGGAAGAGGATCTGGAAGGACATAGTGGGTGCCATCAACGTGGAGGGGGTGGCACCCCGCAACATCAAACACGTCCGTAAGTGCTGGGAGGACTACAAATCCAGGAACCTCAAGAAGGCCGGTGCCTTTTGGAGGCAGCGGATGCAGTGGGGGTCGGGCCCAGCTTACCACCCAGCAGATGAGGGTCCTGGAGCGCATTCGCCCAGTGCTTCACCACCAGATCCTCGGGATGCAGGCCCATCTGGAGTCGAGCGGTAAGTGCCCATGCATTCATGTTTGAAACAGTGCATGTTGAAGTGTGGTGGTAGTTAGCTACTCGGCTGCATGTGTGACATGGGTCATGTATGGATGTGTGTGTGCAGGGACATGATGGTGCTGCATGTGAGTCCAGGCAGGCGTGGCCCACATGGATGGTGGTACAATGCATCATGCGGAGCAGCATGCGGAATGCACACATGTATGCATGCCTGTGTCTGTACTTTGACATGTTTGGGGTGTGAGAGATGTGTGCTGCTGTCATGGACATGCATGGTGTACATGTCTGTGTGTCTGAGTAGTTTGTACGCCATGGATGTATGACACATGTCCGTGACAATGTGTTGAATCACTGATACAGCCTAGTCATCCTTGTATCCACTGTGTCTGGGGGTATACAGGCCCAGATGCATGACCCTCTGGTGATGTGTGTGCCTGTGATCAACATGTCCCATGATGCATGTGAGTTTCAGCACACCATTGGATGTTTCTACAGTGCCTTGGACATGGATACAAATGTTTATTGCATGTGCCATGACTGTTTCTGCATGTGTGTTGCCTGCACTGACCCATGTGTTGTGGAGGGACATGATGTAAGTGACGTGTGACAGTGGCACTCATCTGCTATTGCTTACTGTCTTGGGGACTATTGTACAGTACCCTGATGCTTGTGTTCAATGTTTCCCTTTACAGAGCGGCGAGTGAAGAAGAGGGCTGAGACGGCGCTATGGAGGAAAGCGGCACGGATGCCTCCACCGGCTGGCGACGCAAGCCCCAGCCACCCTCCCAGGAATTTCCATCATCTGGGAGCGAGGGGACTGGTGCCGCGTCCACCACTACGGCTGCAGCGGAAGGGGCGGGTGAGCCCCCACAGGGGCTTGCGACGGCGGAAGACGGCAAGGAGCCATCCAGGTCGGTGGTGTATGCGGAGGAGGAGGAGGACGCTACTGAGCCGCACATGGGGCCTGATGGGGGTGGTACCACTGATGCAAGTGGTGCAGTTCAGGGGCAGGAGGCAGCACAGGTCGCCGCAGAGGGGCCTGTGCATGTCACTGTCCCTGGCACTGTGACTGCATCACCATGCACCAGCAGGGATGCCCCGTCCCAGGCCTGTCCGCAGGTAGGGGGCAGGTCCACGTCATCTGGCACTCCTCTACCTGCGGACGAGGGGACCCGTGATATGATTGAGTCCATCCTGATTGGGGTCACGTTGCACACACGTGACATTTGTGATGACATGCATGGTTCCTTGGGGGACCACGCACGTCATCATGAAGAGCTGTGTGGAAACGTGTCCCAGTTGGGAGGGATGATGGTCGGGGGTTTCCTCCATGCGTCGGCCAGTCTTGCGGGCCTCTCCTCCTCTGTGCACACTATACGCCAGTCGTTCTCCGTGTCGTCTTCCGGCCCAGATGACACCAAGGCCCCCTGTGGACCTGCCCCAAAGAACGCAGCCAGCCTGGTGGAGGACACATCCCTGCCACAGTCGGGAGTCAGAGGTCCAGCAGGGGTGGCCACCCCAACAACTGGACCAGAGTCAGGGCCTGCTAGCAGGTGCCGTCAATGGTGGGTGGGTGGTTGGTCGGGGTGGGGGACATGAGTCGGGGCCTCCTGGCAGTTGCCTGTCAATGGTGGGTGGGGTGAGGGACATGAGTCGGGGCTTCCAAGTGAATGGTGCCATGTGGCCTGTCTGCGGGGCATGGTATGGGGTGATGGGCTGCCTGCAGGTCATGGACTGGGATGATGGGCTGCCTGTGGGTCATGGTCATGGTGGATGGGCTGCCTGCGGGGCATGGCCAGGGGTGTGGGGGGGTCCCCTGTGGTGTGGGCTGCCTGCGGGGCATGGGGAGGGTAGATGGGCTGCCTGCGGGGCATGGACTGGGGTGATGGGCTGCCTGTGGGTCATAGTGGATGGGCTGCCTGCGGGCATGGGGAGCATGGATGGGCTTTCTGCGTGTATTCCAGGGGTGCGCGGGGAGTTTAACACGCGATTGGCCTGGCACGAGTGGGGTACGTGTATTCCGGGGGTGCGCGTGGTGTTTCACACGTGATTGGCCTAGCGCGAGCGGGGTACGTGTATTCCATGGATGCGCGGGGAGTTTTACACGCGATTGGCCTGGCGTGAGAGGGGTACGTGTATTCCGGGGGTGCGCCTGGAGTTTCACACGCGATTTGGCTGGCGTGAGCGGGGTACGTGTATTCCGAGGGGTGCACATGGAGTTTCACAGCGATTGGCCTAGCGCGAGCGGGGTATGTGTATTATGAGGGTGCGCAGGGAGTTTTACACGCGATTGGCCTGGCGCGAGCGGGGTACGTGTATTCCAGGGGTGCGCATGGAGTTTCACACGCAATTGGCCAAGCGCGCGTGGGGTACGTGTATTCTGGGGGTGCGTGTGGAGTTTTACACGCAATTGGTCTGGCACGAGCAGGGTACATGTATTCCGGTGTGAGTGTATAGTTTCACACGCGATTGGCCTGGCACGAGCGGAGCACATGTATTCTGGGGGTGCGCGTGGAGTTTTACATGCGATTTCGCTGGCGCGATCGGGGTACGTGTATTCGGAGGGGTGCGCGTGGAGTTTTACATGCGTTTTCGTGGTTGGGGGGCTGTATTCTGGTCCACTGGCCTTTGCGCCATGTACTGGATTTGTGCAATGTTTTTGACACACAGGGCGTGGTTGGTGGCGTAACTGGCGCTGCTGCTGGGTCGCTGCACCACTCTGCGCCACGGCTACTTGTGGATGTATAAATCGATTAATACGTTTTGCGCCAAAATGGGTTTTGGCACACACGGCTGGAACAGACTGATGCACGCGCACTCTGTGCACCAGCCGCGTGCGCCACTTGTGCGCTGAATTCTGTGAATTACCCCCCTGACTGCCCTGCTTCCTCCCCCTTCTCCCTCTTTTCTTCCACCACCTGCCACTCACACCCCCTGCATTCTCTCTGAATTTCCACCTAGCGCTCTGGCTGAACTGGCATCGATCCTCCTGAACTCCTTCTGACACTTTCATACCACCAGACTGTCAAAGAACTAGCACCTCTTACTTTCATCTTCCTCTCCCCTCTTGTCAACTTCTCCGTGTCCCCTGGGATCTTGCCAGTCTTCTTTACGGGGACCACCACAATATCCATTTTAAAGAAACGTGTGGCTGGCCCCAAAAAATGGCAACTATTGCCCTGTCTCCCTTCGCCCTCAATACTTAGACAGTCTATTACTTGGAAACAGTTCATTAAAAGAGCGACTGGCTAAGTGCATCAGGCAAAAGGTGGTTTGATCTGTTTCTTCTACAGCCACTGAGCACACCTGCTGAAGAATCATATGGGGGTTTTGTTACAAATACCTCTTCACCTCCTTTTTCAGGTATGTACAAATTGCACATAAGGGACCAAAAACATATGCACTTCCATGCATGCAGCCCCCCTGTACAAAGTGGAAACAATGCCCGGAAATCGGTTCATGTTTCCGTTTATGTATGTACTTCGTAACACAAACAATGGCCTTGCATAACGGAAAATATTGACATGGACTTGGAATCTGACAACCTTTAGCATGTGCGAAAAGTTGCAGATTCGATGGCAATGCCAAGCATTTCCACCAGCATAAAAACAAGGTGCTGGTGGAAGTATATTTGGATTTATATGACAGAGGAAATGGGGTGGCGGAATCAAAACGTACAATTCAAGCCCCTGCTTCACCATAGAAATACTTAGAAATCTGTTGGTTCTGAACATGTGTAATGGGGCAGATGAATATGCAAGTACCAACTCTTACCCCCTCCTCTCCACCCTTACCGTACATGTGAGAAATGATACCAGCTGAGGCAGCCCTACCGCCCCATGAATCTAGGGGTGAGAGATGAGACAAACTAAAGCAGGTTCTAAGAAGCAATACTTCAAATAGTCAGTGGAAACGCCTCTGCCATAAAGAATTAGTTAGGTTGTGCGATACTAGTAGGGAGTATAGTTAGATAGTAGAAAGTAGAAAACAGAAGTATTGTTCTGTATGCAGCATAGAGGTGAGGAGGTTTCCAGGATACCAAGAGCAGGACTGAATACACTGATACTGATAGGGCAGATTGAATTATATAGGCAGAATAGATACAGAATACACGGGCAGGCAAACCAACGTATGGCATATGCACAAGGTGAATGTAAAATGAACAGACGAAAATAGGTCTCTAATATGGAGACGAGAAGTGCAGAAGTACAGCCATTTTCCAAGCACAGTCTGCAGCAGGCCTAAGAGTTAGCAAGGCCTCAGATTCACAAAACGACATTTATTTTAGAAGCATTTTAGAAGCATTGAAGCTGCCCAGACAATATTTTGTAGCAAGCGCCAAGGTCAGATGCACGGAAGGGAGTAATGGATGAACAGGATGCAGAGACAAGATAACAGTTCCCAGGACAGGATGTGCAGAATCCCAAGTTAATTAAGTTATAATAAGAGCACAAACCGCCATTCATGTCCTGGTGCATGAGACCAGTATGCCAAAAGACTCTATAGCAGATAGATGAAGGGTGTCTCCATTGGTCACAAGCAGTACAACATGCACATTGGAATTAGCGAAAAACCGAGTCGATCAGAAGAAATGTATTCTCCAGCATGGTCCCCTAACATGTGATCAAGAAATGAAAAACACTAGCTCTTCATTATAAGCTGAGTACAGATAAGACACCTGCTGAAACTCCCCAGCGCACACACAGAAATGAGATGATATCCAAAGCCAAATACAAAGGAATAGATAGGCCACATGGCCTGGGAAAGATTGGAGTACTTTTTGTTGGAATTTGTGTAGATCATGGACATCTCTCTCCCCCTACCAAAACAATGCTGTGCGAGCGGCACTAAACATCCTGAGATGCAAGCACCATCTCTGCTGCGAGGAAAATGCTCCATTGACATCCCATCAAAGAGCGCATTATCTTTAGGACGCTATCCATCGCGCACAAATTCCTATCTAACACTGCCCCTCCCTACTTGACCCATTAAGTCATTAGACATCTAGCCAACAGACCCTGCCGAGTAGCCCAGAAGAACAAACTTTTTCATCCAAAAAAAAAACGAGCGAAAGCTGGGGCGCCCGCTTCCCATCCTTCGCAGCAAAACAGTGGCACCTGCTGCCCCATCCTTGAAAGCGGAGAACTCTTACTGGGTCTTCATGAAAGCATTAAAAACATGGCTATTCGCATAACCACACATGGTGGCTGCTTATTTGGCTCCTGCACCTTCTCAGTCATACGTTTTGCCTTTTCAAGCATGTGTAACTGGTTATGTAACAGCACCTTGATGCCTCCGGGTTTACTGGGCTTTATAAGTGAATAAATAAATATTTGTCTCTCATATTGTGACATCTTGTCAAAAATGCCCATGGTTGGTGAGCATTGAGCCAACCAATAGAAATCCCTCTTGCCATACCGCCTTTGATGAATAATGTCAGCCAATGAGTGGCAAATATAATGATATAGTGAACATATTATCTGTAATGGGCTGGGCTCAGGAGGAGCCATTAAATAGTTGTAACCTAATGAGAAAATTAACACTTAAGTAATCTAAATGTATCTCAAGGTATTAACCAATCCTAACCCCTCATATGTTTTGTAACTTAAATCGTAGTATGATGTCATTGCTGATCTATTTGTAGTACAAAATCCGCTCACACTCATTGTATTTGGAGAGTTGCTTATATGCTGTACCCGGCCAAGATTCTATGCTTTGAATAAAGCTGGGTTTTACCATGCACTTTGAGTACTCCATTATTTAGTATTGTTTCTTTGATGCTATTGGGAATCTGGACCC
Source organism: Ambystoma mexicanum (assembly GCF_040938575.1). NCBI lineage: Eukaryota > Metazoa > Chordata > Amphibia > Caudata > Ambystomatidae > Ambystoma > Ambystoma mexicanum. The sequence goes on from NC_090923.1 coordinate 932,592,251, forward strand.
ACTTCTACAAATGTTATACTGTATATGTATTAAGCCTATTGCCATGTGTTATGGCTTCGAAGCCTTCGGCAGACTGAAGAAACATGAGCAGTGGAGCATCAAATTGCATGCAGATAGTTGATAAAATGTACACAACAGTTCTATTGCTAACAGAGATGACTATTGCAGCAACATTATAGAACCCGTAGAGTGAAGTGTGTGTTAGGCAAGGCTCTTTTGCGATATATCAGGTACTATGCGATAGCTGGAATGGATTTTAATGTGCAAGCGCAAACATATAATGAATGCTTTTCACACATGCGTATTATGAAGTGGTATTTGGAAAAGGACCTACTCTATGTTTGATTGGACTTTGATTTTGGTTATGCTGATAACATGGAAATTGAGGCTCCTCAGAAAAGATTTTGTCTGAGTAATTACAAACCCAGGGAGGCGTGGGTTCTCTGCTTATGATTTTCATCTAAAATGTAGGCCTCACTATTGAGTTTCAATCCTCCACATGGGGCCTGTATAAAGCAACTGAATGCAGGGGTGCCTAACACCATGGTGAAACCTGCACTACGGGACATTTTCTCCCTACATTAACAACTATTATCCACGTGGAGGATGACAGGAGTAGATCAGGATCAATGTACTTAGGAATGCAGAGATAGCTTCTTTCCCCAAAATCAGATAGCATCCCTTGATTACAAAATCAACGAAGATACTCACCTCTTGGCACATTCCGAGGATCGGGAGGTACATATCCAGAGGAGCGCACTGAACTTCTTTACTCTGCTGATTGACCCCACAATGATCCTTCATATGCAAATAATATTGGAACATATGAGAGCTGGAGTGTGGTATCACTGGATAGATTAAACCTACTTCCACTCAATGATTGACAAAAGAGGTGGAGAAGACAACCCAAGTATCAATTGTGGAAATGGCAGTCTCCACGTGAGGACCCTAGTCACCCTTCACATGTATGTCACTTGAGTTTATTCTGTATTTTTTTTTTATTTCATTTTACCAATGTATTGTGTGATGTTTCATTTCTACCAAATGTACTTTAATCTCACACTATATGTTTTCTTTCCCTGCCTATGAATCTACACACTCGCCCCTGACTACAGTTTCTGTTTTGTTTATGACAAGACCGGACTGCATTTCCTGTACTTGTGGTTTATTTCTGCCAAGTGCTTCCGTGGTCTCATGTGTTTGGATTTTGTCCACGACAGAAGCCTGATCACTCTTTAATTGGTTACTACATTGGCGCTTCACTGTACTTGGTTTCAACATTGCCTGCTCACTGCATTGTGTACTGTTACTTTATGATATCTGTAGTTACTTGACTCCTGGCACACTGCCCACTGTTTATCCTGTGTTCCTGCACTGTATGGATAGCAGACATTTGGCCTCATTACAAGTTGGGCGGTGTGGTAAAAATTGGCGGTAATACCGTTTACTGACACATTATTGCACCACCCAACTACGGGTTTGGGGAAAAGGTGAAGGAATTGTGGAATTGGATAAAATGAGAAGCCTGGGATTGTTATCATTATGATGAAATCATAAGTAGCCTCTGTTAGAATCACCATTACCCAATCACATATTAGACTGCTGCATTTGCAATATGCATTTAGAATGATAAAGAAACATGCTGCCACTTTGCACTTTTGCCATTTGCAATAGAATGACACTTGCCATATATTTGAAGTGCCATGTAGTGTTTTAGAGACACGATATATACTCACCATGATATGCTATGTATTCATGCTTGCATTAGAAATAGCGCTTAGGCTGAGAGAAACATTAGGCCTGTAATGACACACACAGTGGCATATTTGAAATGCCATGGAGAGACATTTAGAATGACACACATGGATGCTTTGCAGAGACACATTAGAGATATGTTTGACACGCTGTCACACAGGTATGTATGTATGTTGAGGCACTTAGAATTAGTTTGCTTTATAGTATGAGAGATTTGCGGTAAACACTAGGAAGCATTCAGAACGAAACACAAGGCCTATGATCCATTTTCTGATGGAGAGACAGAGTTGCCTGCGCCACTGGCTCAGTGCGGAGAATTGTTATGAGTTAACAGGGTACACTGAGAAGGTATTTGTAAACATTTGCTTGGCAGGAACACAGATAGAGAGAAGGAAGATTATCAGCTTGGCTGGTCTGCTTCGCGGAAAGAACACGAGGGTTGAGGCCAATGGAGTGGGTAGACAGGAGAGAGGGAAGCATTTTCACACAGAAGAGGTGCTTTAAGAACGGGGCCTAAAAGTGCTTTTGTAATACAGAGTGATGCCTACAGGGGAGAGAATGGTATGAACAGTGAATAGATGATGTATTTCACAACATACTCGAAAGGCCAAGGCAAAGAGATATGAGGTCACGCTGATAGCACACGACAGGAGATTCCGTGCAAGTAACACACACGCAAACAGCAGACTGACAGGCATTTTGCTAAACGCTGAGGGAGAGACATTCTTAGACATTCTGTGCGTCATAGAACACTATAACCAGGAGGCTAGAATGGGCTGGAGTTGTTGGTTGCTGGAGGCTGCACAAGAGTGGGACTGCACTAGAGTTGGGGAGAGCCACAGAGATTGAGAGTTGGCTGGAGATGGTGCTTGGTGCAGCAGACTGATGGGCCTTGATGAGATTGATGAGGCAGAGAGAGAGCTTGGGAGTTCGAGTGACCTGATCTTGAGAGGCAGATACTGACTGACCTGGCACATGCAGAATGGGAAGTAATGTTTGGCCTAGGCCTTAAATTGATTGATACAAGCAGACACACACACACACACAGAGCTAAGGGGAGAAGGGGAAACCATACAGGGATTGTTTAGAGCAAGGTTGTCCAACATACGGCCCGCGGGCCACAATGCGGCCCGCCAAGCCATTTTATGTGGCCCGCGAGGCCGTATGTTGGACAACTCTTGAGTAAAAAAAAAACCCCATGGGGTCAACAGAAGTAGTTACAGTCCTCAGCCACGAAGCGTTAATTTGTTTATTTATGCTATGTTTGTCGGATATCCGACAAACATTGCATAAATAAATACATTTGTCAAGAAGATCTTGGAACTTGATGATGGAGTAAGGAGAGACTAATTTGTATCACGGCATAGTGAGGGTTACCTCGGGAATACCATTCATTTTCAGTGAGTGCAGGTCCATACAATTGCCCAGTACTCCCACAAACTATGAACAATGGGATTAATATAGTAGCAATTACTTTGAATTTAAATATCCCATTTCAGGCAAGTATAACCCACCATGCAAGAGAGGAACGGGCTCTGGCCCAGACATGCCCGTTCCTCTCTTGCATGGTGCTCTGAGGGGCAAAAGGCGAGCCGAGATGAAGGGAGGAGGTGGTGAGGTGAGGAGAAGAGAGTGCTGGCCCGGGCGAAGGATTATGTGGACAGGTGCCGTGCAGGAGTTCCTCTCGGCGTGGGCAGCACAATGGATTCCTGAACCCTGATTAGCCGTGGGCCGCTGCTCAGAGGGCCATTGTGCAGAGTTACTTTCAAGGTTTGTCATCTCTGGACATATGTTTAGCAGGGGTTGCGGTGACACAGCCTGTCTGCCCCAAAAATCGTTCTTTTGAATTGCGAATGTCACCGAAGATGAACCTTTATCAGCTGAGAAACTTAACCTTTGCAGTGCTTTTTTCCTCGTCTCGAGACAAAGAAGAACAGCGGGAGCTCAGTTACATTTACCTCTAAGCACAGTGCGGATTAATGAAAATGTCCATGCATTATACCAAGTACATTAAACATTATGGATGTGGCAAGTGGGGTATCAAAGCATGGCGAATACCACATGTACAGCACAATATGTTACCCTAGTAGTGCCCCAATAACACACTGCAACCTGCAAATGGGCCTCAGTGGACCACCTGCCAAGGTTTCTGGAAGTTGCTTATGATCTTTATCTGTGATCTATGATATGATCTGATATGATAGGTTATTTATAACGCGCTTAATACCCATGCAGCAGTGATCCCAATCAAAGGGAATACTTGCCTTTGGCGCTGTGCAGGCTCGGCTGACACAACACGACACATGGTTACGGCAAAGATGTCAAAGCTTCAGCATTGTCATTGAGCAGAACTCTGAGATTCAGGGGTGGTGGAGCGTCGAGGTCCAGGATGATTATGATGGTGTCAATGGGGCCAGCGCTGAGCAGCTCTGCTCAGGAGGGCCATGGCCCGTGTGGGGCCGACAGGCCAGTGGGCAGACTGCAACAGGCCTGCTCGAGCCATCCTGCTATTTATACAAATCTCGGGCCGAGCAGGGCCTGATGGGAGAAAGGAACTGCGCTACAATGTGCTCTTCTGCTGGGCTCGGCCTGCCTACTGGAGCTTCCCCCTACACGCGGGACAGGCAGCGCTGCAGATGCTCAGAGCTCCCGGGGGGGGTGCGGGGTTGGGGCTGGGTCAGGGCCTGCCTTCTCACCCTCGCTTAGCGGGGCTTCCCAGAACTGACCCAACCCCTGCCCTCTTGCATGCAACTCATACTTACCTGGCAGGGGAGAATCTGATCTCAAGGGCAGATCTCCCACGGTGAGGCTTACCCATTGCACATCGGATTTGCTGACCCCTGCTATGTTCCCAAATGCGGGATGCACGACTGCATTATTTCTGGTAGTGGGGGACTGCGTTCGCGCTCTCCCCCTGATTTATTGGTGAAAGAAAAGGTAAAGTGTGAAATAGGCCTGCTAGGTTGCATACTTTAAGATTGTGCTCACATTGCGTTTCTTCAATTAGGTTCACCTTTGGGTGATCACTTTTCCACATTTTATCTGTTGAATTGAATTATGCTTCTTTCATCACCACAGAAGTAATGTGTATTACAGAGATAAGCTGCCATATGTATTGGGCACACTGCACATGCTCAGGCAGCATCAATCATGCTTTGTACAGGACAATGCTGGCCTAAATTGGGAACAGCCAGCATAGACATGTTGCTACAGGGGCATATTTTGGGTACAACCAGCATGACAATGTGTTACATCAGTGACAGTGCTGTCTTACACTGTGGACACATTGATCATTAAAATGTGGTGTGTTGTAAAATGTTCTTTTCTGCTGTTGGTGACATGGAATTTTCATGTTCCCCTTTAGAACTGATTGTAAACTTGTGGCTTTTTGGTCACCTTTTCTGCTGTAAAATTCACCATTTCAACCCCATCTTTGAAAAAATATTCTTGGGCGGGAACCCCCCAAACCCTCCCTAGAACCTTGTAGCTCCCTCGCTACGCTCGGTCGCCCCCACTATTTCAGAGAAATATTAACACATAGACACTGAAAGAAATCACAAGCAACTAACCTTTGATCACTGCCCATGACACCAAAACCTATCTTTGGGACTGCATGGCTATCACTGCCTGTGATGCTATTATGTCAAAGGTCACACAATATCGCTTTTTAATATACTGCTTTGGGTGAGGTTGTTGACTTTTGGCTCGCCGGCCCACTGGGTGACAAAAAGTTAATGCGTTGGCCCCACATTCAAAAAAGTTGGACAAGCCTGGTTAAGAGTGATGGTGTGGATTTGGGGTGGATTTGCCCATGGAGGAGATGGATGCTAGCGCTTGCATTAGATTGCATTAGAACCACACACTTGCAGCACAGGCTTACATTAGAAACCTGAGAGGCTTACATAGTTACTGCATGGTAGCTTTGCACCAGAAGTATAAAAGGTGCAAATTAGACATAGCATTAGGACTGCCTGCATTGTCATGCAATATGCTTAGGTGTGTGATATAAATTAATGTATCCCAGTGTTATAAATTGAAACGATTCTTTGTGTTTTCTTTGTGTCTTAATGTTATTTGTTATTGCCCACGGTAGTAAGATAGGTGTATGTTATTAGAACACATTGCACATAGGGCCTGATATGAATGCAGTCAAAAGGGGGTGTATAGTGATCCACACCCCAATTGGAGATTGTCCAAGTTTGTCTGAAGACCGTGGTTGCCCAAGGAGGGCAACACAACGGTTAGCGCTTTGGGTTTTTCAGACTAACAGAATAACCTCCAGCAAGAAGCTGGAGGTATTTTGGTCACATTACCACACAAAAGTGGCCACTTTGGTGATATTACCGCTGGCAGAATGACTGCTGGTGGTAATACTGCCGAAATCACCCATGGAGTCTTATGGATTCCAATTATAGGTGACTAACACTGCCTACCACCACATGTGATCTGGCAGTAATACCGGCGGACCAAGTGGCAGTAACAGTAATACAGTCTGGAGGTATATCATCGGTTTTACAGCAGAGATACCACCAAAGTTTTAATGAGGCCTAAGAGTGAGAGTGTGTGTCCCTGCCTTTCTATGTGGACCTGTGTTGAGTTCCTGCTACTGTGTTTAGTCCACTCTGTGTCCCCTAAACCTGGCCAACCCACCCCCAACCCACCCACTGAAAAACGAAACGTGTTCCCAGAACGTACAACAGCTGCCAGCTTTACAGCCAGAGTAATCTGCAGTCCATGCTGGGCCTTTCATCTCTTCCTTCCAATTTCCTCCCATACCCAGTAAGAGAAATCTAACAATCCCTGCCTGTGATTGCCCACTTGCCCTATACGCTGTGATGTTGTGCCATTTCCTTTCACCAACCCTCCTTGGACCCTGGGAACGTCTGTGTTCATCATGGGGATGGATGTGGGTGGGCTCGGGATGGAGGAAGCGACTGCTGTGGAGCGAGCACTTGTCATGCAGGTGATTGCCCACTTGCTCGACACCCTGTAATTTCTTGCCCTTTCCTGTCACAAAGCCTCACTGGACCCTGAGAACAGATTTGTTCATCATGGGGGTGGGTGTGGACGGGCTTTGGAGGGGGGAAGCAACAGCCTTATAAGCATGTGGACAGAGGACCTAAGGACTCACTTTTTGGTGTCTGGCAATGGTGTACTGGATGCATTGGTGGGGGCAGACAAGCAGCGGAGGCCCTTTAGCAGTTACTCTTATCCCTGTCTGGCCTTATCTTTCTCCCCTTTCCCTCCTGCTGTTCCGCTTTCTTCCCAACCTGCTCTATTTTGCCACCAGTAGGCCTCCGGGCTGCATAATCTCTTTTGTTTGCCTTCTCTGTCTCTTTCCCTGTCTTTCTCTCCTCTCTGTCTTCCTTTCTCACTCTTGTTCTCTCTTTGTCTCTTTCTTTCTCTCTGTATCTCTCTTTTGCCCTCTCTTTCTTTCTCTCTCTTTGTACCCCTTTCTCCCTTTCTCTTTCTCTCTCTCTCTCTCTCTCTCTCTCTCTCTGTATCTCTCTCCCTCTCTCTTCACCCCCCATTGAGTGTGTTGCCTGTCGTTCCGCCACCCTTGGCCGAAGTCTCTCCCCTTTCTATCAGCCCCCACCCTCGCTACTAGCCCCTTATGGCCCCTGTCCCACTATTTCCCCACCGGCTATTTTCTCACTCCCCACACTCTCTTTCTTGCTCCACAGCTGCCCATTCTTTCTTCACACTCTCCCCTCCACCAGTCCCTCTCGCCCTCTCTTTACCTTCCCAGCAGTCACCCCACTCAGCTTTTCTCTCTCTAACCCTTCCCTTCTGTTAGGGAGAATTCTCTGTTTAGGCTGAATTTCCTAACCTAGTGAGTCCCCCAGCAGCTTTGCTGGATTTCTGGAGTTTGTTTTTTTCTCCTGCCAAGAGTGAGACTCTTTTTCTCCCACTCTTGGACATGATTTATGGTGTTCCTTTGAATGTTAATGTGTTTCATGGGCTATGGGGTCTTTTACTCCATAGGGTCTCATATGTTTTTTATGTGTGTTACACAGCACCCTCTGTGCAGTAACACCGGGATGTCATAGTGACCCCCCACCATAGACTCCATACCCTGGGACTGACTACTGTCTCCCAGGGCATGTAAAGTCACCATTGGCTTTATTAGTCCCAAATTACTAACAGAACCAGTACAAACCATCATATTGTGGACGTACTGGTAGGGGCAATTTGATTGCCCCTGGGTCTGTTGTTTGAGGGGGCACTGTCCCGTCCCCCCTTGTCTAGTTTTGGCTGGTGGCAGTGGATACTACTTTTTATATTCAACCGCGAATATATCTCTATGGGATTTTCTCATTGTTCGAGGCTAATACTTTTTAACATGGCCTCTAACATACCGTCGGTTTATTTATTTAATATTAATTCACCGGTTGGTATTTTCTGCCAGAACTCGGTTTTAAAATGGTGTTTGTGTTCGCCTCTGTAACTCCAAACCAAAGGTTGAGCCCTTTGTTCCACTTTTTGGCGAGCTTCTCCACAGAAGCCTCCAAAAGTGATGCCACTCTGTCTGGGTACCACTGGGGGTGTGGGAGGGGGTTTATGCACCCTGGACTGAGTTACCTTGGTAACTCAAGTCGCACTCTTGTGTGATTGGCCCAAGTCATGTTTGATTGACAGCTAGGCTGAGTGAATGGGGGTGTGCTGCATAAAAGCAGGGCTTTTGGGACTGGAACTTCAGAAGTCGCCACAGGACCTGAAAATCTGACGAGGGAGAAGCTGAGCCGACCTGCTACGACAATACCACCGGTGGAGCCCTGCTGAACCGACTCACCACTTCCCAACGACAGAGGAGATCTCCCGGCTGGAGAATCTTCTTCCCTTGACTGGTGGGCACAACCAGTTTACCTTCTTTTCTCGCATCCCAGTACGTCTTGTGGTCGAATTGCCCGTGCCAAGCACCCCGGCAACCAGATAGCCACTTACCACTGGACCGCGAATAAAAGGACCGCTCCTGTTGATTGAGAACTCCGCGGCTGGTTTCTTCCCTGGCAGTGTAACAGACCCCTGCTTTCCTCCCCGACGAGATCCTCTCTTCCCCCGGACGAAGCACCGACTTGCACCTGCTGCCAGGAACAACTGCCCCCGCTGGAGCGTTCTCACCATTTTAAGGTACTGTGTCCACCAGGCCTCCCTTTCTAAAGATTGCTACAAGGTAACAATAATCCCTTAACCTTCTGGACTGGGCTGGCCGCCTTGACCATCTAACTGATCCATTTCTTTTTGGTCCAACGCTTTCTGAACTTTTTGCGAGACTTTTGGGCACTTTCAACCGTGTGACCTTGGACACATTTCGTCCGGAGCCTCTTAAAGTGGGTCCGGCCTTGTTGACTTTGACTTTACGGTTTTAACCTGCCTTCTTCTCCTACTGTGTTCTTCCGAAAGTGTTGTGATCTGTTTCTATCTTTGCTCTGCCTTTCCCTCCCTTTTAAACCGATTTATTAGAGTGCCATCTTCGTGAAGCGCTCACCGCTGTCTGAAAATAAGTGTTGCTTGACTTAAGACTTGTCTAATAATCGTTGAAGGGAGTGTATATCTTTTAGTGACCGTGTTTTTGAACTGCTTGATATTAGTGCCAGTGTGTTTAACTAGATGTGTTTTTAAATAAATAATTATATCTCTTTTACACCAAGCTCTGGTCAGTGTTTGCTTGTTCTATTGTGTTTTTTTGACCTATTGTGAATACTCTGTATACTGCCTAACTCTTCTTGAGAGAAGTCTGACTGCTCAGCCACAGCTACCAGGTAAATCTGGGTGGTACAGACTGCTACCAATTGGGTTTACTGCCAACCACCTGTAGTCTTAAATCTTTTGCAGTGGTCCCAGAGGGAACTGCACAGGTTTCTGCCTAACACCTTCTTCCCTTGGTGTCCCTTCTCCACCCTCCCGCCTGCATCCAATGGTACTCCTCAGTTCCCAGAGACCCAGGAAAGTGGGTGTGCCTAGCCTGTATGCCTGCCATTGATGCCCTGCCTTGTGCCTGCAGCCCAGTGAAGACAAACCCAGGTTTCCAGTGTGACTAACATACTCTCCCAGCAATATTTTTACTTCTCTGCCAATAATAAATCTATTACCTGAACAAAGATGTTGGTTAATTCCCTGGTGTTCGCACTCTTCGGTGTAACCTGCCTTTTATTGCCAGAGGTGGGACCCATTCCGCCTACGCAACGCACCCTCGCGGGGTCTGTTAGCCCCTGGCCCCAAACTGTAGCCCTGCCTGGGGTATTTCACAAGGTCATCCCTATTTTGGCATGACTCCCAAGTCCACACAATTACGAGTGGAGAGAAGGGAGAATATAGAGCACTATTCACTCCTATGTAGCCACTAAAGACACATTTCGAGAAAGTTGACTAGACCACTTTTAACAAGGAATAGTAATTCCAGCAGAAAATAATGTATCTTTTTATTATCATTAGAGGATCCAGAGGTGGTCTACCGAAATTGAAGGTTTAACCTTTTCAGCTTTAGATATTCGATTTAGATGGTTGGGACCTGGGGACAGCTCATCCATAATGGACGACGGGTGGAGGAGCCGAGCCAGCCCAGTAAAAACTGTGAGCGCTCTCTCGGCAGCTTGCTGCCGCTCTGTGTGCTCTCCTGGGCTGGCATTCACTCTCAACGGGAAACGGAGTTTCTCTTGGACAGTTGTGTTCCCTTGCTAGCGTGTTTTATGGACCATGCAAGGCAGGGGGCATTTTGCTTCCCCAGCCTTGGCCAATTGGACCGTCAGGCTTGCGAACGGCACCTCTGCATGTGTGTAAATGGGCGCTCCTGTGCCTCCCTGCACACTCAGATGGCCTGGGGCATAGCTAACAAAGCGCTCCAGCTCCTCCAAGCATGTGCAGGGAACACTCTGTGCTTCCTGGTTGCTGTTCTTGTGCGTGGGAGCCGAGGGCCAGCGTTGCATCAAGCAGCAGAATCCAGTCCGGGGCTGAAGAAAGGGAGCAGAACTGTACACGTTTTCAAGTGGCAGTTGGAATACCTCCCAACCTTCCTCTGCAGACTAGGTACCTGATTCACAGAAGCGTTTTACAATGGCGCACCCACCCGCCCCCACGCCCCAGTATCTCGGGAGATAGGTTAAAGAACTCCCATGGCACCCCTGAAAGCAGACATCACTTCTCCCAGTATCCTTAGAAGCAGGTGCAGCTGTTTCCCAGCATCCCTTGAGAAAGGACGCAAACTTCCTCCATCATCCCTAGGGAAAGGTGACAAACACCCTCCTCCCCTCACGATTCCTGGCGACAGGTGGAGGCGTCTTTGGAGAGAGATGGCAGCCCACCTCCTGCTCAGTCGCAGACCTCACCCAGCATTCCAATGGGGCGGTGCTGTTCGCTTTCCGCATGCTTCCCCGGTGTGTCTGTTTTACACCTTCACGCATTCATGAACAGCGTGCACTGTGCCGCGCAGTCTGAGCGTGTCTCCTGGGCCAATGCCAGCTCGACGTCCCTCCCCCTCCCATGTTGACAATTGTGGCTTGGCTGCTCTAAAAGCGGATTGCCCCGCCCTGAGCCTCCTGCTCCCCACATACCGCAAGCAGTGACAGGCTGTTGGCGAGGGAGGGTGTGGGAGCAGCACCATGACTCGAAGTGAGAAGCGACCAAGCCTATGCCCTGAGCTCTTTCGCATCCCTTCACGGCAACCAATGGCAGCCCGCCGCCACCTCCATCATGGCTGGTAGGTGGGTACCCGAGCTCCTCCGAACCGTGCCCAAGGTGAGACGGCTAGCCACGCTCAAGATGGCCTCGCGGGGCAACCAAGAGGCTGGGGTTAGGTGCCCCGGTGCATTGTGGGAGGTGTCACTGGCAGGTGAGAAAACAACAAGAGAAGCTAAGGTAGGAACCACGGGCGCTGTCCGAGGGATGGAGCTAGGGTACCAGGGAAGATGGGTTGGGGGGGTATTGATGGAGCGACTAGATGCGTTTCTCGCAGCTCTTCTGGCCGCTCTTCCAGATAACAAACTTACAAGAGAAGGGGGCGGGGGGTGGAGATGTCTGCTGAGCTTGCTCCTTCGTGGGGTGTTCGGCACCTGTATATCGCTGGGGTGGGTGGGGTTAGATGCTGGGGTGTAACTGGGGTCTGAGTCGGGGGACAGGATCTGCTTCTAGGGCGCTCAAACATCTTCTGTGTCTGGTGTGCTATTTAATGTGTAATTAGCCTCCCGCAAACCTAATCGTCTCTGTGGTATGTCTGTCACGTCGTTCTGTGGTATATGTGTAATAATAATGCTCAGAGACAGGCCACGTTTGGGAAAATTAATTAGTGAGGGGGTGGACGGCGAATTGCTTGATCGGGAAATGTGTTTCATTTTGTCCGGGTTGCTAGTGCAGACTTCGCATTATGGCGCGGCCCCCCGCGCCGTGGCCCGAGAGGGAGCGCGCCAGCTCATCCTTCGAGGTGGTGGGGGCTGGGGGGGGTGATATATTATGCGCCCCGTACGTGTCCTTTTTGTCGCTGCTGGAGTGAAGGCGCTTGCCGCCTGCCACGCGGAGAGTAAACGTAAGGATGGGACAAGTACCCGGGGTCGGGTTGTAAATTGCACTGTGGCACGCGGGGCATTACGCTGTATAGCAAAGTGCGAATAGTGCGCGCACGGAGGGCAGTGCGCAACTCCACGAATGGAGGGGATTCCGAAAGTCTGACTAAACTCACCTTTTATGTAAGGCACTTTGTTTTATTCCCAGTCACCGCAGATGTCCGTTTGCTGTCCTGCCTGCATACCCATAACACGCTTTATGTCCTCTTCTTTGAGACAAGGAAACGCCTGTGTAGTTTGGTGCTGCGGTTTGCCCAGGATCACACAGCTCGCTCAATCCCCTGATAAGATTCTGTAAGCCTGATTTACAAAGCAGTACCATTGGGAAAATATCATTGGTTAACGATTTGAAAATCAGGCCCAGTGTCCCTTGACTCCACGTTAATGCACTGGACCAAATTCCCCTCCTGGAAGGCCTGGACTGTGTGTGATATGTGTTTTGAGGACTACGCAGCCCCCACATGACTTCTGCCGGCCCCACCTGACCTGTAGTTGGCCATTCACAGTGTCACGCTGCGATGTTCTGGGAAAGGGGCCCGCCTGTGTGTGTGCCTTCGGAGGCAGTGTAATGTGACATGTTTAGCTATTGTTTTCCATTCTAAGCTCAGCCTCGGCGCACATACCGGGGCCCCCTCCATCGAGCGGAAGAGTGCGTGCATGGGTACCGCGACGAGTCAGGAACTAAAATGACGTGTCGGGCAGCCGCTCACTGCCTGAGCCGGTAAGCGTGTAACTGACCAAGCGAAAAACCTAGTCAGCCAGTGCGCAGCTGAGGGAAAGACTGATTAACAGGAGCAGCCTCGGAATCGTTTCATTTGAAGGGAGTCAAAATTGCACAGGAATGCGCGTGAGCGGCCAAGCATAGCGAGGGACCCCCAACCAAACAAGGACGGCAAGTTGGGGGGAAGAGGAGGGGTGAAGGTTGTACCGCTGGAAACTGTTAAAACATAATTGGTTAAATGGTGCCTTTTACAGCACACTTGTTATGGAAACTTGGGTATGTAATACAATTTAGAATCAGTTTTGCAGGGTGACAGATGAAAAAAAAAGATGCCAGGTCACTGGCAGGAGCAGCTTGCAAGCCATTTTATTGATGTCTTTGCTAACAATATATGCCAGTAGTCTGTCAGTGGAAGAGGGCATGTTCATACTGGCTCTGAAAGTATATGACAGTAGTGCTGCATAAGAACAGGCTCTTGTTTTTGCTCAGAATGCTGCTGTGGTGGTTGTGGTTTGGTGGTGCTGCTTGACCTATCGGCCATTTTGATGTGGTGGACCGCAGTGTCTTACTATCCCAGCTGAAAAGAATCAGCACATGTTTAGATAAAGACTTCACGCGGATCCAATCTTTTCTGACAGGCAGGATTTCTGGGTGCGTCGGGGAGATGCCTCTTCTGACAGTACTCCCATAATATTTGGAGCACCCCAGGGAGTGCATCTGTCCCCTGCTCTGTTCAGTGTATACACGAAACCCCTTCGTGACTTGCTGGCAGGTGTGGGTATTCATTTCACTAACTATGCTGATGGCACTCGGCTCCTGCTGAAACTAGAAGGGGATTATGACCAGAATTCCATGAAACTGAACTCCATTTTTTAACCCTGTCAAGCAGTAGGTGACCAAGCACTGGATGTGCCTCATCAACTGCTTCTTTTCGGCTCTACGCTCATGAGGTCCAAGTGGGATCCCCAATATGCCGCTTTTGTGTAGGATGGCTGTAACATCTTGCCTCAAAAAATGAGTAAAAACCATGGGCACGTGTCTTGACCACTCTGTTAGCTTGGAAGCTCAGGTTAGTGGAACAGTACAAAACACACATTACTACTTGCCCGTTGATTTGTGAGAAGAGTTGTGAAACACTGGCTAGAGCAGCGGGCCTATCTTGACATGACTACTCTAACGCCCTTTTGGGTGGTGCATCTAAGAGTTGCATTCAAGAACTACAGGTAATCCAGAATGATGCAATTCGCATCCTAAAAAAGTGCCCCGCGGTGAGCCTATCGCACAGCCCTGAAAAAATCTCCATTGGCTCCCTGTCAAGGCCAGAGTACAGTTTAAAACCCTTGTCCTGGTACACAAGTCTATTTATTGTTCGGCACCAGAGTACAGATTAACAATCTACCAGCCCAAAAGGCAATTGTCAGCTGCTGGCCAGCCAAAGACCTAATGGGGTCAGGGGCAATGGTAGGTTGTTTCCTCTTCTGGCAGCCAGAGCATGGAATCTCCTGCCCTTAGTTTTTCATCTGGAGAAAAAGGTACCATCCTTTCGCAAGAAATTAAAAACACGTCTGTTTGAGTAGATTACCTACGACTGATCTCTGTCCTTATAGGTTGTCTTGTGCCTTATTTACTGTTGCATGTGTTCTTGCCGCACCCTGCTGCCTGCCGGGAATAAATACATGTAAATAAATAAATAATGCAGCTAAGAGAAAACATGTCCATGCTGACTGCACCAATATATGGCAGTGTTCCCACTTTAGATTACGCTCATATTTGCTTTGTCCATAATGTACAAAAAATAGCCATCGGGGCCCCTCTGCGAGAACCAACACGGCTAAATGCCCTGTTCTTTGGGGAAGGTACCCATTCGAGAGTCCGCAAGCACACTTTACATAATGTAGCCTGTGTGAAAAACAATGTACATGTTGGCAACAGGGGTGGACTGGCATATAGGGAACTCTGGAGATTTCCCAGTAGGCCTCTGCCTCCTTGGCCTCTTTCTTTTGGTAACCTGTTTTATTTCCCATAGGAAAAGGGTTGGGCGTGCTGAAAATGTGTAATATGGGGCCACTTTGGACATTATTTCCACGGCTTCTTTTGGTTCCCAGTCCACCCCTGGTTGACAATACCAGTATCCCCACATATGGACGTGCTTATATAGACTTTCCCATGATGAAGTAATAATAGCAGTGTAACAAAAAAATGACTAGGGTACATGCCCCAATATATGCCAGTATTTCCACCTAAATACACAGTAATGTTGTTATTGCCCAAATTACACTTATCCATGCTGGGTCTGCTGATATAACAGGTATCTGCACGTAAGAACAGGTTCATATTGGCTTTGCCCATTGTGCAATAAGGCCAGCGTAACAAAACATGTCCAGGATGGTTAAGCCAATGTATGCCAATAGTCCCATTTAAGGAAGCACTCCTTTTTGGGGTTTTTTCAGATAATGCACATTTCACTGCTGTGCCTAGCTCCCTCCCCACGGTAATCACACTTCACTCATGCACATACATAGCTCTGCACTTATTTACAGGCCCACACAATCAGGCGGGGACACGTATTTGCATTTAGGCGTGGCTTGCTACCTCTCACGGTCATGCACGGAGCTGCTCTCGAGTATGCCCACCATGCTTTACATATATACCGGGCAACCAGGGACCCGGAGGCTTAAGGGCGCACAACAAGAACCAACTCATCCCATACGCGCATCACAAGCTCTTCTTTCCTCCTCGCTGTCCCTGCCGAGAGTCCCCTGCTTGGGGTTCAGGCCCCCGCACTCTCCGGAAGGCCCTGTGAGAAAGTGACCCAATCGCTCACGCTTGGAAATGAGCAAGACTCACTAGTTTCAGGAAGCACCCCAATCCTGAGGTCAGTTTACAGGGGGTTCTGGGCCCCGATTCTGCACGATGAGCTATAACGCGCCTTCTTTGGCCCCCTTGGTGTTCTGCGTTGCATGAGCAATTTTGAAAAACGTTTCGAGTATTTTTGATATTTAAAACAATGAGCAGATATGTTGTACTTTTGCACTTAAGCAGCGCAAAAGTGCACGTGGTTTATTAGCTCAAACTGTGGGCAGCTCCTGAGAAGCGCGTGGGGCGGGCTGACTTGACCCGAAGGGGCGTTTCCTTTATCCACGGTATTAAGCGCCTTATTAAAAGCAACTATAGCCTGACAGCCATGTATTTAAAAAAAAACATTTATGCCAGAAATAGAAAATAAACTTCTCAGTCAGAAGACAGATCTAGCGAGAATATTAAAAAAAAAAATAATTGCAATGTATTGGTTTTTAAGGCGGATTCGAATCTCTGTTGCTGTGCGTGGTCTTGCTTCCAAGACCATCACGTCGCCCCTGCGCTATCACCCTCCTCTGATTGCACCTATATGATCAGTATATGTACAAGAGAGCAAACCAGGGAAAACCCACAACAAAGGCATTTTGTGTGTGACGTCAAAAGCTGCCCTTAACGTGCATGCGTCGGTTCCCCCCACCACACCTCCCATCCCCCCTCCCCCAACCAGGCCATTTTGGTGTATTCCTCTTACAGAATTGGGTGTTAGAAGATCTTTTAAAAAAAAATATATATCTTTATTGTGCAAATTGATTCATTAAAACCGTATACACACAGTTTCAGAAAATTACTCATTTCACATCAATCATGCACAGCATATGAAAACATTACATAAGATTACGTATGTTGCATGAAAGAAAGGACGTAAAGACATAACATCTTCCAAATGTAATATTCTGCACCAATTTGTACCTCAGATTGTGCAGCATAAGTAACAGCCCAGAATTGATCCGTAATTACCATTTCCAAATTGCATGCCAGGTGAGAATATTCCTCCCAAGTCACCAAGTTTATAACAGCTGGCTAGTAGATGTCTCACCATTTCTACCTCAACACAACGGTATCGATAGTTCCTCAATTCACACGGAATCACTCTGCAACCCTCAGTAAACGTGAACACGTTAGAAGTTCCATACAAGTAACACGTGCGATGCACTGCGATCGACGAGGGCGCAGTGACACATTCCTGTGCAATGGGAGGACGGCGCAAAAGTCGGCGCATTGCAAAACACGAGTGCAAAAAATGAGTGGTGCAGAAACGGAACACGCCGAGGAGACTTCCCGGCGCTACCCACCTGTTTACACGATACACACTGAGAACAGTAGATACCCGGCCGGCGAGTCTGCTCTCTAACATGCATGTTTTGCAGCCTCTATGCAGGCTCTAGATTGCGGTCTGCTGTCTACTATCCGGGATCTCGAGCAGCGCCTAGAGACCTGCAGGGCGCTATATACTTCTGCACCCATTCAGTAATGGCAGATGTTCCTCTCCCCTCCTCCTTCGGAGAATCCTTGCGTTCTCCCCATCTTCACACTCTCCATCCGCACTGGGAACCTGGGCTCATTATCGGCCACTGCCCTCTGGCTGAGTCATCTGTTTGCAAACGATTAGCGGCGGGGCCCCCACAGGGGAGCCCCCTCCGCAGGGCAGCAATTAGCCAGCAAAACTGCTTAGTGAGTGAACTCGTGCAGCAGAGGCGTGCGCGTGGTCTGCAGTTTACGGCTTCCAACTCCTATAACATAGCTCAGGCCGGTGTGTGTGTGTGTGTGTGCGCGCACGTCTGTAATGAGTTTTCTATAGCGTGGACCCAGCTGGGGCGTGAATGATACCCTACACTAATGTTCATTGGCACCGACTATGAAAGGGGGCTGGGAGGAGGGAGTGGGGGCCCAGGATCACTAACTTTGGCTCATATAGTTTGTTTTCAAGGCCTTCAGTAACAATGTCTTATAGAGTTTACTTACAAAACAACAAATTGCATGATAGAGCCACACGTCAGCATGTAAATCCTTGCAGCAACATGTTAAGCCAAAAGAATAACAAAGATGGCTATGCAGATTCCTTGTCACACACTTCCAGCACGTGACTTAACTTAACTGAACTTTACTTTTTGCATATTAAGATAGTAGAGATCATGTATATAAACACATCTTTAAATGGGTGCTGTGTGTTGCTCACTTTGACTATCACAGAGTTGCAAGGTAACTGTGCTATGCGAGCTCTTTGAGTTGTAAAAGTTACGTCATGCATATGCGGGCATATGAAAGGCTCTGCCACTGATAAAAGAAATGTTTGAAACCTGAGCTCCCAGGGACGTCATTTCACCCAAATGCCAGGGGTAGCGGAAGCAACGTCGCATGACCCTTCACCCCCTGATGGCATCACAGGAAGTGATGTCCTTTGACCCCACCTCGAAGTGACATCACAGGAAGCGGTGGAACATGACCTTTCACCCCTTGACAAAGCAGAAAGTGGCATCACTTAGCATTGTTCCTAAGTACACTACGAAAAACATGGTTACAATATCACTGTAATATGATATACATTTCATATAAGAATGGATCACCACATGTATCGTTAATATTAGTGTGTATAGGCCCATATTACCAAATTACTGAGAATGCAAGCAGACGTCCAAGGCCAAATGATAATGATGTGTTATTATATAGCGCTTATGCGCCTTATAACAAATATACATACAATACTCATTTATCAACATCAGAAGGATGAAAGGATGAGCTTACCTTGCCGGGATTCGAACCGCAACCTGCCGATCATACGCACATTGCTGCAGCAAGCGCTCAACCCACTGACCTATCTTACCGACTATAGTAAAATGAGCAATTACATGTCTGAATGTTCTCAAAGCCAGAAAGCAAATTACACTCTGTAGTGGATACCAATAAACCAGTTACTGGGATTTAACAGCAGGCCAGTTCATCTGCAGGTCTGGTGCAAACTTGCCGCATGTCAAGCCTGCGTGGATTGACTTTTCAGGCTTCAGAGGTTGGCCTCACATGGCATCCTGTACTCTGGGCACTCGTTACCTCATACATGCAAACAAACATCCTGAACAGCATGCCATGCAGATAGGAAAGATAGACACATTACAGCAAGGCATTCATTGTGGCACAATGAAATCAAGGGCTATTTTATGTTCTATGGTCAAACATGTCTACACTGTACACAAGCTTTTAGGCACAAGGATTTAGTAAGTGACCGAGGACAAAGGGATAGAATGTCTTGTGATGATAATGACAGAGACAACTACAGAACAAAAACATGCTGTAACTGGAACTTGCAAAAAGCAAAATACACAGTCTGAAATGGATGCTTATTCTACTCTAAATGCTTTTTGGAAGTTTTTGTCTACATTGTGAATTTGAGGTGTTTAAGAACAGACTAAATCAGTGACCCCCTGAAGTGTGCCTGAAATAAACATTTAATGAGTCTAGCAATTATTGTATAATATTCCAGAAAGCCAAATTATTTCTTATTCCTATTCCTTCTTATTTAGGGTCATGGCTCAGTGGTATACTTGCGGGACCCCCTGTTTTTTTTAAGAGGCCTGAAAAAGAAAGCCAGCCACACCAGAAATAAAGAGCCACACGTTGATGGCCCGAGCCCAGGAGCTTCCATTGTAAAACAAAAAAAAGTTTTATTTATTTTAGGAGTAGCAAGGGAGACCGCTGGTGACGCCTAAATGACATCAATGTGAGCACCATACAAACCTGCAGAGCCACGGATGCTGTGTGTGTGTGTCTGCCTAGCTGGCCGGAGCCGATTCTATAACTGGTTCAGGAGAAGGACAAAGCGTCAAAGACGCCTTTCTTGAGCCTTTGATCTAAAGGTACGCTCTGTAAAAATGTAAAGAACTAGTGGTACGGCGTACCAATGATTTATACCACACTTCTATCTCTGACTACAGCACCCTTCAGAACGGCTCAGAAAGCGCAAGTCTCAATGACATGTCCTGATCTTCCTCACCTGGGACCGCATCCCTAGTTTTAACCAGCATTGGGTTGTGTGAGTGCACATGTGGGCACTCTCAAAGGGCTGGGGCTGCGTTCTAGGTTAGAGTGCTTCACTTCTGGGACACACCCAGAGGCTCTCCTAGTACACGCCCTCTAGTAGGATGCTGGAGCCGCAGGGGCGAGGGGGTGGGGGTGGAGGTTTCTGCATCACTACCACCCTCTACTGGGAGGAGGCGCTATCTGTACAGTGATCAGGGCCGTTTTAAGGGTATATAGAGCCCGGGACACTGACACATTTGGGTCCTCTCCTCAAACTAACAAAATGAAGTAATCAAAAAAGCTATGTTCGCCACTCAAAAAAAAAAAAAAGAGCAGGCAATGGGCTAACGAATGCAGACGGAACATGGTAATGCCAACCCTTTTCAATGAAGACAGCCCAGTGCTATCCTGCCAGCTAGGGTGAGCTGTCTAGGAACACGCATCATCCCGTGGCAAAGGTGGGGTATGAGCCTCCGCGTGTGCGTTCCCTTTCTCTAATTTGGCTACCTAACTACATCTATTGACTAGCACATTATGGTGCCCTTTTAGGATGGCTGACAGACCTGCGCCATATTAATGCTATGTTACTTTTCATAACCAGCACTTGCAGGTACGCTTTGCAGCAGTCAGTGTTGGTAACATCAAAGCTTATCTACACATGAATGAACCTGGGGGAAGGGAAGAAAGGCTGAGTCAGCCCTGCCACGATTTAGTAGTGATATTTCATGTGAACACTAATCTGGAAAAAAAATCATTTAACACGCTAATGTCACAGAGCATCTGAAGCCATACCTACCCCTGCGCTCCCTTAGATCACAGGACCAGGCCAAACTAGTTCATCCTAGATTCCTCCTGGCTAAGCACGCGGGACGCGTTTTGGTGTATTGGCCCCTGTTATCTGGAACGCCATTTCTCTGGAACTCAAAAAATCCAAACTACAACAGAGTTACAAAAAAAGTCTGAACACCTTGCTTTTCAATGCACCCTCATTCTAAAATCACCCTCTTCTCCCCATGACTCTGGTCCGTGTTGTCCTGTCTTGTTCGTTTTGTGTGCGCCTTGAGGCCCTCGGGCGAGTTGGTGCGTTATCAAAAATGTAAATACATAAATAAGTGTGCACACTGAAACCTATCACTATGCCTTTCAACTTCGGGCATTGCACAGCTTAATTGTTTGCCATGGTATGCTTTTTTGTGCCCGCACTAACATGCTATTCGTCACACCCAAGCACATTATACGCAGACGCACTATGCCACGCGCAGAGATGAATTTAAAATCAGACATAAAAAAGCAGAACTCCACAACTAACGTTCATACCTCACCCCAGTTAATGCACCCAAACACCGGAGGCACACAAGACTCCCATATTGACTCAAATGCCATCTACACAGACCACCTAGAAACAGAGCGGCACAGAGTACCTGATTGCTTTGAAAATGCACACATCAAACAGCAGCAACGCCATCTTGCATTCTCCCTCTCACCCCACTAGCCTAAGCCACCCTCCTATATTTCAGGTGCGTCATAGTGCCTCGCCACCATGCTAAAGGCATTGGTGCATGGAATAAAGCACAGTAACATAACAAACTGTGTACGTCAGTGAACACAGCAGATTACATGATTAATTGACCAGATCAGAATGTAGTTGTCCACACTAGCCAGGTCGGGGGCTCGGGCCCACAGCAGTGCAGGATGCAGTATCATGCCATGTGTTATTCATGTCTCGCAATACATGTGTACAAATATCTCTGCATTAGGTGAGACAGTGGAGGCCCCTTGCATGGGGGCCGCCCAGGGCACAGGCCTCATTTGCCCTCCCATATAGACGTATATGACAATAGTGGCTCAAAAGTGACTTGCGTGGCTCTCATTATTTAACTGCCTTGAAGAGCATATCACCTGTCTGATGACTCCGATGAGAAGAAACCTTTGACGTTTACTTTTGGTTAAATTCCCCTCCTGTACATGGCCAATGATCTCTGTCCTCAATGAGAAATGTTTTGATATGCCTCCTTGATTTCGATATGGATTTGGTGTGAGATGTGGACAGTTCGGGTGATATCATCAGAAATAATACAGGCTTCTCCAGGTGCTTCCTATGTTGTGCTGTACTTATCATATCATCAACATGTATTGCATATGGTCTTTCCCCTTCTGTAATGGCTTGGCAGGTGAAGAACGATGGTCTGGAGGGTTGCCCCGAGCAATGCCAGTGGTTAAGATTCAGTCTAAACCTTCCAGCCATCACCTCTTTGTTTTTGCTTTGTCACCCCGAGTGGGACGGGTATGCCCAGACGTGGGTCCCGTGCCTGCTGGGCCTAGGGACCCAAGCTACTCCTCACTGATGAGCCCCAACAAGGGTGAAACATGTTTGGGGATGCTTGTGGTCTTGTGCAGAAGGGATGTGACCTAGCAGTTTGGGCTGGACTTCCCCTTTTGGGGTGGGGCCAAGCCTGATTTGCATATGGTCTTTCCCCTTCTGTAATGGCTTGGCAGGTAAAGAACGATGGTCTGGAGGATTGCCCCGAGAAATGCAAGTGGTTAAGATTCAGTCTAAACCTTCCAGCCATCACCTCTTTGTTTTTGCTTTGTCACCCCGAGTGGGACGGGTATGCCCAGACGTGGGTCCCGTGCCTGCTGGGCCTAGAGACCCAAGCTACTCCTCACTGATGAGCCCCACCAAGGGTGAAACATGTTTGGGGATGCTTGTGGTCTCGTGCAGAAGGGATGTGACCTAGCAGTTCGGGCTGGACTTCCCCTTTTGGGGTGGGGCCAAGCCTGATTTGCATATGGTCTTTCCCCTTCTGTAATGGCTTGGCAGGTGAAGAACGATGGTCTGGAGGGTTGCCCCGAGCAATGCCAGTGGTTAAGATTCAGTCTAAACCTTCCAGCCATCACCTCCTTTGTTTTTGCTTTGTCACCTTCATTTATTCCCCATCATTTATAACTCTAATATAACACTAAATGCACGTCTCCTTTCTCTATACATGGTGTGGCACTCAGCTCAAATGCACTACCATGCCCAAGGTTTAGCGACCCTCAACATGTCACATAATCTACTGTCCTGAAGTGCAGGCACTGAATGCCATCCCGAAGATGCCCCCAGGAGCATAGTGACACACTATGCAGTGGGTGGGTAATATGGTATCCAGGCATTGTTTCGAATATATTGTTTCGAATGTGAAAGTTTCAGAAAAAAATTCATCGAAAAAATGCTTTTTTTTGTAGGTAAAGGTTGTTTTTTTTTTAACTAAAATGGGGTTTAAGGGGTAAAAAAAAACAGGGGTTTGGGGGATCCCCCCATTACATTTTTTTTTAATAAAAAATAATTTTTTGATGCATTTTTTTCTCGAAACTTTGCCATTCTCAACAATCCCGTGCATGAGCATATCCACTGCACATTAAATAAATAAAGTAATGACTAAAAAATGAATTAGTCTTATGAGCTGAGTTTAAACCCCTCTGCCCATGTTCTATTCTTCACCAGTGCTCCACTTGTTTTTGTTTGGTTGAAATATGCATCAGTGTCAGATTGGTCAGTACAGTACAAAACAAAAGAGACTATATAGAAGAGTTTCATTACAGAAAAGGACTTAAGGGAGCAGCAATGGGAGCTGGGTTTGAACCTCTGCGCTGGAGCTCAAATTTGTTTGTCTGCTTTTAATATTCTAGAATAGAAATGGGCACCTGCCGCGTGTCTGCGATTATTCCAGCCCTTGTTGGTCACTCACAGCATCAATCTGTTGCTGCGGCAGAGACCGTCCCCCAGCTGCTTTACTCAGTCCACATGCTACCTTTCTGCCTCTTCTACACATTATTAAAAAATTGTGAAAACAAAAAAACAGACATTTGAAAACAACAAAAAGAAAACAGGAAAAAATGACAGGAGAGACTCCAGGTGTTACTTCCCCTTGGTTATCAAATCGACATGGTCCTATTCATAATTATTTTTATTAATAGGCAGAATAACACAAATAATAATTAGAGTAAGAGAATACTGTTTAAAATAAAATGTACTCCTAGGCCAAGTTGTACAAAATAACATTTAACACCTTCCCCAAAATACCATCAAGGAATTTATAAAACTGTAGGCTTTGCGATTTTCTTTTTTATGGAACTAGAATAGCCCTGTCTGAACCTAAGCATCAGTTAATGTATGGACATCTTATTAAGAATTATTATTAATGTGCAGCATAAAAATAATACATGGCTTTTCATGAATTGAATCAGGAGTGTGAGGGTGCCCATTCTGTACTGATATTTTGATACCGCCATGTTTACAGAGGAATACCACAATAGGCAGGGATCCCCCCACTAGAAGTCAAGGGATAGACCCATAACCTCCCTAACCTATCCATCTCTCACCCTAGGGCGGGGGAGGGGCACACCGCCACGACCCATGTCCACATGCCGCTAGACTTCTACAGAAGATAATTACCACACTGCAACTTACCTGCCGAATAGGACGCCAAACAATATCAAAGAACACGGGACGCTCATAGATGCCAACCACAGAAACCAAAGCAAAGAGGTAAGAAAAAACACCCTGTTAACCCAATACTAAAACCTCATTTTTCTGCAAACTCTTCTCCTACAGCAACTCAGATGACCACATCTCTGCTCAGCAAACCACACATACCACGCTGCAACAGCATACAAACAACACAGAACCATGCACAACAGCACATGGGAATCGGTCAGGCTTGAAAATCACACCTAAGCTCAGAGAACAGTGCAAACCGAACTGAAGCTGCCAACAGAACATCATATCTCACTTTCCTATTCCTACTGCACCATACTAACTTCGCCCACAGTCTCCCTGTTTCACACCGTCCTTTTTCATATCCACCAGAGCACCAGGGGACCACTCCGGTGGGGATAGTGTGCAGTAAAAATAACCATTAACATTAACGTGTATTGCTTCATTCTGGCGGTAACCTGGGCTTACTTGCTGTTACCACCGTGTGTATCGTAGGGAGAAGAGCTACAAACCTATTAGTACCCCTGGACAGGCTGTTAAAGTAGCGGGGGCCGCAGGGGTACTCGTCATGCCAGAAGATACCTGAGATAGAATGGATGCTAAGCAGATAAGAGTGTTGCCGGCATGATACTGAGAGCCTGCCGCGGCCACTTGTTCATGATGCAGAAGATGACCTGGGATATGGAGTCTGGTCAGGGCATAGAACAGGGCAGACACGGGAGAAGAGAGCCACGCCGCTGCTGAGGCAGAGCACAGCATGAGAGAAATTGCTGCGCATTCAATCACATCATGAAGCGGGGTAATCGATGCATTCGACAATCTCAGAAATATACTGGTTCGAAAGCCTCTGCTGTCATTTCTTTCAACCACCTCTAATCACTCTTCCAAGGTCGCTGCTGCTAGTTCTTGCTTATATATTCTTTCTTGTTATCTAAGACCAGCATCCTATTCCTCTCACTGGCATCTTTGCACATGTTGTTATATGATATGATAGGTTATTTATAACATGCTTAATACCCAGAGGTTTCTAAGCGCGGACCCAGGATCGAACCTGTGGTGCTCCATGTCGACTTGTTTCCAAGGCAAGCACGTTGCCCCTGAGCTATCCTCTCAAGACTAACCCATTACCTTGTTTTACACGCTTCTGTGCGGCGTGCTCTGTCACTTCTTGGGCTGGTGCCCTTGTTAGGTCTGCATAAGACGAGATAAGGTTGCTTACCTGAATATCTTCCCTTACACAGTCCAATTAAGACAACGCACCTCCCTTCAATCTATATTCATAGAGGAATTTAATATTGATCTTATCCCACCAAGGTCCCTCGTTAACTTGTAATTTGGTCCCCAGACCGTTACCATGCATTACCCCCTCAACTCGGGGGTTATTGCTTATTCAGTACAGTAGGGAAGTGTGGGAGCCAAACAGCCCGATCCAGCTTCGAACTGAAACTACTAATCACAGCCCCCATTTGAAGCAAGCTGAGTGCTTTTCGTGCCTGCCCTCTATTTCGTGTGACTGCCTGGCCCAAGCACGCTCCAGCTTCTGATACCAATCCCCCACCTAGCCACGCCCCCACTTACCAGCTCACAATTGACCTCTCTCCTGCTTTTTCCCCAGCCAGCACCACTCCTCCATGCAGCTTTTGCTACATGCCCTGGCCAGCCATGGAAATGCAAGAGGAGCTCTACACGGAGACCTAATTTCTATTTCGTGGCAGCCATCACTGTGATTTCTTTACGTCTCAAACAACGGGTCGCACCCCAGGTTGTTAATAGCAATAATCACCAGCTGTAAGGGATGTACCAGGTGGTAACCGTGAAGAGGCCCCTCACTTCACTCTGGCCTTTTAACCTGGGCGCTGGACAGGGCTGTCCTTAGGGCAGGGCGGGCCAGGCATCTGCCCGGGGCACCATGCCCTCCAGGGCACCATTAGCCCCTGCCACGCCAGTTCAGGGGAGTCTTTCAAGGGCTCCCCCGAGCTGGCGTAGTGGGATAAGGCGCGGAAGGACCCTTTTGTTATTAAATGCGCCTGTGGCGTGCATTTAATAATAGGGTGCTGATGCTTTGCGTTAGAAATCAAATGTGGCACTGCTGACCCCTGCCCCCCAGCCCTTCGCGCAGGGAGGGTGAGCAAATTCACCCAGGGCGAGGCTGCTGCTAAGGCCGGCCCTGGCACTCACCACCCAGTACAGCTGATGGCACGGGCTATTATTGCTAAATTAGAGCAAGGTTTCGTCTCTTTAGACAATCGTAAAGTGGAGCGTCCAGGCTCTAACTACATCAGAAGCCCTCATTCTGTGGGTCTCCTTTTGTCCTTCTCACAGTTTTCAGCTCTCTAGCCAATCAGCACACTTGCAGTGGAGACTCTAACAGTCTGTAAAGGCTGCATTCCAAGCTTCCCGTTGTGATGTGTACACACCGGGCTCTGTTCAAGAGATCATGGAGAAGCTGTGTGAGCCAGGCAAGGCTGCCCTTTTTCCTCTGCACACGTTCCAATAGCGTTAGAGCCCTTACCAACTGGCTCTATTGTGTGCTAGGTGCTCCTCTCCCTTCGGCTCTGGACCACTAACTTGGGTGGGGGTCACCTACCATAGAAGACAGCCCTGTGGTCTGGGCTCTAATACTTCAGCATATCCCCCATTCTACAGCATCTCTTTGTTCTGTCCCATCATAGTGTGATGCCCTGCACCTACCCGAAGTGTGCTTTCCCACAACTCTTTTTGTCTGCTACTTCACTGCTCAATACCCACCACTTACCTTGGGTGGGGGATAAGGGGGGGTGAGGGGGGGCTATTGACCATAGGCATGCTGTTTTTTTTGTTTTTTGCATGAGGTCGCCTTAAAGATTCAAAGGGCTACATATCTATCTCTGCTCAGTATGCCAAAATGGCATCCCGAGGGTTTCCTGTTTGTCCTTAATGATTAGTCCAAAGATGCCGGTGAGGCTGATTCCTGCCAATGCCAGGAAGTGAAACTTATCCGGCAGCTTCTTAACTGTGTTTGCACAAGGGCAAGAGAAAAATGCACTGGCCCACTGCCACATTCCTTCAACTAATGAAACTTTAATCGGAGTGGGAAGCGCTGTGCCATTTGTTCAGCAAGGTGCATGCTGGGTAGCTCATCATGGGGTCTGCTCAGCAGCGGAGTTCCAGTGAGTACCAAATGGAACCCCTAGAGCGCCAGCAATCATCAGCTGACCCCAGAGAACTCGGCTTGATATGTTGGGTGTAGTAGTCCATCCCGTCACACCCTTTCCAATGCATTCGGATACCCCTAGTGCAATCAAAACAAGTAGGGCATGCAAACTAGATGGCATTGGCAAAACCGACACTTTTGGGGAGTTTTATTTATTTTTGTATTATTGTGATTCTGGCTGAAAGCGGTCAACCTTACACAGAATCCATACAATCTTATCAATGCACAGAAATAGATCATAAACATTAAAACACCAGCATAATAATAAAATTTAAAACACACATTACACGTTTTCATTAATAAAAAAAACCCAGGATAAAACAATGATCTATATCTTTCATAATAGATCATGATTCTTATTATTTCATAATAACAAATACTATAACAAAGGAACTAGAGCTGTGCAAAACCATCGTGTATTTGCAAGAAGGCATATACTGTGTAAAATAGACACATTTCCTGAGGGGGTTTCTCGAAAAATCTATGAAATACTAATCACACCCCCTAAACTGAACAAACCTAGCGATGCTACCGTTAGGAGGGTTTCCTCGCCACTTGCGAGTCTATAAAACATATGCATTGAATTAGCAAATTTCGGATTACATGCAAACCCATTCAACAGTATTCAGCAAGATTCCTGCAGTGAGCTACAGTCAATAAGTATATGCTCCCTAGTTTGGACCACATTAGGGGTATTACAGAGTGTGCACTGGGGGTCATTACGAGTTGGGCGGTAAGGGATAAACGATGCCAGTAAAGGATAAGTGCATCGTTTACCGCTGCGGGCCATTACGACCCACCAACCCGCTATTAGCAGCAGCGTAACTAATGCTGCCTCAAATAGCGCCATGGGCTCGGGCACGCGACCCTTCATGCCGGAAATACCGCCATGGCGTAAACAGAAGGCCATCACAAGTCAGGCGGACATGCAAATAACGGCCTACTCAAGCCCGAAAAGTGCCTCAACGGCATGGAGTAAATACCAGCATCGCGGACCACCCGTAAACGGCCATGTGCAGTGTTCCCAACTGCCACAGGTGCACACAATCAGCACAGGTGGACGCAATATAGACTGGGCCAGCACAAAAGGAGCACACCCCACCCCTTCCCACACCCAGGCACACACCAAAATGATTCCAATACTACTAGCAATGCTGGGGCTGCAGGACATAATTGCAGTGGAAGTGCTACAACAACAACAACAACAACAGGCAGCACAGAGGAGACGCAGGAGGAGAAGGAGGGTGAGGCAGGGCCAGCATGCCCCACCAGTGCAGCCAGTGGTACCACGCAGGCATCCCCCAAACCCTTGCATCTGAGCCAGTCCATTCAACCTAACCCCTGAGCAGATCCACACCCTGTACCGTCTGGACCGGGACACCATCACCACCATTGTGGACATGATACATAACAATATCTTCAGCCTGATTGCAATACGCACCACCATCCCACCTCTACTGAAGGTAGTGTCAGTGCTCCACTTCCTGGCCACAGGCACCTACCAGCACACAGTGGGGCACATGCATGGCATATCACAACCATTATTCTCACGTACGCTGAACCAAGTGCTTGATGCCCTCCTGAAGCACACAGGCGACCACATTTTCCTACCACGGACAACCCAGGAGATCTCCAACACCAAAGTTGGTTTCCATTCACTGGCCGGCATCCCTGGTTGCATTGGCGCCATCGACTGCACCCATGTTGAATTGGTGGTCCGACATGCCATGGAGGTAGTGTACCGCAACCGTAAGTTATACCACTCCATCAACGTGCAAATGGTATGTGACTCAAACAAGATCACACATTGTTGTGCCCAATTCCCCGGATCAACCCATGATTCAATGGTCTTGCGGAACTCCACGATACCACGCTACATGGAGCGACATGCAGGGCAGAGATCCTGGCTTTTCGGTGAGTTGCATGTCAGGCTCATGGAAATGCGATGTGGGTAGATGATTGGGGAGACAGATGCATACTTCACCTGGCTGAGATGGGGGGGAAAGATGCATACTTCAACTGGCTGAGATGGGAGGGGGAGATGCATACTTCACCTGGCTGAGAGTACCTGAGAGGATGTACCATGCTCATACCCCAAAGCAGGCCAGATTTGACCCGACACCTGACCACAAAATACAAGACGTAAGCTGCACTACCAAGAAAATGATGCAGTGCAACAACCATCACATAGCCATCAACATGTACACTGCACATAATTAGACCGTAGACCCCACAGCACAATGCAGCACCAAGCAATGAGGATGGCCAATGCACAGCGCCAAATACCATCATCAAAAAGTGCAGGTCTCCATTACTGCGTACAAAGGAGCCACATGAGGGCAAGATACACGGACACACCACTACACCAACACAGAGGTCCACCAAAACAGCATGTCACCATTTGTCGTGCAAAGTGAGATCATCATGACGCTGCCATCAACATTGACAGGATGGTAGCATACATATCACTGCACATCACCCAGATCATGGGAACAACCATCGTGGACTACCACAGTGCATGAGCAACCACAAGGAATTGGCCCCCCCTGCGCCCAACAGACAATGGCACGCACACCTGCCTATAAGAGGAATACACACATAGCAGTCACATCATGTGTCTCTATTCATGCATGGATCTGTGGGTGCATACAGGAAATGAATGCATGCTATGGTGACATTGATACAGGTCCCATGTGATGTGAGGACTTATACATAATCATTGTTGCCCACATCCAGGTGATGCAGGCTATCCCTTGAAGAGGTGGCTCCTTACCCCAGTCCGGAACCCGCAGAACAGGCACGAGGAGGACTACAATTGTGCGCATACACGTACCCGTGTGGTGATTGAGCAGACCTTTGGCCTCTTGAAGGCACGGTTTCGCTGCCTCAGCAGGTCTGGTGGGGCACTCCTGTACGGCCATGAGAAGGTGGGCAAGATCGGCATGGCATGAGTCATGCTACACAATATGTGCATCAGACGGAATGTGCCCCTGCCCCCTGACGCTGAACTGCAACCACCTGACGATGAGGATGAGGAGGGTGGAGATGGGGCTGCACTTCAGGGAGGCAGCGATGCACAGGAGGGACGTGCCATGCGTCAGACTCTGATTGACCAATGTTTCTAGCACACATGGATGGGGAGTGTGACATGGAGGTGGAACTCAGGGCAATGGGTGTGTCAGGGACATGGACACTGTAGACTGTTCACCAATAAAGCACACGTACACAATAAGCAATGTCCTGACATGTGAATTCAGATTTCATTACAGGTGTATTCAGAATATGTAACTAACAAGTGCACAAGCCCTCCACCCAACACACCCACTCCCCCTCCCCCTCTCCCCTCACCTTCCCCACACACCCTCTCCCCCTCCCCCTCAACTTCCCCCCACCCCTCCTCCCCCTCCCCACTCAACTTCCCCACACACCCTCTCCCCCCTCAACTACCCACACATGTTGTGCACTGGCATGCACCATAAGTCCACATGTGACCAGTATGCCTGGCTGAACCTACAGCCTTTCTCCTCTTCCGGCAGCAGGTGGACCCCTGTCCGACCTGCGCAGGTTCCGGCCAGACATACACACGGGGCTGGACTTAGTGGAGCTGGCATTGAAGGATGTCCCAGGTTGGTCTGCCACCTGTGCCGGACGCATGGCCTCCATTGCTGCCACCATTTGGGAGAGGACCTGCCGCACTGCTGCCAGTTCACTGCAGATGTCTTTTGAGGAGATCTCAATTGCAGATTTGAGGGATGAAGCACATTCCCTCATCTCATCCCTTGTCCGGCCACATTCTGTAATGTGCTGTGTCAACAGCCCTGTTAACTCCTCCTGCCGCTTCTGGATAGCCCTGATCCCCTCTTGGCTGTTCACGACACTGGGGGATGTATGAGGTGCCACAGACATGGTAGGTTCATCATGCACGGTTGGCGTGGGGCTGAAACTACCGGGCCATGAGTCCCCAGGAGACAGCTCATGGCTGTTGGTGTCGTGTATGCTGGATGGGGAGAGGTGTGGTGAATGCGGGGGGCCTGTAGTAGTGGTTGTGCCTTGTGGCAGTACATCTGCCTCATATTCGGACACGGCTTCTGTGGCAGCTGTCTTCCCCACAGTACTACTGGCAGCCGATATAGTGCCTTCTGCCACTGGCTCCAGTGTGTTGGTGGCTGTTGTGGGTGTTGTGGTGGGGGCTGTAGTGCACGTTGGTGCTGCGGGTTCTCGGGTTGTCTTGCCCTTCCGCTGTGGTCCAGGTTGCCCTCTTCCCCTTGATGTAGTTGGGCGGCTTTCTCCCCCCATGCCCCTGGCTTTCTTGTGTGGTGTTGCGGCATCCTCCCTGGGGGCCTGGTTGTCGCTGTCTGATGGCGTGCCTGTGGGGGACCAAGAGAGGGAGAGGATTAGTGATGGACCCTGCTTTCCATCATTGCACTGTCAGTTCAGGGGGACATCATCGTGTTGGTCATTGCAGTGTTTCATTTGGGACACCTACCTGCATCGGCCGATGACGGGGCTCCTTGCTCCATGTCCCCCACTCCCTCAATAGCCTCCATCCCAATGGTGGTTGCGCAGATCTCCTCCCAGGGGTTGCATCTTAATGGGGGAGTCCGCACCTCCACCTGTTGCCATTGCCTGCTTGCGGTTGGCCGAGAGGATGTTCCGCATGCGTAAACGCAGGTCGTCCCAGCGCTTCTGGACATCTTTAGAGGTGCGGGGGTGGTGCCAACGTCACTCACCTTCTGCGCCACCTCCGCCCATATCTCCTTCTTCCGCTCCACTGCATGTCGAGACATGTTGGTGGAGAATACGACCTCCGCGTGTTCTTGCAGCGTCTCGGCCAGCATATTCAGCTCCTCTGGTGAGAAGCACTCCTTGCGCAAGCGCTGTGCACTTTTTTTGAGTGCTTTGTGCATGGTAAGATGCTGTAGGTAGTGGTAGAGGTCTGGTAGATGTGTGGTGGTCAGATGGCTCCTGGTTACAGAGGATGGCAATGAATTGTGTTTTTAAAGATGTCCACTGTGCTCTTTCCCGTTCCTGTGCGATGACGCTACTTCCGGCTCCGCTATAGACTCTCTTTGGCTTGGCATCTCTAATCACTCGGATTACCCCAGTCAACAACCGGTTCAATCTTAGTCTGAGGAAATGACCACGCCAAAACAAATTTGGGAATTTTCTCAGATACAGTAGTAAATAACCCAATGGTTTATCCCTAAGGGATAAGCTCCTGTAAAGTTTGTAGGAGTTAACCGTTTCTACGGTCAATTGCCAATCTACCTCCTTTAAATGTTTTCTTTACCAACAAGGGGTTGGCTTTTATGTAGGCATAGGATAGGCAGGAGCCAGAGAAGGGGGACAGGGGAGCAGGGAGAAAGAAGAGAATTGGGTACTGCCCATTGTAAGAAAGAAGACATTGATTACACAGCAACTGAAAAATGGTCACAACAAACAGTCCACCATGGAAATTGAGGTGAAACCACATAGAGCTGCGTTAAAAATCTGTCTGATTGACACTAGCAACGGTTGCTTAGCGATTGTAGTTAAATTCTCATTGCACACCACCCACCCACAAACATCCTCGTCCCTTTGGTGACTAGCATGTGCTGACATCTGAAGGACCCCTATCAACGGGGCATCTCAAATCTAGATTTCTGCTTGGTAAATGGCGACCTTAGGTTTGGCATCACGGTGTCTGCTTGGCTGTGTGTATACTCAGTGGGTAGTGGATGGTTTTCCTTTATAACATGCACGCTGCCTAGGCTTTTGTGTTCTCCCCGAAGAGCTGTGGCAAGTTGCTGTGGGCGTTTTATTTGTGTTGATACAGCCATGGTTGTGTTCAGAGTCGTCCCTAGGGTTGGGCTGGGTAGCTGGCTGAAGCCCAATGTCTTTTTGTTGTAGCCCTGGATAGAAGCTCAGGAGCTAAAATCAAAAGGCTAGCTAGCCCGAGTCCCGACAATTGCGTAGCCCCAGATATTTTCTAGACCCCTGGTTGTGTTGGTTAGTGGCACCCAACACCCATACCTATTCAGCTCCTGAGGCTCAGTCCATTGTGTTTATAATGCTGAATTCACAACCTGTCCCTGCTCACGCTTCGGGTTTTGCTCCTCTCTGCTGTAGCGTTTCTGCAATTCTCTGCCTACACCTAAAATTAAATGAAATTGCTTGCAGTGGACGATAGGTTGGAATTGAAGTTTTGATGGACGGTATGACCCATTTTGCTCATTTGGGGTAGCAGCAGCATATTGGTGGAGAGGGCGTGGGTTGTGCACCCTTATCGCACAATCTATACATTGCTCCAAGTAGACAATGGAACCAAAGGCGAAGAGCACTGGACCCGGCCCCATGGAACGCCAGAAGAAGCAGGCTTTGCAAGCCACTCATGGTAGCTCAGGACGGGCTGGTGGCAATCACCTTGCAGAACCTCTTCTCCAATGCTGCAGCAGCGCCCTCAATCGATGACATTGAAAGCAACTCTGAGTACCAACTAGGACAGTCCTGATGACCGACCCCTGTCCAGGTACCTTGTTTGGTCATCTGCCATAGAGACAGTGGTCGAAGTGAGCGGGAACGGTCAGGAGCGGCGTTCCACTACTTTTTTCCCCACACTTCTCCACTTTAACACCCAACAGCCGTTACAGTTAAAATTAGATTTATTTCAAATCAATAGGCTGTCAACCAGCATGGCCGCAACCCTTCAAAAATGTGTCACACGTTTCTCCCTTCCTACCGACTCTCTACCCTGCCAGGAGCACAGCTCCACCACTTTTTTTATACACTTTCACCACTGCATACAGAATAAACAAGACTCTATTTCCTGGCCCGCCCTGAAACCAGAGTGTGCTAAAAAAAAAAAAAAAAATACATTCGGGTGGGGACTGCACTCTCCATAATCTTACCCAAAAAGGAAACCTTTCCGTAATCCCTCTGCAGTTGACAGATATCGGCATGAAGACGGAACACCTTTTTAGTTAGGGCAGAAATCAAGCATGCCCTGGGTATTCTGAAATTCTATTTACAACCCCCCAACCCCCCATATGCCATACATGGAACAAAGTACTATTTAGTATAAACGCTGCCCCAGAAGAGTCTCAAAATTAGTTCCGGTATACTTAGTTCCGGTATATTTAGTTCCTGGATCGGGAAGTATGTTCTGCCCACTTAGCCAGCGCTGGACAATCGGTCCCTTCCTGCCGGGGCTCGGGTAGCCCGCCATACACTTCTTCCTGCGCCCACCCCGCCTTCAACTTGCTCCCTGCCCCTACACCTCGTAATGCTAAGGGCAAAGCGTTGGGCGTGTTCAGGGTGTGTCCCTCTTGCTCAGCCTACCCATGCTCTATTGGATTGTGTTCTTGCAGAGCAGCCAATGAAGGGCAGTCTGGACAGAGAGCGGGTCTGGGTTTTCTGCATACCCGCTGCATGAGCCTACCCCACTTCAGCAAGTCCTGAGTCTGAGAGTGCATTTGTGATGAGAGCTAGAGCAGACTGGAACCAGGTGCTAATAGTGACTTAACATCCCTTCCATAAAAAAACCCAAATAAGCCGCAGTCCTCCCCTTCAATAGCCTCACGCGTGCTGATAGATTGCATAGTGTTGTGGTGTTGCTGCCGCGCTTAGCTGTGATCCTAGGGTCTATTAAGACCTCTGCCCGTGCACAGTATGATGGTTGAAAATCTCTTGATGAGGAGCACCTAACCTAACAACACACACCCAGACTTCTGTTGACGTGACCTGAAGGCCCCCAGGGTGGATGGCAAGCATCTGGTGTTTTTTATCCGTGGTTGGTAGTTGTACCTCTTCCTCCGATTCCTGTCCCTGCGCCTGGAGCTCACACTCAAAGAGTTCTTGTGATATGCCATGCTCTTCCATCCACTCCTGGACTTTGCCCAGGAATTCTTTAAACAATGAAAGTCTCCATTTGTTTTGTGAAAGAGCATGCATGTCTTTCCTCTGGGGTATCACCAAGGTTGATGCCTTGAGTCCTTCCCTCTACCCCCTGGCTGTCATGGCCAGGGCTTGCTTTCCACTTGGCATCAAAGTCTTTCTGACCACAAAGAAATGCATCTGGATTGTGGCGGTTCCCCTTCGTTTAACGATTACAGCTTGCTAATGGCATCCGGTCGAAGCCTGCGAGGCGGCCCGGTACTCGTGCAAGAGTGTGCAAATGTCCAACCCTTGCTCTCTGTTTTGCTCTCTGCTATATGCAATACTTTGTTCATAGTTCTTATGAAGTGCTGTGACTTGCCAATAGCCTGAAGCTAACTTCAAGAAATGCGCCAGTGATGGCTGCAAAGTCACTCGTGCTATGCCTGAAATTTCATCACACACCCACTGTTGCGCAAAACAATACTGTTAGGGAGAATTCTCATTTATGGCCAATTTCCCCTCACCTGGTCCCTCACCTAGTGAGTCCCTCAGCAGCTTTGCTGGATTTCTGGGGTTTATTTGTTCCACCTGGTAAGAGAGTGAACCTTTTTCCCACTCTTGCATGTGTTTTACCATGTGTATATCTACTTTCGTGTGATCTTGGGCTCTGGAGCCTCACCACTCCATGAGCCCAACTTTTTGTGTGTGTTACACAGCACCTTCAATGCAGTGACACAGGGTTGTCTCTGAGACTTCCCACTGACTCAATTTTCTGGGGCTGACTACTGTCCCCCAGAAACAGGTAAAATTACCATTAACTTTAGGTAGTCACTTAAACTACAGACCCAGTACACCCCATCTTACATGGAGTATTGGAAAGGGTTAACTCGGTTCCCTTTTTGTCTATACCTCATGGAGCCTTGTTTCACTCCCTTAACATTAAGACTTGGCTGGTGGCAGTGGTATCTATCCTAACTTTTCTACCGCGATTATACTATATAAACATGGTACTGTTTTAGGCTATTGTATTAGCCTCGACCATAAACCTGCTTGACCAAATACATTTTCGTTTGGCTCTGGTCGGGTTTAGTCGCCATTTCTTTTTGTTAACATCCTTCTTGTGCTTTACTTTGTGCGGCAAACCAGGTTTGCCTTCTTTGTTTGCCGTCCATTGGCGGGCTTCTGTGAAGAAGCCCTCCTTTAGCACCTGTGTGTCTAGGTGGGCTGAATGTGAGGGAGGGGTTTAGTAACCCCCTGCACAGGGTCTCCTTGGAGACCCAAGTTGCACTTTGTATCCATTGGCTGAGGTGGTTGTCCGGGCTGGACAACCCCCTGCTGTGTGATTGACAGCCAGGCTGTGTGAATGGGGGATTTTGGCATAAAAGGCAGGACTCTTGTGCTGGAAGTCAGAGTCGCCACTGGAACTGCAAGAACCGAAGAGAAGCGGATAAGAAGACGGTTACTGCAACTCCCGAGTCCCGTGAAGCCCTGCTGCAGTCCTGAGCTATCTACCCTTCAACGACAGAGAAGATCCAGTCCGGAGTCTTCTTCCCTTGAGCCTGGTGGGATCAACCAGCTCACCCTCTACAGCCAGAGAATCCTCTTCTGGGTCAAAATCGCTGCACAAAGCTGTAGTGGTCCGGATAACCATCAGAAGAGCCCTCTGCTGTTTTAAAGGAGCGCACCTTTTATTCACCGTTGCTTTGCTGCTGCTGGCCTCATCCCTGGGTAGTGCAGATTGCTCCAGACGTCCTCCTTCTTGTCCCCTCGACTGAAGCTCCAAGAACCGTGAGTCTGCAGGAACTACCAGGAACAACTGCCGTAGCACCAGCTTTCTTCATTTGAATAAGGTACTGTGTCCATTTGGTCGTTCTCTCCGTCTGACCTTGAGGAATCGGGGTGAACCCTTTTTCTTTCCGAAGGCTTGTCCTTTCTTCCTTCCCTCTTATAACTTTTGCCTCCCTTTGACAATATCCAAGTACTCATGGCAACGTTAATCTCAAACTATTCTGATTGTGTGATCCTCAACAACAGAGCCCTGCTCCATTTCTCACTGGCGCAGGCCTAGTGAATTTATCTGTATTTTAGAACACATCCTCTGATTCTAGTGCCTTGACAAAAGTATTGCCTATGATTTTTATCCCCTATTCCCGGGTTTGAATTCAATGTGCTAAGTGTGTTTGACTACGGTTACATTTCTGCCTGCGGGTACGCTTTTCTTTCGTAAGACCTCACTGTCAAAAAGTGAGAGCTTCTTAAACCCCCGGTAACATCTTTTGTTTCACAACACCGGTCTGTCAAATCCTAATGTACTTACCTTGAATTGACCTAAACCAAAGGAATTGGTTGTGTGTGGTATATTTAGAGTGTGGTTTTGTTTAATAGAAGTGAAGTGTTTTATGAACAGAAGGTTTTAAAACAAATGTACTTATATTTTTTAACCAGAAACCTTGAGTCAGTGTTTGTTTGAGTCACAGTAATTGTAATCCTTTGTGTAATCCCTATTACTGCTCATTTGCTCTTGTGATAAGCCTGGCTGCTCCGCTACTGCTACCACTATAACTGTGTAGTACAGGCTTGTACCAAAGGTGAAATTGTACTACCACCTGTAGACTTAATTGTCTGTAGTGTTCCCTAAGGGTACTGCAGAGGATTCTGCCTAACAAATACATTTCCATGGATCTGACTGTGCAACCTCCCGGCAGGGAAATGGCCAGGCAAAGCCCTCATAATATCCGCCACCCAAAGGCAGGCGTACAGACACTTGCACAGAGGATTCACCACGCAGAGGTAAGTTCGGATGTCAGATTTAGGGGTGCATGTACGCACCAAAGGTTTCAATTTAACGTAGGGGTGCACGCACGCAGTGTAGGTGGGTGCAGGGACGGTTTACAGGTGTTCGCACATAGATTTTCAGAGATTGACCCGAATTACGATAAATCATACAAATGTTGTTGAGGTGCTGGTAACAGTTAAGGGGGACCCCACACGGGGTCCCCAAGTTGCAGGCCTGCTTGCGGGGGACCCCCACACACTGTTTAAAGGGTGCATTTATTTGTGTCCAGTGGAGCACACAAAGGTAGCTGCTTCTGGCTGTTTTTTCCTTGCATGGGGGCGTGTCGGGGGCATTCCAGACGCAACTTGCATATAAAGGTATTTTGCGCAAACAATTACATGAATAGTGGAGCACGCATTCTTTATTCTGCAAGCAGGCTCACGCAGCATATTTCTCGACGTGCGCCCCTTGCGGAATGAATGCGCAATTTTCCATGAATCAGGCCCTTTGCCTCGGGTTGAGGAACTGCACAGGCTATGCATGGTTCTGCCCACTGCCCAGCCCATTTTACACATTTCTAAGCCAGCCCACAGGGCCCCAGGCAGCAAAACGAAAAATTTGGCACCACAACCTTTCCCTGCACGCCCCAGTCATGCCAGGGGCGTGGGGTTGAGGGTGTGGGAGGGCACATTTTTCAAGTGGCACTGATGCGAAAGCATTGATGCTCTTTTGTTATTAAATGCACATTTAATTTCAATAGGGTGCCTGCTGCGCCTTCTCCCACCACACCATCTCGGGAAGACCTTAAAAGACCCCCCCGAGCTGACGTGGCAGGGGGCTATAGTGCCCTGAGCGGTCACCCAGGCGGCCGTGCCTGCCCAGATGGCATGTCAACAAACAACCACAATTTTTGATGTGAATGTAACTGCATGTAACTCAACCACATTGCCGCCTCTTCAGCAACTCCGATCTCTTGTGCATGCACATCTGCATGCACTACTGTTCACAATGCTATAATACTGTCAATCAGCAACTCAACTCCTCTAAAGGAAATCGCAGTCTAGACTCAGTCTCCAGCCAGGCAGTGTGAAAGACTGCCAGTAGGAATGTTGCATTTCTTACGGTAACGCACTGCTTTTTAATCCAATCTAATACACGTATAAAAGAGCTTATACGCTTTTGAGCTTAGGGCCTTTTAGGAACGTGCTTGCAATGGATGGGTTCACACAGAATAACTCTGACTCCAAGGAACCAAACCAACTAAGCAAGATGGCAAAGTACTGTTTTATGAACAATTTTCTAAAACAGGGAGTTACAACGAACATCAACAGACCTGTTTTCGCTCAACAATCTTTTCATAAAAACATGGTTATATACCCAAAATACTTCAGAGGTGATGTCATACTATGTGGCAAATCATGAAAAACCTACTGGGGATCGGGATACGCTTAAGGGGAACATCTAAGTATATCATCTATAGGAACTAAGATTGTAATTGGCTGCCCACTGTCAGGTGGACAACACATGCTTACCTCTAAAACATGCAATCTTCATAAACATTAGGCACACAGTTTCTTATTGGTATCAAACTATAAGGTCCTTTGTTATATGGACCTCTACAATTGGTTGGCACACTTGTGCCCTGTCTGGAACATTCGGTTCACTTAGCAGCAGGTAAGCCCAGGCCCAGGTGCAAGAAGATGGGCCTGACTCCACCTCCCCACCCAATTAGCCCAGCATCTTTCATCACCCAAGCCTTCTGCCATGAAGATTGTCTTTGAACTTAGCCTTGCAAAGTATCTTTGTCTCTGAGAATAAATGGGAGTGCCTGCATGACTATTGTGTTCTAGGACTCCAAGTTCGACTCTACTTCCATCCATGGCTCACATGACAGGACAAAACGATTTTGTCAATTTTGCAGGTTTTAAATGTCTTAAATGAATTAAACTTGACACTCTTGGTGTTGCTCATTTGCACTTCAAAAAGATATGATTCATCCTTGCATGTTCACTCCTTTTCAGAACAGATAACCGACCTTGGCTGTTTCATTCTTGACTTCTTGCCAGACACCCTCGCTGTGCAGCTCCACGATTCAGCTTATTCTTGCTGCAACACAATTTTCCCTTTCCTCTTCATGGGTCCTGGCTTACTAAAAATTAATGATACTGATGTCCAACTTCTATACAGTGGCAGCTTCGCCTGCATTCTATTCACTACATATAGCCAGCTACTATGATGACTTAGTCTATTTGTTTTTCAGCATCTGTACAATTATTGAATGGTTAATTCTCTGCAGCACTTTGTGCACATGTAATCTTCTTTTTCGGATTTAAAAGTTCCCTTGCTTGTTTACTTCATCATTAGTTTCTGTAAGATCCATACATCCTCTTCAACCAATTTCCTGAGACGTCGTTCATACTTTCTTATGACATCACAGGCTTCTTTCTTTGCTCTTTTCTCATATTCCTTCAGGGAGTTCCTCTCTCAAATTGACATCCTTTCGGGGATACATTCAATAGGGTTGTCTCAGTGGGTATCTTCTTTTGAACACACGTTGCGGAATCAGCACAACTGCTGGTGTCAAACACGGCACAATCTCAGGCTTCCAACATATGGGAGTTTAGGGGGGCAGGGTTTCCTGCAGAGGCATGAAGCTGCTCCTCCACACTTCTTAGGTCATAGACTCCAACCACACTCTGCGCTGTGCTTTAGAGACAGGGACCTTTGAGATCCCGTTCCTGCTCCTTACCCCAAGACCACATACCACACTCGACCTGAATGGGGCAATGTTGGCAGGGCCAGTTCGATAGGCTGTTGTGGGTTTGTTTGTGGGCCTCTAGCATCATTTAGTATACTTTGCAGATCGTAGTTTGAATCAATGTTCCTAGACCATTGTGCATTAGTAAACAGGGTGGCGAGGCGCAACCAAACAGGTTCTTTGGACTGCGGGCTGAATCTACTAATACCAGCATGCATTCCATGGAACCTGATGACTGCTTCCCCACCCCACACGGCTATCTTCTCCTCACCTTCGTTTTCCTTTAAAATTTCCCATTCCTCCCAGCCCCACTTACCTCATTTCTCCTGCAGGGTGGTGCCCCCCACCACCACGCTTCTGCTGCCTCTCTGTGACCACCATGGTAATGGAAGTGGGGCTCCTCACCTTCCTGATCCATGGCAGCAATCTTAAGAAAGTATTTTGATTCAAGGAACGGGATGCCAAGTGGTATCCCGTTCATTGAATCAAAATACAATGGGCCTCATTACGAGGTAGGAGTTAGCCATGGTGCTATTAGCACCATGGCTACCCCCTTACCGCATTCCGGGTCCAGGTTCCCGAAATAGGGACTTACTGGGTCATTCCAACCTTGGAGGACCCTGTAAGTCCCCATTCCGGGAACCATTCCCCATTCCCATTCGAGCCCCCATAGGGCTCAATGGGAATGGGGATGGAGCTAATAACGGTACCGCAATTTGCGGTACCGTTATTAACTCTGAAGTCCCTTAACGGGTCCCTTCCATAACCCCTGGTAAAACCAGGTGTTAAGGAAGGGACCCGCTAAGGGACCTCGGAATAGGGTGGTAAGGGATTACCGGCACCCGTGTCCTTACCGGTGCCGGTAATCCCTTACCACCTACCTCGTAATGAGGCCCAATGCTCTTAGCATCCTGGGTTTCCGGATTGGATACGCTTGCGCCTTTAACTTGGGCTCTGGGCCATTACCACCCATTGCAGCCTGTAAAACAGGTAGTTATTGCTTAAATAAAATACACTTTTTTACTAAAGCTTTTTTCAGTAAGCACCAGCAAATAGCAATTATTACAAAAAGTCACAAAAGCTGTTTGATTAAGTGAGCTACTTTTCTTGAGGGCCTCCATCTATTTTGCATCCCTATCGCATACAGCCCCACCCAGTAAATTAGGTATAGGCATGTTAAACAGAATTACCTGGATTTTTTTAACCATGCTTTTCCTCAACTCCTCTTGAAAGGCACTGGCATATGTTTCTTTATTTTTTTGTATTTACATTTTTATTCGTTTTTAAGCATCACATGCAGTACAAATGATATAACAACATATCCAACCGTCAAGCAAAGTAGAACATACATCGAAACATTGTAGGAGTCATCACACTAGGAGGTTACAAAAGATACTCTTAGAGTGATAGTTCCATGAATCGTCCCCAAATCTGGTCCTGGAAGAAAAAATGTTTGTCTCCGAAAAGGATTAGTCTCTCCATTCTGGCCACTTGTCTTAGATCTGATATTCATTCTTCTAATTTTGGTTGGGCTTTCCACATCTTTCCACATCCTTAGAATGACTTTTTTGCGGAGTAAGATGCCTTGAGGAACCAACATCTTTGGTGATATGCGAGATCAGCCACTAAGTCATCCTCGCCCCCAATTACACTTGCATATACAAACTGTACATCAAGCATGAGAACCTCATTCCTTTTTTAGCGAAACCTTCCTCCAGAATCTCCTCAATGCATAACAATCCCAGATCATATGTTCAAATGTCCCTCTGGCATGTCTGCATCTCCAACATGCTCTAAGTCAAGAATGCCCCTAGCGTGCAGCCTATCCGGCATCCAGAAGACTCTGTTTAATATCTTGATCTGACAGCTTCTCTCCCCAAGATATGATGATGTTAGAGCCACATTCTTGCAAATGTTTGACCATCTGTTCTCACACATCTCTGTGCCTAGTGTCTCTGGCCATTCGTCTAATAATTCTGAATGTGGTTCCTTGTATTGACTCAGCTTCTTGTACACTTTAGATTCCATATGGCCTTCAGAGTTGCATTCTTTCAACCAGACATGTCACTGGCATATGTTTCTGACTTCCAACCAAGAAAGACGCACTATTTGTATTAGGTGTTATGTTACAAGTCCAACTTGAATTAACATGTTATCTCCCCAAAGTTAGCACATATTAGGATGGTTCTCTCTAGAAGGGATCGGGTCCATTTTCCCTCACAGACCTTCTCCTTGCCAGTGTCTCTTCCACTGTGTGTGGGTTCAGGCCTCTGGTTCAATTGTCCCAGTTCAAATGGGGGTTGCCTCACCCCTTCCTGACATTGCAGTCTTTAGAGTGACTTGAACACTGTTTTCTATTTTGGGCCTATATCAGGCTTTCCAGGGCTCTGTTGGAGCTTTGGGCTATTTCATTGTCCTACAAGGTCTCACAAGAGGTTTGGGCAGGGTAAAGATTTTTAGGGCTGTCCTGGCCTAATGAGCTGTTGGAGAGTTAAAAGTCCAGACCTGGAGATCCTCCCTATACTGACCCTACCCAAAAATTCAATGGGTTGGAGTGGCACCTGGCCACTTAATCACCAACATAGTGGATACCAGAACCAGGCAGGGGACTTCATCACAGCACCAACATAAATTGGGTTAATTTCCCCCTTACAGCTAAAGAATGAACACATTGACCTGCCTCTCTGAAAATTGAGGAGAACCATCTCCGGTTGTGGAAGCACTTCAAGACCTTCCTCTTTGATTCTGCTTACTCTCCTCTCCCCTGCTGAACTCCTGACTTAAACCGAAACCACACTGGTCATCTGGCTACCCTCTGTTCTTGGGCCCAGGTCCCCTTCCCACCTGTTGCACACCTGCACCGGCCCCCTGGCAACCCTTGCACTCTGGGGCTGTTTCTGTATCTCTACAGCCCCCTACCAGCACTTGACACCTGATGTCTGCACTTACCCTTGCAACCAGCTGTCTGCACTTCTTATTTATTGTTTTATTTATTTACTGTTATCCTATATGCTGCACTTCCCCTGCCCCTTTCCCCTCACACTCTTCCCCTTCCCCCGCCTCCCCTGCACTTGAGCGATCTCAGTGTAAGATCATTGTCTCTGTCTTCCCTCTGATCCCTTCCCTTGCCTCGTCACGCCTTGAAACACTTGTGTGTAGGCACATTATAAATGTCATATCATATCATACCATACCATGGTGTTAGAGATATCTTCTGCCTATGTCAACGTGCAGCAGTTTGTAGGTCAGACCTGAATACGAAATTGAATCAAACACGTGTTTTCACCTATATAATGTAGGTGTATAATTTCTCTTGTTTGGCTATACCTAAAAGTTTTTTCATGATTTTCTGCATGGGGAATCTGTTTTTGGTGTTTTGCATAGCGTAACAAGTGGCATGGAACCGATTTGCAGAGCTGGGAGCAGGAAGGAGGCAGAGGGAAAAGCAAAGAAGGACCCAAAACACAGGGAATGCTTTGTTCACAATAGGCCAACGGCAGAATTCCTAAAGGCACAGTGCCAAATTTGGACTAAGCGCTAGAGTCGTGGGCTGTCCAGGGATGGACCATAGGGTTCTCGACCTAGGGGCAGAGGCGTTGCTACGGGTGGGTCGGGGGGTTATAGCCCTGGGTCTTTTGGTTGTAGCCCTGGATAGAAACTCAGAGGTTACAACCAAAAGGCTAGCTA
Source organism: Ambystoma mexicanum (assembly GCF_040938575.1). Classification (NCBI taxonomy): domain Eukaryota; kingdom Metazoa; phylum Chordata; class Amphibia; order Caudata; family Ambystomatidae; genus Ambystoma; species Ambystoma mexicanum. The sequence goes on from NC_090923.1 coordinate 932,636,901, forward strand.
GCCCTGAGTCCCGACAGTCCAGACATTAGCGTAGCCCCAGATCTTTTCCAGACCTAGCAACTCCCCTGCCTAGGTGTACCTCCTGAGGTTCAATATCCTGTGGTTGAGGAAGGTGGAGGGTTCCCTGGCCACAGTGCCTTCAGCCAGTCAAGTTGAGAAGGATTTAAGAAAAAGTAAGGTTGTTATGGCCTGCGTAATGTGCATTGTCCCTTTATGAATGCTACAGAAACACAGAGAAGTCTTTATGGGGGCAAAAGGGGCACTTGCCCTGGGCCCCCACCTTTTAGGGAGACCACACAAAGCTGCCTGCCCTAAAATAGCACATGCCATAATATTGTATAGCATGCTGCTGAGGCTCTAAACCTATTGCCTGCCTGTTGTTGACAGGTACATTCTGCTCTCATCAGTTCACCCTGTAATGCTTTCTGTGTTCACTGTGGCATTCATAGTTTTTGCGTTCACTACTGCACAACGCCTGCAGCATTCTCACCTTTCTGTGGGGAATATGTTGATCCTGTGCAATAGCCCACATTTAAATGTTTATTGACATTGAGTGTTGTGATGTTTCAGAAGATAGCTCAGTGTGTTATGCACTCATTGCATGGATGGGTGTTCATGTGCAAGATTACAATACCAAATTGCAGCAAGGCCGACTCAGCCTTTTCTATGTCTGAACTTGATAAACCTGCATGTATTTGTACTTTGTTTGGTAGCACAAGAAGTGTTTTTATCATCAATGCCCTTCAACCAAATAGCGATTGGTTTGTTCAGATGGGGAGTTGTAAAACCAAGGCAGCCACGAAGATGAGCATAAAATGTTAGTTCGGGGAGGGGATTAGGTATCCAAGTGCGAGACAGTGGAACCAAAGCATTCATGCTTGTATCCTGGCCTTGCCAATAGACGATACTGTGATCCTGGACAAATCATCAGGCTCCCGCTGACCAACAGGTAAAGGGAAGAGGGTCTCCGTACGGACCCCCGCCTTCCCTTTCCATGGTTGCCAACTTGGAAAAGCATTTTCCTTCGTTATAGGGGACGCTTGCTTCGCTCAAGCCGATAACGAGGGCTGCTGGGCCACTAGCCCCATTCCAGCCCTTGGAACTGGCGATTAATGTCATATTCATTAACAATGAGCACTTCATCCTTCCGGCAAAAAAGAATGCACCTGGAATACTGCCCCCCTGGCAGTGACGGATATGAAAAATGTATAGCTGCTTCAAAAGAGGTTATCCCCTACATGTCACTAGCAAATACGGTGCACACAGTATCTCAATGCCAATCCACACTGGATAGCGAGGGCTTGGTGGTTTGCCCGAGCCAAGAATGAGTTTCTTTCACGAGGGCCAGTAATTATTGTTTTACATGACCTCCTGCATTATACCAACAGTTTAATTTTGTGTTTGTGGTTGGCTGGTATCCTTAGCTGGTTTGTGGTAGGGTTTTGCCACAGCCATACACACGCTTCCTTTGTTTTCATTTGATTGTTATTGTATTTGCTGCTGAGTAACCTGGTGCCAGACATTCCTGGGCTACTTTGTGGAGGAGTATGTCAAGATCTTTTCTGCCAGCTTCACCTCCTTAAAGCTCTTCTGCAGGGACGGCTGAGGAAATTGCTGACTAAGCACCTTAATGCTGATGTTTTAAAATGTCAATATTTATCTTGAGTGCTGCTGCTCGAATTCTATACCTTACCTTATGGCTCAGACCGAACGTCTCTTCTGCTTCTGGCACATCCTGAAGGTTTTAGGTTTTAAGAAAGTTAGGGCTTCCTTCAGGAAATTCTTCTATTTTTAACATCAATTTTCAGATACTGAGATTATTTCAGCTATATATCCCTTTAGCCAGTGCTTGATTGAAAAAAACTAGAAGTGCAGGTACTAGGAATGCAGGTTAGAGTTACAGAAAGCTTGAATGCAGTGCAAAGTTTGCATAGTGCATATGTTTGTGTACGGGAGGTTGGAGTACAATCTTTGCAACACGTGCACATTTTCCATAATGCTATATTATTATTATTATGAGTTTAAAAAAAAGAAAAATATGCAAAGAAGGGGATCATGTCCACTGCCTCTTTAAATGTGCGCTCTCTCTCTCTCTCTCTCTCTCACGCCCCCTCCCTCTCTATCGCTCTCTTTCTTTCTCTCTCTCTCTCTCTCTCTCTCTTTCACTCGTGTTACCATTGTGTTGCGATGTTATAGGTCTCAGACTATGAGAATATATTTTTACAATGACAATGCTGCCACAATCTGTTGGGAACAGGAACATATAAATTGTGTCTTACATTGCAATAATAGCATATATTGGGTACTGGCTGTATGAAAACATGTTTTTACAGTGGGAATGCTGGCATAATTTGGGTACCGGGAGTATGAAAACGTGTTTGATAAGCAAAGTTGACAGATATCAAGCACTAGCTGCATGAAAATGTGTTTTCTAAGCAAATGCTGCCATATATTGTTGGGCACTGGGGTTTCAACTTGAAAAAGAAGTAGCACATGTGTATTGTGTTGACAGACCTCATGATCTGCTTTGGGCACAACTAACATGAACATTTGTTTTTAATTCCTATATTGGGCTATGGCTGCTTGAAAACTGTTTTTACAATGGCAATGCATGCATGTTTTGCACCTGAGATTCTAGTATAGCGGATAGGCAGGAGCAGAGGCAACTTTAATGTCACAGAGATCGCTTTGGTCTTCCAGATTACTGCCCCTCAGCAGAATGAGTGAAAGTCTTTGGTATGCCCCGTTACAATATGTAAATGAGTTTTGTATAGCACTCCTGACATTGTCACGTCTTCTCTGATATTCAGGACCTCCAGAAGATGGGGTTGTGGACTAATTTAGGAGCAGGGGGTGCAGGGCAAGGTCTTTTGTTTAAATGTTGATGTGTGCAGATCTAAAAAGGTAGGGCTCGCTGTGGTATGCATGTTTTAGATATTGTGTCAGTTGTCTGGAGCAGTGTTTAATGTACACACCAGGTTGCTGGTGTTAATTGTTCATGTCGTTCTCTGTGGTGTCTGTCAGAGTGGTGTTTAAGGAGTGTAGAGAGTTGCAATGGTGTTTCTGTCATGGGGTAGTGTGGTGCTTAAGTTAAAAATAAATTAGTTTAGACATGTATCTCTTACTGGTTTACGTACTATTGTGCAACCATGCTGGAATTCTGTGTCAAGCTGTGTTGTTGATTAGGGTGGGAAGCGTAATTATTTTGTGGTGGTTATATATATGGAGGAACAATGCTCTTTTGATCACAAAAGAATGTACAATAGATAAGAAATCAGATTTGACAGGAAGCGGTGAGCTTCTTTCAATTAGGTGAGTTTGAGGGACATTTTAACCAGGTTGCAGAAGGGAGTAAATGGAACAGTCACCGCGGAAAATACATGGGTGGACATACATAGATTAAGGACAATTAACATTAGACATTTTGTGGTGCCGGTAGGAGGTACGGCCAGCTTTGCTAGGACGTGACCATGATGGGTGAAGTTCTAGAAATGAGGCAGGAAAAGTGAGTGACAGAAGTAGGTTAGAGGCGAGGGAAAAATACTAGCTAGAAAGCAGATGAGAGATAGGTTAATCAGACACGAAGAGGTAGACTTTTAGTTTGGTTTTGAACAAAACAGTGTGGGCTGTTTCTCAGACATCCGGGGAAGACAATTTCATGCAAATAGAGCAAAAAGAGAGAAAGAGCGGTAGCGAGAGGAAGCACAGGGAGAGTGAGGTGCCACAAGGACAGTCAAAGCGGCAGAGGTTACGAGTTACAAGAAGGCATGTAGCGTTAGATAGATATGATTGTGCCTTACTGTGGATAGATCTGTGAACCTGGAGAAGACAGTTAAATCTGGTCCTGTTTTGCATCGTCGGCCATCCAGCCTGGTGATGGTACAAGGAAGTAGGTGTGAGTTAAGGGAATTCAAATAGAAACCCGGTAGCAAAGTTAATATATGTTGTCAAGAGGCCAGAAAGCATAGTCAATGCTCAATAAAATAAAAAATTTAAAATAATAGTAGAGGAGACCAAAGAGGATGCTGGCACGGTAGTCCACTCTAGAGAAGACAAGAGTGGTTAAAAGATGCTTGGTGGTGTTAAAAGGAAGGAAGGTACTACCATACCTTGCTCAACAGACCACCAAATAACTGGGGACAACCGTTTTCACTTTGGAAACATCACAGTGGATCTGATTTACTTGTTTATATCCATGCAAACTATTTGTTATCCAGTGATGATACTTATTATGTCATAGTTCATGTTAGGCTCTGTGATTCTACGTCAGGTGGCACTTTGCCAATGCACAAATTTGTAGCCCACAGGGTCTTGGTAGTAGCCCTGAGCCTCACTTCTGGCTGCCCACTAGCACCTACCTCAAAAATACTACATCTGTGGCATCTTTCAAGCTTAAATGGATTATAGTACAATGCACAATGGCATACATTTCTAGTAAAAAAATGTCAAGCCACAGTAAGAAATGGCTAGACAGGCTGCACCAAAATGCCAGTCTAGCCATGAACGAGGCAGAAAACGTAACCAGATTGTCTGCAGCGATGCAGTCCAGTCTAGCCAGGTAACAACAATGATCACGCAAAAATGATTGGCATTAGATCCCACAAACATTCCTTGGGGAAAATGTGAAGGGGGCCCCATACCAATAAGTTTGACCCACCCACACACAGTCTCTAAAGGTAGCCCATCACTCACCATTTGAAACGTTAGCTCCCTATACTCCCCATTCTACAGTCTAGTTGAGCCCCTAACAATAACGTTCTCATATAGCTCTACCTGTTCGACTCCACCAGCTTGTAAGCACTGTAATAACAGATGTTATTATTCTAATATTTTATATTACTACTTTATTCTTATATTACATTTTTTTATATTATATTATTTTGGTAATGATAATAATAGTTTCTTACATAGCACTTTCTCCAGCTTCTAAACACTGTAATAGCAGGTGTTATTAGTCTTATATTTTGATGATGTTCTTTTGTTAGCCGGAAGGGTAGCTCAAGCGTAACATGCTAGCTTTGCGAACAGCACGGTGTACCCCCGTCGGGTCAACTCAGCTTTTAATTCCGCAAACCACATGTGATAAACTGAGTATCACATTATCTTTAATAGCGATGGTAACAAGGAACATCAGTTACCAAGCACCCGGAGACTGGATTTCTGTTAATAGTGACGCAATCAAAAAAACAAAAAACAAGTTTACCCCATTTAGAATGGTACTTGATTTATTGACCTAAAAAGGGCAAAAAGCTAAATTGGCCCTGCCACAGGATTCAAACTTGTGAAGTGCCGCCTGCCCTCATGTCAGAGATCATCAACCTTTGCTTGTGTAGCTATTGCAAAAGAACGTTTCCTTTATGAAATGTCAATATTATTAATATGATAAACTATTCGCTCATTTAGTGATTGTGCGTCACTCTGAGCGTCATGCCTAAGACATCGAAATGCCATACAGAATCATAACGCAAACTAGGAAATGCCACACATAGCAAACCGAGTACTTGCTAGACCCGCTCTGAATGTATCTGTTGGCTTTTCCGTCACGAGAATTGTAATGTCCATCTGTGCACAGCGATGACTCGCCTTAATGACTAGCGACCATGAAGCGCTGCAGCCCACACTGGAAAGAGGTCAAGTGGCATAATCTTGTAGCGAAAACGTAATGTGTCCGTCCTGCGCTGAAATCTTTCCAATACTTGGCTCCATGGACCATGGCACGCATTGCCGAGTTGGCCCAAGCTGCCGCCGTCTGCGTAAGTGCTCAGTTCCCTCAGGGCAGCAAGTCCTCCAACGTAGCCGCATTGGGAACGCGGGGCGAGGCAGGGTGTCGGCGCGCGTCTGGGCGTGTCGCAGGTGCCTCTTAAGATTGCGCAACGAGGAAAGAGTGCGGCGCTTGGGCTGAGGAAGGCGCCGGTAACTTTGAGGGCGGTTAAGGGTGGATGGTAAGAGAAGGGACCCGTTTCCCGCCACAAATCAGTGGCTTGGGTGTGGACAGAGTTCTAGAGTACCTCTGAGCAGTGGGGTTTTTACGGGTAATTGTGAATTTAGAGAACGGTTTCATTATAAGTAGACTTGGGGAAGCCAGGGAATTTATGGGTTGTGTCGAGCCAGGGCCGAGCCATGGGTTCAAGCCTGGTTCTTGGAGCCCACCACCGGCCGAGGAAAAGCGCGACAATGTGAAAAATCAAAATAAATGGACAAAAAGGAAAGAAAATAAATGGTGGACCAGTTGCTAGGTAGCATTTTTGTCATACCTTTTTATGCTTTTATTTCCATTTAGCCCATCACTCTCCTGACATGCAAGTTCTACCCTCCCATCCCTTCCAATTCACTCCTCTGCCCTTCAAGTACCAACCCCCACTGCCAGGGAGCAGTTTTACAACACGGCAATGTGCTGCCACCATTCCACAGTTTGCCAATTTTGCCCGGTAGCTGTTGTCCCCTCTTCGCGGACTGTAACGGCGTGCGGGCCAAAATGGCAATACACGTATAAAAAGGAAAACAATAAATGACGGCCTGGGTGCTGGTGACTCCCTGTTCTGCCGCCAGCCAATCCTGTTGTGTTGGGGGTGGGACAAGGAGTCCGTGGTCCATGCACGCTGCATAGACTGCATATTTTTGTCTTTCTTTTGTTTATGGTTTTTTCTTTATTGGTGGGCGGCCATGTTGCGGCCCATAGCAGGCCCATGGCATCCAGGGGTACTGCCCCTAAACGAGGGCAAGGCTTGCCCACCTCTATTCAAAAATCTTGGACCATAGGACTTTGGTAGCATGGAGCTGAGCTGACATACATTAAAGTCCAGTTTCTAACCCGAAAAGTGAGTTTTTGAAGCAAGATCTCCCGCACAGCGATGTAGGTCAGCTGCACAGTCCCGCCAGCAAAAGTAGGGCGCTGAGCCTGCTGGGCAGGTTCGGGGAGTCTGGCCAGGTGAAGGCTTTCACGGGTAATGGAGCAATGAGGCGCGATACTGCTCCTCTGAGACCCAGGTTCTGAGTGGTCGCCTCCGACACACCCGAGCTCTGATGCCACAGTGCAAGGAGTTTAGGGAGGTTGAAGGAGCACATTCGTTCCCCTCCCAGTGCTGCTGACGCATCAGAGGTATGAAGTCAGCACCCAGAGTCAGCGGCATTCCCCACAGGAGCCTGCGCTTACTTGTGTACTGACAGTGAGGATAGACCTAAGGATTGCACCAGTGGGGACGCGTTCCTTCTCTAGCGCTGGTGGGCTGGGGCGTTTCAATGATCGTCTTACAAGGCTGAATAAACTGAGGTGACTGGCACAGGGATGCCAAGCCCTTCATCTCTGCCTGGATCACTAGGGAGTTGGCACCGGGGTACATGGCCGCAGCCGGTATGTTGGGGGTTGCTTGCCATGGTCATCCGGCAGGCGCCCTCGGTGCTATCTCTGTTAGCACCACACAGTCCCACTATGTGTGGGGGTTGGGGCCTGACCTGGACATCCGGCAGGGCCCCTGGTGCTATGGGGCATCAGCACCATGAAGTGGGGTCGCAGCCTGCCAGGCCTCTGACCGTGCGGACATCGGCTGCCATCCTGGCATGCGGGTCCCACGGCATCAGGGCGTGCAGGCCTGTGCCTCACGTGTAGGCCTGCGGCCTACATCAATAATGAGACACGGACTCAGTCGTTCCTCTTTGGGAGTCTGCAGCCGCTCTGTCTCACGTGCCTGCAGGGGCTCCTTTTATTAGCTTGGGCCATGACACAGACATGGCCCATCTTAAAGGGGGCCATACACGTGAGGAAAGCACATCCCCTTAAAGGGGCAACGCACACAGGAGGGTCCCACCTAACACTCCTCCTTTTTCATAATGAACAAACAAACAGTGCTGAGACATACAGGTATCCCATCTGTTACAAAACAATAACATGCTTGTCGGTTTAGAACTTGTGGGGTAGGCAAATAATAATATATGCCACCGCCACATACTTAGCTTGCTCAAACAATTAAAGACCTAACGCCTACTAGTTACAGACCTAACATATATTAACCCATTTCTAAACACCCTCAACAGGTGACAGTCGTGGCAGGTGAGCTGCCAGAGGAACATAGGCAGTTCTACCACAGTTTGCAAAACCCTTTATTAACCTGGGGCTCGGAACGGTAACTATACAAACAAACGCCATGATTGGCGGCGGGCATTACATGCACCCCTCGCGACTGCGGGAACACAGCCTCACCTTATTATTCTTTACTGAGACCACTTAAAGCATGTAGTTACTATGCAGGTTCACAGCATCAAAACACAAGATTACTGAGTCCTCTTTAAACAATTGCAGGGCAACAGGAGACCAGTTCATCTTCCATCAGCGTCGGTACAGGAGTCTCCTCCCTGGGACCAGGTCCATTGGTTGTACAGTTCAAAAACCGGCAAAGCCGCGCCTGGCGGGTGATGCCAGGGGCCACATCGGCATCGACCCTCGATGTTGTGGGCGGTCTGTGCCAGAGTCACTCCTCCCCTCCAGGTCCACGTCCCTTGATGGTGCAGTTCACAGCTGGCAAAGCCACACCTGGTAGGTACCAGGGGCCACATCGGCATAGTCCCCTGCTGCTCAAAGCATGGTAGCGAGACGCAGGTCGCCTCCAGGTTGCTCCTGATGTTGTCGAAAAAGGATGATGCAGTCGTCGGGCCCAGGGTGACAGGACGTCACTCACCCCTTTTCTTTGTAATACTCCCCCAGTCAGGAGTATTTCTTTCCTCCTTTCCTCCCGGAGCGCAGGAGGACGCACAAGCACTCATGATGAGCTGTAACCCATACCCTGCCCGTTGCACCGCTTCCGGGTTTTGGTCTGGACAGACCCAAGGTGTTTCGGAACTCAGGGGGGGCCAACAGGTACCTCCCCCCCCACACCCACGTTGGCTTGATCTCACGACGGGATGGCATGCAAAGCGACACCAGTGTCAGCAGTCCAGGAACTTTTTCCGGTGTCGAGGCCACCTGTGGGCAGGCAGGGTGGTTGTAGTAGTAGGGAATCAGGGACACCCATGGGGCCAACTGGGTGACGCTAGTACCAGAGTGTTGGGCCACCAGCTGCCTGGTCCTCTACATGGCAATGGGAGGCTGTCCTAGGACTCCGTGGCAGTGCAGGGTGCCTCCTTTCCATTGCCTGAGGGTCCCTGCACGCACTGTGTGTGCATACTCCTCGGCCTGATGATGCCGGTGAGATGTACAGTCCACAGAGCGCCGGATACTTCAACGCTCATGGCCTGGAACCCTTAGGAGCATAGGGATGGCAGATCCCGTTTGGTGCTGTTGGGACAGCCTGGTGATATACTGCTGCCTTCGGTGCTCAGAGTCCTTCCTTTCCCTTCTTCCGACTTGGCACCCACATGTCCGCTGCACTGCCGGTGGGGCTGGCAGGGGTCTGACTTCTCGGCTATTATGATCGGGCTCATTACTATCTTTGGGATACCATGGAAGACGTTTCATTGGGAGTGGCAGTGCTCCCTCTGCTCTGCCACGCAGGCCCGGGGAATGCAGGAGGGCTGCATTCCTCTGTGTCGATGTAGGGTACCAGGTACACAACTGCCTATGTTGCCCCAACCGCGGCCATTCATTAGTTGAGGCGGACAACGTTGGGTGTGGGTTGGATCCTCCACTTCAACGCATGCGGGTCCAGGACTTTCACTTTCCTGGCTCTGACCCCGGAACCTTTCCACCTCTCCATCCTCGGCTCCAGCATGGAGCTGCCAATTTCACCACCAGACAGCACGGACGTTCTAGGTGCACGTCATTTTCCCTGCTCCCACTTGTAGCACTCCAGAAGGTCACCACTGGTGGGTCCAGACTAAAACTGTACGTGGGGCTTCTGGCCCATCGCTGCCGGACTCTGCCTGTTAGTATTATCAGCCCCTGCATGCAGCGCTCCTCCATATTCGTTCACCACCAGGTGGCCCGGACCCATACTGAGAGCTGCGGGTCTTCCTTTTCTGCAGTTCAGTGCTGGAGCAGTGCAACATCACGCATCCCTTTTCCCACAACATGGGAGTCCACCTTCCCTTATCACGGCAGCATGGATGAATGCCACTATGGGGCCACACCACGGTCGTTCTGCTCCATGCACAGTCTCTCCACGCTCCGACAGCCCGCCTAGCCCAGGGTCTGCATGAGGCTTTGGCGGACGGCCAGCCAGAGAATACTCACGAAATTCTGTTGCTGTGTGGGGTTTGTGGGGTGCAGGCACTCGCCACCTTTTCCGTCTATCGTTTCTTTCCTCGGGCGGGAGGTCCCTTTGTTGTTAGGGCTGTAGCCACTCCCTATCTACATGCGGCTGTGGCTGTTTGATGTTACCTTCATTATTTATTTATTTTTGGATTTCCCTGGGCTGCGGGCTGACCTTCCAGTTGGTTTCACCATCAGCAGTTAAGGACCACACAGGGGCCACAACTTCACCCACCTGGAGCACTGCATAATTTCTCTCACTGCTGGGTCCGGGATCATGCCCCGCAATGCAGCTGCAATTTTTTCTCTTGGACAGCTCCAATCCCGGAGCCGTCCCTGGTCCACAGTGTTTTCTTTGTGAGTCCCGGAGCCATCACTCTGCCGCTGCTGTGCCTGCCATGCGAGCGGGGCCCGAGCAGCGACATGGCCCCATGCAGGACGATGCTGCCCCCGGCGGGGCACTTCCTTCATCATTACTGATGGCGGCGTATCCCGCAAGATTCTGCTGGTTGGTTCCCCCCCCTGGCACAGGCCGCTCCCGGTCTTCCATTTTCCGCCTGGGGGCAGCACAGCTCTTGTTCCGGCTGCAGACGCTGAGGGGCAGATGATCCTCCCCCAACTTCTCTTCTTGCCGCAGGCCGCACGAGCACCCTGGCCACACGAGCACCCTCCTCACAGAGGGCCACAGCCAGGGGAAATCCACCATCAGGGCTCTTGCTCAAAGACACGGCACAGACTGCCGTTTCTCCCCGGTGCAGCCACTCTGTTTCTTCTTCCCTCCACGGCCATAGATGCCGCAGGGGCAGTGGGTAGGACTCCGCCCCACTTCAAACACCCCGACCACACAAGCACCCCCCGCAGAGGGCCGCAGCTGGGGAGAATCATGGGTGGGGCTCCCACTCCTTCTTTCCTCTCCCCGCAAGACCAGGGCAGCGTACCGCGCTCCGCGACGGATGCTGCGGGGGGGAGGGCAGCATCACCCTCTCCCCGCGGGAATCTCCTTTTTTCTTCTCGGAAGCCGCCGCTCACGTTCTCCTCTTTGCGGCAGAACGCCGCGAGGTGTGTGCCCCACCGCACGGCAACCCGGGCCTACATCACCCACGCCGTGGCGGTGAGGTGCAGGCCACGCTGGACCCGCGGTGGGGTCGGACGCTCCTCTTTCTCCCCACCCCCGCACTACTAACTGGCAGCAGGGGGGCCACGTGGACTCGTGGTCCTCGTCGCCATTGTTGGGGGTCGCCTGCCATGGTCATCTTAAAGGGGCAAGGCACACAGGAGGGTCCCACCTAACACGATATACATCGATTTTTTCCATCAAACCGAATCTTACTACGTTTTCTGCAAGGGTGATTTCTTCAGTCCAATCCTCCATCCCCAGCACTGGTAAGGAGGGCAGGGTGGTGCGGCGGGTGGGAGATGGGTGTTGCAGAGGTATTCCCTGCTTTACTTTAGTATGATTGGAGGTTGCAGTTGTGTCCCCTGCTTTTTTTAATTGAAAGTGTACTTTTTTTGGGACGGTTGCATAGTCTCGCGAGATCTCGCACCCCGGAAACGAATCAACATCTATACATTGCTGACACGATCGTGGACCTAAGATAACACTTTGCCGAAAATTGTCGTGTGTTTATATTGCCAACCTTTCACATGTTAACACACCTTGTGCGGCAGCTGTCCCTTTGACAATTCTATGCACGTACATTGGTTTGCAAATTTACATTTGCAAACTTCGTATGGAATGTAATCAGCCACGCTGGAACCACGTAGGACACGTGGCTTGATGGCTGCGGCTGGCCGGAGGGGATGGTGCGCTGCATGGGAAGGGGGTGTTCAATGAATGTGTTGACAGCAGCTCCTGGATAAAGTGCCTGGTTCCTCTTGGGTCGGGTGGATTTGGAGATCAGCCCATGCCTATTGAGCCTTTCCTCTTAAGGAAGTGGACATCCTTGTGTATTGATAAAGGGACATCCTTGTGTATTGATAAAGGGATACAGCACGTTCACCTTTTGGACTGGACGTTGCTGTGAGTTAACCAAGGGGTACCCAGTCACTAACTTCTGGGACTGGGTGTATTAGCATTTATATTCAGAGTCATCTATTGATGCCATTGAATGGTGTGAGGTCTTGGCCTAAGTATGCAGAAGACTTCCATTCACAGGACTGGATGGGCTCACAGCACTGACGCAGGGCCCACAGAGTCCATCTCTCCGATCTACCGTGGCCCTTGCCTAGGTTTCCCCTCCACATTGTAGGCTAATGGGGGAACTTCAGGTGGATAGCTCAGGGGCAACGCGCTCGCCTTGGAAACAGGACGATGTGGAGCTACACAAGTTCGATCCCCGGGTCTGCGCCTAGAAACCTCTGGGTATTAAGCGCGTTATTAATAACTAATTATTATTATTATAACTCCAGGGCAGGAGTTCTTGTCCCAGCCCTAGCTAGCTTCCTTGAATTTCTTGTCTGCCCCAGATGTGCATCTAGCCCTTTCTCTCCAACAGCATCCTCTAGAGTTTCCTCACACACGCTTTCCCAGGCTTTGGCTGCATCCAGCTGTCTCTGCCTCACCCCATGTGTCACACAAGTCCCACTGTTCCTGTACTGTATGGTGTAAGTCAGTTGCAGCTGGTGCTAAGTGTTCTGTATTGCACATGTCTCTGCCCAGGAATAGGCAGCTACTGGCTACTCACTTGTGCTCTGTATAGGGCATGCACTGTCCATCATGCCCCTGTTGGCAGCAGGTGAATTTGTGGCCTGGTTTCAATGCACTGTTCTGGCGAGCTTGTGTCAGCCATTTCCCGTCTATACTTGGTGCCTTAGGTCTACCATTTCACCAGGTGCACACCGAGGTGTACAGCTACTTTGGGCTCACTACTCCTGTCACGTAGCCCCCACTGGCATTAAGGATGCACCGCTACTTTGTTTTCCCCACTGAACCTTTCTGGCGTGCCCTGGCCATCGCCCACCTGTTAGTACCAGGTGTTTTTAACACTGTTGATCCTTAGGGATGGCGTACATGTAACCATGCCTCGTGAGCTTCACATGGGCTCATGAGTCGTTGTCGGGGTGATCTCCCGGGGGTCGGCAGGGCTGTCCGTGGACCTCCGAGAGTAAGGAGGCCCAAACTCCTCCCGCAGTCCCCAATGAGTATGAGACACACGCAAGAGCAAGGCGTTACTGCTGTTTATTAAAAACGGCAGGGACAGGTTCTGGGATCATAGGTCATCCGGGTACACATCTCACAAGAGTGGGCTTGCAGGCCCTTTTTCAGCATGTGTGACGCCTCATCGTGCGTCACCTGGGAAACTTCCCCCAAAACCTAATGCCACCTCGGGTTGGCTCCCCGAGTAATAGGGTTGTTATAGGAACATATAGGTAAGTTATTGGTTGGTGGAGAAGAGGTCAGGTGGTACGCTTGGGTCGTCCCTAAAAATTGTTACACCAAAAATGCTACATGGAAAAAGTTAGTGATTGGCTAGGTTGTATTGCCGTCAGTAGTTAGCCCCCCGTGCCCTGATTGGTTCATCCGCGAGCCTCCAAGCCTGGGACCATCGTTGTTCCCAGCTCACAGTGTACCTGATGTTAGAAACAATTTATGATTATGTGTCAGCGGTGGACAATGGACAGGTCTGCCATTTGCTGCAGGAGCACTTCTTTCCACCGCCGCCAGTGTCCAATTTGTCACTTCATTGTTGCAGTCTGTGTCCCAAACGTGAGACCCCAGAGTTTCCCTGGTCTTTGGTGCTTGGCACTGCAGCAGTTCGGCCTGGTCACGTGTGGTGAGACCGTGGCTGGAGCAGAATTATGGGCATTTGATTTGTATTTCGGCTCTGAGGGGTGGTTAGCCGCAGCAGGTATAACCTTGGCTCGGGCCGCGCAGCGTGTAAGTTGCAACGCCGTGGCCTTGGCCGTGAGGCCCTCATCATGGTTGGCCTGTGGCTTCTGAGGGAGCGGCCTACTCTGGTGCTGAGGCCTACGCAGGCCTGGTCCATAGGCGGCGGCATATGGGTCACAACAAGGGGGTTGCGGTGGGCGACAGGGAACCTTATACATCAGTGCCTTATGTTGCCGTTGTTATAGTAGCAATGAAGCATTTGCAATCATGTACACGAGCTCTTCTTGCGTCTTGCGTTTCTGCGGTAGTGTAGCTTAGCCTATGTGCAAAATAACAACGATGCATCAGTGTGTGTAAACGGTCCGTTACGTCATGGTAGTGAGTATGTTCTTTGGGTGAGATTGGTGTGGGTCTGACCAGTTGTGCATGGTGGCACGTGTGTTACCGTCCGTCGGCTATGTCGTCATGGCATCTCTAACGATGGTGGCGCTCATTGTTGCTGTGTTAGTCGAGTTGATCCATATGGTCTACATCAGCTTCGCTAGAGGTCCCAGCATGTGGCTTGATTGACAGGCAGTTTCCCTGACCACGCGGGGAGTGGCCACGGTAGATGTGGACGTCTGGGGCATCTGTGAGCGGTTCGAATTCCTCTCGTGGTGGTTGCTTAGGCCGTGACGATCTAGGCCATGGTCTGGCTGAGAATCGGGGGAAGGGAGCATCCCATTTTCCCTCTTCATCGTGTTCACAGAATACTCTCCACGCATGTTCATCCCAAACTGTACCTTGCCGTGTACCTCCAAGATACTCCTTGTTACAGTTTCCTCACATGTCTGACATCCATGTTCACAGCATAGATGAGAGTGTAGCCTACACCCCGGGCCTCAAAAAAGCAGGATTAAGGCATCGGCATAAACAAGAGACTAAAACGAAATCCATCATACTCTGACAAGAGCAGACAGTACACTTGATCTTAGTCAAAAGGCAGACAAATGCATTGCATGTTAAAGGAGTGACAGATGTTGCAGCTCTCAACCTTCAGGTGTCTGAATGACTGTATATGGTTCTTGGTTGCAAACACTTTAATATTAGGATGAATGTTGTGAAAATTGAAATGAGTACCATGCTCATTATGTATTATGCACTTTATGGTTAAAGCATACAACCCTTTTTATTAAAGATATTAAAAACACATTTGTCAAATATTAAGAACTGTTGTCATTCTTATGCTCCCAGGTTGCTCTTTGGTTTCATGCAAAGCAGCTAGGAATCCTCATTGATACTTGTCCCCTTTCTGATGGGCCTTTTTTGCACGACCAAAATAGGAGTGTACCAGACTGACCATCTTGGAATAATAACAACATATCAGAATATTATGTAGATGTTATTATAGCTTTTGATAATGTATCAATTTACACTCAAAGTGATAATGTAAACATTTTAACATTTAAAAAAGAGACAGTTTGCAATATCAGTACAATTAAACAATTGCCTTTTTATAATTGCTTGTCTGAAAAAACGCAATTTTGTTTTTTAAAGTGCCTTTTCTCTTTTGAATGGATCGCACTCAGATTAAAACCAAGAATCTGTTTTCTTCTGTGAGCACCATTCCAGTATGCACAAACAATAATAATGATCAAACAATAGAAACTAACCAACTCATTTGTAGACCCTGAAGCCCGATCCTCTGGTCACTTACAAGATCTGTCAAAACTCCCACAGCCCCCAGAGGGCCTGTTTGCGACCCCTCCTCACCTTCACCAAACGGGCAATGTGCCTTTAGTGTGATTTTCCTGCAGCGCATACACTATGACAATGTATGCATTACATTTCCAGGCTCGGGGATGACTCTGTCACCAGCTGCTCTCATTCTACTTTTTCCTACAAAAACATAGTACATATCCCACTTTCAAGATATCTGTGTTTTCTTTCACTGGTTGTATTGCTGTCAGCAATGACTGGTGTGGCTCTAGCAAACGGGTACCTGACAACGCAACGCTCGCCCAGATGGAGAGAGAGAGACACAAAGGTGTGCAGTGAGACAGAGTGAGAGTAAGAGAGAGAGAGAGAGAGAGACAGACACAGAGAAAGAGAACTCATTTAATGGAAAGAGAGATGGAGAACACTACATTGGCGTATGACACACTGGGGACAGCTAGTAATGAAATAACATCTGTCTACTGGTTGACACAAACGAATGTGGCATAAACTGGACATGGTCCATGCATGCATATGCAGAGTGGGTTGTACTAGAACACTCTGTTTCTTCCCTTGCTGTCAACCCAATTTAATATTAATATATAATAACAATTATAATAACCATTGTACTTGTTTCTTAGGTCCTTAAACCCTTCACATATTGAGGCCCTGTGATAAGTCCCTTAAGGCTCATGATTTCCAGTGTGCACGTTGCAGCCACAGGAGTGGATGCCCCATCCCAGTGCCCTGTTTGTGTGGGTTATTGGGTCCTATACTTGTATTTTGGGCATGCACCGGCCATGTGCAAGGAGGGGGATATCTGCGGGTCCCTTGCAGGCACAACATGTGCCTCATCTTGCACAAAAGTCTCCTTAGTGAATCTGGAAGCTTGCATGAAGCAGACGATGGAGACAATTCCAGCTTCCTGTGCCAAATGCTGCACCTCCTTCCGAGGACCTGGAGTCTTAGAGCCTCCATTTTCCAGAGGTGTTATTCAAAGACACCTTGACGGGTCAGTGGACCTTTAGACTTGGAAACCACACATCTCTGTTGGCGGCCATTTTAGGAGTATCAAACATCTAACTGGCATCCCTCAGCAGTGACCTTGAAGCACTAATACAACAGTGAAGAACTGAACGCAGGGTGATTACATACAATATTACTCTCACAAATTAAGGAAGCACATATACTTGGGACACCCACCAAAAAGAAATCCACATTCAATTTCCCGTCTGCCCTCTACTAATCACCACTCATTTGCCCATTTTGGTTCTCGATCAGGTAGAATTCATAGATTTCAAAACAGAGGCTCACCTCTCAACCTAATGAGTCTTCTAGGCTACTGATATTAGCTATGCTGACGGGTAGACCTATTCAAGTCTATGGTGATCCCATTTTATGGAGTGACCCCAATGAAATCTATGGAAGGAATGGGATTATTGGTGAGGTGGAAATGATTAATTACAAGGTGTTTGTCACTCTCAGTGAAAAGGGTAAGTAAAGGCATATGATGTAACCCTCTCGCGCAGGTTTCTCATGTTGTTGCTGTGTTACTCAGTTGCAGTCCAACATGTTAAGGTAATAATCACCTTGTCGTGGTTCACACCACACGATACTCTGAAATGGTACATCAAGAATATTCCCATGGTCTGGTCTTGCTATCCTAGGCCCAAACATTCCAGAAACTACAAGAACAGGGTATTGGAGGCAGGTCCTTAGGAGTAGGGCTGGGCAAAATTGTCAAATTGCTTTCCGCCAGTCACAGAAGCGAAATCTGTAAGGTTTCAATCCGTTTCACCCCAATCTGCCATTCCGCCATCCCCTGTATCGAAAAGAGTAGCACAATGTTTCTTGTGCCACTGCGCAAACCTAGTATGATTAAAATAAAAAAGCTACGCAAAGTTTCACGTCCCACTGGGCGAACCTAGCATGAATCGAAAAGAGAAGCAAAAAAAAAGTTTATTGTGCTGCTGCACGAACCTATCACAACTCGAGCAAACATGAAAAGTTTCTCGTGCCACAATGCAAAACTAGTACAGATCAAAAATAAGCTTGCTCAAACTTTCTTGTGTCGCTGCACGAAACTACCATACCATAGATGTGGGTAAACTATGCAACGTTTCTCATGTCCCTGCGCAACAATAGCACAGATTGAAAAAAGACCCCCACAAAGTTTCACGTGTCGCTGCACAAATCTAGCATGGATCAGAAAACAGACCTGTGAGAAGTTTATTGTTGCGCTGCATGAAACCAACATGAGAATGAAACACCATGCTCTGAGTAAAACTGCACAAAGCTGGGCAAAATGTCAGTCAGGGCAGAACCATAATGCTGATTTTGCAGAACAAGCGGAAGCGTTTTCCATTGCGAATTCCACACTTTTCACTTTGTGGGCAGAAATGTTGCTCACCCCTACTTAGGAGGAAGTATCTCCCCCCAGGCTCTTAGTATCAGCTATATCTGATACTGAGAGGGTGAGCACAAACTCTTGACATCCTTCACGCGTGGGCATGCAAGCCAATCCTAACCTCTAGGCCTATTACTTTTGGTCAGTAGTAGACACAACCCATTTGACCTCAACACATTGGAAATATACCTATAAGAATCCCTTTCCTTTAACAATCCCTGAGTGCATGCTTCAGGCCACCCACAACCGTGTCAGCGCAGGGGGAAAGGCAAGCAATCTGCTGCTCTAAATCAACTATTATGGAAACCTCATTTTGAATTATGCCGCTGCATAGGTTGCACCATATTTGAGTTTAGCCAATGCATAACTTGGTTAACGCTGCTTCTGCATTCAGAAGCACTAGGATTGCAACCCGCTGCTTTTGAATTTAGGCACACCAGAATGGAACTGAGTTGGTTAACACGGCTTTTGAATTTAGCTACAGTAGAATAGTATCCCGCTTCTTTTGAATTTAGTCACAATAGAAGTGCAACTCGCTGCTTTTGAATTGAGCCACACTTGAATTGCAACCCGTTGCTTTTGAATATATCCACACTAAAATTGTCCTGAGTTAGTTAACGCTGCTTTTGAATTCAGCCACACTAGGATTCCAACCCACCCACTGCTTTTGAATTTAGCCACAGAATTATAACTTGCGGCTTTTGAATTTGACCAGACTACAATTATGCCAAGTTAGTTGATGCAGCTTCTGTAATCAGCTGCACTAGAATTGCAAACCACTGCTTTTGAATTTATCCACACTAGAATTGTACTGAGTTAGTTAATGCTGCTTCTGAATTCAGCTGCCCTAGAATTGCAACCTGCTGCTTTTGAACCTCGCCACACTGCAATTGCAATTTGTTGCTGTTCAATTTAGCCACAATAGATCCGTACTGATTTGGCATCTGCTGCTTTTGAATCTAGCCACACTTTAATTGTACTGATCTATTTGTTTACATTTAGTATATACACACCACTCTGCAAACCATACACCAGGACCAAAGGAAACACGGCACAATATAGAAGAAAGCACCAACAATAAAACTACTCCACACCCAGAGATCACCTGAAACCAACTAACCACCTCCCTTCTCATCTCTACAGTCTCACACCTCTCACGTTCTACACACCCACAAAGGGCTAGTGAAACAACCCACCAAAAACCGTCCAAACCACACACGCCTCTCTAATAATACTACAAACCCAATACCTGCAAAAAACAAACCACCCAGACCATGCACATCACCATTACGGATACAAGTCCAGTGCACTTAACAAAGCATATCCAGCAAGCTCACACGCACAGATGCCAGTCTTCCTGGTTCTGCACACATCAATAGATGAGCACAAATTCTATCCTATCCCTCTCTCCCTCATTAACCAACCCTACCCACTTTTCTTACAGAGCCATGTGAGAGCCTGGAGACCATGCAAATGTTAGCAGTATAAATTAACATAACCTAACATAACACTATCACTTGTAAGCATTAAAACCGTCTACACAGGCCCAGCCAGAGTCACAATAGAGTGGGACCATCAACATATAAGCCAGCTGAGATACCATGATTCAAGCACTCGAAATCTATGCACATTTGTACATCAGGTATTGCTCTGCAGGATTAAGGATCCATGGCAGCCATCATTCACCATTCACTGGGATCAGAGGAGCCAGACTCTCCCTAATACAAACCACCTGCTCGAAAATGCAAACAATCTGAGTCTCAATCCTCCTTCAGCTTCAAGACATTTCAACAACATTATAGAGGGGGTGCACCTACCGAAACCCATGGTCTCCCCATGCCTCCTCAAACCAATCTTCCCTGTTATAGACTCACAAATCAACCGGGGAGTAATCTGTCCCCTAAGAAAGCCCTAATCTTCAGGACCTATGATCATACTCAAAAATAGACAAGACCCTCAAGGTCTACAGCCCCATGCCATTAGGGATTACAGAGACATAGGTGGACCACAACTACACCACAATGAGGGACTCAATGCTCCCCCAGGGATTCAAATCGTGGTCAAGGATAGAATCTTGAATGGGGCCTTCCCATAAACATTCATCTGCACTGGAATAAATATAAAATTTGTTAACACCTATTGCGCAGTCAAGTCCAACATGTCAATCAACATTCTTGTACCATACTACCCACCGGTTTACTGCACACAGACGACACACAGCACCACAGGTTCTAATCTCCGGGCCCACACTTAGAAACCTCTGGGTATTAAGCGCGTTATAAATAACCTATCATATCACATCATTCCACTGAAAGGGAACCCTGGTATGGCCCACAACACCATCAGGGTCTAATATTCTCATACACACTGGCAGCAACGTGTCCGGTTTAGCATTCACCAGCTAATTTGTTCCACTACAAATCCATAAAGAAGCTTCCCCCTAACCTAAATTCCTTGCCGACAGCCCACCCCCAGGAAATTCAAAAGGCACTGAGAGTCCTGACGTTAAAATTCCAGAAAAAGCAAAAGATATGACTCACAACATCAAACAACTGTTTCGAAATATCTTGCGGGCCTGAAAACAAAGGACAGAAACTTTAAGAGGAAATGGCGTTAGTATAATTCTGAAAAATGTAAAATTCCTTTCAAAATGCAGGCAACCATTCAGCAATTTGGAGAAAAAAGGAGCATTTTCATACTCAAATTTGTGCATTGAAAAAGATGTCAGCGGAGGTTTTTGATATTTTCAGCAAACTGGCCAAATCCTCTCAGGCATACAATATTGTGACCCTGACATCCAAACTGGCGTGAGACATTGCAGCAACCTTCACAAACAAAGGCAGAGGCATCAGAGGAAAGGTTGGTTTATGCAGCCCAGCAAAGCTTCTGACCCCGCAAATCACACCGCCTCGGCGTACGTCACGACTTTCACCCGGACGACAACAGTTTCTAAAACTGCAGTGTCAGCTCTGCAAATCAAACCTTGCCCTGACCCTTTCCTGATTGTGCACACTGATTTGCTTGCCTCCTCCTTAGGTTTACTGCAATGCCTCCTTCGTGTCAACGCTAGACTAGTACCCATCACTCTAAAGATAAGATAGAGTAACGCTCCTCCTAAACAATGAAACAATGTAGACACCTCAACAGGTTAATTTCTGCCTAATTGTCAATGTATCGATTGAATCAAAAATCCTTGAAAAGATTGCCTCAGCAAAAGCCAAATGGAACAATGGCCCACTCTCTTTCACCATCATCAATAAGTGTCTAGAACCTCCAGAGAAACCAACCACCCATCTCTACATAATACAACCATGGACAGTAACCCGCCAGCAGCACCAATTTCCCTAGACGTTTCTGCTGTATACAAGATGGTCAATTATAAAATTCTTCTTTAGTATCACAAACACGTCATGGGTTTCTCTGACGTAGCGTTGGTTTGAATACTCCCCCTAGGACAGATGTTCTTAATAATTGTCTAAGGGCCATTTACATTTGAAACCTTGTTAATAATCCTTGGGGGGGGGGCCATATTCGCCTTGGTTGTTCAACATCTTCCTAACGCCAAGTGCAGCTATTGTGAAATGTGTTAGAAATGTGTTAAGACTCTGTTCCAGTTGTATGATCCTGACTCACAGATGCTGATTAAACTGGATTGACTACAGTCACTGGGTTCAAATAATAAATCTATGACTGGATAACCTGTAGTGGCCCTTGCCTTAAATGGAGTAAAACTTGAATTTTGTTATGAAGCCCACAAAGGCACTGGAACCTGCCATTCTGCCCCCCACACCAGTTGACACCATCAGGAACCCGGGGCCACATTTGATTCAGAAATGGTTTCCCACAGCAGATGCTCCTTACCACAAACTATGTCCTGTACCAACTGCACTTGCTGGGCATAGTAGGCACAGCAGTGGTAGTGGTGATACAAGAACAAATGAAGCGAGCTCAGGTGCCAGAGGCGGTATCCAGTGTTAGAGATACCCTTTGTGCCACCCACCCATTGCTTGCAGATAGCGTGGCAGAGTCTGGATTCGGCCCCCCAGGGCCCGCCTGTGCCCCACTTTACACATGCCAAGAGAGGTACATGCATGGAACTGTGAGCAGAAACCCATGGCCCCTCAAGCACCGACAGGACCAGCCACTGGCAGAGGGACCACTCCAACAAGCTGCAAAGCAAGTGTAGGGAACACTGGAAACACCAGGGACTGTCAGTTACTTTGACTGCTAGGAGGTAGAATCAAGGGAGGAGGGGGGCGGACTGATGGACTGCCATCCTTAAGCAGGCTGCAAATATTCATTTTTAGTTTCTTTGGTCATTCTCCATTCTCATTCCCTGTCTAATCTAAAAACTTGGCATCATTTTGTTGTAAAATAATCCCTTTCAAACTATACTTTCTGAGGCTTGAGTTGCCTGGTGATCCCTCGGCTGTATCATAACTAACATAAAAAAACAGGATCTATGAATTTTCTGTTAGTATGTTTTTGCCGAATTACATTTTGCTAAATTTCTTTTTGTCAATGTTACCACCTTTTGGTAACCTCAAAAAGCAGGGCAAATCCCCTACACCTCCTCAGCCTTCCCCAACCCCCATTCTCTACACCTAACCCAAACCCCATCTATATTTTTGTGGTGAAAAATGTAATTAATACGAATTGGGGTACACCAAAAAACATCTTTTAACTCTATATTCTTAAAATAAAACAGTTCCCAATGGACATTAACAAAACGCCCAGTAGGATGAAACCACGTATTAATCTCACGTCCTACACCACTTAATGTTAAACCACTTAATGTTAAAGTACAGCCCTCATTCCACGGCTCTTATCCGATACACCTGAGTCTTGGTATTCACTCGTTCTTCACTGTCTTCAGATGTTTATTTGTTCAGAATGTTAGAATTCTAGTGCTTTATGAGAACTTTGATGGGGCCATAGTTCTATTTGTTTAAATGGAAACTTCAGTATGGCAACACATTTAACCATTTATGTCAAAGCTGTTAAAATACAAAATACCACTGAGGCTAATATACCTGCTCCTGAAACCAGGATTCGCCGATTTTAATCCCAGCAAGATAATGGTCCTTCTAGGTCGATAAAATAGTAGCCTAGTAGACTAACAGTAACACTAGTTATATTAAGTGCTTCACAGATTAGAAGTGTGTGGGAGGCTTTGTATTACAGCTTCTGTGTCGTCTAAAAAAATCTGCACGTCATCCTGAACTAACAAAGCAACATGATTGTATCCCTTGTGTACTTAAAAAGTACTACCCCTTGGTCAAATGTGACCCGGATATCAGACTATAAAAACCTTAATGAATATGTGAAAGATTGTGTATTTTTCGGGACAGGTTATGTGAGTGTATATCCTTGATAAAATACAAACGCTCCAAAATAATGCCCTTAGAACTGCCCTAAACATACCCAACAGAGAACACATCTCCAACATCAGAAGAGAACACCATTGGCTAAAGATAAGTGACAGAATCTTACTCAAAACAGTCTCACTTACCTTCAAATGCCTTAACAATGCAGCACCCCCATACCTTACAGAGAGAATGTTTAGGAGAACCTAGACCGGCCCTTCTAGCGCGGCTAACTCCCACTGCCTAGAGATACCAAGATTTAAATTAAGGAAAGCTGGAGGAAGCAGCTTCCCGCTGAAAGCAGCACAATCTTGCAACGCGTTACCCCTAGCCCTCAGAACTGACTAGTCCTACTTCAGCTTTAGACACAATACTCTCAACTGGCTGCGTTCTAATGACTTATGATCGCCTCTCGATACCCCACTACATATACCTATGCACCTGTATTATGTATGTAACCGAGTGTACCTTTTCACTGTAGCTGCTTGCATTTTTCCTATTACCACTACTGTGCTTATTCCATTGTGTAACTAAGCTTTAAGTATCCTTGTACCTGTTGTGCCCAGTTACCTAAGGTTCGGTGCGCATTACCAAATAAATAAACAAACAAACAAGTGTGTATGAATGAGAGAATATATGTTCCGGAGTGTCTGTATGTATACCATTCTGTTGCTATTTCTGTCTTTTATTGATCCTCAAACATAAACGAGGGACTTTTTTTACAATTCAAGAAAAGCCTAACCTTTGGAAAGAAAATACATGAAACTAAATCAGATGGGTTGCAATGTTATACTGCATGGGGTGACTGAGAGACCAATGTCTTGCTGTTGTACAGACATACATGGCTTTCTGTATTCAGATGATAGAGGGTTGCTTGAGAAAACAGACAATCGAAGTAACTGTTGATCACTGCCTTTGCAGAGTTCATGGTGGAGCCTGGCCTAGTAGTTCAGTATTAGCTAAGCAAAAGTCAGTTATGTGAGGCAGTGTCATGAAGATGAAGCTTGTGATGACCCTGGAAGTGTTGCTGCAAAGAGTTAAGAAGTTCACTTATTCGAGTATGAGAGTTACTGAGAATCGTACCTGGTAACAGCACCTTCTTAAGCAACCCTCCCTTCATCTCTTTGAGTGCTGAAAGGCTAATATGTCCTAATTTACAAAATAAATCCTTGATTGTGAAGTCACTTTTGAAAGTTTACAAGGACAACATTGGTGGCCACTGCACAACACAGGAGTGAGCTGACTGGATGCGATGACACCACTGCTCTCCAGCTGAGAGAACATGTGTTTAGAAAAATACTGGGAGTTTCCCTTGCGGAACATGTCTTCATCCTCCAGGAAGATGGAAAGATAACTAATTTTCCAATTACATCGGGCTAAGGTTTCTAATTTGTTGGTTTGCTTGTGCCAGAATGAAGAATTTAACAAAGAATTTGATATATGATATGACATTTATAACGTGCCTTTACACAAGTGTTTCTAAGCGCAACAAGACAAGGAGGGGGAAACAAAGGAAGGACAAAACAACGATCTTAATAGGCCTTGAGTCATTCAGATGGCACAAGTGCGGGGAAGAGGGAGGGTAGAGAGTCAGGGCGGAAGGGAGGGGAGAAGTGCAGGTAACTCAATAAGTGCAGCCAGCGGGTGGCTCAAAAGCACAGAGAGAAGGGACTGTAGGGTTGCAGGTACATACCCTTAAGTGCAGGGGGATCCCAGAGGAAGTGCAAGGGCAACTGGACATGCAGGAGTCCGGGCCCGAGTTCAGAGGGTAGCCAGGTGACCAGTGCACGGAGCAGTCTTGTTTATTGACGTTTTCAGTAGAAAAATCACAACCAGCAAGAGACAATACAATAAACGGTGCCTACAAGAATAAAAAAGTGAGTATCTTTCAAAAACCAAACATATATAGCATTGGGCCTGCAGGCCCGAGGGGGCAGAGTCATGAGGAAAGAATAGGGGAAAGGAGGAAAAGGAAAAAGGGGAGGGAAAGGAAAGGGGTACATACATCCTTTAAACATTGAAGTTATAATGAGTGGCACTTAGGAGAATAGCAGAAGACTATGGCCCTCATTACAACACCAGCGCTAAAGCGTGGCGCTATTAGCATCATGGTTGGTGCCAGTGTTGTAACGGGTCCGCCATGGTTCAATGGGGAATTACCACCCCATTCCAAGGTTGGCGGGGCGGTAATTTCCCATTGAACAATGGCCCTTCCCCATTCCCATTTTCGCCCCATAGGGCTCTATGGGAATGGGGAAGGAGCTAAGTACGGTACTGCAAATTGCGATACCGTACTTAGCACCAAGGTCCCTTTGCGGGTCCTTAATTTAACGGCTGGTGTAGACCAGCCGTTAAGGTCGGGTCCCGCAAAGGGACCTCGTAATCAGGTGCTAATGGGTTAACAGCGCCGCAGCCTTTTACGGTGCCGTTAACCCATTAGCGCCAGGGTCGTAATGAGGCCCTATATGTAAACATGTGAATTAGTCCCCAAATGACCATTGAAACTGGCTCCAGTGGAAGCCAATGTAGAATGAATCACTGCAACTCTGTAACAAACGTTCGAAAGTAGCGGGGTTTGATTGAAACTGGAAGCCTGACATTGTTCAGCTGAGGCTACATCCTATCGGAAAGTAAACCGAGAGCCACACTGTATCCCTGCACGACACAATGGGCATCATTACAAGGTCGGCGGTAACCCACCGGCACCGGTGGGTTGCTGCCGACCTCGTAACACTGCTACACCGCCTGAGATTCTGGTGCCACCGGGACAATACAAGTTCCGGCGGGCTAGGAGGTCATGCGGCGGAAACTGTAAGTCCAAATTCTCGTCGCCCGTCCTATTCTCGTGGAATGGGGACACAGAAGTATCACACCATTGCTAACGGTGCCGGCGCTTCCACGAGTAACATGCCTGCAGGGGCCGGTGCTCCCTGCAGGTGTAACCTGCCGGGAGCACCGGCCCCTGCAGGCATTCTCGTAGTCTGGTGGTCCGGAAAGGGTGCAGGTATGTTGCTACTGGCACCCTTATTTCCAGACCGCCAGACTTGGAATGAGGGCCAATATAACAGAAAAGGGCAGGTCTGTCTAGATGCCTGATTCTGAGGGTGCGGAAATAGAAAAGTGTTCCCGTGACGAGCGAAGACCATTCTTGATGTTCTACCTCATTCTAATCATCAGCAGAAAAGGCAGTAAATATGATTTGCCTTCTTTTAGTCTAATCAAGTTCTGAGAGAGGGGTTGAGATGCAGCCACCGTGGATAACCGGCATACTCTGCCTCTCAATCGCTGTGCTCTGTTTACGTATGCGTGCTGCTGCGCAAGGGAAACCGATTGTCCGGAAGAACCGAGATTATGAAAACATGAAGTTTGAAAGTTATTAACTGTGAGCTCTGGAGCAGTGGTCTGAGGATTCTGAGTGCAGGATCAGTGCCAGAGGACTCCAGGTGCTTATATAGGAAGTAAATACTGTTTCTAAACCAGCATTTCACACCGCGGAGCGTTGAGCGGAGGGTGTACAGAGGGTGTGCAGTCATCTGCAGTCTGCTGCAGGAGCGGATGGAGCCTACCGAAGAGACCGAGGCCCCTATCCCCCTGCCACCTACCACCCCAACAGACCCAGCATCAGAAGCGTTCCTGTGAATTTTTGCAGAGCTCCTCCAAAACTATGGAGGGCAATAAGCCCAAAGCTTCATCATGCATCAAAAAACCAAAGGAGGTAAGACTGCCCCCCAAGACAACCATTTCCATCCCCCCGCCTGTATCGAGCTCCGTAAGCTCTTTAAACTCTATGAGCACAAGGAACATTGCACCAAAGTCTTTTAGCACGCTCAAGATGGAACTGTACATTGCGGAGCAAACTACAGCTGCGAAGTCAACTAATGGCCCCCCTTCCAGTTTGAGCACTTTAGCAAACTTTACGCCCACCAATCCTTTACACCTCAACACATCTGCTCAGGCCATCTCGGGGCAAGCTAGTGCTAAAACAATTTCAACAAAAACAGCAAGGTCACAGACTTAATGCCAGCTATTACGTCGAGTCTTCCACCTCTACCTGTGTCCCCGAAGCCCCGGTCTCCCGGCGTGCTGACTCCTGTGTTCCCCGCAGTTCTGGCGGACTCGGTGGGCTTCTGCTCGCCCTCTCTGCCTTTGCGCCCGACTCCGGACCGCGGCCCTTCCCCCGCCCGGTTGCCTCTGCCTTCCCGTCTTCTATCGGAGGCGAGTGGAGCCCCGGCTTCGGTTGTCGGAGGACGACCAGCCGGGGCCCCTGAGCAGGGGGCTCTGGACGTGGGATTGAGTGCTGGCCCTCTGGGGGCAGTGGGGTCGGGTGGGCGGCCTCTGGTTGCGGGCGGGGGGACGCCTCCGCGGGCTTCGGTGGGCACTCCAGAGAAGCAGGATGCCTGTGCTTCTCCGGCACTGCTCCTCGGCGTGCAGCGGCCGGTGCAGGGGGGCCCTTCGGAGGTCTCTCACACGGCGTCCGCACCAGGATCATCCGCAACGACAGTGGCTGTGGTTGCACAGATCCACGCTTCCACTGTCCAAAAGAAACAAGTCAGCACCCACACAAACTCCAGGGCTCCGCCCTTTGCAGCCCAGACGATCGATTCTGCCCTAACAAATGAAGGTGAAATACTGTTGATGCCCAATGACACCCTAAAGGGCCCCCATCTGAATTCAGGTCTTCCCAGCGATGGTTTTCAGCCAGAAAAAAGGCTAAACCCTCCCTTGTGTCATCCAGATCAAAGCCCTGATCCCCAAGGTGAAATATATGATTCTCTCGAGAACTCAGAGCAAAAAGTGAAAAAGAAAAAAAAGTCTATAATAAACATGAAACAGAAGCCACTTAGATCAAAAAAAACCAGGGAAGCAAACACTACCTGCACCACTGCTTTCCAGCGCACTTAAAGATTCCATCAATAAGCAATACAAACGAAAGCTGGATCAGACAAATCTCCCGCCTGTAAGCAAATCAAGGAAATAAACGTCAGGGATACCCAACCAGGCTCAAATTCAATTGGCCATCCAAAATCAAATACTAGGTTCTAATAAGACCCAGAACGAGTCTGGTGCGGGGACACTATCAACAAGATCTGTGGTAAATACAAACAAAGAGCCGCAACGGGTAAAGGAACCCAATAAAGAAGTGGCAGCCTCGGCAGGTCATTCAAACGAAGAAGAGCCTGTGGCTACTGGCCTCCTAAACAAGCCACTGCCACCCGAAACTTCTCCGAAACCAAGTAATCAGACCAACAGCAAAGAACTGGGGCCAACACAGGGAAAACAAATGTCCTCGACACCGATCCGGGGCCAGGAACCTAGAACGACTTTACCTCTGATCGAACCTGAGCCTCGACCTCTTCCAGTTCGTCTACATTTTGACAATGGTCAAACCCAAACAGACGTGCTTTTGGAAACCCTTGACTCATCTATTCAACACTCTTCGCGGCCCCAATCTCTTCCGAAAAATCGTAGACTCAGCGAAATAACTAGCGCAGGATACAAGGACTGTCCATCAAAAAAAACAGATCTCCCTATAATTATGTCAACAATTACAATAGCCTTAGCACCATTTGGAAAGCTATATGAAGCGATCAATGACACACTGAAAGACAACTCAGTATTAACTGCAATGATGCATTCCAAATT
Organism: Ambystoma mexicanum; assembly: GCF_040938575.1. NCBI lineage: Eukaryota > Metazoa > Chordata > Amphibia > Caudata > Ambystomatidae > Ambystoma > Ambystoma mexicanum. The sequence continues at coordinate 932,666,021 of NC_090923.1, forward strand.
GATTTTTGTGGAAGGCTATATTACAGCTTTAGATCAAAGAAACAAGATCCAGAACGAGCTGTGGTACGCGAAATTAAAGAAACTAGAAGGCCTTATTCAGCATTTCAAACAACCGTCAAAAACAACCTTGGAAAAAAATACACAAACTGAAGTATGTTCCAGCCCACCTGTCGTCGCTCCAATTTTTAAAAAACAAACGGAACATCCCCTTCAGTATCCAGTGGTTTCCTCATTAGACCAGAATGGAGCAGAAACCTTACAACAACAAGCAACAACTGGACCAAAAAACAAGCTTTTGTTGACAATCGCCACGGTTAGTGACTCTAACGGATCACAGAGTGTGTCGGCTTTGGATCTTCTGATGTCGACTAAAACCAATCAAAAAGACTTGTCGAAAGAAAAATCGAAGTTGCTCTGCAAAAAACAAAACCTCAACAACTCAGTTATTTGCATTACTACTTCACCCAAAACCACAGAGGACTTCATAGCACATAGCTCCCTGATGGAGCTAACTCAGCACTTAGATATAACAGAGGAAATATCAACGCCACCACCAAGAGCTAACGATCAGTCTCCTGAAATTTTGAAAAGCCCAAACCAGGCATCAGTCGGGGTTAGTACCAGCCCTACAGCAAAGAAACAAGAAGTAAAAATTACTAAATCAAAAGTCAACGGGACAGAATTGACACTGCAAAGAGATCTTCCATCTTCAAGAGATCGACTAAACCGAAGAACCTCTCCTGTGAGACATTGGTCCCAGGAGGATAGCTCAACGGCAACGTGCTTGCCTTGGAAGCAAGATGACACGGAGAAACATGGGTTCGATCCCTGGGTCCGCGCTTAGAAACCTCTGGGTATTAAGCGCGTTATAAATAACCTATCATATATCATATCATCTAAGGAAGGGCCAAACAAGCATCAGTGGCCGGCGGCTAGAACCGACCCGGCTCTTCAAAATCGAGCAAAAAAGCACTAACGATCACTACATGATTCTGAACAGAAATATAGTCCTTAGAACTTTAAAAAAAGGTGAAACTCTTGAGGAATTTAAAATCAGATGACTTTATCCTTATTGAGCCATATCATAGAAAGAATCAAGCAAAAGCCTTTCTACACATAAAAACCACTGCGCTCAAAGAAATCTCCCAAGAAATATACGTGGAGTTGGCCAATTTGGGTTTCAACCTGTACGAGATGACATCTCTTAATCAAAAAGAAGCACAAAGAGATAACGACATAAAATCTCCAAGAAAAAACTACAGGTATAAATCCCGAACAGAAGATCTTTATGGACCAACAAGAAGGGAAAGAAGCCCACGTTGGACAACTAACAAAACTCAGAAAACCAATGGATCTATGCCATATGGTTCCACTCCAAACGTTCGCCCAAGATACCCCAAAAGGAGTGACGAGAGAACAGCCTATAGAGAGGACTATAGACACAAGCAAGAGTACGAACAGAACCAATCCTACCGGTCAAGCCATCAACTCCATACTCAAGAGGAGAGATCGTCGACAACTACCTACAAACTTACAGAGAAAAATGCAGATCGGTCGCCGATCCACTCTGAAAAAATTACTGAGAAGGGTAAATGGAACTGGTTCCGCTCTATCTTAACACCAGGAGACAAAAGATAGCAACCACCTGGGGGCATACTGCCGGAACAACTCGCCCCTCACCATGTACAGGCAACGGACTCGAATGAAATCATAAGCATCGCATCATGGAACACCAGAGGCCATGTCCATCTCACCAGGCCAGACTTTCACGACTTAGGCTTACATGACATCATCTGCCTACAGGAAACGTGGCTGCAGGAAAAACCAGATTTAGATGGCTACTGTATTGAAATCTCACCAGCATTTAAAGGACCCTTGGGCCGACCCTCTTCGGGCTTACTGATAGCGATCAAAACAGGATCTGGCATATCTTTCACAGAAGTCATAACCTGCAGATATGAAATTCTGGCAGTGATGACTACATGGAACTCTGTATCTGACTCTCCCAAGCGCTGCACTTCAGATTTGGTAGCTATCATAAACATCTACTGGAATCCGCAAAAGATTTCCACAGTGAATATGTGCGACAAAGTGGCCCATACAATCGACGAGATCACTATCAAATACAAATCCCCCAACATTTTGATTTTTGGTGATCTGAACGCTAATTGCACACCACACAGTACACCAGAGGGACCAGATGAAGACAAATCGTCTGCTACAACTAGGGGTCGAGCGTGGAATTCGATTATGAAATCCAGAAATCTTCTGAACACGGCCACTGTCACGCAGCAAGTTTCGCTGATACCGACATGGGAGCGTGGCGGGTCTTCCACCAGTCTCGATTACATCTTTGCCTCCGAATCGGTTTTTCATAACATAATTGCCTTTAAAGTTATCAAAACCAAGTACAGCGACCACAATCTACTAAATCTCACTTGCAGATGTAAACGGCCCATACCTCAGTATTACGACACCGTCATTGAGACTAACTCTCAAAACACCCGGCTACGCATGATCGCTTCTGATGTCCACAAACTTGCTGATCAATTCTGCATCCTAACGTCTGATACAACATCGAGAACGGTAATGGCAAGATCGAGTTATATCCCTCTCCTCCTTCCTTTCAAAAAACCTAGGAAAATCTGTAATCACCTTCCCATTCAGCACACTCATGAATACAACACAGCCTTAGCCAGCAAACACCGATCGTTGAGAAAACTAAAGAGAGAGGCAGTGAATATGAATCAACGAATACTTAGGGAAAAACTTTCAGTAGAAACAAGACTCTATAAACAATGGCTGAGAAACTCAAGAGATGCATTATACCAGTCGGACGCCTAGGAGATGTTGAAGGCTCTGGCAAACAAAAAATCTCGAGACTTCTGGTTTTTAATCAACAAATCAAACAAACTCCAAAACTCACAGATGATAAATCCAGTACCTGAAGGAAAATGGACCGCCCATTTTCTGAAACTGTTTGAGCCAATAAATGGAATTAACAACGAACCCGAAAAACAACAGGACTCAGTCTGGGTGGATCTGACAGAGATCGACGAGATCAAATCAATCATTTTGAAACTGAAATCGTCCAGAGCCCCAGGCCTTGATGGGCTCGCGAACTGCGATCTCAAACAACATCCGGACGAATGGGCCAATCTTATTAGTTCAATCTTCAAAGTTTGTCGAGAAACCCAAACCATTCCAGACTCATGGAAAAAAGCTCTGATCATTCCGATCTTCAAAAAGGGAGCCAGAGATGACCCTCTGAACTATAGGCCAATAGCCTTGCTGGACGTCATTGGAAAGGTTTTCGCCACAATCCTGCTAAGCCATTTTCGGAATTGGGCTGCTACTGCTGGATGTTCAGATTTCCTGCAAACAGGATTCCAAAAAAACGCGAGTACGAGTGCAAATATACTATGTCTGAACTTACTCAAAGACAGAGTTTTGACTGGATCCCCTCGGATGTTCCTAGCGTTTGTTGATTTGTCTGCAGCATTTGAGAGAGTGGACAGACACAAACTATGGTCCAAACTCAAGTCCTGGAAATGTCCTGAGGGTATTTTGGACCCGATAATCAACCTCCACTCAAACACCAGTATAAAGGTCCGCTTAAACAACCAAGGTTTAACGTCCACCAGTATACCGACTTCGCGTGGAGTAAAACAGGGATGCCCTCTGGCTCCCGCCTTGTTCATATCTTTCCTCGGAGATTTTAAAGAGACTCAATCTGCGATAAGATCTTTTCCACCCAAAATAGGCATTACTCAGGTCCCGAGACTTTTATACGCAGACGACCTGATATTGCTTGACCAGACCCAGGCCGGATTGCAACGACAATTGGACAACCTGTCAGCCTATACCACCGAAAACAACTTGGAAATCAACAAAACAAAAACCAAGATAATGATTTTCCAAAAACCAGGGACAAAAAAGAAAGAGGCTTTCAACTGGTTCCTCAACGACACCAAAATAGAACTGGTTGAGTCTTTCAAGTATCTTGGTGTACAACTCTACAGTACGAAGTGGGCCAGGAATCTGCAAAACGACCTATGGGCGAAGGCAAAGAATCTAGCTGCTCAACTGAGAGCAGTTGATGGAAAATTCGGCAAATTCTCTCTACAACCAGCCATCACCTTTTACAAGTCCAAGATTATTCCCTCACTGACATATGGCATGGATGCTACCCCGTCTATTCCTCCGGGCATTTGGCTTAAACTCGAAGGATTTATCTGGAGATCCGTCCTGGGCTTACCCAATTCCACCACTGTAGCTCTGATACGACGGGAACTTGGCCTTGTCTCCCTAAAAGCTGTGGTGGATATTTCCTCACTACAACTTTACAGGAAAGTCATTCATCCAGAGAGCCTTGAAATCTATTGCATGATCGGGGAAGAGATTGAAAAGGGCAATAACCGGTCCATGACCAAATGGGCTATGGATCAAAACCTGAAACTACAGGAAATTGCATGCAGCAACGAAGATCTAAAGAATAATCCTGCTAGGATCAAATCCAAAATGCAACATACAGATTGGATCCTGACTACGGAAAAAACAGCACGCAATAAACTCCTAGCCCATCTTCCAATGACCATTAACAAACTAAAAGAACCAATGACATATTGTAAGAGATATCCTAATAAATCATTGATGAGAATCTTCTTAAAAGCCCGCCTCAACGTTCTGGCGACGCAGGAAATTCTCGCGATCAGAACAGGATCTATGGTAAAAGCCTGTAGACTGTGTAAAAACCCTGAAGAAACAGAATCCATCAGGCATCTGCTAATGCGCTGTCCCGCCCTGCAACAAGCAAGGATCGCCTTTTTCAGCCCTCTGACTGTAAATTCGTTTGCGGGTAATGAAATCTGGTGGAATCGTTTAATCACTGGGGACAAAACACGATGGCATACGGCGTCCGCTAAACTTTTGAATTTAGCGATCGGAAAAATTAAATCGAACATTGCCATCTGACTTTCGCACATCCCTTTTGGTGGAAGCACTGTTTTGTTCTTGTGCCCTTGGTGATGTCTATCATGAACTTCTCTTTCGTGCTACCGAAATGTTTGAGTCCTTGTAAAAATCTTATTTTGATTATATACAAGTAATTAAAAAAAATAGCCTTCTTTTTTTGGAGAAAGGGGTGTTCCTCACGTGAATGATGCTTATGGCGTGGAAGCATGTCCGGTTATCGAGTTCTTCGTTCAGAGAATGTAACAGTATCCTCCTCCGATACCACCATTTATACGCAGACATAAAACAGAATCAAAATGATATCATCAGTACTGTTGCATGCCATTCTTGTGGACTTTGCGCTACTATACATCAATGTTCTTTGTGAGTCCAGTTTTTAGAAAATTGGACTCGCAAAGCAACATGAACAGTAAAAAATAACATCTCAAGGGTTTGGGTTTGAGTTTACCTTCCTTGCATGACGTCCTATTTCCGTTATTGTTCGTTCCTCTCACTTTGCTTTTTACCAGCCATGTCACTTCGGAAGCTTTGTTCCATCGAGGCCTAATATTTTCAGTCAGTCCAATAGAAGGTATAAAAACTCAAACTTCTGGGATTTTTCTTTTCTTACATTTTTTAAAGGCAGAAGTATTGAATGGCACCATTTTCCTTCATTGCCTTATGTGGAGTAAAATACTGACTGTGAAGTCAAATTACAAAAATGCTGATGATCGTGTCAGCAACCCTCAAAGCACGTTCAGAATATTTTGGGCACCATTTTCTCTGACATCCATGCAATGTGCAACACACACGTCCTGAAATGATACACTGCAACGTGCAGATTTGCCACCACCACAACAGTTTTTAAGAGGACCTCAGAATCCCTGGAAGGCATGTGGGAGGAGGGGTGGGGGCAGGGGGTTACTGTGCACGACGGGCTTATGCACCTTGCGTACACCTATGCACATAGTCCAGTCCAGGGCTTTAAGTGGGCCGGGACTAGCTGGAGCAGAGCCTCAGCAGGCTCTAAAAATTGTGTTTGAGACGGGACCCTGCCGGGCCGCTGAAGTCCTCTGCTGACCCCAGCCCACCAGGCTGGTAGTCGACAAGGCTTTTTTGTATAGTTGATGTTCTCACGTATAAGCGAGAGCTTCAAGCTTTAGAAAAAAGCCTTTCTTGTCAGTGTGTCGCCGACCTCCCTGCATCTCTAATGAAAGGGGTGCTTGGCAGGGGGTCAGCGACATAATAAAAAGGCAAGCAAGGCTTTTTTTGTAAAGCCTGAAACTGTCGCGTACAAGCGAGAACCTCGCGATTTACAACAACAGAAAAGCCTAGATTTTATTTCGTCTCCAACCCACTGCCAGGCACCCCTTTCATTCGAGATGCATCAAGCTTCTCCAGTGAAAGGGGTGCCTGGCAGGGGCTCAGCAGCGCCGCAATTAAAAGACAAAGAAACACTTACCTGTCCTGAATGGTGCCTGGGAGGCCACAGCCCCTGCCCTTTTGCAAAATCGAGCTGGGGCTCTTGTGGGGGCGTGGCCTAATAGGCAGCATTCAGGTGAGGTAACTGTCGCCTCCTTATTGCGGCACTGACCCCCTGCCAGGCCACGCCCCTAAGAGCCCTGGCTCAAGTGTGCAGGCCACTTAAAGCACTGGTACAGGCCCACACACCTTGATAGGCCCAATCACATTGTGTATGGGAACCACACACCTTGCAAGGCGCAAGCACCTTCTTTGTGGGAACCATGCACCTTAGGCCTTTAGGTGGCACTGCGCTTCTTGCGGCCCATGTGGTGCACACGTAATTTACACACATACAGCCCATCCACATTGGGCACGTGCGTGGGCCAACACAATTTGCGCTCATGGGCTTATGCCCTTTGCGCGCAAGCCCACACCACACTGGATTATAATAATGGCATTGAGTAAGACAGTTGCAGAATGGTAAAGAGTATACTTTGGATTTGGCAATTAACATAACATTGCATGCAGCAGGGCCGGCCTTAGGGGCAGCAGCGCCCTGGGCGAATTGGCGCTTCACTGCGCGCCCCTGGTCAACAGGTGGCGTGGCCACGGAGTGTCACTTTTTGACTAACAATGAGGCGCATGCCACCACTATGCCAGCTCGGGGGAGCCGTTGAAAGACTCCCCAGAGCTGGTGTGGCGGGGGGCTAACGGTGCCTTTGGTCGGTGAAGGCGTCCGCGGCAGCGGGGCGCATTTGAAATTGAATGAGCCCGCCTGCTGCGCCTTCTCCCGCTACGCAAGCTCGGGGGAGCCCTTGAAAGACTCCCCCAAGCTGGCGTGGCGGGGCCCAATGGCGCCCTTGGCGGTTGCCCGGCTCGCCCCCCCCCCCCCCCCCATGGCCGGGCCTGGCATGCAGAATAGCATAAAACAGCAGCAGCGGAATAGAACAGACTGTTCCATAGCTGTACTGCCAGCAGGCTAATGCTGGAGTTGTGATTCGCTCTTTGCGCTGTTGCGTGTGGTTGGCTATGCGAGTTGCTAGTATATGGAGCCTGTCCGGCAGTAGGTTTCATACAAGATGCCACACAGTTACAGGTGTGGCGCTGTTTGAACTGTTGAGGGTGGTGGGGTGGCTAGCTGAGAAGGAATTGGGTACTGGTCAAAGGTAGGGAGTAGGAACAGAAGGGGCCGGGGTGTGGGGGATTGTTGAAAGGGAAAGAGTGCAGCTACATTATTTATTTATTTGGATTTATAAAGCGCCCAGCGGCCCAGAGGCATCATGGCGCTATTACATAATATTTACTTGAACAGTTATGTTTTTCTCTTGTAACTTAACCAATTAAAGGCTACGCATTGGTCCAAAAGGATGGCCAAGGTAGCAAGGAGTGTAATCTGCAAGTGTGCAACTGTGTGAGAATAATGAAACGGGGAACGTTTCAAAGGCATTGCTCGCTTCACAAAGCCTGTGTTGGTCAAACGTGAAAGGGGCAGTTGGCTTGCAAAAGGGCGGGAGGGCGAATGTGGATGGATTAGCTGCGTGTGAGTGCATGAGGAAGAAACAGGCCATGTAGCGGAAGGAGGAGGGTGGATCTGAGGCCTGGAGGAGGATTGTAATGTGAGCTCAACAGAGCGCCAAGGTGCAACACAAGGGTTTGCTTTACCTGCGAATGAAATGACGTTCGTGTATTTGCAAAATACAAAAACGTAACCTTGCTTGTAGACCTTTGCTTCCAACATAGGCTTTGTGTTTTTTTTTTTCAAGGAGTCATGTGTATTGTATTTGAATAGGCATTTTGGAGTGTATGGCATCATTGCAATGTGCAATGACACAGAATACGCCCCTATCCAAGCGAGGAAAATTGCGCCAAAGTAGCACGAGCCACCATATTTCCAGGTTAGATTACGGCAATGCCCTGCTACTAGGAGCAAACCAAAGGCACATTGCAAAGTGTCAAATACAAAATAGGGCTGTGAGAATCATCAAAGGAAAACAGAACACATCATTGAAGATAGGTGAAATCTACACTGGCTTACTATCGAAGATGGAATACAGTTCAGAACGCTGACGCTAGCCCACAGGTGCGTCCATGAGAAAGCCCCAGCATACCTCCTAGAAGAAACTGGTTACATATTTACTGGGATGGGCACTCGGGTCTGAAACCCAGGGCAACCTCGTAACCACCAGTTTCAGGAAAACCAACAAACTCGGCAAAGCATTTCACAACAAAGCTGCGACCTAATGGAATCACCTCCCACCACAAACAAGACTGGAGCTCTCATATATTACCTTCCGAAAGAAACTCAAGACCCAATTGTTTAGATAGCTCCCTTAATCTAAGCTAAAACCTGCCTGAAAATCCGTAGATTCATGTTGTCCTGTGACTTGTTTGTATAATGTGACTCTGCGTGTACGTGTGGCACCCTGATGCCTGTGGGCTCCGGCGCTGTAGAAATAAATAAATACATGTGGAGTCCTTCTGGGTGGAATCGACTGGAGTTGGAGGTCGCTTGGCAGACCCCTTGATGGAGAGTTAAGTTGTCCAATAACCTTGCGCCTTTACATACTTTAAAATAAATATATATATATTTTATAGCTTTTAGCGCAAGCCTGCGTCTAGAGCAGCAGAGCACTTTACATTTGCGAGGATGCCACCTTTGGGGTTGGCATTTTACACAGTACTGGTGGTGGGGGGAGGTCGATGTGTATTCGTTCTGTGGGTATTTTTGAATGTATTTTACCTGGCACCCTCCTCAAAACAGTTATGAAGGGCAAAGAGGACCACGCCATGTCAGTTAACCGGAGGAGTGTAATGTCTGGTAACTGCCGTTTTTTACAGTTAGCCAAGAGCCAAGCGACTCCTGGGGTGCCACAGCATGTGGCACCGCTAGGAATCGATGTCTCTGTGCCACCAGACGTGGCAGGTACATCTCGTTCCATGTCTGGTGCTGCTTCTAGCCCAATACAGTTCTCTGGCAGCTAGTGAACCCACTCCTGCACCGACAACTTCTTCAAGTCGAATGACGCATCGGGCGTCAAAATAACCAGTTGTTCGAAGAATTCATTTAAGAGGGAAGACTTTTCAGCCATGTAGTGAGAAATGTTTGGAAATCACTGAAGAATATCACCAGAAATATTCTGGTAAAAGGGTCTTCAGGGAAAGTTACTACTCTTGGTCTCGGACACAACGAATGTTTTATTTATACATAGTTTATTTTGTTTTAAATGTCTAATTGTAATGGTTTTGGAAAGTATGTATAGTAGAGTAGTGCCAAATTACCTAGTCCCTTATCTTCATTACTTTGGTGATTCTAGGATTTGACTTTACGCTCTTTTTTTTGTATCCCCTACATCCAGATTCCAACACGTCATGAGCACAATGGTTGAATGTAGCGACAGCCAACTGGAGAAGATGGGCAGCGATGATATCATCGCCAACACCAGGCATGTGGTGAAGGGACTGGAGGCTCTGCAGAACGAGAACAGAGTCATGTCCCAGCAGCTGCAGCTGATCCTGAAGCGGGAACCGGAGGATGAGGCCAGTAAGAGCTGGGAGAGCCAAGATAGGGATGTGCTGGAGGAGAAGCATGGGATCATCAGCAAGTTCCTGGAGACCATCGACCTCGGGCTCGGTGAAGCCAAGGTAGGCGTCTATCAAGACTGTGCATCCTTTGTGTGTGCCCTCATCCATCCAACGTTGCTAGGCTGCAGCTCTCAGCAGCCAAAGGTCCCAGTCAAGAGGAAGGCTGGATGATGATTCTCTGGCAGGTGTTCCTCTGGCTTTGGGCTCTCTGAGGCTCTCAGGAAGCGGTAACACCACAGAAGAACACACATTAATTCATTGATGCATTCATGAGGCGTTTGGACGCTACCACAAATCTCTAGATTCCAAATATAAGTCTCTCAATCGCTATCTCATTCAAACGTGGAATTTCAAAATCTTGCTATATTAACGACCTTTTTAATAAGAGTGAGAATGTCACCATCTATAAAGACAGGGAATGGCTGATCAAAAATATAAAAACATGGAAAAGAAAGCAACGAGTACAGTACATACAGGAGATATGTCCGAAGACATTTCATACAGAATTACTAGAAACAATGGGAATTGGTCATTGTTGTCTGTTGCTTAAGAGTGTGCAAGTAGGGAAGAGGATCGCCCCACAAAAGGAAGCTGGAAACATCCATTTAGGTGAAGGAGGTGGGTCCCTCACAAAGAAAGAATATGTAGGTTATATAAATTAGGGTAAATGAAGTTGAGCAATGAGGCACCTCTTTTTTAGAAGGGGGCTTTATCGGCGAGGAAAAAGTTCAGTTGGCAAAAGGGGATCCACACAAAGCTACCCTGCTTTTACACACAAAGATCGTTAATGTGCAGCAAAGCAAGTACTGTAACACTGCAACAAATTATATACGCAGTGAAGTAACAGGTCAAATTCATCAAACACGTATTTTAATTCGAAAACATCTGTGGCATTGGGTTACAACTGTAAAAAAAACAGACAAAAACACATACAAAAATTGATTGTTACGAAACGTGTTGTATAGCAAATTTAGCAACACAGCCGGAGAGAACACAATAGTTTTCTGTTATTTCAATTACTTTGGTGAGGTTAGTAACAGAAGTGAGATACATTGAAACTCTATCTCTATATCTTGGTCCTCGCCATTTGTTGCAGTGTTACAGTACTTGCTTTGTTGGCCATTAATGATCTTTGTGTGTAATAGCAGGGTGGCTTTGTGTGGAACCCCCTTGGCTAACGGTTATTTAAATTACACATAGAAACTACGTGACACATACTTCCTGGTTGCTCATTTCTGACTGAGATATATAGTAAGGGGTATGCTTTAGATAAAAACCAAGTGCACTTTATTACCTCGAATCAGTTTTGGAGCAATATATATTGTGCTAGGTCAGCTGTGTATACTGCAAGTGTTTTTTTTTATATCTGGAAAGAGATGATGAGGCTGATTGAGAGTCCCCGATGATGGATTTGTGCTGGACACATTTTATTTACTTGATTTGGATATGATAGACTTGATATGTTAGTATGGGAAACTCTTTTACCCTCATACTGAACCATTATCTGTATATTGGATCTCTTATGAAGACATTGCACTGTGGAATTTTAGTGCTACTGTGGATTTCTTTTATCTAGTTTTATGAAATTGTTTATTGTGCCATAATGTGAAATGAATTTATCTATATGATGATTGAATTTGTATGTATTTGTGATGCAGAAGGTTGATACCAACCATTGCTTAAATGAAAAAAAACCATAATTTTAACACCAACTCAAAGGTTCGAATGCCAATCAAATATAGAAAATGAATTGTTTTTGTATTGTAAAGTGTGCATTGCCAATGTAAAGACACATGCACACACAGACACACATGTATAGTCGATATTTGGGTAAACTGAATTTGGAGTTCTAATTAGTAGCCATCTACATGCATGGCCGCGAGATGACAACATATAACCATTTATATCTAGCTAAAGGCTATGCCATGGGGGTGTGGTCCGGTCATAGATGGGAAGGGGTGTTATGGTAATCAGGAAGGTGTCCCTACTCATCAGATTGAAGCCCATTCTACTGCTGCAAGAAGGGGTAGATATAATGTCTAAACTGCCTTCAAAGAACCTTGGGGTGGAGGCAAGTAAGGGGCATTTGCCAGAACAAAGTCAAGTGGTCACTTACAATTTACCCTGGAAAGGCAGTCTCTCATACACATGATTGACTGCTGTCTGTCTTTGCTGAAGGGGGAATGAACTGGGGGGAATGTGAGTTGGTAGAGAACAGCAGCCTGGCAGAGAGAACGCCATCACGAGTCACATTCCTCCACGAGCAAAGAAGTTGTGAACTGAACAAGAAGAGACGTAGCGGGATCCAGAGCCACATTTAGAAGGTTGGTCCCATGATAAGCAATGAAAAAAGGGAAACGAGTCGATGGCCTCTGAAGGGCAAATACATGTCAGATCCTCACCCCTGGTGGTGCTAGTTGGTCTGTGCGTTTCTTTCCTGTACTGCCACCCACAGTCCTATATCTAATGCCAGCATGCAGGACCGATACATGCCCGTTGTATCTTTGACACAGTGAGGGTGTGCCATGTGCCACACAGAGATTCAGTTCAGGAGCCTTCATGATCACTCTTCAGTTACATGGTGGATCTCTTTGCCTGCTGTCAGTAGCTGTCATTAGCCATGTCGTAGTGTCAATGGTCAACAACGTTGGGGCATCAGAGTTTGCTGCTCAAGTGGTAAAGAAGCTCTAGCTAGTGCAGTACTGGCAACAACCTCTTAGATCTGTCAAACTCTCCTTACCCAATATTAAAGGCTATGCATGTGGTTCCAAACCAGCGAACGATGGCTCAGAAAGTCTCGAAGCACGTGTGACCAGATCCAGTTCACTTGGGACCAGAACCAGTTCACTTGTGAACAGATCCAGTTTCACACGTAGTAATTGTTCTCTTTAGACCTCTGGAACCTACAGCATAGATCCTCGAAAACCTGTCAAACTTAGATAGCTGAATAGCTTTCACCAGGCCCTTCTATGTGAGTCCATGTATGTATTGTTGTGCAGGGCACACACTGAAAATCATATTGCCTCTGGTGTTCACCTTTTGCCTGTCGGTGTTGGGTGGGCTTGGCATGAGAGTTAGAGTAGCACAGTGTTCTGTAATGTTCTGAGCTAGAATCAATCGGGCAATCTCCTAGAGATTGGTGGTGGGCATTGAAGTGCTGAAGGCCTACGACGAAGAGGCTGCAGCTTTCGTTAAGGAAGATGTCTGCTTTCAGGGTTCCTTGCATGGTTAGAGAGGTTTTAAGGTGCTGTGTGGAATATCTAACTGATGTAGATGCAAGATTCGACATAAAGACATGCTTGAAAGACAGGAAACATAAATCTGGGCTCTGGAATCCAGTGGTATCGAGTATAAGGCTCCAGTGTGAGGCTATGAGTCCCCAGGTCTTTTTATTGCAACACCACAGGAATCTAGAGTTTTCTGAAATTCACCAGTTTATGCAAGACCTGTTTCTTCTACTGCCCCTCCCTTAATGGTTCACTGTGCTTATTAATATTGTCTGGTTGTGATGCACCCCCCAGCCCCATGTCACCATGGGGTAAATGGTGTATGGTAAAACACAAAGTGGTGATTGTGGAGATAATATTGTTTGCCTTTCAGGTGATGATCGCGCTTTCGTCTCACATTGGGCTCCTGGAAGCCGAGAAGCACAAGCTGAGGACCCAAGTGAAGCGGCTGTGCCAGGAAAACCTCTGGTTGAGGGACGAGCTGGCCACCACCCAGCTGAAGCTGCAGCAGAGTGAACAGATGGTGGCACAGCTTGAGGAGGAGAAAAAGCACCTTGAATTCATGAACCAACTCAAGCAGTACGAGCCCAGGGAAGATCAGGTATACTTAGGACCACAATCATAGCAGCCCATCTACCTACTATTGTCTGAGCAGTGGCAATGTGGGTGCTATGATCAGCGAAAATCGGATAACTCCCTGCTAAGAAACCCTATCTTTTAATATGATACAAGCTCTCAACACTTCTTGTTCAGTAAGAGAGTTTACTCTGATTACAAGCACTCCTTTGTCTACTCTAAGATCAATCCATAGACCCCTTAAATCAAAGGGTCTCTGCGGCAGTGTTCAATCCAGCATCATCAGTGGACCAGTGCAGGGTTATCTTTTCATAGATTCACTTTATTTTGGCACTTAGCACAATATGTTTGGAAATTGCAAGACATCTGACCATGGCATTTGACATCATGCATTAAGTGCCATCATAGTCTGTATCATAACATGGTACACCCTGAAATACTTTGCTCTGCTCTAAAGCCTTCTGGACACAGCAGTCATTGAGGGTGGCCCACTTAGTGTCAGCAACATCTATTAGGATTTGATGATCCGCGCGAGGAAGTCCCATGCATCTGCTTGTTAAGGCTTTCCCCACTGAGCTACAGGGTTAGCATCCTGTCTGCAAACAGGTAGTCGGAGGGATCATCAGGCGGTGGTGGGCTATTTTTCATTCATTGCCCTTGGAAATCAGCGGTAGGGTATAAGTGGGAGTTGTTTAGCGCAACAGTCGAAGCTTTAAAGAGGAGTCGACAATGGCGTATTCTTATGTTTAGACAGTAGAATACTAACCTAAAAGTACACACTAGGCTACTTATACAGAGTAACAGAGGGAACACGATGGGCCGCCACCCCTCAGCATGGACTTGACTGGTGTGTGAAACTAAGCCTCAGACTGTCCTGTAGATTTGCCTGAGCAATTATTACCTCTGTCAAGTAAAGGCTCCTAACTGTGTGTTTGGCAATGATGTGAGCACTCTCGCTGGTATCTGATTTTGCAGGGATATAGGCAAAGCTGCTGTGTAAAGGGTTTTGAACGCCATCCTGATGCTGGCAAGTTTTCAGGATGATGTGTAGCTTTCCTTGGTCATGCATGAAACACGAGGCCTGTTTAATTGCGAGAAAAATTGACCTTGGTCAGCCAATGTCAGAATGTAGCCATGTGACCATTCGTCCGTCATTCGTTGCTGTCATTTCGCTCTATCCACCCAACGTATTGCAGGTGGTATCTCATTGCGGTAGGCATTTACAATCTCTCACATGGATCCTGCTTTATACCATGCCTGGGCCGGAATTGCTGACAAGGATACTAACAGTGTATACCTGGATGTGTGGTTGCGGATCAGAAGGGCCTGGGCCTGAATTTGGCTGATAGGGTTTGGAGCCATAACATTGTAATGCAACCAGTCAGCTGTTCAGCACAGACAGGCACATATCCGACAGTATTTGTTGAATTTCATACTGCTGTTTTATAAGCGTGAGAAAGAAAATGTATGCTAACATTACCAGGGACACTGGTGCTGAGAAAGAGACTTTGCAGGTAAAACAGGAGGTGAGGAACTGATGTATACAATATAAGATCACGTAGTTTGTCAGGTGTGAGCGAGGGCATCTAGATAGTTTCACAGGGATTCACATTGGAATTCAATGGAAGACTTGATACGATGCAGATTGGGTGAAACTGGAATACATTTCTTACACAGAGGCCGGAGTAAGGCCTTAAGGCCCTAACAGGGAGTGGCTCTCGCAAACAGGGATATGCCTGCAAATAACAGTGTAGAGGGTCAGCGAGACATAATCCAGTGAGAGAGGGACACAAACCCTAGTCGAACGTAGGATTAGTCGAACGTAGGATTGTAGTCCTGAATCCAGGCTCCCCAGCCTTTACTAGTTTGTGGTCAGGGCTGTATCAACCTGGATGATTCACAAAAAGTAATTTGGAGTTCCTGTAAGAGTCGGGGGTCCTAGTGGATGAGGATTGGCCCCAATGGGCTTGAAAGTATGGTGAACAGCACTTGGCACCACAACGCTGATGCCTCGGGGCGTCGTCAATCTATCTTTTTCCATCTGTCTTGAGTGGATTGTCAGGCTGCCCTCACTGTTGTCTCGCCCCCCCCCCATCCTCGTCCAGCCACTGGCAGCCTATGCAGGCTAAGGATCCCACCGTGTGCGCTTGTCTTATGACCACAAGCTCTTGTCTCCAAGGAGCCCACAGCAGGGTCTGGTCTTCTTGTCATATCATTGAATTTCTAGGGATGCTCTTCCCCGGGGTCCGAGGTTCAAGCCTCCAATAAGACGATCTCTTCTCTATCGTTTCCTCTCTTTCTGTTTTTCTGTAGGATCTGAGATAGGGTGTCCAGGAACCAGAGGGTACGGTTCTCACTCTGCGGAATTCAATAAGGAGCACTTGCTTCCTACCTTTCCTTCTCCTTCCCCTTTTCTCTCTCCTGTTACATCCTGCACCTGTCCAAAATCTCTTTGGGGGGGTTGCCTCCTCCTCTCCCTAGTCCTTCACTACTCTTCTCTCCTGATAATTACAATGGCACCTCCTCCCCTTCTTTTTCATCTCCATCCTCACTGTTGATTTTTCCTTCTCCTTCCTTTTTGTTCTCACACTCTCATTCTTTCTTTCTTTCTTTCTTTCTTTCTTTCTTTCTTTCTTTCTTTCTTTCTTTCTTTCTTTCTTTCTTGATTTCTTGATTTCTTTCTTTCCTTCCTTTTTTCTCTCTGTCATGTATTCACTCTCCTCTCTCTCTGCTCCAAATCCAGATATTCCCTCTCTCTGCATTTTCTCTTCCCCTCCCTGTTCTTTATTGATGTTTCCCCTCCACTTCCTTGCACTCTCCCTCCTTTAACTGCAATATTTTTCTACTCCCCACTGTCTCTCTCTCCTCCTTCTCTATTGGTGTGTCCTGCCCCTCTTCCTTGCACTCACCCTACTCCATCACCAACATTTCCCTCACAATGCCCCCCTCTGCCGCGCATATAAATTACGGCCGGCCTCTTTGTATACTGCTTTGGAATATCTCAAGTCCCTGAGCCCCTCTCGGTTGGTGGACTGCTTGTTCAATTAGTGCTCCCACTTCCCATTGGCTCCCAGGTTTGGCACGGTTAATGGCCGCAGCTCCGCAACCAGACAGCATAAGAGGCCTGCTGCCATTTTGGAGACAAGCAGCATCGCAGTCGCCTGCTTCCTGGTGTAGACCTGGCATAGATCAGGTTGGGGTGGAGCGAGCGTCCATAGTGGCGCCTCTGCTTACTGCTGCCATGGTCGGCACCACGGTGCGGGAAACCTTCCCAGACCCCCACACCGCCAATACCCCCCTCTCCAAACCTGACACTTATGCCTTTCTCACACTAGCTAACCCAGATCTTTCTGGGACGTCCATTTGTGCATGAGAAGCTCGTTGTCTGTTCCTCAGGCTACCAGATAACTCCACTCCCTTATCTCTCACCACAGGAAAAAGACAATTCTCAGTTAAGGAAGGACAGCCTTGCAGACCTGTTCCCGGGCGAGGAAGAGGAGCAGAGGAACAGTACGTATGCAAGTCATGAAGCCTTTCCCTTCGTAGGGCTGAGGTGCTTTTCTGCTCGATAGAAGACACAGCGCCCTTACTGGCTAATGGATGAGATCATAACTAGTGACTGAGAAGGCGGGGAGGGAGATCAGCAGCGTTATTGCTTTGCAGCTGGCAGAGGGGAAGCTATGCCACCTGGCTGGCAGGCTGGGCAGATCCTCTCTGCTTGCATGTGCAATTGAATGAATGAATGTATGAATGGAGTCGGTTGAGTAGGGAAATTGGCGCTTTGGTATTTATCATCACTAAGTGTGTTTTGTAAGGTATGCGGCTATGATTTCTGTAACCCATTTGCAAAGGTTTGGATGATTTCATGTTGATGTTGGGAGCCTCTTTCTGGATCAGTCCCGAGGCTAGATTGACACCCTTTAAAAGATTGTTGGGGTGCGGTCGATAGTGAACGCTATCAGTGCAACTACTGTATTACTATTTACTTATTCGCTCCCTATCTTCAAAGCTTGATACACTATTTGCCTTCTGTTGCAGAATTGTTTTATAGCAGTCATGATTCCAGTTCACTAAGCCCTTTACTGCCCTTTTATTGCTTTGTTCGAGTGGTTGCAGGCTGGGCACACCTTGGTCTGATTGGATGGTGCTGCATGCACTGCACAGGAGCCTCCATGGCTTGCATTTGAGTGAGTTTCTGTGCTTGATAGTTGACTGGTCTGAATCAGCAGAGTTTGCCTGCCTGGCAGAGACCGGCTTCTCATGGGGGCGTGTGTCCTCCTTGAGAGTCGTCTATTCTTGACATTTCAGACCGTTTGAGGGGCATAGATGCCCAGATGCTCACTGGCGCATCTGACACCATCAGCAATATTACCATCCTGGATGTGCCAGGCCTGACGTTTCATCAAGTGATCCCTGCCAAAGAGCACCGTAGGGGTGGGTAGCCAGGATTCTGCAGGGGCATACAGGCGGCTAAGAAGACTACGCCAGTGTTATAGATGTGGCCTCATCACATGGCTATCCTCTTGCAAAGTCTCCTTTATTAAAAGATTTTGAGCTGCATGAAATCCTAACCACGTACGGCAAACCCCAAATACTGACCAGGACTTCGCAACCAACCTGGTCTTGCCTCGACCATCAGAGTGCATGCAGTGATTCTTGTCAAACATTTGCCAAGAAGAACATTTTGCTGCCTTGCAAATTTACGGTATTGGCGTACCCATAGTACATACTAATAATAACAGTTGGCGTTCTCATATAGCGCTTTATACCAAATTACTCCCTCTTCTAATTGTTACAGCAGGTGTTATTCTAAACCAATTTAATAGTACTCAGTGTGTTAACCTTTTAATCCTTTTAAGGGCTGTGCAGGCCCTGCACGTGACCCGAACTTGCAAAGTGCAGGCCAGAGCCATGTCTGTGGTGAGCACTGAACTCGTGAACTGTTCAACTGGGCATAGAGAAGCATCTTCTTAGCAAATGAGCAAACAACTTCTGTGCACTGGCTTATTCATTGCACCAGGTGATAGAATAAACAAACTAAACTATAGAATCTGGATTAGAAGTGTCTCCACAACCATTCTGAATGTATAAGGGAGATTCATTAATTGGGGGTCCCATCTTGTGCCCGAATAGTAAGGTGGCCCCTTCACCCTGTTAAAAGTGAGGCAGAGGCAAGACTGACATTTTTTGGACCAAATGCTTGATGCTGAACTTCGTGGTAATCGTTGCAAGAAAAGGTTAGACACGAAGAAGAAATTATGATTGAAAAATATTAAATGAAGCAAACGAATCATCAACATGAAGTTGGCTAATCGTGTAACTGGGTGCAGATCAGTCACTGAAACATAAAACTCCCAAAGCATTCTGGGTAGAGGTAACCGCAGGTGAAAGGGCATTTATGAAAGAGAGCAGCTTCGAATTGTAGGATCGCAAAGGCTTAAATGGATATCACATCAATTCAAGCAAAGGAGAGGTCCTAATTAATTGAAACTATAAGATTAGTAGAATAATATTTAATTTTAAAAAGATGAGAAAAGTTGAAGATTCTGGAAATTATTAAGAACTCCTCCAAGTAATTCGTTAACTACTGAATAGGGATTTGAAGTGGATCCTTAGCTGACGAGAGCATTTGAAATAGATCGAGAAAGCGATCAGTGTGTTTGGAATTGAAGAATCTGGGGAAGCTCTTCTTAAAAGCCGGGTCTTGTAGATGAGTGACCTGCAAGCAGGGCTACCTCTGTCTCCAGCAGGTCCCAACCCCGAAGCCTCGGCAATTGTGAGTATGTGGGTCAAGTTGCAGAACTACGTGCCCGCGCAGTAAGAGTGATAGCAGGCAGCATGGAAAACACAGTGGGCCTCACTTAAGAGCTTGGTGGATTGTAATATCAGATCGCCCGAAACAACCCTATTTTAAGTTGCAACCACACCGGCCTGGCAAGGAGAACCCGCTGGCGGAAAATCTGCCAGTTTCCATTTTACAATCGGTCTAACTCCAAAGGAGGCCCAGTAGGTCTTCATAAAATGTGTCAAGATCATCCCACCTCAGCCCAGTACAATGAGTATCATTCTGGCCAGGAACCACCACATCCGCTAAAGAGCCGAACGGATAAGACAAAATAAAGCAAGATATAAACAACCTGGATGTTCCAGTGAGCAATCAGACATACCTCAAGGGACCCTTTACTTGTGATCGCACTGCAGCAGCACACAGGCTCTTCGCGTTCACAGGTGTTGTTAATCCTCCCTTGCTGGCAGAAATCCCACTGGGGAATAGCCACAGTGCACCTCATTGTGGCGTGCACACCAATGCAAAGTGGTTACCAGATGGCTGACATCTTCTATATTTAGCTATGGAGGACACTTAGCTGAGAATGTGAGGATATCATGGAGATTTGCCCCAGAATATCTCTGTTCAAATTAGCTGGGGCCCATGTCTACCCCCGGCTTGGCCATCAATTTCAGGGCCTAAATAATAGGTTTGGGGAATGGACTTCTTCCACAATTTACTTGAGTGCTCCTCAATGTAACCTTTTTTGCTCAAATCTTTTGTAGCTACTGGGCTTGCCATATCTTATGGGCATCGTGACCACTAATCAGATGCAGAACCAATCAAAGCAAAATATTGCCTCCTTTCTCGAACACCAAATGTATTACTAGATCAGAGAAATAAGATATTGCCAAAGATGTCGAGTTTTGAAGGTCTTAATTTATAACAATGGTAAAATAAAGGATGACAACTATGTTGCCAGGGACACGTTTTCTGTTTGTGCCGGATATATTACTCAATGACCAATAATGGACAGCATAAGCATTGTCACCCAATTTATGCAACATAATGCAACACTCACAACCTTAACAACACCTAGGTATATGAACACTAAGGATTACATAAGACAGACAAAGGGATCGGAATCTGTTTTAGCCCATGGCTCAACACAAATGGTACTGTTATTGACTAAGTATACTATATGGCAAGGCTACTACGCACAAGTAATCATCAGATTGGTACATGGTCTTGATGAATCCACTACCAGATGGAAATAGAAGTAGCAACTTGAAATGTGTTTATATTGGTACATAAAGGCACATACCAAAAGGTAAAAGCAGACAATAAACCCTGCAGCGATGTCCCTGAGTGGTCACATCGTCACATGACTCATTGGATACCCAACCCTAAGATAATGTACCGAGTACTCTGTAAATACTCTGAGAGGTATCCCTCAGCCAGCCATACCGACCTAGCAGAGTACAGGTCTATCCATCTGTGAATGAAGAGCCGCAGGCCATGTTCAGACACCTAAATGGACAGTCTGCACTAAGCACCAAGAAGCCATGTTGCTGACGTTGTCAGAGACACCACGACATAGCAGCGTTAGACATGAAGCACACGTGCAATCCGCACTGCGTGACACAAACACACACTCGAATATATGAAGAACATGAGCGTACAGTTCTAGAGGATAGATACATATACATAATGTCATTGCTTTTATTATTTTTGCCATTGGCCAAATGCAGCAACGCAGAAACCGCAAGGCAAAGAGATCCTTAGCAAAGCTTGCAAATGCTTAAAAGCAAATAACTCTATGGAGCTGCAGGGGACCTGACAGAGCCAAGTGTGACTAACCTATGGAGAATATAGTATAACGTGAACAATGTAAAAACCACATTATAGGGTTTGGGAAAATTACAGCAGGCCTCCAATCATAAGCAGGAGACGAGCTGAGCTTATTCAGGCTGGATAGGGAGCCAGACTTGTGAGACAAAGCCCACAGCCAAGTACAAGGGATATGGAGACATTCTAATCCTCAAACGACAAGGGGACCAGTAGCAGAAAAAGGGAATAAATCCTCATAATTTGGAGCTGCAGAGCTCAATTTCATGGTCGTTGGACACGTGATTCAGCTGAAGCAGACAACAGACGGTGATCGGTGGTGAGAAAGGAGGGCCGATCCCACTGCAAGTGTTGCAGCAAGCAGGACATGGTCTCATACGGCAAAGGTGGTGTACACAAGTTACAATACAGACACATAATTGTTTGCAACACCTTGAAAAGGTGCAGAGTGAGCTGAGAACCGTTTTTGGGTCCCGAGCCTGGGGAAGTCAGCTCTAGCCAATCACAGTTTAGTCCCCTAGGAGTGGGTAGCAACAGGCAAGGAGCAATGGTAAGTCCATAACTCTGCAACAATGTTATAGTTAGTAAATTGGGGATGGAACAGGCCAGCCATCTGACATGTAAGAGCCAGTAGAATAATACCTATAGGTACCCATATAGGTTATTGAAGCCTCAGCGCCCAATCCATATTCGTGATAGGATTCTGGAGAGAGGCCCACATTATGACAAAGTGGTGACATGTTTTTTGGGTAAAACTGGCCTGCAAGCCAGAGGTAGCTGAGCTGTGCATGAATATTTCTGTGCTCCTGCGCTGATCCCTGTTGTTTTTTTTTTGTCTTAGACCGCAGTTTGAACTTGCATTGACTGAGTCCTTTGCGTATGCTGGGGAGGGAGTTGGGCTCTCTTAAGTCCGCAGACTTCCAGCATCGCTCTGGCATACCTGGGAGTCTGACCCAACAAACCACTATGGAGTACTCGTTGGTACTTATGGGTATCCACCAACTATTACAATCTGATTTCCCTCGCTTTAGTTGTTTTGAGCATAACATCGCAATCTTTAAACATGGTGAATGTTCACCCAGTTGGAAGATATTGTGGAACAGTTTGATTTAAATGCTAAAATAGGAGATTTATAAACACCCTATCTCCAGCAAAGGGAGACAGGATGTAAACGTGATGAAGGGAGACAAACTATCATCAAAGGTGTAGTGTATCAGCAGATCATTCCCCAAACAACAACTATTCATTGGGAATGAACACATTGGGAATTACTGCAAACGATGTACATCCAGTTAATTTTACTTTGTTTGAACAATTTAGACATGTATTAAAGTATATATGAGGGTCTTTATGATTTAAATATAATTTATTAAGTGCAAATGCTGATAAATGTATGGATCTATTAAGAATTGTTGAAAAGTCATATACTTTTGTTTATGGATGGATATGACGGATGGGTGGATGGATGGGACGGACGGATGGGTGTGTGGATGGGACGGATGGATGGGACGGACGGACGGACGGATGAGACGGACGGATGAGACGGACGGACGGACGGATGGATGAGACGGACGGATGGATGAGACAGACAGACGGATGGATGAGACGGACGGACGGACGGACGGACGGACGGATGGATGGATGGATGGATGGATGGATGGATGGACAGACGGGACGGATGGATGGGACGGATAAATGGATTGCTGGACAGATAGATGGAGAGGATGGATGGTTGGGACAGATGAATGGATGGGATGGATGAATAGATGTGACAGATTTATAGAACAGATAGATGGACAGGACGGATTAATTGATGTGACTGATGGATCAATGGATGGGACGGACGGATGGATCGATGGATGGAACGGATGGATCGATGAATGGAACGGATGCATCGATGGATGAAACAGATGGATCAATGTGTACCTTCCTTTCCTGTTCCCCATGCTGTTGCTATGTATCTGTATCCCCCATCCTGTCACTGTAACTCAAGCCCCCTGTCTCTATGTGTCAATGAGTCACTCTGTTCCCTGCCATCCTGTTCAAATACCTGGTCTCGGGCTCCTTAAAGATAACCATCATATCACATTGCTATACTTACTCTCTACTATACACCATCATTCAACTAGAACACAGCTACACCCCTGATTAATTCGGCCTAGCTGTTCACAGACGAATACGACCCCATGAACACCTCTTCACCCTAAGAAAACGCAACTAGCCAAGCACATTCCGGCATAGTTGCTCACATATGCGTCCTTCAAGCCTAACGCAGCCAGAGCCCAGTCTGAATGTCCACCCACCAGACTGCACACATCTTCAGCACCACACCTAACGCTAGGATGCAGCTACCATCCGGCAATTACATCAGCTGCACACATCAGGTGCACTCACGCACCCTATGACACTATCTCTCTCTACTGACCAGAATTACGGTTCCCGAGGCCGTTCAACCTACCAGCGCTTTGAGATCATACCAAAGATGTATAGAGCGCTATATAAATGCCAAGTAACCTATCATAACATAACATTAATTGACTTGATTCTGCTCAATCCATGATGTATGTCTAAAATTAATATACTTGTTAATATACATTTATGTTTATAAACCTGAAGATTTTTTTTGACACTTTTCTTCACATGATTTATCCCTTAGAGTGCACAGGTGCCTCTGTGAGTAACCTCTCAGAACCTATTTTGTTCAGTTAAATGTGTGTCTTACTAGCCAAGAGCATACACCTAGAGCACCGGAAACACCAAGTTACCACAACTACATTGTTGTAAAATTAATACATTACAACTCACTGTAACTGTAGTGCAACCCCACCCGACACAAGGCACATTTGATTTACCAAACTCACTAGGTTGATCAATTTAAGTTTTATGATTAGGGAATGGAACTAATTAGAAATCTAACAGAGTAAATTTCAATGAGTCCTGAAGAAGACCAAGGCTCGAAACACTTGCAGGCTCACAGATGTTTGTCCCTTTGGCCCCAATAGTAAGCTACAATAAAAAAGTTGAAACAAATTGATACATAATAATTTCACTATGTATCAAATTAGAGGGAATGCACATTTAGGAACCCAGTTGCTTTTTTTGGAGTTGTATGTTTGACAGAGGCATCAGGAAGCATCCAAAATGTAGTTTACTCTGCGACATCCCATCATAGGAATTCCTAGCAACAAGGGCAAGGTATGTGGCTAACTCCCACCATGGTGAGTGTGAAGGATTCATTGCTCTGCAGTGTTTCAGCTCCATGCTGGCTCGCAGTCTCATGACAAATTGTGACTATTAACCATATCTTTATCTGCATAATAATGTATGCCCCACCACGGGTACCCCACACTGCTTTCCACTGAAAGCAAGGAAGCACCCCCCAAACCATCGTGTTGAAATGGGCCCCCCACACATCTTCAGCCAGTGCTGGGTGATGGGGATCACAGGGGTTCCTCACCACATTTTCCAAAGGGCCCCGTTCATTGGTTGTTATGCAGCTGGCTAGCAACTGTTCCATGTAATAAATGGTGAGCCTGGATTTCACAGCATCACCCAGAGAGCTGATGAGAGTAGCAGTGACGCGATCTGCTTAGTCCTGGGAAGAAAAGGCTCAAAAAGCTTTTCAGGTTTATAAACAAAAATGTATATTAACAAGTATATATAGCCGGGTCTGTGGCTCAGTGGACTAATGCAGCCACTACAGGGACATGGGTTTGGCCTCATGGTCACAGTTTGAAGTCCCAGTCGCCCTTTGTCCTTCCGAGGTCGATAAAATGAGTACCATTTGGGTAACAATAACCATCTGTTATTAGCGCCAAGAGGCCGCTTCGGGGGTGAACGTGTGCTTTACAAATACGCCTGTTATCTTATGTTAGTCAGGCAGTAAGTAGAGCTGCTGAGTGCAGCAATAACGAGTGCTTCTTTCCTCACATCTCCCGTTTTTCTCTCTGGCAATTTCCATCCCATATCCCACAGAAGTGGAATGAATACTAAACGTGTACATCATTACTCATCTATAATAATAAAGTGGCATGAATATGCTACTGGAATATGTTATTTATTTATTGGTCATTTATATAGTAGCACCTATACACTTAAGCGTTTTAAAGCGCTCCAATGCGGGGAGGGAGAGTAAAAAGATGACATTTATTAAAGGCAATGGATCATTCGGAATGGGCAAGTGCAATGTGTTAGAGGTATACAACACAGAAGGAAATGCAGACTGATTACAGCATATGAACATACATTATTGTACGTGCCTGACAGTCGTGCAACAATGCAAGGGCTTTACATGGGGGGGGGGAGAGGGGGGTAAGATGGACAGAACAATGAGACTGTCAGTGTGCAAGAAGCAGCTCTGATAGTGTTAAGTGCTTGAGACCTAGCAGGGGAGAAGGGATGGGGCGGGAGGAGGTGGCAGGAAGAGGCACACTAACTGGGAGCACAGATGAACGTGGCAACAGATTTAAAGGAAACCTAATTCTAGCAGAGGCACACATTGGGCACAGAAGGGCTCAGACCTCCAATCGCCTTCTGCAGCAACTTGTGCTGCTCCCATCCACAGGTTCACTTAAACAATAAAAGTATGATCTGCTTTGGAAGTGAAGTACCCAGTAAGGGGCTGATAAGGAGACTTTATGACCCTTTGCTTAGTTAGTACAATACACTACTCGAGTTAATGACGGGAGCGCAGAAATCTATCCACGGGCCAATGCAGGTGTTATCACAAGCTGCCCTTAAGGACTGATTAAAAATAAGATTATTAAAAATTACAGTCCGTCTTTCGGGTTGTTTTATTTCCAAATTATGGGTTTTTAATGTTTTGCACATATCTGCATTCCGAAGAACTATCGTATCAACAGAAACGGAACACCAAGAAGGTTCAAGGAAAATAGTTAGTACACTGTGTATTCTAAAGAGTAAAGCAGCCCCTTTTGCATGTAAAAAAAAAGCGATAGCAAGTCACCTTGGAGTTCCATGACCTTCTAGAGTGACTCAGCCATTGGCTCGTTCGTCCGTCTATAAGTTTCATGGGCCACCTGTCACTTGTATTTTCCTCATAATGTGCAGGCTCTGACTGCCTATAGGGCAATGCCCGCACCAAAAACACAAAATGCTAGTGTGGGACAGTTTCTTTTTGGGTCAACGTGGCCGGTGTGGGCCAATTGGATAAGTTACTTCACCATGCAGCTAGTAGTTTTGACTGGTGTTACGGGGTAAACAATCTTTAAAATGCACAGTTTGCATCACAGTTTAGCAAAACCTCCCCCTTGTGTACTACTAAAACAGTCTGTCACAAAAGGAATGAATTGCCATTTGCAACGATGGGACACTTTTTCATTCGTGCCCGAGAAAAGTGCATGCCCCCACTCCGGCCCTGATAATGTGCACGTGCTTCATTTCATATACAGTGCAGCCCATGGACCACCAGGCTCACAAAGGACTAGGTTAAATAGGCTCTGATTGGTCGTAACAGACAACATTCTAAAATGAGGGCGGGCCTCAGTCTGCGGAGCCAACTGAGACACACTGATCCTGTTTGTCTGAGAGTCCCTCTACTTCTCCCGTTTGCCTCCACAGTCCTCCCTCTTCCTACGTATGCACGACTCAGACCCTGTTACTCACTTCCCTTGGCCCTACATCCCTCTTTCTCTCACCTTATCCCCTGTTCCTTGCCTCAGCTCTTTGTGTTCTACACTTTCACCTCTCCATGTTTTAACTCGTTCTCTCCTCTCCTCCTCTCCACAGAGACCCCCCAGATGAGCAGTGCCTTCACCGCGTCCCAGCAGGGCGGCTACGAGATCCCAGCCCGCTTGCGCACGCTGCATAACCTGGTGATCCAGTATGCCTCGCAGGGGCGCTACGAGGTGGCAGTGCCACTGTGCAAGCAGGCCTTGGAAGATTTGGAGAAGAGCTCCGGCCACAACCACCCCGATGTAGCCACAATGTTAAACATCCTTGCCCTCGTGTACAGGTGAGAACTAGGGCCCCCAGAGTTGCAGCAGTCCTACTCCCAGCAATGCACCCAATGTATCCATTGGTTAGCCATCATTCCATTTTGTTGCTCCTCCCTCCATTTCCTTCAGACCACCTTCATCACTCTCTCCGTTCAACTCAACCTATTATCCCTATTGCTTCTTTAGTCATCTATTTCATGGTATCTTTTTTCTCCTTCTATCTGCATGAACATCATTGTATCTTACTCCCTTTCTCGCTCCATTTACTGAGATGCTGGAAAATATAGGCTTGTCAGCTTGACCTCAGTTGTGGGTACATTAATGGAATGCTATGTGGGATTTCACATATGTTCTAGCGCAATCACTGAGGTTATACGAGATCTACCTTTAAGTACTTACTAGTAGCCCTACAGATAAGGGGTGCATCTGCTATTTTTGCTCTCTAAAAATAGTCAAATACTCCCCAAAAATAAAAATGGGAAGTAAAAATACTCCCAACAAAAAGAGGAAATAGACATAGGAACATGTCCCACTGCTTTCATCCACGAAGATCCGTGGATATGCTAAGAGCAGTAGTACACTTATTAATATAGCTAGAAACTCTATTATTACTGCCTGATCTGAAGAGGTAAAAATGAATAAAATATGCAAAGAAATATTTATTACAAAACATTTGTTTTTTTTAATACATTTTTTTTACTCGCTTATTAAATAATCCCATTGGGAATGGGACTTACCTTTAACTCCTTAAAAACTTCCTACCAAAAATAGGGAGTAAAATACTCCCACTTCAAAATCTTAACTGGAGCAAAGTTTACAAGTGAAGCAATAGTCCAATATCTTGAAGCCTGCCTGTTACAGCATAACAGCAGCATGCCAAGACATGGCAGAATTTCAAGTCAAACCAGACAACTATAATTAAGTCCTGGTGACTAATCAAATAGACCAAAGCAAAGGGACGCAGGTGATCTAATAGAATTTCATTGAATCGTTTGATGTGGTTTCAAACAGAAAACAAAGAAGAGGGAGAAACGTGGGGTGCGAGCCAGCAGTAATCTTGGTTTGGGAATAGCGAAGCGATGAGCCAAGGAGTGCTGGGGAATAGCCTTGTGAAAGGAAAGGAAGGTGACTAGGTGTGTCATGAAGATTCATTCCCCGTGCGGAGGCATTCAGGGCATTGAAATGTTGCATCAATGAGGAGCCGGAAAGCAAGATAGAACTGTTTCCGGGTGAATCCAGGATTTGACATAGATGGGAATTATTAAATAATGAAGAAAAAAATAATTGATCCAAAACCAAAAAAAGGCCTTGGTTGAAAAGAACTGAAAGTCACCATGCAAGATGGACATCTTGGGGGGTGGGTGGGGTATCGCAACTGACAACGGAAAATACGGTCCATATAGTATAGGAGGCAATGGTAGAGCAGGTGGAATTCTACAGTGCAACCAGCTAAAAAGGGAGACTAGATCCAGAGTGTGCACATTACTAGCAAGACCTCATTGTGAAGATTAAGTTCTGAAAGTCACTTCTCCAGGAGCATAAAACAACTGGGTGCACTTTAAATGCAGAGGACCAATCTAGTTGAAACCACAATGAGTGACTGCAGGCCTGCAGTGCAGGGTTTCTTCCTGCACACTGTGAAGAAAAGAAGGGATAGTGATGCTGTCTTGATAGTCAGTCCTATTTCCACAGTCGAAGAGGCAACAACATGGTACTGCTATTACTAGACATCATGAGAGGAACCACATATTCTCACCATAACCAGTTACCATTTCTTTATTATCTGTGTCAATAAACATGGCGTCCGGTACCCCATCACAAACACCCAGGGCATAATTTATCTTCCCATGAACCAAGGTCCAGACAGCTATAAACGTATACAATTACCTCAATCATGGCCCTTATCAGCCCTGTTACCACGGTAGGGGGTCCCAAACTTAGCTCTAACCTTTAGAACAAGTTCCGTGTTAAAAAATTCTATGATGAAAATCTAGAGTCCAAAAATCGAGTAAAATATCCAGACAGTCAAATATCAACCTCCTAATAACTACATTACACCTATTGACAGAATACGCAATTTGTTTAATTTTGAATACTTGCAAAGTATCGAACTTTGTAAAATGCCCAAGTTCCTCATTTAAAAATTTACACTAAATACGCCAATAACAGTGGTAGGCTGGGATATGGAGGATGGAATGTTTTCGGGAAGTACAAAAAAAAGATAAGAAAAATTCAAGCCATGGCCGCCTGCCACTGCACCATTTCCCATAAATTACACCCCTGTAAACCTAACCCCACTTTTCCCACCATCCCTCCTCCCACCACCAAATAAAACGGGAGTAAAACCTTTTTTGAACCCTGGATTAGGGACAACAAAATCAAACCTGATATTTCCTAAGGAAACTAGTTAAATGTGAGTAAATGGGCTCTTTTTGGAAAATAATTGAGATTCCTAATTTGTGAATGGTCATAAAATGCGACAATTAATTGCAGCTTTAACATAATTTCAAAATATTATTGGGAACAAGACACATACTTTAAACTCTACATTTACATTACATTTATATTGTTAGAATTTGACAGAGATAACATCTACGAAATAATTTGATAAATGTAGGTACAAAGACTAGTTTAAAAAAAGAATAACTAAATGTTACATATCATCCCTGTTCAAAAATTCTGTTTGAAAAGGTATGAATAAAGTTAAAAACAAACAAAAACAAAAGTTGTTCTACTTCCGGAATTTGAACCACAGTAATAGAATATATTTGTTTTACTTAAGTATTACATTTTATGTAAAATATATGAAATTAGTCAAACGAACTTCTATTGTTCAGACAGATGGGTAATTTGGCTTTCTTTTTATGTCTTTCTACCTACTTTTGTTTACATCTTAATTTAATGCTTTTAAATGCTATTATTTAACTGCAATTTTCTTGACTCTATGGTTTTGCATATTAAACATTTTTCCATCTTGCTTTGGGAAATATTTACTTTCAAATCAATATTTGCATTCCTTACACAAGACCAGCACCTTCTACAAATTGCTTTGACCAGGTATCCCAATCCTGATCTAAGGTAGGCCCTGCTACTCAGTTCAGCAGACAAACAGGTGAGCGTGCCAATGCTTCTGGCGCACACAGGCTGTTCCAGTCTTGAGACCAACGGTATTCAGTGAAAATGTTGCAACAAAAAAGTAGTCATTGAAAAACTCTTGATGAAACTACCTCTTCAGTGAAACGCGAAAATCTGTCATAAAATGTAGCTAGAAGTAGCCAAAAATGTAGTGCTGCTAGGGGAAGTGTTTAGTGCTCTTGTGATTGCCTGATTTCGGGGTATGTTAGGGGTTATGGCAAGGATAGGAGTTTGGAATTAGAGTAAAGATTGTGGTTAGAATTGAGGTAAGCGTTAGGGTCAGGATGGTTTTGGCAGAGCTGGTGATGTTGGGGCTGGGTTTGTCATCAGAGTAGATTGTGTCAGGGTTAAGTTTTAGGGAAGGGGTAATGGTAAGGTAGAGTACAAGTTTTAGTAAGTATTATAGAAAGGGGTGGGGAGGTTGGAGAGAGCTGGTGATTTCGGCGTAGGACAAGGGTTAGGATAAAATCTAGTGGTTAGGGTAAAGGAAACATTAAGGTAAGTGTTAGAGTTGGAGTTAGGCTGCAGCTAAGGATAGGATTAGAGCAAGGATTTGGGTTAGGGAAAGGTCTATGTCATTTGTTACAAGCTGGTGATGGGGTTGGAGTTGGGTTCACTGTTCATTTCCTATTAATTTGGTGTTTTGTATCAAGTCACATGCAAATAAAATGCTTTAGTGTGCTGATGGGTTTGTGCTAGGTAAAGGCTCAGGGTGGAATATGGGTTGCGGTTGCAGTTAGAGTTATGGTGAGTGATTGTGGATGCTCTATTAGGGTTTTGAGCCATTGTTGGGCTTATAGCCTTGCACCTTTGTGTATTTTAAAATAGCTTTTTTGGCAACCTCATCACTGGCAAGGTGCTCACATTTTCCATTGCCTGTATTGAATGGCTACATATCTGAAAACGACTTTTTGCTGATAGCTTTTCCACCTGACTACATTTTCTTGCTGACATTTTCACACAGAATCGAGACCTACAATCTAAGATGTGCCAATTCACCATAACTCTGCCTGAATCACGCACTGTTCTCAAAACCGAGACCTAACCATAGCCCACCCGTACAGCTCATTGCTGACCTCTGCTGGAGACAGAGAGGTCATCTTGGAAGGATCTTTCTGTCATCCTCAGGGACTTGTTCCACAATGTTCCCAACTAAAGGCAAAAGAAATCATCTGATCAGACACTCCCTATGTCTAATTGACAGCAGGTCCAAATGTCCACATTTACAGCACCCACCTGGCGGACAAGTGCGCGAGAGTTAATACATGAAAGCATTTAAAAGTGACAAACCAACATGATTAGAACTACAAGACCTGTTTTATTCTCCACTACAGAGACCAGAACAAATACAAAGAAGCAACAGATCTTCTAAACGATGCCCTGGAGATACGCGAGCAGACCTTAGGGGTGGACCATCCTGCGGTAAGTTCCGCTCTCATGCATTTTTCCACAGAATACCTGGAAAGTAACCTATCCTAGGGTCAGCACCACTGCATCAGTCTTTTACCATTTTAGCAATTGCCAGACCTTTGAAACCATCCTATCAACATTCCCACAGTCCACGGACTATGGCACAACTAAAGAATTTCATACCCACCCCGGTGGTCAGCACAACACCACTCTATTAACACCCCCAGCAGTTAGACCTACAATATTTCCATATTGCACAACTAGAAAATACATTTTATTGACATTTTCCACAGCCAGTACATCAGATCAGTGAAGGATATCAACATACACAACAAGTAGCCCATTCTGCGAACTTCCCCTCAGCCAATACTACACTGTTGACCAAAGACAACAAAACCACCACTTTGTTAAAATCCTGACAGCCAGAAAACGTTCACTATTCCACTAAAAGCACTCTAAACCAGCACACCCAAAACTTTCTCTTTACATCCCCAAAAACCATGATAACTTAACCATTCTAATAACATCCCCCATCATAGCAATAACTTCCCAATTGTATTAACTTCTCTAAAGGGATCACAACTGCACATCTTGTGAGCACCCTGCACAGCCAGCACAACTACACTCTTCGATCAACAGCAGCACAGCAATTACAACAGTACCATTCTATCGGTAAGTGGGGATCATAACGTTGGAAGAAGATCGACATACAAATATCTTACTTAAGAGCACTGTTGGACTTTTTGTATGTCAATTTTCTGTGACAAAAATAACAGTAATGTGCGAGAAATTGTAGAATGTTTGTAATCTGCCAAAACATGAAAAGGAGGACTAACAAAATTAGCAAGAAGAGAAACCAGGGAAAAATAAAGAAATGTGTAAAAGACTAGCAAAAACGAGAAACAAACAAGGAACTAGGGCAATGGACTAGGAGAACGAGGGCCTGCCTATGACAAGGACAAGAAATTAGGATGAGAAATTAGAATTAAGACAAGAAACGAGAACTGTATAAGAGACGAGGCTGAGTGACTAAGACAAGGAAAAGATACTTGGACAAGAGAATAGGACATGGGACCTGGACTATGGAGTAGGAAAATTGACTATAAAGATGGAGTAGGACAATGAACTAGGACAATGAGGAGAGACTATGACTAAGAGGCAAGACTATGATGAGGGACTAAAACAATGAGGAGAGGCTTAGAAAAGAGACCAGAACTAGTATTGGAATCTAGACGAAAGTCTCTGACTAGGATCAGAGACTAAGTGCGGGACTAGGATGAGGGCTAGGATAAATGACAAGTATGAGGGAGTAGGGCGAGGAGTTAGGATGGGAGACTTGGACTACGACAACAGATTAGTATAAGGAACTAGGACGAGTGACTAGAATAGGAGACTAGGATGAGACACTAGAACTATGACATGGGCCTAGGTCGAGAGACTAGGATGAGAGACTAGGACTAAGATGAGAGAGTAGGCATTGGACGAGGATGAAAGATTAGGATTATGATGAGAGACTAGGATGAGAGACTAGGAGGAAGGACTAACTGTGACTCGAACTCTATAATGTACAGCACATTGTAGTATTCATTAGTTTCATCATGCCAGTGCCAAGTCATACTGTGAGAAGGAAACATGGTAATGGTAGTAGGCAAAAAATGTACATTTGTTAATGCAGCCAATGTATGCGAATAACATTGTCAGTTGCCATGTCAAACAAATGTTCACCCAGCCAGCTCAACTGCACCATTTCTTTCGGAATCCCGCTATCCAACATAACTATATAATTCTACAAACATTCTTTACAGCGGGGTAAAGGCTGACCACCACTCTAGTCAACAATCTCAGACGGGTCCCTACCACAAGGTAACCATCCTACCATGACTAGAATGCCAGATCTGCCAGCTTCCCGGAGGATGTATATGGGGAATGTGGCAAAGTCTCCCTCCCCTACTGTGTCCCTGCCTTGACCTAAGCGATAATATCGTGTCCAGCAATGAGAAGCCTTCGAATCACTGTGTGAATGATTATCTTTTGGTTAACAGACGGAGCGAAGCTAAAATTCAGCCCTCCATGCGTTGCCCATAACAACTATCACCCTGAATTGGGCATTCCAGTATAGCTGCAAATTAAGAGGATGAGACTCACATAAACCAAGAGCAATCTGAGAAGGCAGCTCCATTGGTAAGGAGGTTTGCTGGAGAAATAACCCTAGTTAGATCGTCATCTCCTGAAAACCCTTGCAGACCAAATGAAAACGGCTGTGTCCACCCAACTCCCTTGTTAGCCAAGCAGGAGAAGGATGCTCCAACAGGGACAACAGTGCAGCACAGCTACCACCCACAGACAAGCAATGGCAAACATTTAGCCCAAGTAGTATTAGGGATTTGAGTGGGAACCGCTGAATTAAGATTGGTCCTGTATTTTTCATATACGTAGGTAATTGTGGTTCTACTAAGTTATTTGGTCCTGTAGCCAGAACAATCTCCACTTGCACAGTGGATTGCAAAATCTATCTAAAAATGTTGTCTGGGTTGAGATGTCCCAAACATCTGGAAGGACCTGTGTGAATATATTACTTAAAGTTTACATTTATGCATTCATTTTGACGACATATGCTTTTTACATAAATAGTCCTTGATTCATTTCTTCATACTTGTAAATTCAATTCTGAATAGAAACATAGATGTGTGGAAAAACAAGAAGTGTTTATTTATCAGAGACATAGGCTATTCTAGAATGTCCAATGCATTTTGGTCCTAATGACCATTTTCAAGGACCAAGTTCTAAAAGACAATAATAAAACACATTGGGCCTCATTACGACCCTGGCGCTCCCGTAATGAACGGTGCCGGTACGGGACCGGCACTGTTCATTACAGGATGCCCTATTACGAGGTACCCTTGCGGGACCCTCTCAGAACATCTGGTCGGACGAGACGTCCTTAGCGGGTCCCGCAAGGGGACCAGGGAGCTAATAACGGCCCGTTATTAACGGCCGCGTTATTAGCTCCCTCCCCATGGGAATGGGGATGGATTTTTTCAATGAGGAATTACCGGGTCGTCCAAGGTTGGAATGGCCTGGTAATTCCTCATTGAAGGAACCCGGACCTGGAACCCGGTATGGAGGCAGCCATGCCCTTATTAAGGGCATGGCTGCCTCCATACTCATAATGAGGCCCATTGTATCAGTGGTCTGGCACACAGGATGTTATTGTAATATCTATCCATGTTATTCATATACTATTTACCAGCCTATATGGTCTCCACTTATAACTTCTGTGGGTAATTGGTATCTTACTTTCTTTGTGGAAGATGTTTACTTCATGATGGTCTGTGTCTACGACTTGGGATCCTACTGTAGGATCTGAAATGTAAATAGAGTAGGTATTCTGACTATTCTGTTTTCTAAATGAGTTTACAAAGTGTGTAGCTGCGAAAATAAAATGGTCATACCTTTTCTTGATTGAGGTCCTTGACCATCAGTAAATTCTTATCCTGGTGGCCTGTATAGAAAATATGTATTCATTTAGCTTTTCTCCCTATATTGTTGTTGCTTAAGTTATCTCGGTTGTCATGTGTCTTCTTAACTTGACATTCCGGCAGAGTGTTTACTCGGGACACCAGGACCGCTGTGAAATGGTTGTCTGTGTGTACTGCAGCGCTTTTTTATCTGTAATGGCGCTGGCGAGGTGTATGCAGTGATGACATCGGCGTGATGGCGTCATCTCATGCCGGCGGCCATTTTGGTTGCATTGGGTACTGCTGAGTAACGCTAACTCTCTGTGGTGGAACCTTGGTGTTTCAATTCAGGAATTGTTGCCAATGTAGTTTCAATTGGCAATATTATACAACACATCTCTTGTGTGATCCTGGGGAAATAACATCACTGTTCTACAAATAAATTTCTATAGCACAAATGGCGTGATATTTATAATTGTCAATATTATACAGCAAAGGGACAGAACCTTGTACTACCCTGGAGCGATTACATCGCTATTATACGCATAGATTTCTATAGTACAATCGGCGTAACCTTCATAATAAACACTGTCATGATTCCAATTACATTTTGTTACTGCACACTGCGCACATGTAATTTCTTTTTCAGATTACAAGTGGCTGCAATTTCATTCGAGAACGAAATGGCACCAGTAAATTACATGGGGGTAATTACTTTTACAAAATAACATTGTATCTAAGCACGTCCGTGTGTTTGATTGTCCTTCGTGGTAGGTGCTTTCTGGTTCCAAGAAATTACTCTGTTCTATTCTGAGACAATGGTTTGTAAACATATACAATATATTCGTATTTATATTAACATTCGGCCCAATACATTAACCGCAGAACACAGACAGGAATGAGTCCAAAAAGTCCAGTGCTGTATCAAGAGGCGAAATGTGTCAGTGCCTGAAAGGCTGTGTGTGAAGAAAGAGCATTTTAAAATCCAGGTCCCACCAAAACCCTCTTTAGTGTTTGAGGTATCACCTCTTTAGAAACCGAGTGAGCCCCAATGAGCCCTCATAACATGTATTAATTCGACCAGTTCCTGCTCAAGTCAAAGACAAGAGACAGCCCTGATACCTTGGAACAACTTCAATTAAGTCTGGTTCAAACTTTCACAGGTGTAGTCTCTTTGATATCCCAGAGTCTATCACACTATCAAGCGTATCACCCCCATCTCCCTTCGCCTTCATAAAAACGACCTGAAGCCCTTACACATGTGGCACAACACAGGTAGACTTTAAACATTTAACATGGCAATGTCCAGATGTTAATGTTAATGTTAAAGGTCATTTGTACCGCGCACTATCACCACCGGAGTGGTCCTCTGGCGCTCTGGGGAAAGGGAGGGTGAGTTAGTGGGAATAAGCTGGAAAAGTGCAAGAGAGCAGTGATGTGCTGTTTGCAGCCTCAGCCCGGTGGGTCCGTTGGCTGGTCCTGCGGTGTTTGCAGCCGGTAGTCGTTGTGTACTGTTGTGTGAGTCTATGTGTGTTTTTTGTTTTGTTGTTGCGATGCAGTGCAGTTTGTGCGGTTTGTTGTGCTGTAGGTTTGTGGTTGTGTTTGGTTTGGAGTTTGAGAGGTGTATGCAGAGGGGGAAATTGTTAGTGGATTGGTTAGTTGGCATTTCTTTCTAGAAGTGATGCGCTGGGTTTGCGTAATCTCCCCAGATGGTGTGTGGTGGCATTTCTGCGCCTCTATCCTGATCTGGGCTTGTCCGGTATTCACAGTCCCTTTCACATCTGGCCTCCCCTTCCATCAACTTCCTTCATAATCTTACCTGCCTTCCTTTTCCACTCGTACGGCCAGTGTACCTGCTAAATTCCTTAACTCAGTTTGAGTGTGGTTATTGCTAACATATAGAAAACTCTATAACAGTGTGGTACCTGGTAGCAATTATGGGCGATAGAGGAGGTTGGCTGGAATTGGTTGGGTTGTTGATTCTGTCTTAATGGCTGTTGCTTGTGTTCTATTTGACTTGGCGTTACCTGTCTAGTTGTGGTGGGAGTTTCTTAGTCGGTTCTGGGTGTTGTCAGTGTTGTCTTCAGTTTAGTCATTCTTTTCTTTGCTGTTGTTTCGGTTTTCAGTTTGAGTCTGTGGTGTTGAAGAGCCAGGTTTTTAGTAATTTCCTGAATTTTAGGTGGTCTTTGGTGTTTCTTATTTCTTTTGGGATGTTGTTCCAGGTTTTTGCAGATAAGTGGTAGATAAGGTATGGTTTCAGTTCCAGGTGGATTTCGTTGCTTGATCTGAGGAGTCTCGTTGGCTTGTAGATTGTTATTTTATTTTTGTAGGAATTCTGCTCCTTGTCCGCTGATTTTGAAGGTGATGCAATGTTTTTCTGGGAGCCAGTGTAGTATTTTTAGGGCAGGAGAGATGTGGTCTCTTCTGGATAGTTTGAGGAGTAGTTTGGCTGCTGTATTTTGTATCCGTTGTAGTTTCTTCAGGAGGTATTCTGGTATTCCGAGTTAGAGGCTGTTTGCATAGTCCATTCTTGACACAATGAGGGCGATGATTGTGAGTGTTTTGTGCGTGAAGGAGAGGAAAGGTAGAATTCTTCTTGCCGTGTGGATGAGGAAAAAGCATTTCTTGACTGTTGCATTTATTTGTGGTTCTAAGGTTAGGGTGTTGTCCATCAGGACTCCCCGATTTTTTTACTACCTTAGATGGTGATAGTGCAGTTCCCATTTCCGTTGGCCACAGGATGGCGGTTTCGTTCTCTTGGTCTTTGGATATGATCATGATTTCTGTCTTTCCTGGGTTGATTTTCAGATTGTTGGCATTCATCCAGTTGAAGACTTCTTTTAGACACTCGATTAGGGTTGAGTGATCGATTTGGTAGATGATTTGAGTGTCATCTGCGTAGTTGTAACCTGTAATGTTGTATTTTTTGAAGATTGTCATAACTGGAGTCTGGTAGATGTTGAAGTACAGTGGTGATAGTGAGGATCCTTCTGGCACTCCACAGTCGTTAACTCGTGGGGTGGATTTGAAGGGTGTCATCCATACGGTTTCTGTTCTTGTCATGACCCTTGACCCAAAACCCCACTGGCATGCCCACATTCCAGATAGGGCCAGGACTTGGGGTTCAATTGGGGCCTCAGGGGCCTTAAACCATCTTCATGGACTCTCCTCGAGTCAGTCCTGGCGCCTTTGGTGCCAGGCTCATGTTCAGGATGGGAAACCTCCTTGAAGGGACTACTTTTTCTTTGGAGGCCTGCAGCCAACATGGAGGTACCCACACAGTCTAGTTCCTAGAACCAGACTGTGCGGTACAGTGTTTTAGGGTGTGGTAGCCCGGACTACTTTACTTGGACTACTTTACTAGAGGGCTATATAAACCACACCCAAGTTGCAGAACGTGCTTCGTGTTATTCTGCAGCCAGCAGCGTGACGCTCATCATGTCCAGTGACCTGATACCGGCGATCCTTGAACAACGGACCTGCAGAGGAGACAAAGAACATCATTATTAGTCTCTACTTAGCTGCGAATTCCATCCTGCCTCTGCCCGTCGATTGTCTATCCTTCTGCTGCTCGCAGTCATCCATCCAGTCATCAGCATCTTTGGGACACCACAAACGCACCGGAATGAAGCAACCTGGAGGGAGAGAGAGAGAGAGAAAGACAACGTTAAAACAAGTTACTCACGGCGCTAGCCACAGTCGTCATGAGAACCTCAATTGGTTGGGCAGTTCTAGGCCGGCATCGTTCCAGAACTCTTCGCACGCCAGAAAAGACCATCGCGACCTGAAAAGGAAGAAAGAATACAGGTTAGCAACTAAAAGACAAAACAGCGCCGCACTTCGCGCATTACCTACCAAATCGTTTTACGCTCTTGCGTCCTCTATTCTGGCTGGAGCCTGATCCAAACTGCGCATTCACCGAACTTCCGTGCACCTAAGGGGGAATAAAGAAAAAACATTAATCACAAGAAAGGAAGGCAAGGACATATAAAGACTGCTGCATTCAGACTTACCTCCCTTAAAAGACACTTGAATGGGCTTGCACCAGTGAAGTTAACTTGGTCGCTCAAGCCCGCAGAAGACTACGCACCCCTGCATAGAAGGCAGGTCGCAGAGCACGCCAGACATCACAACAAGGTGAGGAGAGGGCCATCGGGTAGAACCCAGAGGCAGGTGGGAGGAGACTGAATCTGATCCTAAATCCAGTCCTCCTGTGCTTTCAGGCCCGACTTCCATCAAAGGCACCATCCAGGATCGGGAAGGGTCCAGGGCGAATCCAGCAACCAGGGCTGAGTGGCGTCCCCGTGGATACCAGGTGAGCGTAACAGTTCTGTCTGCTAGGAATGATTTAGTCCAGAGTAATGCTGTGTCTGTTATGCCTATGTCTTGTAGTCTTTTGGTTAGGGTGTCATGGCTAACGGTGTCGAAGGCTGTGGAGAGGTCGAGCAGAATAAGGGCTGAGGTTGTGTTTGAGTCTGCATTGGTTTTTAGGTCATCCCAGATGGATAGTAGTGCTGTTTCTGTTCCTCTTGCGAGTCTGAAACCGACTTGAGCTTGGTCTAGAAGGTGGTGTTTTTCTATGTGTTCTGGGGTTAGTGTGTACACGAGGGTTTATAGGAGTTTTGCTGGTTAGGAAATGTTTGAAATCAGCCTGTAGTTGGAGAGGTCTTCTACGTCACCACTTGTGTTTTTTAAAAGTGGTATGATATATGCTGATTTGAAGGTCCAGATGCGGAGGGGCTGTTACCCGTGAACCCAATGCTAAGGTTTTTGAATGAATGAATAGTGGGGTAAGTCCATTAAGGGATTTGTGGGGCTGGCATTACTGTTGGCTGGACACCAGATCTCAATGACACGGCTAAGAGGCCCACAACCATATCACGAGATATGGGTAAAGGATTTGGCATTGTGTTGTGACCTTAGGTTGGCACACTTTGAAACAATTGCTGCTGCCTCAAGGCCCAGGGATAGCTGGTCATATTATGACTATTTCATGATGAATTATCCCTCTGATGAAGTATGAGCAACCAGTGACATAACACCCTACTCCTGCTACATTGACACTGGATGCAAGGTTTAAAAAATGTCCTAGGACATGGCTTGATGATCACACTGTGAGGCAGCCTCAGATCAAGTGGATGGGAGGATGTTTGTCAATCCATTTTTAGCCGGAGCTAGTGGGACGCCATTAATAGTATGGCAATGCTGTTTGTAATTTCTTCTGTGCCCTCATCTTATGTACCTAATAGAGTTGCATGTGTGGTCTTGCATCTTTTAAGCTTCCTTCAAGATAACTATTTTAGTGTTATTAGACATCAATGAGAAGATGTTTTAAAAAGAGGCTTACCATAAGTTACCATACAATGACACCACTATTTTTTGGCAGGCGGTTAACACTGCACAGTATGCTAGATTCCTGGGAGTCCTTGGAGGACTTCCTCGCACTTCAACTCAATCTTTTCTGTTTTAATATGCGATGATTTGCTCAGCAAAGTGGTTAGCATGCTCCCTTTGGGTTCGATGGCTTGGACAGAGAACGAAGCCAAGTAGCCATGTTTCCTGGTGCATATCACATCTTCATTGCCACATATTGTGAACCCACACCTTATTGTTCACTGTTTAATCTAAGGCAGGAATGTTGCAAGTGGGAATCTTTCTCAGCCTCACCAGGCATCGCTAGATGGTATGGAAACAAATGACTTGAACAAGCTTGATTCACGACTGTACCGCATACCCAGGATTAAAAACACTGCGTCAAACGCCCTACTCAATACTGGGGCCTGATGTATTGAGAGCTTCTCAGAAGCCTGGGATACTGCTGATGAAGCGATCGGAGACTCTTCTAATTGCAAAATCATTAGGTAAATAAGTGGGTTCTTCGGGACATGCGCTGACCCAAAGCATTTGCTAACTGATAATAGCCTGGTTCCCTCTTCCTCAGTCGTCCCAGTAGGACTTGCGCCCCCTTCAGAAAAGAGCATGGATTTCAACCTGTGGACCATGCCATGGGAAATGATCGAAATCTTCCACTAGGAGCAAAGCCCCGCTCAAAAATCGTGCAGCCCTTTCCAGCATACAAAAGTACAAACTGATAGGCACACCCTAGTGCCGTAAACTCGCCGTGTACAGGGACAGATGACTGCTGTAACAAGCATTGGCAGAGCCAAAAGTTTTGGCTTTTGTGTGAGCATAGGGAAGGCATTTGTCAGGCACTGCCATAAAGGTATTAACCTGGCCATAAGATGTTTACCGATTTCAAAGGGTGTGAGTACTAGGGCATATGAAATCAGGGCCTGGCAAATGCTTATCTAATACCTATGCACAAGTCAAAACTGCTGGCTTTCCCAAAGCTTGTCTTTAACAGAACTTCAGTGCAAGCACACGCATGCTGCTTATAAATCAAGTGGCTGAAAGCACCCCTGTTTAAGAGGTATTTATTACACCAGTAGCTCATTTATAGCTGCAGTTAAGCCATTACGACTGCTTTAAAATAACACTGGCAGGCACTTACAGTACAAGGTTTAATCTTGCTGCTTGATAGATCAAGCACAAAGAGATCCAAGGAGGATGTGTTTTGGGCAGGTAGTGGGGGGAAAATGACTATAAAGAGTAGCATGGCCATACCATTCAATGGGTGGGTAAATAACCAAAGAACACACACAAGATGTGTGTCCCTCCTCACACCCATCTCCCTCATAGACTTACTCTAACAAAATAGTTTTGGCTTATAGGTGGCACTTTAGTCAAAACTAAAAATGTCAAGCCTTTCCATTTTGTTTCCAAGTTTTTGATAGAAGCATTGTGTATGGAGATATGTTCCTTAATGAACAACCTAGACCATCAGCAGAGTTACAGAGATAGTATAATTCATTACAACCTCCAGTCACACATCGTAACAGCTGGCTCCATTATTTCTCCAGTGGGTGTACTATGCCCCTGAGTGGAGGTGATCTACCCACTGGTGAATGCAACATGTCCACAATCCATGAAGATGACCATAGGAAGCCCCTGCACCATACACTTTCACCTGTCCCGGCTGAACTGCTGCACCCTTGGTTGAGGGTGCAGTTGTCGGCTATCACAGCTTGCAGGAAATCCCCTTCACAGGAAGTTGAGCTTCATGAGACATGTGGAGGATGATTCTTGAATATTGAGAGGGTTTAAAAATGATTCCCTCTTTTTCGTAAACCACTGATGTTTAAGACGCGCACTGCCGTGATTTCAAAGCTTAAAGGAGTGCCTTATAATCGAATGCAGAGCTGACGTTTGAATATAATGTCATGGACAGTGTGTTTTCTTCAAGCCAGGACTTCATCTAGAAGGGAAGGTGATGTGCTAGCAGGTGCTGAGATCAGACCTTGGCAAAACAGAAAGGTGATGGCTGGAAGGTTTTGAATTAATCATAACCACGGGCAAAGCTCTGGGCAACCCTCCAGACCATCGTTTTTCAGCCTGCCAAGCCAGGCGAAGAAAGATGGTCTGGAGGGTTGCCCAGAGCAATGCCAGAGGTTAAGATTTATTCTAAACCTTCCAGCCATCACCTCTTTGTTTTTGCTATGTCACCCCGAGTGGGACGGGTATGCCCAGACGTGGGTCCCGTGCCTGCTGGGCCTAGAGACCCAAGCTACTCCTCACTGATGAGGCCCAAAAAGACTG
Organism: Ambystoma mexicanum; assembly: GCF_040938575.1. Classification (NCBI taxonomy): domain Eukaryota; kingdom Metazoa; phylum Chordata; class Amphibia; order Caudata; family Ambystomatidae; genus Ambystoma; species Ambystoma mexicanum. Next base: position 932,709,054 of record NC_090923.1, read on the forward strand.
AAACATGTTTGGGGATGCTTGTGGTCTCGTGCAGAAGGGATGTGACCTAGCAGTTTGGGCTGGACTTCCCCTTTTGGGGTGGGGCCAAGCCTGATTTGCATATGGTCTTTCCCCTTCTGTAATGGCTTGGCAGGTGAAGAACGATGGTCTGGAGGGTTGCCCCGAGCAATGCCAGTGGTTAAGATTCAGTCTAAACCTTCCAGCCATCACCTCTTTGTTTTTGCTTTGTCACCCCGAGTGGGACGGGTATGCCCAGACGTGGGTCCCGTGCCTGCTGGGCCTAGAGACCCAAGCTACTCCTCACTGATGAGGCCCAAAAAGACTGAAACATGTTTGGGGATGCTTGTGGTCTCGTGCAGAAGGGATGTGACCTAGCAGTTCGTGCTGGACTGCCCCTTTTGGGGTGGGCCTAAGCCTGATTTGCATATGGTCTTTCCCCTTCTGTAATGGCTTGGCAGGTGAAGAAAGATGGTCTGGAGGGTTGCCCAGAGCAATGCCAGAGGGTAAGATTTATTCTAAACCTTCCAGCCATCACCTCTTTGTTTTTACTGAGATCAGACCTGACATTTCACATTAGTCAGGAAGCTAGTTTGCCTGCAGATCTAACATCTCCTGTAGACAAGCTCTCCGTGCTCTTGCTCCCAAAAGGACTTTGGAGTATATTGGGACAGAACCATGTTCTGTATTGTATGCCACTAAAATCAAGGGGAAAGCAGCTTTGAAACAATACCTTCATCTCAAGGGAGATTATGTCCTGAATTAAACTTATTAGCTAGAGGCCATTCTTCCCAAGGAGAGGCAGTGACAGCAGCCCCGATAAGAAATGCATCCTAGACAGACAGCTGTGAGGAGGCCAAATGGGAGGGACTGGGGGGGCTTTAGCCCCGGGTCTTTTGGTTGTAACCCCTGATAGAATCTCAGGTGCTACAACCAAAAGGCTAGCTAGCCCTGAGTCTCGCAGTCCCGACATTAGTGTAGTCCCTTATCTTTTCGAGACCTAGCAACACCCCTTTGGGAGTCTCTGTAAGCATTATTGATAGATTTGGATGTGAGGACTTCCATGCACGTGGGTAAAGTATCCTCCAAGCTTCTCTTTAGATAGCCTGGCTCTTTATAGTCCCACCTCTTCTCTGTGGATAGCTTTGGGGAGCCCACTCCAGAAGCTTGGATTCCCTACTGGAGAAGGACAAGTTATTTACTGGTACAGTTCCCTAGCAGGGGTATTCTCCCCACATTATTTTCTATTCATGTACTCCAGAATAGGCACAACCACACTCTCGTAGTAGCATAATACACTATTAGCACAATTACCCCATTCTGTGAACGTACCACACAGGCAGCACAGTGACACCATGTTTTAACATTCACAGAAAAGGTACAGCGGCATAATTTCTTAACATCCCGAAATGAAATTATATTTTATTTATATTGCGCTCATGCACAAGTGTTTCAGAGCACGACCAGGCAAAAGGGAGGGGAACAAGGTAGAAACACCACAAAAAAAAGAAAACAGCACTCTTACTAGGCCCGGTGACATTAAGAAAGCGCAAGTGCATTGAAAAGGGAAAAGGGGGAAAGTGCATGGAAGCAAGTACAACAACCATCGTCTCCTGTCAACCTCACTATCATGGCCAAATTGCTGACACCTTTCCTTGACCTTCCCCACTGCTACCACATCTGCACCATACGATCAACGTCGCACACATTCAGCACCACTGCCTACTGTTATGAGAGAATCTTCTAGCAGGTGAAACTGTAGTTTACCTTTCTGTTGTCGTAGCCCCGCAGCCAGGAGAAATACATCATTCTATCAACGTTCTGCAATGCCAACACAACTACACCATTCCTTAAACAGTGTTATGTATAGTTCTCTCCATTTCTAACAGCTTTCCCACTGTTGGTATTCCTGGACCATTCCTACAACTCCTCTACAAGCAGCACTGCTAGACATTGTCTTACAGTTCGCCTACAGCCAATGCTCCTAAAGCATTCCCAGCATCCTCTTCACAGCTGGTGCTAGCAGGCCTGACCCGCTGTCATCCACCTGCCGTCTTCTCCTATAGCTATCAGCACTCCGTCACCCTTCCCTACAGCTCCCACACAGCTTGCACTCCCATAGAATTCCCTACAGCTCCCCAGAGGTGCTTTTACGGTTATATGTGATCTTACCAACCACAATTACAGAGTGGTAAATTCAATCACGGACAAAACACCGGAAAACACCAATTCTTTTTTATTTGGGGTGGATCCCCAACACGCCCCCTATTTTTTCAACCCTTTTAAAGCCACCCCAACCACATCCAGACCCATTTTAACCTCTTACTCTACTACTATTTGTATATTTATTCAATCTTTTCTGTGTTTTTCCGTGTTTTTGTCCGCTCTGTTATGTACCACTCTGTTTTGTTTGCAATAAAATGACTGGATACTACTTTTACATTCTCTCCCCCCCCCCATGCCTGATGTGGCTCCTGTGTCCCTCTGATCAGTTTTCTACTTGTGCTCCCAGAATGTCTATTCATTCACATGTTCAGTACTTGTGGCCTAATGCTGAGACTTGTCTTCTCCAAAGGTGGCCGCAACCCTGAACAACCTGGCTGTGCTGTATGGGAAGAGAGGACGGTACAAAGAGGCCGAGCCGCTGTGCAAGCGAGCGCTGGAGATCCGCGAGAAGGTAGGGTGATTCGACAGGGGCGATCAATAGGAATTCTCCTGACTGACTGCTAGTCTACTCTCAAACCCGGGACAGAGAGTGAAATTCATGGGGGGAGTAGGAGGATGTGGATGGTTGGAATCACAATTGCAAGTCATCCGAGTTTTTCAGGCAGGAGATTTAAACTGAGATGTGATCGAATAGCGAGGCTGAGGTGTGGTTTGATATCTGAAGTGGAGACATGATATAGTGCAGATGGTCTCAGTTCTTAATTTCAGATTTTATTCTGCCACTAAATGTACACGAAGGTAGACCCTATGCAGTTCCATGAGCAAGTGTTCGCCTGAAAGGCCGGCTGCTAGTCACAGATAGGGATGACCACTAGATCTGCAAAGGAAATAAGCACCAGCATGTCATATATACCAAAGAGAGAGTGCAAATTCAGTCATTTCCACAAAGGACAGTTTGTAATCCACAGTCCAAGAGCAGATGAAAACACAATCGAAGTTACACATTCAAGATTAAAAGACAGCACAAAGGATGTGAGTGTGAGGGCCAGGAAGTAACAATAGAATGTCCAAATTGGAAGAGTAGAAACAATCCGAACCAGGAAGACAACCAGAATCTAAACGCCAAGTCAAAGGGAGATCCTGAACTGAAGTCAGAAAACAAAGAGTCATTACCACTCAACAGCCATAATGAAATCTAAATATATTTAACTGGAACCCTTTTGGGGCAATGACTAGTTTGGGGCAGCAAGGAGATTCCATTTCTCTTGGGCATAGGAAGTGCTAAGAAGGCTGGGAGATGTAGCTTAATTTTTCCTTGTCCCATGTGCAAAAAATAAACTCAGGACAGCTAGATTTAGATGTTCCATGTGCTGTGCTTTGTCACCAGCGTATCTGTGTGATTTGGCCGTGGCATAATTGTTTGTGGCAAAATTGACCGTCGTCAATTTCACGGCGAAACCAATTTTGCTGCGGCCAAAATCCACAAATCCACACCCCCCTCAACCCCAATACATCCCCACCCCAACTTACCTTTTGCACATCCGCTTTCTTTCTGACCCTGCAGTGTCAGACCCGTCTCTCTTACATGGGTCGTATCCGACGCTGCAGGGTCCGCTTTACTCTTTTTATTTTTCGTTCTTTTTTTTTATCCCCCACCTCAAATCCTTCGGAAGCGGGGGACACCCCTGCTGCCCCCAAAGGCCATCAATGCCGAACATGGGGAGCGGGTGACACCCCTGCAAAGCCTGCTCCCCATGTTCGGTAGTGATTACCCAATGTGATCAATTTTAATCGATCGAATTGTACTGGTCGAATTTGGCCAGATGTACCATTCGATCAATTAAAATCAATCAAATTGGGTAATACCGTCACCAACACCACCTGCTCATGGACAATCCATGTTGTGGGCAGCTTCTGCTATCAGCATATTAGGGGCCAAGAAAATGGAGGATATGCATGCATCTGCCATCTGGAGGTTCCCAGAAAAGAAGGGCCACGTAGATTTGCAACTCCATTCCAAGTGTAGAGCATCACTGGCCCCCATAAAGGCTGCAGGTGAGAAGACCAGAGTCTGCCTGCAAGCAGTACAGGACCTGACTGTACTCTCCCAAAGGCCTCCTCAAAGTATGTTATATTATGTTATGTTATTGGATCTTCCATTTAATTTTTTATTTTAATGGACATTTGTATGGCGCCTATACACAGTGGGCCTCATTACGACCCTCGCGCTAATGGGTTAACGGCGCTGCAAAAGGCTGCGGCGCCGTTAACCTATTAGCGCCTAATTACGGGGTCCCTTTGCGGGACACGACCTTAACGGCTGGTTTTACCAGCCGTTAAAGTAGGGACCCTCAAAGGGACCTTGGTGCTAAGTACGGTGCCGCAATTTGCGGCACCGTACTTAGCGCATTCCCATTGAGCCCTATGGGGCAAAAATGGGAATGGGGAAGGGCCATGGTGGCATGGGGAATTACCGCCCCGCCAACCTTGGAATGGGGTGGTAATTCCCCATTCCGCCATGACGGAGTCGGCAAGTTACCGGCATGGACCATGGTGCTATTAGCACCATGGTCCAACGCCTGGGTCGTAATGAGGCCCAGTGTTTCCAGGTGCCACAAAACAAAATATTGGGGGTGGGGGGGCAACATTAATGGTCGTACTGGGCCTTGTGACATTCTTACCATGCAAGGGAAAGACAAAGAAGTGCAGGGGAGGGTGGAAGTAGGGGGAAAAGGCTTGCAGGGCGGGTGGGAGGAGGTGAAGTGCATGAGTGAGAGCCCAGGGGATAAGCAAGTGCAAGGAGAGCCACAAAAGCAGGTGCCGGGGGAAGTGGGAGAGGGAGGACAAGTGCGGTGCCGGGTGGACCAGACTCGGGCTGGTCAGGGAAGGGACCCCGAAGGCAAGTGCTGTTAGCGATGCTGGGGGAGACTGGTCAGGGAGGGCCAGGCTACATGCTACAGATCTCCTAGATTCTGCTGATCCTCTACAGTACCATTTGGTACAACTACCAGGCTGTTGCCTGCTCCTAAAATGGCTACCTATTATCAAACAAAGGCCGGCGTCGTGCTGCTAGGCAACGAGGCCCGCTTTTGAATTTTGCATTTCTGCCGGCAGGCGGAAGCCGGGCCGTGTTCGTGAAGGCCACTGGAGACAAGGCCCTGTGTTCGCCTGTTCGCGCTCAGGAGCGCGTTGCCGTGCAGATACCCCCCTTACTGCTGCACACAAAAGGTAGGACACCCACTCCTGTTAAACCTTCATCTTGACTCGCCAACTCACACCCTGGCTCAAACTCTGCCATTGAGCCACGAAATAAGCCCACAAAAAGTACTCTGTCAATTCTGTGCCGTGCTTAGTCAGCCCTGTACCGTATTGCTGCCATGCGGTGTCCAAAAAGTATTTTCTGCGCAATTTATACTGTGCCCACTAGCCCCGTACTGTACTGTACTGTTTCCCTGTGGTGCCTAAAAAGTATTTTTGCCCAATGTGTACTGTGCCCACCATCCCCGTACTGTACTGCTGCCCTGTGGTGCCTAAAAGGTATTTTCTGCCCAACCTATGCCGCGCACGCCCCCACCAATGCATCCTTCTACGATATCCCGGCCACCACACATGCCCACTCACCAGTACACTCAGCACACCATTCTCTCACTGCACCCCCTCACTGCAATTATAATCACACTAGACACACTCTTGCATTCGAATCTAACCACCCCAATGACGCCCAACACGCATCTTTCCACCTTCTCTCCACACATGCTCGCTAGGCCAGCCATCACTGCTCACATCTGCAACTTCTCTGCCCCTCCAGTAGAAATCTCAAACTAAGCTCTTGCACTCCCACCTCACACTCACCCTCCCTTAACACCACAGCCAAACCCACTCTTGGCAGGCTTGCGCCACCACGCCGGACTCCTCCCCAGAGCCTCCTCACACAACCCACCTGTACTCTCTCACCTCCTACTACCAAACTTAGCCGCCCCACCAAAAGTAGGCATGTCCTGTCCTTCGTAAATGTGGTGTGTTTGGGGTTCCCTGCACCTGGGAAGAGAACAAGAAGGTCGATAGTGTGAGGTGGACAGGAATAGAAATGAAGTGTCTCATTGTCAGAAATTCTGCAAATTGAACCGGTTCACTCGACTTCAATGGCGGTAAGGGCTTTAGTAAAGATTGAGAAACAATAGTCATGTCTAATGAGCGCAAGTGCATTCTGCTCGCATAGGACCTATTTACCAACAAATGTCACTTGCGCATGTGTGCACATGTGTGTCGATTGTGAATGGTGTTGATGCTCAAAGGACTCGTGTGGATGCGCCCGTGTAGATGGGCACTCACAGGTGTAAGATCCGGCACACATGTGCATCCACAAGGCACTATTGTCAGTGTGGGAAATGCCGCTGCAACAGCGCTTTATGTATGACAGGATCTGCTACTATTGGACACTCCAGGCTAGCATTCACCTGAGCTAGGTAAGACATGGCGCAAGACATACAGGGGTCATTTATCATCATAGGCTTGTCAAAATACATAAACCCGCATACACCGCAATATGAGAACAATTTAAGAGAAAAAGGACTAGTCCGAAGCAGAACAGGAAGTAGATTGGAAACCAAACAGGGGCCCTATCAGAGGCAAGACATTGGAGGCATCAGAACAAATACAGCAGACATGTTACAGCTATACCAAAGGACATGCCTTAGTCAGGTCAGAGCCAAGACACGGGGCCCACCAGAGACAAGACATAAACCAAGTCAGACCTGTGATATTGTCTGTGCTTGAGCCAAGATCGCGGCCACTAGAGAAAATAGGCAGATAGCACAGTAAGGCAAAGACATGGGCCATGTCAGAGCAAAGAAAGGTGAATTATGAGAGCCACTAGATACAGTGCATGGAACAGGCCTCAGTGACATAGACCAAGTAAGAGGCACGTGAGAGGTCACATCACAGGGAAAGCAAGGCCTACCTGATGAAAGTGGCAGGTACCGCGTCCAGGCCAGGCATAGCCAAGACAGGAACCACAACAGATCCAAAGAATAGACAACATCAGAGCAAAGAGAAGGTGTCATAACCAAGACACGGTCCAAGTCAGAGCCACGACGTGGACGCAGTCAGTAAAAAGACAGACCGTGGCAGACCCAAGACTGGGACCATGTTAGAGCTACAACAAATTTCAGAACGATGGTAGGCAACATTAGAGTGAAGACAGGAAACTCCAGGAGAACCATAAGATCAAGACCAGCTCAAGGCCAAGACCATTCGGAACTCTGAGGGAAGACGGGGCCATGTCAGGACCAAGGCCATGATGATCTTTGAATGAAGACAGAGGCCATATTGGGGCCAGGACCATGAGGACATCAGAAGGAAGACAGCTAACATATCATGGCCTAGACCACGAGGGCCTCTGAGAGAAGACAGGGACCATGTCAGGGCCAAGACAATGAGGACCTCTGAGGGAAGATAGGGGCCATATTGGGGACAGGACCATGAGGACACCAGAGGCCAGGAAAAGACAGGGCAGGCAACATCATAGCCAAGACCGGCACCATGACAAGCACCATGTTAGAGAAGAGATAGAGATCCTACCAGAGCCAGGGCAGGCCCTTATTAAAGATGAAACATGGGTCATGTCAGAGCCAGGACAGGTGCCACAACAGAGACCCTATTTTATGCAAGTGACAGAGGCCATATAGTGACTAAGACGTATAGCACACTAGAGCCAAACCTGGAGCCATATGTGTGTCAATAAAAAGAAACGCGTCAGAAGCAAGGTGGGGGCTGTGCCAGATTCAGAACACATCAGTGCCATGTCTAAGATCCCGTCAGTGCCAGTACTGGTGCCATGTCGGAGCAAAGACAGGGAGCATGGCAGAGCAAAGATAGGGGGCATTTCAGAGCAAAGGCTACATCATAGTCAAGAAAAGGACCAACTTAGAAGCACAAGATGGACCCTATCAGAGGAAACTGCTGCGAGCCATCTACTAACTAAGAGAGAGAGCATCCTAAAGCCTTGGCAGATGCCATGTCAGAGTAACCACTGAAACAAAGGTCAGAGCCACAAAAGGCAAACGCAGGTTGGTATATCCGAAAAACCTTTCCCCACTTACTGATTTCCTCTCTTTCGGCATCTCTTAGACTGGTAGAGCTGTAACTGAGTTCATCACATGTTAGGCAGGGGTATACGATGCACCTCAGCAGTGCCTAAGGTGCAGGGAAGGGGCAGTATCCAGATAGGTCCCCCGCTAGGCCTCAGGTCTATGATTGTCTCTGTGTGCCAATACTAGCAGGGGCACTTCACCATATTTTGTATTTACCCCACCGCTGTTAAGTTATCAAGACTGGCTCTGTCGTAGTCCCATTGGACCTTTGGAGGCACCAGCCTCTCTGGATGCCCTATAGGCCAGCCCCCTTCTGGTGACAGGGGTTGGGTCAGAGACAAGACAAAGACTATATTAGTGCCATGTCTGAAATTACATCAGCACCAGTAGTAGTGCTATGTTAGAGGCAACATCAGAGCCACGATAGGACATCAGATCCAAAACAAAGACCACTGAAGAGTAAAGATAGAGACTGAATTGTAGAAATGACAGAGACTATACCATATCCAAGACAACAACAATGTCCAAGTCAAGATGGGGCACACATCATAGAGAAACCTGTGACTATGTCAGAGACAAGGGAGAAGCCAAGACAAAGCCCAAACAGGCACCGTACTAAAACAAACCTATGGTCCATGTCAAAACCAAGACAAGGGCCACTTCAGTGGCAAGGTAGATACCACTTAAAGGGTAAGGAAGTGACTGAGCTAAGGCCAAGAGATTGGTAACATCAATATCAAGACTCAACTATATTAAATCTAAGGCAGGGACTATGGTAGAACTAAGAAAATAACCCTCTCAGAGCCAAGATAGGGGCCACATCAGTGCTAGGACAGCGACTGTGCCATGGTGAAGGCAGCAGCAACATCATGCTCATGAAAGCAACTAGAATCTTAGCCAAGACAAGGATCGCCTGAGAGCAAAGACCCACATGTGATCCATGTAAAAGGATGTACATGAGCCAGGGGGCAGGCACCATCAGCAGGGCCTTGGCTAACACAGGATCAGCATAAAGATCAAGACAGCAACCATATCAGAGACAAAGGGCCAGCACAAGCAACACATCGGAGCAAACATAGGGACCCAATGCAAACCATGCGCAAAGACCACATGAGAACCCATGAAAGCAAAGGTAGACATCACTTCAGAGGTATTCCCTACTTTTATCGATTTACAATTCTGCCGAATTACATTTTCATGCATTTTGTACCACTTTTTTACTGTAAAAGGATAGATGGTTGATTTGGGTCAGGTATATAGAAAGAGGGGCAAGGGGAAGATGAGGGAAGTGCAGTCATTTTCCCCCTGGTTTTTGCAATTAAAAAAATGGCAGAAATAATTCAGGCAAATGTAGTTCGGGAAAAAGAAAATCAAATAAATTGTGTAGATCTACTTCAGAGACACGATATGGAGTATATGAGTGGTTAGAAGGTGCATTTGACAGAACTCTGATGTACTGTCTACCACGAACCATATAGAGTCACTTTGACCTAAACATGAAATGCTACAGTGTGGATTTAAAATTCAAAGTAATGTGAAGTGGAGTGCTCTGTGAGCAACCTGAAGATGTCTCCCTGTCTAGTCCCCAGGGATATGACATCCAGGTGTCCAGGACACGCCCATCACTTTTGGAGCCAGTTCCTGAGGGAGAGAGCAGTGCAGGAGGATCACCTGGATGAGGGGTCCTCAGGGAGTGGAAGTCGGTCACCGACGGGTGAGACGCAGTATCCCTCTTCTTCCAAGACGTTTTCCCCATCCTACTATGTAGGATATTCCAAAACTCTCCTTTCCGACACAAACACTTCTGCACAACACGAAAGACAATGGACTAACACCAGAGCCGTTTACCGGACATGTTCCAATACAAGTGTCAGGCAAACTCAGGCAATTGACCAGAATCACACACACCTGACGGCCCTTTCCCTTCTCAACAGGGATAAAAGGTGGAGCACGATAGCACTCTATGAGCAAGGCAGACCGCACATCATGAGGGCTAACTCAGCAAGGCAGTTCAAGAGGAGATGAAAGACGGTGAATACCGAGAGGGTTACAAGGAGAGTAGTGACCTTACCCTTTTTCCGATCAAGGCCCATGAAACCTCTGCAGACGGAAACATAAATCCGCGAACAATAGCCAACGTGTGTTGCAGCCAATGTCTACGGTACATGACAAACTCCTCCGTTGATAACCAAGCCAGAGAGAGATGCAGGTCTCTTTGGTACCAACCTTGACTCGAAGGAGAAGAAAACTGTGTTGAACAATAAATAGCCAATGGCTAGATTGAACTTTGAAAATCTAAAGAGGGGGAAAACCAGCAACAGAGCAGGCCAGCACCACGTGGGTGCTCAAGCAGGATTACTCTGGGCGATTACCCAATAGTAGAAAGACTACCGTAACCAGAAGCCCTTGGCAAGAGGCGAGAATAGGTCAAACTGGTCATACAGTGATCTTGTAAAATCCTCTTAATCATCTGTCGGTCAAAGACTTTCGATGGTAAAGAAGCTAAGGGAAAGTAATCCTGCATGGTGAATTGAGTATATGAACAGTGTTGGGAAGAATTAACTCAATCGAAGGATGTCCACACTAGATTGTTTGAAAAGACATTAAGATTTGTGAATACAAGAAGTATTAGAAAACCAGGGGAAGTGAACTGTCCTCCTTGTCATTTGGGTCTGAGCCCGGCAGTGGGAGATCCAGGGGTGGAAAGTCACCACCCAAAGTTCATTGAAAAGGAACTGTTGAATCGATTTGTTGAATATGATTTTGTGAATGGTTTACTCTCGGAAGAGGGGGACACTGGGGTGAACCATCACCCAAGGTATACGTGAAGCAGAACGTTGTGTTTGTTTGTCTATTTGTTGGATACTTCAGGCCTCCAAAGCAAGAGACTTTTTATTAAAAAGAGACTTGGCCCTCGAAGAACCCGACAGCTGATGCGGAACTGTCGGCTCGTGCTGGGAAAGCTAGAGTGTGTGCTGTGCTCAGGAAACCCACCTTGTCCCGTGCTGAAAATTTGGGGAAGGGAGAACCCTGGCAATCACATCCTGACTTATTATTTGTGAACAATTCTTTCTTTATTGAAACCCTAGCCCACACGCTTTCTGTAATTAGTTGTAAGGAATTGGCCACATGTTTTTTTACTATAGGCCTTTTTATTTTGACACAATGCCGCAAGGAGTGCCTTATTTTTCATTTGATGGTCGATGCTTGCTCCCAGCTTAGATTTAGGTTTAGCTTTGGCGTTTTTCCACCCTGAATTTAAAGTTTAATAAACACCCTTGAACTGTGATCACTTGTCAGACCCTCCAGCTTATAGCGATTTTGCGATCCCGCAAAATGCCGCAAAAACGGCCGTTTTGCGCAAAATGCTGCAAAAATGACCGTTTTGTGCAAAAACAGCATCTTTTTTTTTTAAAGTAATCTACAAAAATTACTGTTTTAAAAAAAAAAAATACTCAGGGTGCCAGGTTCTCAACTTTTTTTTTTTACACAAGAAATTAAATGCGCTAACACATCTCATCGCTTGCGCCCCAAAAAAGTGCAGCCCAATCCACAAGGGACACATCATGAATGGGCACATTTTATATGCGCGCCCATTCAGATGGCCTTTTTCACCTCCTTGATCAAATAAAGTGGCGTTTCTGTCAATTTAAAAGCGCATCCCTCATTTCCAAGCAAGATGCACTTTTAAATGTGCAGAAATTGTAGGCAACCCTACGCGCACGGGATGTGGGGCTGCCACTGCATGACAGGGTCTTTCCTGACCCTGTCATGCATTTCTTTTAAGGTATGAACCGCTGCTGTGTCGCTTGCATTTCTGTTCCTCAAACAGGATAAAAATACATGTTTTGGGTCGCATTTTACAGTGGCAGGCACCTGGAGGGCCTGTCCCTGTGAAAGGCGCTGGGAGCTTGCAGAAAACTGTCGGGAGAGCGATTCTATTCAAAGTACTGCCCATTTTGATGACAAAAATCTATCGAATGTTACAATTTGACCTATTTCGTCCAGTACTATTCGATCGATTTCTTTATAAATACTGAACATGTGTTGCGGGGGTGTCACCCGCTCCCCATGTTCAGTATTTTTGGTCTAGGGTGGTTGCAGAAGTGTTTTCCCCTTTTTCCTCAAAATTGGAGACGGGGACAGAAAAAAAAGAAAATGAAAAAAGGACCCTGCGGAGTCGGATCCGACCCGCGTTAGAGGGACGGATCTGGCACTGCATAGTTGCAGGGGAAGCGGCAGCGACCAAGCAGTTAAGTAGGGGAGGGGGTTGGGTGGGGTGAAAACTTTGGGTGGTTTGGCTGAAGTGCAAATCAATTCGCAGCGAAATTGACTAAGGTCAATTCTGCCGCAAATAATTACACTTCGGTCAAACAACCCAGAACACCATTCAAGGAAGCTGGCCAGCGCACAATTTGCGCTACAGCTCAAGCCTGTGGAAATGTGCCGGTCACCTTTGAGAATAAGGTGACCTGCTCATTTCCTAAAATGGGTTGTCTAAAAATAGCATATCCTCTGTTCTTTTTTAAAATGCCCTATTATTTGAGGAACTGGGTGAAAATCTACATTTTAAAAAAAAAATGGTTACTCTATGAGAGAGAGGGAGAGTGATGGGTGAGATGTGAAGTTATAGGCAAGAAAGCAGAGGGAGATCAGTGGGTCAGAGGAGGAAGCGCTGCACAAGAGAGCATAGGAAGCAGTGATGCGGTGGGCCAGAAATCTGTGAGCGAGCAGAGGTACAGAAAGTACTGAGTTGGCCAGAAAGAGGCAGTGAGCTGCAGATTGGGAAAAAGGATGAGGGAAGAGTGCGATAGAATGGGAGAAAGGATGAAAGATGCAGAAGCAGCACAAAAGAATGAAGGACTGTATATTGCGGGAGGAATTGTAGAGTGTAAGGTGTGAGTTGGGAGCATGATTTGGAGTGTGGCAGGGGCTGGGCAGTGCAAATTGTGACTTGACAGTGTGACATAGCACGTGAGTATTTGTATGACAGAGTGAGAGGTTAAGGAATGCAAGTTGTGATGGAGAGTTGGTGAGATGTGTGTTGGTCAGAGAGGTGTGTGGGTGTTTGGGGAATTGGAGAACATAGAAGGGGAATATTTTCAGCATTACAATTGATAATGATCAATTTAGTTAATACTATTAAATAGGCATGAACATTAAACCAGAAATGTAGCCAAATCAAATACTGTTCTGCCAAGCCAGAGACATCTGGGACTCTTCCTATTAAATTAATACAAAAGATACATAATAATGATACCCTGGCTCTCTTGTAGCCTTGCACTCTGCCTATTTCCTGCAATGTGGCAATCTTACACCCTCCAGTTAATACAAAATTTCCCGCAAAAATGCTGCAATAAATAAAGGTTTGCGCCGCAAAATTTGCCATTTCATGCCGCAAAATTTGCCATTTCATGCTGCAAAATCCTGGAAGGTCTGACTTGTGTCTGTCTTTAGTGTTGCCACCATGGGTTCCTTACAGCTCTCAATATCAGTCCTGGAATGTTCTGATGTCTCTAATGTCACCCACATTTTGTATGTACAGGTACTAGGAGTGGATCACCCAGATGTGGCGAAGCAGCTGAACAATCTAGCGCTTCTGTGTCAGAACCAGGGCAAGTTCCAGGAGGTAGAGGAGTACTATGAACGGGCGCTGCGCATCTACGAGAGTACACTAGGTCCAGAAGATGCCAACGTTGCCAAGACAAAGAACAACCTGGTGAGTCATGGTTAGGTTCTCCTTTCGGGCCTAACTGTCTATATGGTACTATGCTAATTTGCTGAATTATTTCTTTTCAAAAAACCTTCCGACGTCGGAATGACTTTCAAAAAAATCCCTTGACGTTTTATGCTTTAATTCTGGGGGGGGTCCACAACAAGGCCCCCCCCATTTCTCTATTGTTCGATACCAAAGAACTTTAAAAGCGACATACTACATGAAAACATTAGAAGTAAAACAATTAATAAGTACTATATAGTGAGAAAGAAATCTACAATTCTTTCAAGCATTAAGTAGACACAAATAAGAACATTTTTGAAAGAAAATAAAGAAAATCAATGTTAAATGTTAAATATTAAAGGTATTTGTACCGCGCACCGTCACCAACGGAGTTGGTCCGCAGGCGGTCAATTAAGGAGTAAAAAAAGTCAGTACAATCAGTTGGTTGAAACATATCAATTCCATATCAGATTTTGGAAAAGAGTCTAACTCGTAAATAGTTCGAGATTAAGCATAGGTCAATAGTTCAGTAGGATATCAATTTATACAATTTTAAGATCCATAGAGGTGTAACTAAGCATATGAGAGAAATGGTCCCTCTATTGGACATAGCACTCAAACATCCATATGTGAAAATAAATAAATACATTTTTAAAAAAGGGGAATTAAAAATTACGTTTCTGTTTTGAAAGTACACATGAATGTGTCTCTGAGTTAGAGGATACCAGACGTGATATCCCTGCTAATACACGTCTTTTACTAAAATATATACTGAATATTGGATCACTTTTTCTACAGCGTGGGCTATATATATTTCTTGCTATCTTTCTCCTTTTAAGACCCTGCATCTCAGCAGTGCCTGCACGGACTTATGCAGCAATTCACCCACATGTGCGGTAATGTGGTAAAGCCAACTCTGTAGTTTACTCTTGGTGCTCTGTGCTGCCATTTGGTGGTCACCAGTGCATGTCTCCTCTCTGCAGGCCCTTGGGCTCATGTGGAGGCACAATTGCCATGCAGATTGGGTACTTGCTAAATGTCGCCACCCACAGGCACAACTCTCCTCAGTGTAACCCCACCTGTAAGGCCCGTAACATCCCGTATGGAGCAATATGAAACGGTGGTATTCAGGTTCAAAGGATTCCTACCTACCAACTAGTGCACACGGGAGGTGGCTGAATGATGACGTAGGACAGTGACATTACCTCATGCAGACATACTGTTACCCATGGGCGTAGGACATGGGAGGGACAGGGGGACAAATCCCCCCACAATTTTAAGTGGGGGGGATGTAATGTCAGTTATCCCCCCCAGAATATGTGTTTGCTGTGTTGTGCAGGGATCTGTTTTTGAAGTGGGGGAGGAGCTGCTTTCTATGTAAGCTACCCTCTCCCCTCTGGCCACCAAAGCATGGGGCAGTACCCTGGGGGCAGAGGGGTGATCATCTGCCCCCAGGGAAGGGGGCAAACAAAAAAAAGATTTTTTTTTAAACATAGTTTTGGGTGGGACAGGTGGGACCAATAGCCACCAGAGATTTTAGCAAGGGAGGTGGCCCTCTCCCCCCCACCCTAGGTGAATGGGGGCACCTTATTTAGCCCTCCATGGGGGCAGATTTCTGCCCCTAGGAAGGGGTACATGAGATGCCTTCCATCCATTTGGGGTGGGGGGGAGAGGCCACTGCAAATATTGGCAGAGCCACCCCTCCCAAGCCTGGGGCAGTATGTTTTGAACCCCCTCGGGGGCAGATTGCCACACACATGTGCCCATCTGCCCCTAGGGAAGGGAAAAACAAATATATATATATATATTATAACTTGTTTTGGGTGGGAGCGAGGGGCCCATTAGACCACCAGGATTTTTTGTGTTTGAAAGGGGGGTGGCCCTTCCCCCCACCCTAAGTGGATGGGGGCACCTTATGTAGCCCTCCCTGGCGGCAGATTTCTGCCCCAAGGAAGGGGTACATGAGATGCCCCCATCCATTTGGGGTGAGGGGAGAGGCCACTGCAAATATTGGCAGAGCCACCCCGCCCCCAGGCCTGGGGCAGTACATTTTGCCACCCCCCTGTGGGCAGATGGTCACACACATGTGCCGATCTGCCCCTAGGAAAGGGCAAAACAAATATATATATATTATAACTTGTTTTGGGTGAGAGCGGGGGGCCCACTAGACCACCAGGATGTTTTGTGTTTGAAAGCGGGGTGGCCCTCCCCCAATCCTAAGTGGATGGGGGCACCTTATGTAGCCCTCCCTGGCGGCAGATTTCTGCCCCAAGAAAGGGGTACATGAGATGCCCCCTTCCATTTGGGGTGAGGGGAGAGGCCACTGCAAATATTGGCAGAGCCACCCCGCCCCCCAGGCCTGGGGCAGTACATTTTGCCACCCTCCTGTGAGCAGATGGTCACACATATGTGCCGATCTGCCCCCAGGGAAGGGCAAAACAAAAACAAAAATAAAAGAAAATGATAACTTGTTTTGGGGGATGTGGGGGTCACTAAACCACCATGGATGTTTTTAGTGGAAAGGGGGTGCCCACAGGTGTCCTCTTTTTGGAAATGCATGGGGTTCTCCGTTTTCCTTGGTGGCTTCAACACCCATGGCCCAAATCTGTAGGTTGTCCACATGAGCAAAATCTGCTTTGCCGAAAGGCTTGGGGTTATGAGTGGATTAACCTTTTTCCTTTTCACTGAGTAGGTGCATCCACACATTTGAGGTACCATTTTCGTCCGGATACCTGTGGGAACGAGGGAAGGTAGGACATCTGTTGTTGGCGGTGTGTTTCGGTGGGTGGGCAGAGGGAAATGTCTCTGAAATTTGTTGGAAAAAAACACAATTTTCAGACATTTCACCCTGGCCACCCACTGAAACACGCCGTTAACAACACATGTCCTACCATCCTGCGTTCCCACAGGTGTCCCAACGAAAACGGTACCTCACATGTGTGGGTGCACCTACCTGGCTTCTTGAGTGCGTTGGCAAATGCCCTTAATTGCCATCTCACGTTAAGCAGGTACTTAAACTCATCAGTGTGGATTGCGCGATAATAAGTCGACAGAGGTATTTCAAATGGCTAATTTCGCTCTTTGGGTGACATTGTCAAAGTGGGAGAATGTTGCCCAGCATGTGCCACTTTCTCTGCGGAGTGAATTGTGCCCACCCTGAGGAAGACGTGTGAAAAACCCACAAGGGCACTGTGCCCTGCTCTTTCTGTGTGTGTCTTCCCCAAAGGGTGACAGATGCAGACTCAGAGATGGGTAAGTCTCAGGTGGCAAGCCTGTACCCTAGTTGATGTGGCAAAGGATTCCAGACTTCTGAGGCTGATAACATTAGTATCATTGAGTTAAATGCCACCTGACAGGTATGTGTGATAAAGTTGCAAAGCAGAACTGTTAGTGGGCTAAAGCAGGAGGCAATGTCTGTACACCCTCAAAGGGTACGTACAACCAAAAGTAATAGACCCCTCCCCCCATCATGGCTGCAGGGGCCAGACTCCAAACCAGGGCAGGAATGCCCTCCAATCTTCCATGCCCACGAGTAGGGTACCCCTCGAGCTCCAGGAACCCTGTTGAGCAACCTCTGTGCTTTCCAGTTGATTCGAACGTTATTTAAAGCCAGAAGTCTAAAAGGTAATCGCTTAATTGCAGCTGGAAATTAGCTCCTGTCGTGATCAAAATGTCTTAACCAAGTGTAACATCATCCCCTTCATTTATAAGCAATATGTGTGTTCTCACATTTCTTCATCCACTGAATTACTGTTAGAAACAAAGGCAAGAGTTGTGTCTCGTGTGTAGGCATTAGGAAGGCAGTTGCCAGCCTCTGGCATAATATGCCCATGTTCTTCCAATATTGGCTAGCTGTATCCCTCTTATGGCCAGGTAGAACCATCATGGCAGTGACTGGCAAATGCCTTTCCCCTGCAGACAGAAAAGCGGAAATAAGAGGCCAATTGAAGACACGGAACAAATAGAAGTTAAGACAAACTGCAGCTGCCATTGCTGTGTTAGGGAGAATATGTTGAGTGTTCAAGCAAGGAGGTATGTATTAAGCAAGCAAGCAGTGAGACAAGGGAGAGGCAAAGAAAGGCCATAGGGGCTCTTTGAATAGTGTAACAGGGCAGAGGACCCATGCTCTGCCGTCCTAGTAACATATGAGAGAATCAAATAGATCAGGCTTTGCAGCAAATGCTACACGAGAAAGGAACAGAGCCCAGCTCTGAATTCGAAATAACAAATGCAAAGAAAGGCTAGGCTCTTAAGCCAGCATGAGATGGAATAAGAGGGACCAGACCCATCGTGCGAGGCTGGTCTGGCTCTCGAAGGGGCGCTAGAGGGGCAGCCCACATAGCGGGCTGCCCCTCTGGCCACCCCCATGGGTACACATACACCCCACCTACTAGACATCCCCCTGGTTCGACACATCCGGCCGCGGACCTGCGGAGTGCTTATAAGGGGGTGGGCTTGCGATCGCTCATCCTCCTTGTTTGCTGTACCCTCCCCCCAGGAAGACAGTCAAAGCAGCAACATCACACACCTGGTCCCTCTACTCCCATAACAGGGCTTACTCAGAGGTACAAACAAGATTTCCTCTTTCTTTGAAACCCCTATCCTTCCATTCCAAGAGACCCACACGTCTCCTTCCCCACACAAAAAGAGTTGGTAGAAAAGGCTGCAACTCCTTTATTTGGCACGAGTCCACTTACAGGTGATCTGCCTCTTAATGAGCTGGCGTCCTAGCTGTGGCCCACTGGAAGTAATTGCTATTTCCACTCTCTTACCATGAGCTCATAGTCGGATGAAAAATCCAGAAATGCAACATACAAAGACATGTTCTTTGCTGCTGCATCCTTTCATTTTTCTCCTGTTTTCTTTCTTCTTTTCTCTTGTTTTATACAGTGATATTTGTAATTTAATACGTACTGCTATTTTAGTTCTAATTTTGTGATAAGTCGAGTTCTTTGACTAAAACTCAATAAATAAATAAGATGTCCCCTGTCCCCCCCAGATTTTATGTGTCTCCTACGCCCCTGCTGTTACCCCACATTAATTACTGCAGCAGATGTCCATTAGACATGAGTGGTTACTCCGCAAGTGATGGAGGAGGCGATACTGGTAATGGCAACACGAACAAAGTGAAGTTCTCTGGCAGATGAGGTTGCTAAGGAGGTGTCCAGGTTGAATGGGCATCTGCTGTCCCAAGCCCTTGTCCTGCAGTGCACCATCTGCTATGCAGGACAAGATTGTGACCATCTCCACCTCCCTTTGTACAATTAATAAGGTGAAGAAGTGGTGGAAGGAGGTGAAGGACAGTGTGCTGGATACATTGGCACTGGTAGGAGCACAGCTCCACCGATTGTCCATTGTTTGTGGAATTAGAAGGCCATGTGTATTCTGGACATGGCAGCAATGGAGGGGATTGAGAGACAGGAGATGGGATCTGGAACATCCAAAGCTGGTGGTAAGCGCAATTCAATGTTTTACCCCCACTAGAAAAAGTGCTTCTGACAACAGGACATCTGGAGAGCCATACAAAGGTGCAAGTCATACAATATGACAGTCTGAAATGTGGCCTGCAAACCAGACCCAAATTTCCAATTGCCATGATACGGAGAGGCCGCCAAATAACAGGTTTGTCAGGCGCAATTAGGACTGTGACTGTGCAGCACTAACTCCCTGCTGTCTGCATTCCAAACAGGTGCTGCCACCTTCAGAAATAGGTGGTGTTGATGGAACTAGTTCCAGACCAACCGTCCCCACCAAAACAAGCAGCATCGCATTGCAGTACAATAGCATCATGCCAAACCCAACTGCCACATCCTCAACTGCCAATAGCAGTATGATCTCCACTGTCACCACTCCAGCCAGCACCACTGGCCCTGTCTCAACCTCTGTCCCGACTCCTGCAGCACCAGACGCAGCAAGTGACAAGAGGGCACATTACGAATGCATAACCTCAAGGAAGTCACTTACCAGGAGGGACCCCCGGACAATTCCATCCATTTGCCTGCACCTCCTCCATTGCAATCCACACTGGCAGTCTCTGATGAGGCATAAAGCCCCCTGCACCCTGTGGAGTGGAGTTTTGGTGGAGGAGGCAGACACTATCCAAGGGAGCAGAACTCCCAGGATCATCTCATCATGATCTTGAGTGTGAGGACCAGCAGACAACAAACGATGTTGATGGGAGGATCTAGGTGCTGCTGCTGCTGCCGCTGCCGCAAGCCTCTCCACCCATGGAACCACATCATTCCTTACAGGGGCTAGGGGGGTGTGTACAAGTGCCACTGAGGTCCTGTCCTTTACCATCAACCCCCAGCGGTTCTGGATAAGCTGCACACAACAGAGGAGAGTCCGGGTGCACAGGAACAGCTGGTGAATCAGACCGTGGAGTCGATCTATGGAATGTTCTATAGAAGTGGTGAGGCTCAAGAGGAATATCATAGCAGTACCTGTCCGGCCAATGCAAGGAGCAGGAGAACATGATGGCTGGATCAACTCACCAGATCCAGAGGATGAAGGAGGTTAGAGAGTCCATTCATTCTGGCTTTCATCATCCTCCCTGGCATACTCGAGAGGATGGCACGGACCAACCGGCCAGCCTTGACAGGGTGCCTTTGAATACAATGGGCCTCATTACGAGCATGGCGGTTGCCGTGCCTGCATGACAGACGAGATGAATGGGCCGGTAATTGCCCATTCGCGGGTGGCGGTATTGCCCGACTCCCGATCCCCATTCTACCCCATAGAGCAGAATGCAGGTGGGGAGCATGGATGCGCCGGCACCGTTGATAACAGTGCCGGCGCAATTACGAGTTATGCTCGCGGGTGCCGCACAGCCTGGCGGGCTGTCATGAGCCCGTGAGCAGAACTCGTAATGCGGCGGGATGGTATGAACGGTGCCAGTGCCTTACCAGCACCGTTCATACCGTCACCGCCATGGTCCTAATGAAATGTGTTTATTGATGATAACTTTTTGAGGGTTGGGACAGTTAATTCACCAGACTAAAAACATAAAGGAGAGCCTTGATGTTGAACTTGATCTTGGGAAAGAACATTTAGATTACACCCATATTAAGGTGTATCATTAACAACGAGTGGAGCAAAACAAATATTATTGACAATTGTTGGGGGCAATATTTATTTGATTGATTTGATGTGAAGTATTTATCGTGTGCATAGCCGAAGGGTACTTGGCAGAGTTAACTGCATTTGGGTGCAGATGATATCGAGAGACACAACAAACACAGACAAAAAATAAAGAGATTTGTGTTGACACTTTTCCACAGGGAAAACAGAAATTCAGCCATGTTACTTACTTTAGTCAAAGGAAGTGACCAAGTCCCACAATGCACTTAGTGGAGTTCAGAAGTTCAGCCTTCTGCAGTACCCTGACTGTAGACGAAAGTGGTGGTTGGTGGGCACATACTGCCAGTAGGAAGGAACTACCTTCTGTCAGCCGTTATGGTCTCAAATGCCCTCACCCTCATCTGCCATGGCTGGCGACAAGTAGTCACGCGCAGGACGCACATGCCAGTGGCTGTGACTGCTGGGGAGCCCTCGCTCTCCAAGTACCATTGTTGCATGTCTAAAGAAAAGCAATAAATAAAAGGGGAGCATTGGTGATAAGGTTGTGCCTGAGAACACTGCACCCACGTGTGTGGTGGACGAGGCATGGGGCGAAATGACACAGAGTGCCTTCCACGACGGTATTGGCCATGAATCGGGGAGAGTTTAGAGCCAAAATAGTGGTCATTTTTCGATGAAATGAATATTGCAAGTGAGAAAAAAAGTGATTGTTCCAAATGTCACTCTCAAGTACAGCAGCAGTGCAGCATGAGCAACGATGCTGTACTGCTTTTGTGCACGTTTGCGCACGTGCATCATTCCAGCACTCAGGTTGCGCAATTCAGAGCCCGGTGTGGAATGCACAACACACCTAGGGCCTGATTCATGGAATTTTTTGCACAGTTTAAAGTGACTTTGCACTGCCGACACAAACTCGGATTCATGAAACTGTGCAAAGTGTATTTTTGCAGTGCAAAGTCAGTGCAAAGTTCATTTGGTACTGCAAAAATGACATCTAGGAATCGACCTTTAGGGCAAAACAATAAAAATAGTAGGCAGACCACAACAGCCACATTCATTGATAGTTGTACTTGGAACTTGGAACCCAGGTTAGACGAGGGGCACATGAGAACTGTTAATATGTTAGGAGGATGTGAATAATGCTACATGGTGAGGGGGCACTGAGCAGCTTTGGCACTTGTGAGAATAGCTCACCTGTGCTACAGAGAGGTACCGACAGGCTCGGACTGGCCTACAGGGCAATAGGGCAATGCCCAAACCAAAAACGCAAAATGCTAGTGTGGGCCAGTTTTTTTGGTCAAAGTGGCCCACCTTTTTGGCCAATGTGGGCCACTTTGATGAGTTACTTCACTGTGTGGCTAGTAGTTTTGACCAGTGTTGCTGAATAAATTATCTTTAAATTATCCCTGCGGGATGGACCTTGGTCATGGTTTACCACTTGTTCTTAAGACCAAGGCAGCAAGAAGACTGATTTCCTCCATCTAACCACAACTTTCCCTCCTCTGCAGGCCTCGGCTTATCTGAAGCAGAGGAAGTATCAGAAAGCGGAAGAACTTTACAAGGACATCCTGACCACGCATGAAAAGGACTTCCCTGCTGCTGATGGTAAGAC
The DNA here is from genome assembly GCF_040938575.1 of Ambystoma mexicanum. NCBI lineage: Eukaryota > Metazoa > Chordata > Amphibia > Caudata > Ambystomatidae > Ambystoma > Ambystoma mexicanum. The sequence goes on from NC_090923.1 coordinate 932,731,720, forward strand.
TCCCGCAGTGCAAGCACAAGGTCACGCTGAACGGATGGCTCGGGCGCAGGTATACAGGGCCCGTGCTTCCACACACATGTTCCTTTTATGAGCAGTGCTAGCGAGAGACTGTCCAACTGTTAGATTGGTGGAGCCAACAGTGGTACACTCCCACTCGTTACCCCTTTGCCTCTCACACATGCAGCACTAGATATAGTGGGAAGACCTGCCCCTTCCATGCTACCAAACTCAGAGCTAACCTTTCTCCTCCCCTCTGGGATACTAACATGAAGATACAGTGTCTCCAATGCCACAGCTAGTGGGCATGGCACTGTAGGGGCAGAGAGAACTCAGGCACCAGCCATCATGCCCCAAAAGCGTCTGATAGCCCAGCTCCCAGCAAGCTGCTTCGGCCTATTGGCCTTCCTTAGCTCTTATGCACTCTCTCAATGCCTAATCATAGGCTTCTACATATGAATACCTTATGGGAACCTTGGGCTGGATGGTGTCATGACTTGAACATATATACTCAGATGAGAGGTGAGAGGCCCACGAAAGGGTGGTACTCCTTTGTAGCCCACGCCTCCTCTGACATATGGTCCGTGCCTCCTCTGCCATATGGTCCTTGCCTCTTCGGCCATATGGTCCTTGCCTCCTCTGCATATGGTCCTTGCCTCTTCTGCCATATGGTCCTTGCCTCTTCTGCCATATGGTCCTTGCTTCTTCTGCCATATGGTCCTTGCCTCCTCTGCATATGGTCCTTGCCTCTTCTGCCATATGGTCCTTGCCTCTTCTGCCATATGGTCCTTGCCTCTTCTGCCATATGGTCCTTGCCTCTTCTGCCATATGGTCATTGCTTCTTCTGCCATATGGTCCTTGCCTCCTCTGCATATGGTCCTTGCCTCTTCTGCCATATGGTCCTTGCCTCTTCTTTCATGTGGTTGTTGCCGCCATAATTTACTTTTAACCCCAGAGAGGAGTCCATGGGTCATCGTTGATAATATGTGGCCTATGTGCAAAGACAACCAAGGTTTTCTTTGGAAGTTAACATATCCTTACTCACACCTTGGTGCAGTACCTTCACAATCCCAACTTTGGGGTGTAATTGCCAATCCGAAAGGGCTCAAAGGCGCCAGCAGCAGAGGCTCTAAGCGAACAGGCTAGTTAGCACTGAGTGGATAGAGTACACCTCGGCTCTAGAACTGGACCACAGAGAACTGTGTTTCTGTAATATATGGGAATAGCTCATTCCTGTGGCACAAAGTTCTCCTTCCAATATTGGATTACATCCTCTCCTCAACATGCTAGGGGAGCGGAGTACACAAAGAGCCAAGTTTGGACGAGTTGAAAGGTGCATTATTCACTTTGGAGGCAATGGCTTGTGCCAGTGATGGGACAGCGATATGAAATGCTGGATGGCTTTTAAGCACCAGGGTAATTGAGATTCCGGGGGAGGCAGATACGCCCCAGAGTTTCTTAGTAATGTCCTCTGCTCCAGATCAGCAGTGGGAGGCGCTATAACATGTGGCACATTAAGGTGCATGCACCCTTTCACGTTTATAAAAGGAGAACCCAGGAAAGCCAGGGCAGCCATTGTCTACTAATGGCAGATGAAGCCTGCTGACTGCACGGGGTTTCCATGTCCCTAGAATGCGGGATAGGCTAAGCTACTCTCTTTTCGACAGGAGATAGTCATTCAACTGTGTGGAACCATCTCTTCACAGGAAGTTGTCAGAGATTCCTGTTTTCCACATGTGATATGTAGGCAGACTGTCACCTGCTCAGAGCAAAGCGCATGCAATGCTTTTCTGATGACTTCATTTTATCATCGGTTGTTGCTTACAATGTTTGCAGACTTTGCCATTCCAGCACAAGTGACTTCATATCCATGTGTCTATCTCTTCGTCCACTCCTTCTTGCACTCTCGTGTGCTCTACCTCGGTTTTTGTTCACTCTCCATCCCCCTGTCTCTCAGCTTTTCTCTCATTAACTCTTACCCTGTCTTTCTCCATCCAGGCGACCACCGACAAGGAATGATCAACGGCCAGAACCAAGTAAGAAACTCTCTAGATATCAGGAATGATAAGCAAATATTGATTCATCTTATGAAATTTTGCTCAGAAAGCTCAATTTCCTTAATAAGGGGTTACATTTATGTATGTAGGTTGTTTTATGTATCTATAAAACAACCTACATACGTAATGTGTGTACAATTGCTGCCGCTTGGCTTTGTCTATGCGCTTTTGTGTAGAGCATGTAAGCAACACATAGGTAGTAAGAGGAGAACGTTAGAGTGAGGGGAGTGGAAAGGCACTAAGATATGATCGGGGGCGGGGAGGTTGCATGCACATGGCACATGGGCTTAGTGTAAGATCATCAGTGAAAGTATACAACACTGGGAGACGGGGGATAGGGAGCGGCTAGGCAACCAAATGAACAGAGAAAGCTTAAGAAGGCTAATTGGGAGCAAACCCTTATAATATCATTACTGTTCCTGTGCCATTGACTCAAGCTAATCAATATGGCTGAATATTTGCAGCTTTGCTGAAGAGGAGATCTGCTATTGCACACTCTATTGAAATGCATGGATCTTTGTACCCCACAATGTCTCCTGGACGGATTGGTACTTCCACTACATTTCCCAGAATGCTCCTGTATTTCATTCTCAAGTCCTCCTATGTACCACCAGCATTATGTCTTCTCTATTCACTTTTATCACACCGCTTCATTCGTTAGGCATGCTTCAGGTCTCTACACGACTCACAGGCATTCGTGGCAGCATCGCCAATGTCCCTCACTCTCTGGGTGACACGCTCTTGCCTCTCATCATTGAAGGGGAGTCGTAGTGTAGTCTGTGTGTGTGTGGCCGGTTTCTTTTAATGCTGTTTGTACTTGTTATGTGTGGTGGCCTCGGGACTATGGTATTGGGTTCAGGTTTGTTTAGGTGGGTGGACAAGGATGTAGGTTTAGGACGTAGCGGCCTGTTAACATTACTATGTCGCTGTGTTGATGTGGTGGCCTCATGATAGGATAAGGAGGAGAAAATAACATAGGGGTTGAATTGCATGTGTGGTTGTGGTGTGGTCCGTGTAGATCAGAATCTGTCATGTGGGTTTGGGGAAGTCCACATTTATAGAGAGGTATGGACATGTGGGTGCAGAGTGGTCTACATTATAGTGTGGAACTATATTGGACTAATGGGTGCGGGGGTTGTGCTTACAGGAATTTCGTGGCATGTATAATTCACAGGAAGTTGGACTTGAGGGCGCGGAGTATTCGCACAGAAATATAAGGACCGACATATTATTATAATGAATGTTAATTGTCACATTTGTTGGTAAATGTTCTGTCTATTCTTGTCTATGTATTGTTGTCAGGTTTGTCGGGTTTTGTGGTCTGGCCTGGGTGAATGCCAAGAGGTGGGTGCGGCTGAATGCCACACAGCTCTCAGGCAGGGTTTATGTCTGTTAACCTTAAAAGTATATAGTTTATTGCTGGTTTCGGTGCAGCTGAATGCCACACGAATCACAGGCAGTGGTTTATGTCTGGTATTGTTGTTTTGGGTGTGGCTATTTGCCACATGTGCCACAGGGAAACTGTGGATGACGTGTATCCATAGTATCATGGGGTAGTTGTTGGTGCAACTGCTATTGCATGGATTTCCATGGATGCATGGCATTCTCATATGACATGTTGCATGATGTATTTATATTTTTCTGTAGAGTGTGTGGTGTTGCGATTTGCGGTTTGCTACTCCATACTATGCTAGTGTTCTGGTTGTATGTGTTCCAGGTGCGTGCCATGCTTTAATTGGCATGTGACATGCATTCCGGAATTCCTCATATTGTGTTGCTGGTATAATCCTCTAATGCAATTCATTTGGTGGCCTCTGGTGGGTTGAGATGTGGGGACTGTTGTGGTGTGTCTAGTAGGTGGCAGGGTAAGTGATTTGTGGTACATGCGCTGGCCTTGTGACCTTGGTTCGAGGAGTGCATGCGGAGTCCTGTCTTCCGTGGTTGGGCTCTTGTTTAGTAATGTGCGTTTTGTATTGTTGGGTGGTGTAAGGAAGGGGAAGTGTAGTGATCATATGTATTGGGTTGATGAGCTGACCATGTGATGTCATGGAACCTTGTCTGTGTGTGCGGCTATGATGTCGGCGATCTGTGTGTGTGTGTATTGGGCTCGCTGGGTATGGGTGGTCAGTGCTCTATCGTCAAGTACGGGTTATATCTTGGAGTTACGTTCTATGCCTGGAAACCAGAAATAAACCTACCTGTACACTGCAGCTTGGACTTGGCAACCTGTGTTACTAAGCAACCAACTTCATCTCGAAGTCAGGTTCTACAGTTTAGCATGATCTCCTTTTGCATATTATTCTCTTCTGGCCCTTAGGCACTCCTGCCATTTTGGGAGTAATAAAAGGCACATTTTCCAGTTCACCTCTTATTATACAATTACATATAGCATCTTATTTTATGATGTTGTTGTGTAATATCTCTTAATGATGTGCGATGTTTTAATGCTTCTTTCAATGGTAGTCAGTTGTCAGTGACAAAATGAAAAAAGTCCCGGCTGCTCATGCATTTATATGATCCTTGGGGTATGCATTTTTATGATCCTTAGGGAGTGCCTTTATATGATCCTTAGGGAGTGCCTTTATATGATCCTTAGGGTGTACCTTTATTTGATCCTTAGGGTATGCCTTTATACGATCCTTAGGGTATGCCTTTATATGATCCTTAGGGTATGCTTTCATATGATCCTTACGGTATGCCTTTATATGATCCTTAGAGTCTACTTTTATGTGATCCTTAGGGTATGCCCCCCCTTTATAAGATCCTTAGGGTATGCTTTTATATGATCCTTAGGGTATGCTTTCATGTTATTCTTAGGGTATGCCTTTATATGATCCTTAGGGTATGCTTTTATATGATCCTTAGCGTATGCAATTATATGATCCTTAGGGTATGGCTGGGAACCTGAGGCGGAGCGGCTCCTTCACCAAGCTTCGAGAGTCTATCCGTCGGAGCAGCGAGAAGCTTGTGCGCCGGCTCAAGGGTGAGGCTGTGCAGGACGCAGCCCCAAGCAGCTCCGGGTAAGAAGCAAGTCACACGGCATTGAGGACCAAGTCTACATTACACAATATCCTGACAACTCTAATATGGGAAATAGTTGGTTGGATCTTTGTGACAGCACCCAGCGACTCCCAAATCCTTCTAAGCACTTTTCTGTTTAGGTCCTGGGAACCATAACATCTCTAAAGAACGACCTCAAACATTGCCTGTAGCACCGGCTGCTTTTCCAGTATTGAGGGCCACCCACACACAGCTCTGCCAAGTAACCACAATTCGCATTGGCAGGCCCACTACCACTCCAGCACTGTGACTCGCAAACCGATCTGTGAGTGCACTTCAATCGTGACCAGCAGTTTCTGTGCTATTTCACTACTGGAACGAACAGATAGCTCTGCTAATGCACCTCGATCCTGCCCTGCAGCCCCTTAGACACGCCCCACACCCTTCACGGCCTGTCTCATTTCGCCTTGTAGAATGATTGTTAAATTGATCAAAGTGGTGATGTAGTGAGCATGAGCCCTGGCAGAACTGCATTGGCTGGTGCCTTTTAGTTCTGAGCTGTGATTTAGTTTCTATTTTCCTTGCAGGATGAAGCGGGCCAAATCGCTAACTGTACTGAATGTGGACAGCAGGGCGGCAGCACATAGTCTGCAGGTGAGTTCTGGGGAAGTGGCGGGTCTGTGAGCAGGAGCGGGGACTCTTCTGTGGCCCAAGCAAAGAAGACTAACTTATCCACAGCAGGCAAGTGCTGGAGGTAGTCAAATGGGGGCTTTAAATAGGATAAAATATTTGGGGATCTCTAATGCGTCGCAAAGCCGTGTTTGGGGGTGGAGGTCTGAAAAGTGTCAGGCACAGCCTCAAAATTCCAAGTAGCTAAGGAACCTTTACAACACATGGCCTGCGTAATTAAAGCAGTGCCCTAAATGACCAGTCGAGTTTTTAGTTTTTTTACCTGGAGTGAAAGGGGGCAAACATAATCATAAAAGGTGAGTAAAATATAGTTAATGTGCAGTCAAAACAAATTGAATAAAAGAAAGATATTCAAATAAAACCTTAAAATGAAATGAAACTAGGTCAATGCATGTTTCAATCCCTCAGTTTATTTGAAGAAAGTCCATGAGTCGTATGTAATCATGTTATTAAAATCATTCTAATGTCAAGACCTCAACATATGTTGCAAACATTAAGCAATGTATTCTCATTAATATGCTTCGCCTCAGTGTTAGGAAACAAATAATCTAACTCCGAAAGGTCTACAGCTGACCATGTGATTCTAAAGATGGCCGAAGACCAGTATTAACACTCCTATTTTGATTGACTTTAGAGCGCGAGGTATCCAAGTCTGGGAAGTCACTTCGGGGAATCAGTCCGGGCTCGAGGGAGATTTGTGGAGCCTCTTGGGAGCCTCTTTAAGTGGGCCGAGGCGAATTGACTAGCCTCGGCCCACTTAAAGCTGGGAATTATTCAGGAGCTGATAGAAGGATGCGCCCCTCACTGTCTCCTCCTCATTCGCCCGTGCCCCCTCAAGACATAGGGACAGGGCAGAAGCTGCAGAAGCTCAGAAACCTCTTAGGTCTCCTGCATCAGCATTTTGTAAAAGTTGAAAATTGAATGTGGCCTACCCAACAGCATGCACGTGCTAACATTGGCGGGCACCCGCATGCAATTTGCACTTTTCACAAAATGACCCCCAATAACCTGTAAACCAGCACCCTCCAGCTAGCCAAACAAATCACTCAAACCTCAATTACAATAACTTCCCAACTATTCCTGTTATGAAAAATGAATAACCGTTTGGATAGGCAAACACATCGCCCTTTACTAGCACTAGGGAGTTGCTAGGTCTGGAAAAGATCCGGGGCTAAGCTAATGTCCAGGCTGTCAGGACTCGGGGCTAGCTAGTCTTTTGGCTGTAGCTCCTGAGCTTCTATCCGGGGCTACAGCCAAAAGATCCGGGGCTATAGCCCCCTCAGCCCCCCCCTAGCAACGCCCCTGGATGTTATTGTTAATGTCCATGTGTTAAGCAATACTAAATAACGTGTTCTGCGAGCTTCACCAGCCGGTGATGGCCAGGGGTCAAGTTAGACAACTTTGAGGAGTTAGATTCTGAACCTTGGCAGGTGCGGCAGCCAATCAGGTTGCTCCAAACCCAGGCTGAATCTACCGAAGCAAGCCTGGGTTCGGAGCTGCTGTTTTTCCCTCCTCACCTGCTTCACACCACCAAATCCTGCCCTGAACACCCCCAACCCCTCTCCCATTCATTCATACAAAGTACGTTAGCACGATGGCTTCCATAGAGCGGGAAGACGGGACTCCAAGCAGATCCTCGCTGCCATTTCTATGGCGGCCTGGGAGGCTGGAGTGTTGGCGGTGGTTGAGCTGCCGCCAAAAACAATAAGGTGATTGGGGTATGGGGGTTGGGAGGGGAGGGAAACGGTGACTGAGGGAAAGGGAGGGTGTGGGGGAAGATGGCAGCTGGGGGAGTAGCCATTAGGTTACCTCGGGACGCAGGCTTGCATCAGTAGATTCACCACACAATCCGAGTAACCTAATTGGCTGGCTCCCTCGCCCTGGGTACTAAAAGTATTTTAGGAACTCCAATGTAGCATGTATTTTTATTACATGCAATATTCTTTATAAACCAGTGTACTAAACTGATATATGTGATGATATGACAAGACGAATATTAATTATCATAAATCAAAAGGACAAATCTGGGGCGACCGCTAGGGGGAGCGGACCGTAGTGGCAGTGTGGTTTTTAGGCTCCTTTTAGGCTCCGTTCCACCCCACCAACATGCGATATACTGGGTGTCTAAACTCCCTCCAATAGACAGATGAAGCAATTGAAAGAAATGGGAAGCTCCCCCGATTGTGCTCGGGAAAAGTGATCCCACCGGTTTGAAGAGATTGGTTGAGGGAAGGAGGGCCTTTGACCCAGGCTATGAAGGCGCTGTTTACTGTGAGCGCAGGGCTCAGCACAGTACGGGCAGATATTGTACGGCGTGGGAGCCTCAGAGGTGATTTGGGGTAGAAGCACCCCGGAAACAGGGTCCAGGGGAACACTGGTGAATATGAAGGCTACATGCGCCTCAGAGAGAACAATGGCTGCTGTGGTAATGGAGCTGTGGTAGAGAGGCCCGGGATGGTCTACTGCCTGGTGGCCATCTAGGCAGTGCCGGAAGGTAAGCCTGGGGATTTGGTGGAAGGCTGGGATGAGAGTTTAGACTGGGAGGCGACATTGAGGCACTGTGGGTGTAGGCCAAGTTAATGCTCAGACCCGGAACACATCTGGAGTGCAGAAAAAGCCTGATGTGGGTGATTGATCTCCTCTTCAACTATTATGGTCTGAACTGTGCTGCGGATGGCGACTGAGACAGGGAAGACTGGAGAAGGCCAAGTGCAGTGTGTGGTGGAGGTCGGTGGAGAGTGGGCACTTTTTGTATGTTGAGATCCTACGTGTTGATTTAGGGGAGAGCTGGAAAGGGAATACCACGCCGGGTGAGTCAGGGCCTGGGACCTTGGCACAGGTGATCACCAGCCTGCAGAGATTCCGGATCGTGGCAGATATGGCGACTGCAGTTTCCCCTGGGATGATGCAGGATACAGCAAAGATGGATGGCACTCATCCTTCGAGTTTCCCCTGGGATGATGCAGGATACAGCAAAGATGGATGGCACTCATCCTTCGATGAAGGAAGGTATTGTGAGCCTACCACACAAGATAAAGGCGCTCAGAAGTGATATGCACTCCTCCATAGCAGACTTGAAGGCGAGAGTGGTCTCCCTGCAAAGTACGATGGAAAGTGTGGAGAATAACCAGCTTACCATGGACCTTTTATGAAGAAAAGGCTGAGATTTTGGAAAAGGCGAAATCGCTAAAACAGCTCCTGATGGCGGAGGATATGGTGCAGATTTACTAGGACCTGTTGTCTCTCACACGTTTGATGAAAAGAGACTGACGGAAGCCTACCCAATGGTTGTCTGAGAAAGATGGTCGATATAGTTACGTCTTCCCATTCTCTTTGGTCTTTGAATACGCTGGAGCAGACTATAGGATTACAACATACTGCACCATATTTCTACTGGAGAAGTGACATCCCTATGGCAATCGGGGGAAGCATTTGGAAATGAGAAGGGGGAGCCCTGTAGCCCCACACTGTGTAGAGGAGTACCAGTGGAAAGAAGTTTCCGAAGTTGGGTACTTCATTCCCAGCTAAGTGACATGTTAATTAGGCTGGTGGTGGAGGAGTCTTGTGGTCTGGACTTCCGAGAAGTGTAGGCGCAAGATATGGGGAGGGCTGGTGGGAGAGGAAAGAGGGGGTTGCGGATGAGATAATTCAGCAGGGTGGAGAGTTAATTGACCCTGGCGGCCCACATGGAGGTGGCCATCTCGAGTTGGAGGGTGAAGTTTGTTGTGTTTAGATGGGGGGGTGTTAGGAGGAGATGGGAGTTGTGGGAGGCTGTTGTGGATTGCATGGGCCTTTGGCCATCTTCCGTTGAAGCAGCAGCTGCCTGGGGAAGGGAGCTTTATGGGTATGGGTTGCCTTCCTCACATTGATGGTGTGGGGTAAGAGGATGGGTCCAGTGGGAGGGTACCTGAGGGTGGGAACTCTCAATGTGAAGGGGCTTAACTCCCCAATGAAGCGGGCGTTGGTTCATCAGGGAATTTCACACAGAAAAGTAGGATGTCCTGTTTTTACAGGAGACAAAATGAAAAGAGGGGGCGGATCGTAGGATTTTAAGTGTGCAAATGTTTTAGGACCTCAGGATAGGTTAAGAAAGGGGTGGGAGAAGCGCTGCGTAGATCGATGGTCCTTCAAGATCCAGAAGTGCATGCAGCGATGGAGGGCAGATTCCTCAGGGTTCGGGGAATGCTGAGAGGGGTACATTTGGTGTTTGTTATGATATATGCTTCAAACCAATGGCAGGCACACTTTTGTGGGCAGACATTGGATCTTATGATGGGGTTGGACTTGGATCTTACCGTTATAGGAGGGGATTTTAACTTGTGGGCAGATCTGGGGATGGATAGATTTTCTTTGAAAAGCTTGGACACTCGGAGGGCTGTCCAGGAAGTGGACAGACTGGGATATATTTTGGAATTTCAAGGCCTGATAGGTGTGTGGTGCCATGTGAACCCAGATTGAAGGGGTTTCACCTTCTTGCCAATACACAACACTTATAGTAGAATAGATTATTTGCTACTGGATAGAAGATTGGAAGCTATGGTCGAGATCTGTGAGATACAGCTGGTGGGTCGTGCGTACCATGATCTAGCCTCTATGGACTTACTTGTTGACGGGCAACAAAATCAGGGTTCGACGTGGAAATGTAATGACACTCTTTCGAGTGATCCGATGTTTGGTGAAAAGATGGAGCGAGAAATTAGTATTTTTTGTTTGTTTAACACCACTGGACAGGCCCGGATAGGGATGATGTGGGACGCTGGTAAGGCGACATGGAGGGAGCAAATGATAAGTGAGGGTTCACGTAAAAAGAAAGCAAGGGCAATAGTGGAGAACAGTCTCAGAGTACAGATTTCCCAATTGGTGGCTAGAGTGTTGACGTGTGAGGTGGAGACAGGGGACCTTTTTAGATTTACTCTGAGGGAAGAGACTTTAGCTAAAGGCGCTTGGAATAGGTGAAACGGTTAGGAAACTACGGTTCCTGAAACAAAAGTATTACGAGAGGAGTGATAAAGCAGTTGCGCTTTTGGCAGCTCGGTTGAGAGCACAGAGATCGGAAAAAATAATGTAAAGGAATTAAGACCATAGGGTGCTCGGTGTTAACAAGCTCAGGGGACAAAGCAGAGTGCTTCGCAGACTTTCATTCCGAGTTGTATAAGAAAGGGGGGACGGGCCGAATTTGGCTAATTTTCATTTATTTGTACAAAGTGTTCTTCCCATACCTAACCTCCAGGGAGACAGAGTTACTAGAGATCCCAGTTACCCTGGAGGAAGTTGGATACAAAAGGTGGGCTATCATTTGCACAAGTAACGCTCAGCTCTTAGAGTCTGTTTCCTTCTCAAATCATCCCCTCCAAAGAAGGCAAGACATTACAGGGGTTGCTGGAGGACAGAGACAGGTATGCAAGAGGTATCCACAAGATGAATATGCCTTCATCATGCTTGTGACTTCTTCCATTGGATACTTCCTTCCTCCAGAGTCTTCTTCTTTTGAAATAGTCCCAAACCAGCATCTACTGCTTTGGATGGGGAGAGCAAGCGTAACCTTGAGCATTCTCTTCTCCCTAAAGATTGTTCACAACTAAAGAGCCAAACCTAGCCTCCACCTGTGTGTCAATTCCCAAAGGTAATAGTGTCAAAAGTAGTTTGAGGCCAGGGGTGGGCTGGAATCCAAAAGACGCCCCATAATTACACAATTTTCAACAAGCCTAACTCTTTTCCTAGAAGAACGTTTGGAAATAAAATAGGTTACGACACAAAAGAGGCCCAGGGTGCAGAAGCCTTCAGGGAAATCTCCAGAGTTCCTATATGCCAGTTCACCCCTGTGTGAGGCACACATCTCCATCTTGAAGATCTCTACAAGTGGCACACCTTTCAGCAAGGAAGCAGCAGCTTTTTGGTCGTGTGACAAGCTGGATTCGGTCCTGCATGAGTAAAAGGATGACAATAAGCTACAATGCCCACTCAGCCCTCACACTGCTACAAACTGAGAGCCAACACAACCATAAGGGTAAAACAGGCACAGTTAAGAGACATACTTCCTTCGCCTTTTGTGGGAACGTGGACAGAGGAAAGGTTTTGCTTTTAAGAGGGGTGTGAATGTGATTCAGTTGTGACCCACCTAGTAAAGAATAATATTCCAAAACAAAGGTAATGTCCAATCAAAGTTACATAAAAAAATAAAGATCCTTTAATAAAACACATCGTATGCAAAAATAATTAAATAGAAAAACACTGTACAAAACCCACCCACAACCCACAAAAAGGATATGTCTTCTGATGGAAAAGTGCAAAAGTGACCCACAAGTGACCTAACCAGTCTTGAGGGCCCGAAATGGACCAAAGAGGCAGTTTTTGGTTGATAGTACCTTGTTTCAGGTCTTTGGTGGTTCGACGGCATCAAACCTGGCTTCGAGCAGTGGTGCAGCGCATCAGGCTCAGTTTGGGTATGTTGGATCGTTTGGGTTTAAGAAGCAAGCAGGTGTCGAGCAGGTTCAAATGTGGTAGCTCTGTGTAGTTCGAAAATGATGTTCAGTGATGAAGGATGGGGCACTCACCAGGATCTGTTTGAGGTTGATCCAGGTTGTACCCACAGAGAAGGGTCAATGACTGATGCTCCAGCGGTTCAACAGCGATTGTCTAAACCGTGATACTGTTGAACCAATGTGTGATTTGGGGAAGCAGTAGTTTGAGGGTGAGTCGGGTCATTGAATAGCCCTGGCTCGTGTGGGCAAGTTAATCTCCAGTGGTTCCAATCGGTTCCGGTGTTGAGCGGTTGATTTGAGCATAGCAGGTGACAGGCTCAGTGAGGGCACAATGCAGCATCGAGCAGAATCGAGATTCAATTGTTGAATTTCGAAGGTTCAGAGTGGTACCAAAAAGTAGCACTGGCAGGATCCCTCAGAGTCAAATGCAGCTCGATGTCAGTTCGATCACGTCGGGGTGGCAGAATGAGGAGCCTGCAACTGATCTGGTCCTCCAGATGCTTTGAGACCCACTTCAGGGACTCGAGGACAGGATGAGTTCTTTCAAGATCTGCTCACCCAGCCATTGGAGATACTGGTGCTAAGTGGAAGATCCCCATCCACGCTGAGTCGCCCCAATGTGCCCTGGGAAAGGTTAGGGGGCAGAGCTCTCCTCTCCCTTGGACTGCTCCTTCTTCCCCTCAGAGGTTGAGGGCTTTGAAAAGTGCAACTCTCCCAAAAGAGGTCCAACAAATATTTCTCAGATTTTTGTTGCAGAGTGAATCAAATAATTGGTGGGATACCCCTTTCTTTAAAGGCAAATGTCCACAGGTGATTGGACTAAATCTTGCATGCTTTAGGTGTCCTGCTTTGGAAATCAGTGGTCTTTGCCTTCTGAGATCACACCCAAAGTGCGTTGTGCTAGAGGAAGTGGAGGAAAGAAACAAGATGGTGGAACCTTCCTCCAGTTGTCACAAGCTCCTCCTGCCTACACTAACCCCGTCCCCTCTTTTCTTAATAGGATCAAAGGTCCTTTGAAATGCAGCACCCTAGTCCAAGAGTTTTGGGAATGGGTGTGTCTTTTGATTCATGTTCCCAGGGCAACATTCTGTGGAGTTTGTCTTCTGGGAAGGGTGTTACCTACCCTTACAAAGGAACAAAGAGAGGCAATCCCCCAAGGTTACAGTCTGGCCATTAGTGGCAAGGTTAAGCCTGCCTGGGGAGAATACACATAATCACTACACCACTGAGTTTGGGCTGACAGGGCGGACACATGTGCAGTATCAATTTGTGGCTTGTAATAATTATGAGAGATACCATCCACCAAACCATAAGTCGGGTATGGCTTATATTTAAAGCTCTCTGTGCCACCAGGAGGGTAGACTCATAATTATAATGCTTTGGTACAAGGGTGCCTAACTTAAATGCAGCCCCTGCACTTCAGAGCCTTGGCTATCACCCAAGCTGTCAAATGGGCACTTGTGACCTCTGAACCTGCTGTTTGCCACTGGTAGAGCAGATGCTGCAGACAGGATACTGATGCAGCAGGGCACGGGTGGATCCTAAGCTTTTGCCAAGGAGCGAATGAAAGGGGAATCTAATTAGCAGATTACCCGCTCAGAGATGGAATTACTTGTATCATTATTAATTAATAAAAAACAAAAAAGGCAGAGCTTCTACACCCCTACCAAATGGCAATGCGTAACAGGTCACCGCTGGAATGAGCCATGAGCCTTTCAAATACACGTATATGTACAATCATATAGAAGAGTACACCCCACCGGAGGTGATATGTTTAGTGATGACTTCCCATTTTGAAAGTCGTTAAATTGATAATATTGACAGGGGCCATATTTGGAGCATATCTTGATATAACTCAAACAAGCATTGCCAATCAAATGTCCTATGAAACTAAGAAACTATGAAACATTAAAGTCTTTTTCACAAGGACCCTCAGTGCATAAAGAAATCGGAATTGGTGCATACCAGAAACCATTACAGTTTTTGGGACAAGAACCTTTTGTGGTCCCATGGTTCAGCTATTGAACGGTACTTTACACTCATAAGATAAAAAAAATGACAAATAATTGGCCCTATATTAGTAAAATGGCAGAAAGCTGTCTTTAAAACACAGCTCACCTATTCCTAATATGAAGTAATGACCACCAAAACTGCAATCTTCATTTACAGAGTCATTCTATGTGAGGTTAGGCAGTAAATTAAGGAATGAAAGAAGGGTGTAATGCATTTACACTTTGATTTACTGCTGTAGCTGTTTTCAATCCCTTTTGAAGGCGCGGAAAGAGCATAAAAAAGAATTTAGATTTCCACAGTGCTTTCTTAATCTGTCTTCAAGTACAATTTGTTTTACACCTGCCTGAGATTTGCATGAGATTTTCATGCAGGCACAGAACGAATGGATTTCTATAGAATCCGCCTCTATTTAGCTCCTGCCAAAAATCAGGTGGATTCCATAGAACTCTATTGGCAAATGCTGTATGCAAAACATAATATGTAGGAGGCAGTTAGATGTGTTACAAAACGCACTGCAAAAGAGTAAAGGCAATTTCACATTTTTTTTACAGTCTCATTTTATTGGGAATTGCATGGAGGGGTACACCAAAGTTTACATGCTGTGGGGTCTTCTGCATGCAATTTTAAACAGTTACAGGGCATTGGGTAAGAGGAAAGGGTAGAGTGAGACAAACTAGCTTTTACTCATTCATTTTTCTGTCCATCTTGTGAAAAAGAAAAGTTGACCAGCAAAGTACCCTTTGCAGATGCTGTTTACTGGTAGCATGTCTATTCATTGTTTATTATTTTTTTTGTTCAAATTGTTTTTGCCAAAAAGCTGGGTTAGATTATCCACACCCATCTCACTGCCCCTACAGACCACACCTTCACCAGTATTGACTTCCCCCAACTCACCATCTTCATTTTCAGGGGAAATTCGAGCAGACAAATTCGAGCCAAAGTGATTTGGGCAAAAATACAACAAATCGATAGCCCTACTTCCCATTTACTAATGGATTCCTATGGAATCCGCTAGTCTTTACCAGGTGCTAAACCAAGGCAGATTCATTAGGAACCCATTTGATTCATATCATGCAGGGGCAAAACAAAATACACTGACTTGACTGTGGAGGAATGCATGGTGGAGATGTTATTGGCACTCAGTTCCCCTCCTCCGCCTCATCACTGCTTCAAAATGGACTAGAGCATCAAATGGAGGTGTGAACGCATCACCCACTTTACAATGAGGCTGTACTGGTTCATTTAACAGTCTATTTTGTAAATGTGTCAAATGGCATGCAGGTGAACCCCAACAGCAGTGCTAACGTTGGTGATCCCCTCACTTTCACCCTCCATCACCTTGCCTGCCCCATTCCCACTCCCAACACCCCTAAAACATCAATACCTATTTTCTTTACTTCCCCACAAAGTTATTTTGTTGAACTGAATTACCACAAAGTAATTCACTTCGATAATACAACAGTATACAGGTGAATAAAATGTAGGCGGAATTTAAGTATTTCAAATGCATGTTGGAGGAGTGCACTCACCTGATTCAGTGATGGGGTCTACCTCCTGAATGAAGGCTTTCCCCACGCATCAGTATCTTCAGAGATAAAAGGAAGGAAGTGGAGATCTAGACCTCCAGGCGGCGAATCTATAGCAACCATGGCTCTCTTGGCCTATTGGTGTCTCCCTCAAGGCCTGAAGGTCTTGTGAGTGCCCGCAGCAGTTTTGCCATTGAAGAACCCCAGCAGCTCTGTCATCGAAGGATCCGACACTGTCAAAACCCCGGGGTTGCTGGACTGAGGAAAACCACTGCAACTGTCCGTGGTTTGCTATGGGGGTTTCCTTTTTGCATGCACATTATTTCCTTGGAACCGTAACACCACATTGCCAATTATAGGCCTTGATTACTAAACCATAACAGGGGTACTGTTAGGGATCCTCTTTATCAATGCCTGCGTGACAGATTTAGTAAGCGAATGAGAGAGGACTGAGAGATTGGTTATAAGAGCCTTGTCAACTTCCTGTGATAAAGTGTCTTTGATAAAGCACACAAGCCGTCCCTGCCTGGCAAACTTTTCTGACTCAGATTCCTCATCCTCAGTCTTCAAGTCCTGTAAGCACTCATTAAGTTCTTGCAAATCTTGTTCCCCCTCCATTATGAAAATCACAAGAGCGAAAGACAGCAACAAATCTCAAAGCGCCTATTTATTTCATCTTGACAGCCTGTAATTTATCTTCAAGGAGAGCACCCCTTACACCTGTAGAGAAGAAGCCAAGTACCCCACCTCAAGCACTTTGCCCATATTGCCTATATGTTGGGAACCAGAGTGTGAGACACGAGCCAAGCCATTGAACATACAGATACCAAGGAGGATCCTGGAAGCAACGTTCCCATTGAGAAAACCATACTTGCATGCAAGACAGTATGATGGCCATTTGAATGAAATCCCAGAAGAAACAGGACAGCTGAATGGAAGAGAAGAATGGTGACGTCATCGACGCACATGAAGCAAAGCTGACCTATATTGAAGAGATGCAGAGACAAGAGAATGAATATATTCTATAAGGAATCAAGAAAGTATCAAAAGATAAGTGACATCTTGGGATCAAGATGAAGAATCTTATGCTACAGAACTGATGAAGATATCAAATCATTTTCCACGTGTACATATGCAAAGGAACGCAAGCAGACAAAGTATTCTTGAGGCTAGCTTTATAGTCAATAGAGTGCGGCATGCGCCAATGTATACATATATAGGAGCAAGTAAAGAATGGATGTTTCCACTACGTATTACAGGAGAGCTGGACTAAAAAAGGAAGGCCTCTTTTCCAAAGTGTCACAGTTAAAAACAATTGAATGAATTAACACGAGTGAAACTCAGAAAGGCGAGGCTGGATGAGCCCAAGAAGCCAAGGTCGTATCAGGCTGGACTGAGCAGACATTGGATACAAATCATGTGAAAGAACGAAACTCCTGTTCAGAAGATATGGGCAAAAACAAGGAAGACGTCGGAGGTCTATTATAAAATAGTATTTTAAATGCACTAGAACTCGATTTTGTGGTCTTCAGTCACGTGGAAGGATGAAGTTGGACGAACATGATGACCACTCCTACGCATGAGGGCAGAGCGTGCCTGCACTCCCCTGAATTCTCCAGAGCAAGGAACATTTCCAAGGCCGAGTTCAAAGCTTTAATGAGCAGCAGACCACTGAGGTGACGATAGACGATATGCTAATTGGTGGGAAGCTATGATTAAGACTAGCTCACCAGCACCTGGAAGCCCAGACTGTGTGCTGCTAACGTAGGTGGAAAAGTACTGAGGGAGGTTAGAGTGTCAACCAATTGTAGGAGGCTGTGTGATTAAGGGTCCTATAGTTTGTGTAACCAATGGGACGTTGTGTATTTAGTGACGCTCATAGTTACCTGTTTGAGGGGACGGCTTAGCTGCCCCACCTGATGTTAAGAAGCCTATCACTTTCTTAAACTAGTATGTAACGTATACTTAGATGTTCCCTTAGAACCAATCACAATAGCCACTAGGTTTTTGTAGTTTGCCACATAGGATGACGTTAGTAAATAGGTAGGTTGACGTCATCAATGACGCATTTTTTTTAATTAGGGGATGCTTTTTGTTTAAATGCATTGAGAAACCATTTGCTGAGACATCCGTTGATGTCCTTTTACTCCCTGTTTTAGATAATTGATATTAAAACAGTTTATCTTTTTGTCAACTACCTGAGACGTTTCGATTATTGATGTTTGAGTAACTTCTGCATCCCCATTCATCTCAAGGGCATTGCTACCTTGTCTAAAAGGGCTGGAGTCTCCCAGTTCACACCGGCCTTGTCTGCCTAATCCAGCTGGCGCTGAGCCAGGTCGATGCTGCCCAGACCTTGTGATGCGGCACGCACGAGACACACTGGCAGCTTTCCTCTAGCCCTACAACAGCCTGACACTGCATCCCTAAAACAAAGTACCGGGATCTTATTTTAGTATCGACCATTGAGGAAACCAATGCTGCCAGCAAAGTTGCTAGACACAGCGATAGCGCAGGCAGCCCTGTCCAGAAATCATGGGCACCTGTAAACAGCCTTATGATCACTAGGTAAACAAAATAAATGGCTTGCGAAATATCAAAAAAGATACGCACATAGCTGCACACTAAATAATCCCTGGATACCTTGCTGCGTTGCCTTGGAGCAGCAATATAAGAGAGGAAGTCTGGATGAACAAGGAACAAAGAAATAGTACTGGACTATGATTGGTCAGGGCAAAGAACACAAAGGTGGGATTATGGGAGCAAACGTTTGTTCCCTGTTTGTTTTTGCTGCTATTTGGAAATTAATAATAGAAGATGTTGCATAATAGGAAGCCTTTGTTCCATGCCATAGAATTAGCACATATTAATCTATATATAAATAAAACTGAAAGTCTGTTTGTTTATTTGCTCGTCATACAATTCCACAACGTTCCACCAATCTGCACCAGATTTTGCACAGTTACCTGCTTCCTGGTTTCTCTTCCTCATGCCTCACTGTCAGACTTCTCTGGGCCTTGCAGGTCAAAGACAGTGGGGCAGGCAGGTGATGTCAGTTTAGCAGCGCTGTTAAGACTCAGCGGTCTTGGGGAAGGAGAAGCAGAGACTGCCCTTTAGGAGCAAATGGGCTCAGCCATCTCAACACAGCGTTGGAGCATGGCAATAGCTTGGAGCTCAAAGAATCTGATACCTCAAGTGGCGGTGTCAAGATGTGGACACTCAAATTCTTTGAGGGTCACGGATGCAGAGATGGTGGAGCTTCAGCATTAAGCAAAGCTCTGAGATTAGCAGGTGATCAACTGTAGAGGCTGGAGATGACCCTGGTCGTTCCTTTGCAGCAGCTGGGATGGCGTGGAAAGTGCCCAAACCAGCCCAGAGGCAGATCAGAGATGCAGGAGGATCCAGGGGACAATTGCTTTTTTCTATGGTTTCTGGGAATCCCATTCCAGGGGATCCCAGATGCAAAGTAAGTCCTTTTCCTTGCTTCCTAGCCAGGAAGGGTTATTGAGCATACTTGCAGGGTTCTGCCACCTCCAGTAAGCGGGTTCCTGGGTGGCAGTGTCTCAGTTGCAGAGTCTTTGTCCACAGAAGTTTCAGCCTAAATGTGCTCTTGGGGTGGTTAGGGAGAAGAGATTTCATCTTCCTTGGAGCCTTCTGTCTTCACTTTTATGACAGAGGAATTTCAAACAGACTGTATCCCCACCTGAGTTCCGGCTGAATCCTTCTGTTTTGAAGTCCAAAGATGAATTAAATAATGGCAGGGTTCCTCACCCTTACAAAGGCAATATGTTACAGCAGATTGGCCCAAAGCAAGCCTGTTCAGGGGTCCAATCCAGTATGCTTTAACAAGTGTCATTTGCATTCTGATATCATACCGAGAGTGCTTTGTCTGCAGGAAGTGGGAGGTTCCTAGTGAAGGTTTTGAATGCCATAGTTTCGAATGGCACAGTTTCGAAAAAAAATGCATCGATGCATTTCTTTTATTTTTGTTATGGGGGGGGCCCCCCTCCAACCCCTGATTTTTTAGCCCTTAAAAACCACTATAGTAAAAAAAAACTTTACCTAAAAAAATGCATTTTTTCAATGCATTTCTTTCCGAAACTTTGGTATTCGAAACAATGCATTAGAAACAATGCCTGGATACCAAGTGGGAACGGGGCTGGAAGTGTAGAGAGCTCTAGCAGAATGCAAGATGGAGGTACCGCCCTCTGGACCTAAAGAGGTCTTGTGCCCTGAAGGAAGGTATTGCCTAGTCACAGAGATCAAGAGAGCAATTTCATGTCATGACTTAAGCACAGCTCACCACGTTGACAACAATATGACATCCAAATGCTTTGGTTGTATAATTATGTGATCTTAGTAGCCACCATATCACATCAGCCACGGCTTATTTTTACAGTTGAGCATGCCACCAGACTGACTAGAGTACACAATTATGTATTGAATAAAAGGAGCAGATTATTAAAAAAGCCAAATCTGCCTGTTGGAACTTTCTCTTCCAGCAGCTGTCAGGAGTGGAAATAGGACTTTTGAATCTGCCCTGCTGCAATTGCAGGGTGGTTGCTGGCCATATCCGGAGATGGTTACAGCAACAGCCCATGTCAGCACTATGATTTTGGCATGGAGCATTATGAAAGGAGCTCTGATACGCAGACATCACTTTCAAAAACATAATTATCTGCATCATTTTATCCCCAACAATCAAAAAAGCTCAGGTTATCCTGCCCTCACCTGTTGGCATTCTGTCACACAGACACACACAAAAATAAATGTATTTATTTATTTTATTGTTCATTTATAACCTGCTTAATACTAGCAAGTGGTTTCTAAGAGCGGGATCGGGATTCGAACCTGTGTTGCCCTGCGTTGCCTTGCTTCCAAGACAAATGCGTTGCCCCTTTCTGGGCCCTTTCTTAAAAGTCCAGAGTGGAACAACCGCTACTTTTCCATGTATGAGTGAGCTCACAATTCTACAACCACAACATATTCCCAATTTTTCATATATATCTAGCATGTCGCACCCACCTCCCACCACTTCACAAATTCAACCAAGATCGAAGTTTTCTTTGCCTACCTCCTTTCATGCATCCGCAAATGGCTCATCTTAGCTACCTAGTCTCCCGTCAGCTTTCCAGGCCTACAGAATCATTGTTTTACACACTTCATGTCAAGAGTTCTCTTTGTCTCCAACCTTGATCTCCGTGCAAACCATCACCCAGCAAAGTTATCAGACCTGCTGAGAAGTTTAGCTTCTTAGTTACAATATTCTTTAGCCTTTTGTAGACCTCACGCCAAAATCTTTGAACCCATTTGCAGAACCCAAAACATGTGTGTGAGGCTCCCATCCACTCTACAACAACCCCAGAGTGTGCTAGTATCGCTCAGAAAATGCTTAATTAGTCCCTCTGGTGTCTAAAGTTTGTTAAAGATTGTCCTCTGCTTGACAAATACAAGGCCCTGATCCAGACACGACCCAACTGTATCTTAAGAATGTCCTTGATTGACTCCTCTTCCAATGTCTTCCCCAACTCTCCAGCCCAATTCTGTGGCCAGCCTGCATCCATGCTGTCTATCTTATTCTCATAGAACACATTATAGAGACTGCCAATACACATATCTTTATTATTGGGCATGGAGAAGAGAGCCAGATTCTCAGCGAAGGTCACCCACCAACAGCTAGAGCCACGGAAAGGGGCTTCTCAAGCAGTGTGTGCCTTCTTTTCTCCTCTCTACCCAATCTATATTTCAACCTGACTGATCCAAATCCCTTGCCCCTTGTACATTGCCAAATGTCTCCCACTTTTCTTACACCTGCCTTAACCCAAAGCATCCTCTTACCATTCACGTTGTACTTGCTGTTGCCCCAAATCGTTGAACAATCCCTGATCTTTCCATCTTCTCGCAGCAGCTTCAGGGCTTCCAGCCAAGTTTCCACTGTGTCCTTAATGCTGGGGGATCGATCACCCACCCATCAGATATTCCTGCCTCATCGAAGTTCCCCTAAATGAGAGGCTGCCCAAAGAGCCTTCACCAGTAGTATTCCATATTGCCAGAACATCACCTCTCAATACATCCAAGAGTTGACTCAATATGCATGCCTAGGATATGTCTTCAGGTCTGGGAATCCAGATTGCTCTTTCTCACTTCTTTTTTGTATGGCTGCCCATGAACTCTGTGCCTTCCTTGCTGTCCCCCACAGGTACCTGCCCATGCCCCTGCAACGTCCTGTGTGCATCAAATTGTTTTCTTTCACAAGTGAGAAAGAAGCGTTCTCGTTTGCATGAATAATGCAAACATTATTTTGCATACTAATAAGGAAGGCAGACGCCACTTGCCTGAGGACCTATGCTCATAGGCATTTGAGAGTGGGATCAGTCTGTCTGCTGCATATCTAGCGGGAGATCTCAACCAAGATGCAGACATCCGGCCCATTATATAGTCTGTGCCTTATGAGTTGTCTCTTCATCTCAAGGGGATACATGTTATTTATTTATTTAGGGTTTTTTTCCACAGTACCCCATCAGTAGCGTGGGTAAAAAGCAAATTGAAGAAAAAGGGGAACCACTAAGAGTGAGGGGGAAGCTACATACATGTGGGCCTTTTTTTAATGTTATGTCACTGGGGTTTATACTGTAAACTGCTGCCCAGTGGCGTTGCTAGGGGGGCTGAGGCGGCTATAGCCCCAGGTAGTTTGGTCGTAGCCCCAGATAGAAGCTCAGGGGCTACAATCAAAACGCTAGCTAGGCCAGAGTCTGACAGTCCCGACATTAGCATAGCCCCGGACCGAGCAACGCCCCTGCGAGTGCTGCTATTTGCATGGTCTTTAGGTGATCCGAAAGAGAGAGGGGTGGGTACGAGGTTTGGAGGCATAGGGATAATATACGAAGGCTTTGCTGCTGTCTTAATGCACGCACAGGACTGGAAGCGATAAAATACAGGAGTGGGAACAAGGTGACAGGGTATTAGGATGCCTTCTCCCTAACATTTTGTGTTGCACCGGGAAGCAACTGCTTCTTTGCATGTGGCACCTGTTCAAATCAAATCAAAGACTAGGGGCCTCATCATGAGATGGACGGAGCTCTCAAATGCAGCAGTAACGCTATTACCGCCGCATGTACTCCTGCGCCCAATCTCAAGTTGGACGGAAAGTGGGAGTTTTACCTCCAGCTTTTTCTTGGAGATAAAAATCTCCCCTTCCGCCCACTTTGGCGCTATTAGCGTGGCACTCATTGCGCCGGCCGTAATTGCTCCAAGGAACGCTGATGGGTTTACCTCTCCACAGCAACTCGGGATCCGGCGCAAAGTGCGCTGGACCGAGTTACATTAACGCTAATAGCATTAGGCGGTATCCCGGCGCAATTAGCACCGGGATACCACCCTACTCACGATGAGGCCCAAAAATAATTTTGAAATCAACAGAAGATGGAGTAAGAAGAGAATGGAGTAAGGCAGAAGCAAGGTGAGGCAGACGCTAGATTGACTAAAGTGCAGTTAGAGAGTCCGTCCATTGGTTTACGTGGCATTAACAGTCAAATGGTTCTTCTAAACAAATTGGTCGATCAGCATGTTTCCGAAGGAAAGACAATTAGATTGATATCTCAGGGTAGGATTGCAACTGTTCCAAAGTTGTGGGTCCTCCACTCCAAGGGTTTTGCCACTCTGTTTTTTGCTTTGGATCTTTTTAAGCCTGATGGTTTGTGATTTGCCCAATCACAGGTTTCTGGGAGAACTATAATGTTAGGGCCATTTTTGTAGGTGGTTTGGGCCTTTGTCCCGGAATGATTTATGCATCACACAAATTACTGTGACCGCTGGTGTGATGTGATCGCGATTCAGGACCAATCCAGCTGCTTGATTTTCTAATCACTGAATTCTTTCTGTCCATTGTTTTGGAACAGAAAGAAATCAGACTTTTTTGGGAGGCCCACATGCAGCACATTGTACAATGTAGTAGTTCAATGATTTAGGGGAGGAACGTGTGATCGGACCCTTCTGTCAATATAGTTGCTTATCCTTAGGAGAAATGGCTAGCGATACCCAGGTTTGCACAGTCCAAGATGGGAATCTGCCCTGGCTGAGAACAAGGCACTGATATAATGTTTAAATTGCCTAGGAAAAGAGTATGAGGATGTACATAAGAAGAGCACCCCCAAAATGTTGCTGGCCTTTCCGCTTACACAATGGCATGCAAGAGGGTCTACTCTGGGAAACCCGGCATAAGTAGTCTCCCCAGTGCCTTCCTTTACTACTTGTTTGCTCTTTCAGTTGGACTTCTGGAAAGTATAGCTGCCGGTGATTGTAACCTACGGCAACTCAGTGGAAGGGATGTTTTAGTTACAAAATGAAGTGCTTAGGGGGCCTTTTAAAGGCCTGCTCGATTGGTCTGCCTTTCCGCAGTTGGGAACCTCTTTCCAGTGTCTTGGCCTTTGGAACATATGTCATCTGGGGATATTGAAAGTACATGGATACAGCAGCTTGTAGTACAGTGTGAACCTGAGATGCTTTCGGACTCACCAGCTTTGAACGGTTTTTCTGGCATAGTATTGGGCTTCACTCTTCAGTTTTATATAAAGTTGTACCAGAGGTTTATCTAAAACTCACTGACGACTTCTCCAGCAGTCTTTAGTGCTGTCATTTAGGGGACGCCGCATAATCTGGATGCATGGCGAGATTTCCATTTTCACTTGGATAGAGCAAAAAATGATTGGTAAGGCATTCATTGGCCGTTTTTATTATATCTTGCATCTGAGAGAGCCATACCAGGTAGGCTATCCTTTCTCCAGTAAGGATCAAAGCAGCCTCAGAAGTATCATTTCAGAGACTTGTACCCATCTATGTAATTTACAAAGCAGCCAAATCACACCATTTCCATATACACAACATGCAGGATGCCTGGTTTGGTCTGGCCATCCCTCAAATATGTTTGGCTACATTGTGTACTGGATTTTCTTACTACCATTTCAGACACTGTATTTGATACCTTGAGGTCTTTCCGTGGCTCGGAATGAGGTGGTAATAGATGCAAAGGTCACTCACTGTGGGAATTCTGATACTCAAACCTTCAGCCCCTTCAGTCATGCCATACGGCCCACCACCTAACTGTTTACATCTGTTTTGCTACGATACACTTCTGCTTGAGTGAAGTGAAAGTTGAGGTAAAGGAGGCTAGGTGGCTTGGAGAGGGCAGCCCCGGAGAGTGGGAAAAGCCCTCATGCTGAGGCTCTGCTCCCGGCTAACTTATCAGGTCTCATCTGATCTGATGTGCCAATTAAATCACCTACTCACATTCGATCTAAATGTACTAGGCGCATGCACCCACCAATGGCACCAATGGCAGGATATCACATATTTATGATTGAAGGATTAATACTTAATCAATATCTAAAGTTCTAACTTTTTTACTTCTCTCCATAATTCACAAAATGAAAATGTTGTTGCTGGTCTAGCCCGCTTCTTGTTTGTATCTCCTGCAGTCTTCCAGAGGGAGCCTGGCTGATTCCAGAGCACTGAGCTCCAGCACCCAGAACCTAGCCAGTCGGGGGTTCCTCTCTGGCTCCAGCTAAGATTGAGAGAAGCACGCAAGGAAGAACCTCAGTCTTGTGACGTCTCGCCCCAAACGTTCAAGCCTCCTCAAACCACCGTCACTGGACTAAGAAGGCGAGGAAGGGTTGGGGCAGACTCAAGAGCATGGCACCTACAGCACTTTTGTTTCTTACAATGTTCTCCCCCTCCATTTTGAAAATCCGTCTGCTTGCCGGATTCGGATGATACTGCACCAAAGAGCAGGGGGCTCCTGCAAGTTGAGACATCTGGTTTCCTTTTCTTATGGCTGTCCCCTTTCTCTTCCTTTTCATTCTGCTCCAGATGTTTGTGCTCTCCACAGGATGCCAAGGGTGGAATTTTACAGCACTGAGGTCTGCTACACAGATCCCCCCTAGTACTAACGTAAACTACAACCTTAAAAAAATCAACCTGTGCTCCAACACCCAGATCCCTCCTTTATGTTTACCACTTCAACAGATGTTCTGCACATGGCCGAGTCCACCTACACCCGAACCCAGCCACCTACACCACCTTCCAGAAGAGTTCTGCAAACAGCTGAACTCGCTGTACCATCCATCATAAAAGATGTTGCGACACTGGACAAACCACAGCATATGAAAATATGACTTACAAAGCAGCTGGTTCCCCCAGCGAGGTTTCAGCACCAAACAAATGTACCAACCATAACACAACATCTGAAACCCAAGAGACAGTAATTAGTCCTACATCAATGCTAGTAACATGGCACTCTTGCAACAGTACAGGGAGGGGGAAGAAGAGCAGCATAGGGGGTTTGTAAAGGGTCTTCTTTGTTAAAAGTGCTTCCTTATGAGCATAGAGCAAGACTCATAATGTGCACTCTTCACTAGCCATCTGACAGTGCTAATGGACTCTTGGCCAGTAAGAAATGGCATGCTTTGTGTATGTGGCGAATTAAGAGGGCGAGCAACGTTTTATCCTGGGCTAGAGGCATGCAACTTGAAATGTTGACCCTTGATATGGAGTATAACGAGGGAGGTAGTGCATGAAATGCTAATGAATGCAGTGCCACATATGATATATGATATGATATGATATTTTATTTATAGTGCGCCTATACACAAGTGTTTCAAGGCACTATAATCTATAATGAGTTGTGCGAGATATACTGAAAGGAAACAGAGGCTACAGTAATGGGTGGGTGGTACACATACAGTTGGTGCAATTTGCAAAACGGGGCCATAGTATGCAGACGGGTGCAATGCAGACAGTATAGATAGGTCCAATGCATACAATGGGACATAGCATGTGATGTGGGCTGCATGGGGTATATATGTATGTATAGGGATACATTTAGTGCCACCCTAGCAAATATCCACTGGCACATTGGGGTACATTGGTCAAAGAAAGAGAGGCAAGGTACACAGCAGTGGTGGAGGCTGGGTGGTTAGGAGCCACCAAGATGTTGCCCGAAGAGTACGGTTTTCAGTTACTTCCTGCATTGTGGGTGCCTTCCTGTGGCTTTGTAGTTTAGTCACAATTCGGGTTCTTTGGGAATAACAGGGGAAGTCGTGTTTCCTATTTGTTTCTTTCCTGTGGTTTCTAGATTGGCGATGACATGACGCTGAATTCTGTGTTAGCGTCCCAATATCTTCAGCTTCTCGGCCAGGTAGGATGGGGTGCCTGTCATAATTACTTTGAAGTTGAGGCAGGTGGTTTTGAAGTTCATGAGACCTTGAAGGAGACGTCAATGTAGCTCTTTAGGAACTGGGGTGATGTGGTCCAATGTCTTTATGCCGGAGATGAGCCATGTAGCTTTTTTCGTTGATGTCTCAGGCAGCCAGGCTGGCCTCTCTAAAATCTCAGAGTGTACTGTCACTGCTAAGGTAAAACCTAGCCATATATTAACTGCAAACGAGCAGCTCGTGCAGGATACTCGTTGCTGAGGCTTAGACAGACCCCCAGCCATATACTTAGCTCAAATACGCTGTCCCATATTTAGAGGGAAAATGACAGTGCGTGTGTGCGTTAACTTGTGAGTGTTAGTGAACATATCCTCGCCTGGTCCACAATACTCCCATCTAACATTAATTTCTCTTCATTCAACCTTGAGCTCTTGTGTGTGGCTGCTGTGTGAGATCATGTGGCCGTTTCACAAAGATGTTACTGTGGGTAACTCTGACTTACTAAATCATACATAGTCACGTCTGTGTGGCGTGTGTTCTGCTGCTATACCACTAGGTATGTTGTGTGTGCATGGCTGCTATGTGAGCATCTGTGGATGTGGGTTCTGCTCTGGCACTGGCTGTGTGGCACCACTCTGTTAGCCTTTATATCTGCCTGCTTTGTCCCGGGAGCAGCATGTTTATCTAGCTGTGTTGCATCTTCTCTGGTGTTGGCCCGCTCTGTTGCTATTTATGGGTGTGGTGTCTGCTCTGTCACTGCATGCGGCTTTGCGACATCTCCATATGATTGGCTACATCCAGTTGGGTGTAAGGCTACTCAGGACCTGTGTGGAAGTGTTCTGTCTCTTAATGCGGCCATATTTACACAGTAGTGCCAAGTCAATGTGTGTAGGTGGCATTGACTGCCCATATACCACTGCCACTGTGTGTCTAGGTGGGTTTTGTAGCTACTGTGGCCATGGCTGTGTGTGTTTCGTGCCATTAGTGCATGTGCTTGTGTCTGCTCTGTGATACCCTCTATGGCTGTGCTGAAACCATTCTGTGACTGTCTGCTTCTGCTCTGCAAATTAGTGGCTGCTGATATAGGTCTGTCTACATGAAACTGAACCGGCCCATGCATGCTGCTTTTCTGTGACTGCTCTTCCTGGATGCCACTACTGCTCTGCAGATGCCTGTGTGCTGCTGTTCTGTCACCATGTGTATGTGTGTCTACTCTGTGACTGCCTCTGTAATGATCACACTCCGTGACCGCTTGTGCGCCTCTGATCTGTAAATTTATTCACGCTGCAACTGATTTGTGAATGCTTGTTTATTGTTACTGATCTGTGACTGTACTACAGTGTGTCCATGAGTGCATAGATGTTGCTATTGTTAGTTGCTTCCCGAGGCGTTGGTACTACTTTGTGATTGTGTATGTGTACTACTTCTGCTTAGTTTCCTGTGTGCTGCTACTGCCCTGTGCACGCCTGTATGCTGCTGATCCATCACAGTCGGTATGTTCTGCTGCTGCCTTTATGCACTGCTACTCTTTGCATGCCACTCACTGTTGCTGCCTCTATAGTGTCTGCCTGTGGCTGCGTGTATGTGCTGATGTTTAACCATCAATTGCTGATCTCTGCAGCCTATGCAGGGCTGCTCTGTAACTGACCATGTGTCCTTACACTATAACCCGTGGATGTGATGCTTGTTTGCGGCTACGCGTGAACTACTGCTTTGTGACTGCTCGGGTGCTGCTATTTCCCTGCGTCTGTCTATATGCTGCTGATCCATCGCAGTTTGTGTGTTTTGCTGCTCTGTGACTGCCTGTCGGCCTCTGGCGGTATGCACTTCTGCCCTGTGAATGCTGTACACTGTTGCTGCTCTGTGACTGCCTATCTGGTGCTTGCCTGTGGCTGGATCTGCTGCTGTCTGTCAGTCTTTTGTTGTGCACTGTTGCTGCCTGTATAGTGCTCGCCTGTGGCTGTGTGTATGTGCTGATGTCTGCCCATCTATTGTTGATCTCTGCAGCCTATGCAGGGCTGCTCTGTAACTGACCATGTGTCCTTACATATGGACTGCTCGTCTGCCTGTATGCTGCTGATCCATCACAGTCTGCATGTTTTTGCTTCTCTGTGACTACCTGTCTGCCTCTGGCAGTATGCACTGCTGTCCTATGAATGCTGTACTCTGTGACTGCCTGCATGGTGCTTGCCTGTGTCTGTGTGTGTATGTGCTGCTGTCTGTTGGTCTTTTGTTGTGCACTGTTGCTGCCTGTATGCTGCTGATCCATCATAGTCTGCATGTTCTGCTGTTCTGTGACTATCTGTCTGATGCTGGCTTTATGCACTGCTGCTCTGTGAATGCTGTGCAGAGTTGCTGCTCTGTGCTTACCTGTGGCTGTGTGTATGTGCTGCTGTCTGTTGGTCTTTTGTTGTGCAATGTTGCTACCTGTATGCTGCTTATCCATCATAGTATGCATGTTCTGTGACTGCCTGTATGCTGCTGGCTTTATGCACTGCTGCTCTGTGAATGCTGTGCAATGTTGTTGCTCTGTGCTGGTCTGTGGCTGTGTGTATGTGCTGCTTTCTGTCAGTCTTTGTTGATCTCTGCAGCCCATACCGCACTGCTCTGTAACTGGCCAGGCGTCCTTACACATGACTGGTGGATGTGCTGCTACTGCTCTGTGACTGTATGCCTGCTGCTGTCTGTGATCGGAGAGTTCATAATTTGGGTGCTTCACCCGCATCGATATTGATATTGTTCCTGGTCTAGTTGCACTGAATATGATGGCTGAATCACCTTTAAAGGAATAGGGAGGAGTCCGGCCCTTAGTACCAGTCAAGCTGTACAAGGTTGAAAACCATGAAGTCCAGGAGTACTTGTGATGTTAAATAGCAGAGAACATTTGCTCTGTAGTGACCAGAGAGACCTGCAGTGACTGAAGAATACTGTGGTGGAGGAGGGAACCAGCCTTGAATGTAGGCCCATGCAGCTGCCTTACTTTCTTAGGTCCTGCCAGGAGCCTACAACCTTTGGCTCTCCATATGTGTTGGTTATCAAGATCTTTGGGACGACCACTCTCAACCACCCAAGCCAGAATTTTCATTGGTGAAGGGTCAAAGCCCAAAACAGCTGGAGAGCCGCAGGTTGCAGACCCCTGCATACAACACTGCTTTTACAATACCTTTGATTTTCCTCGAATCAGGCCGAGTTGTAATCAGGCTGCATTTCAGGGTTTGCAGTAGTTCATGGGTGGGGAGAGCATGCGGGCAATCTTGAGAAAATATACTTTCACATTTAGACAGGAGGGCCTTTACTGGGTTAAACACAGGTATGGCTTTTTTGGGACGCACTTGTGGGCCTTTGTAGATTTTGGCTACCAGATACTGTTGAAAAAATAAGCTTTTGGATGCGTTGTGCAAGGTTAGCTTTGTCATTTGAATCTAGGTCCAGTAAAGCATGCACAGCTGTTCTGCGGGCCAGTCTGGATTTTGTGGTAGCATTCAATCAGTTGCCAGTGCTGGTTGGTGTCTTGCAAGTTAAGTAGTTTCCTGTCAAACGTGAGTGTGATCAAATTCAAGAATGTGCTAGTCCTTTGAGAGTGGCAGAAATGAATCAAGCACTTGTCCCATGTGGTTGTCTTAGAATCCAACAAGTTGCCAATCCTTAGTGGATTTGGGGGAATTCAAGTACTTACTGGCCCCAAGGAGAGTGGTAGATTCCATGCATTTCTAGGTCCTACATGGATGTCCGGGCATTCAAGCTGTCACCATTTCTCTGTGAATGCTGTAGAATTCAAGGAATTACCAGTCCTGGTGGATATGGTAAAATTCAATCAGTTGTCCTACTTGGTTGTTTAGCAGTTGCTTATTATGGGCAGGTGTATCAGAATTCTAGCAGTTACCTGTCCTGATTCGGTGTGGCAGACTTCTTGCAATTGTTCGTCATTGGTGGTTGCATAATACTTTCAGTTACACATTTCAGGGGAGTATATTTTGGAGAATTTCAGCACTTTACACAGAACACACCTGGCTGTGGAAGTTTTGGGGTTGCGTGTCATACGAAGGTCTGGCAAAAGCCTACTACCTGTTGAAATGATTGTTGCAAGAGTAGATTTGCTCTTATAGTTGAGGGTGTGGAAAGTTTTGAAGTGAGATTCCAATGGTCTTGCTGCTAACATGGCAACGGCGGGTTGGACGAGTCTTGTCATTAACTTCTTAAGGTAAATGTAGGACAGGTCCTGTTTTTCGTAACCTGGTCTGACGTATTCTTTGAAATTGCATGTCCCTGGTGGATCGGAGAGGATTTCCTTTGTCCCATGCTGGCAGGGTGAGCTAAGCCTTCTCAAGGGTTTTCTTGCATTTAGATGCCTTAAGCAGGTGTATGAAAAGTCCTAAAATTACTTTTGAGGGGATCTTGAGGTTGGAATTCTCTTGCAGGTTGGTTGGCAAGCACCAAGGAATTGTCTTTGAGAAGTGACGTTTTAGAGTTGCCTGTCCCAGGTGGGTAGAGCAGCCTCAATAGAGCAGGTGCCCCTGGATGTTGTCATATTCATGCAATCATACATGTACAGTTTTAGGAAACAGGACTTGTGTTTCTTGCCTCAAAATCAGTTTATAAAATAAATATTGTTTAACCAGTTTTGCAGGAGGGAAACCTAGGCAAGAAAGACTACATTCTCTGAATTATAGTTGATGAGGGTGTAGAGGACGTGGGAGCACACATGCCCCAATATCTCTCAGGCAAGAAAAACAACTGTTAATAATGGTGTAAAAATATCGGGTAAATGCAATAGTATATATTTATTCTATTTATATAGTGGTCATTCGGTAGAAAAATTGCAAAACACTAATAAAAATAAAATACGACTTTAGAATAATTTTGTCGTTGTCTGTTTATGACTCTAACCTTTGTTTGTTTGTTTATTTTATTTATATAGCGCTCCAGAACCTGGAGCAAAAGGGCACTTAGGACAAGTTACAAGGCACAATATATATAGAATTTGCAGTAATACAGTAGTAAAATAATGTACAGTATATACATTCTCGTTTGTGTTACTTTTTCTTATGTCTGGAGTAGAGGTAGGGGCGATCACTGCCGGTAGCCACCGTGCCCACCTTCTAAGGACAGGTTAGAGCAGAGGGGAGACCAGAGGGTCTAACCAGAAACTAGGGGGAACATCCCGTGGATTGATACAGCAAGGGATCCTGGGTTCTTGATGGAATTACACATGGTAGCTCAGATGGAGGAGAAAAGGACCAGACAGGGGGCTCCAGCAAGGTAAGGCAAAGGTAGGTCTAAAAGGAGGTAATATGCAAGGAGGAAGTACAGAAGACAAGAAGGCAGGGATAGAAGTGGGCAGCATCTCATCCACAGTGTGCCAAGCAGGAAACATCACGGCTTAAGACGCAGAGCATTGCTCGCCGTATAGGGTCATGGAGTTACAGTGCGTCCCCTTCGCCACCGCCTCCCAACTGACCAGCGAGCTGCAGTGGTGAGAGTATGCCCCCTCCCCATCCAAGAGCATCCCAGTTTCCAGGGGTGAGATGAGTGATATAATCTTAGAAGAATAGGGGTGTGGATGTTAGAGGCTGGTTTCAAGGTGCGTTCCCAAGGAGAATGCCCCTTTCTGTCAATGAGGTATTGTGATCTCCCTCTGAATTATCGAGAGTCACGAATCTTAGAAATGTCATATTCATCTTGCACATGCAAAGGTGCGATATCCTTAGAGTTGCCTTGGTGGTTCCTTGAAAACTTGCACAAAGCGGGGGTTGTGAAGAAAGAGCTTTGCTTTGTGGGTGTTTAACAGTGCTAATCTGAAGGCCCCCCTTGGTAATAGAAAGCACATCATCCAGAGCAAAGGAGGCTGGACAGATGACAGGCTCCAGGCCCTTCTCCCATGCCCAAGACAAGAATTTACTCCATCTGCAGGCATAAATTAATTTAGTGACTCTCCCCAAGTTGAAAGGAGCAAATCCCAGAGATTATATAACGAATTCCACTACTTCTATCTCAGCCTCTCAGCAGCCAAGCATGAAGGTTCAGACAGCTGTGGTACAAATGGAGTACCCACCCCCTCAACTAGGAGAGCCAGTCCACTCTTGCTGGGAGGTGCCAGGGAAGGCAAATTAACATGTGCAGAAGATCTAGGTACCAAGCACTCTAGACCCAGTCCCATGCGATCATAAGCAACGTGGACCCTAACAGTTGCAATCTCCTGAGAACTAGCAGAATTATAGGAATTGGCGGGAAAGCATACAAGAGAATGAAATCCACTCGACTATCAATGTCTTTCCCTAAGCTCTCGGCTGAGGAAACTCTCCAGAGCGGACATGATCTCCTCCAGCACTTTCTGGCAGAGCTCCAATTTGCGGGAGGCCGAAGTCTGTCTTCTCAGTGCATCCACTATGAATATCTCTATACCAGCGAGACAGGCTGCCATAGGAGACAGGTAGTTCTCAAGCACTCATGAGTCAATCATCCAGGTCAGGAAATGTGTGTACTCGCCCACTCCAGACACTTGCTGCCACCACTGACATCATTTTGGTGACGATCCTCGGGCAGAGTTCAGGCTGAAAAGCAGGATCTGAAAATAGTTGATGGGTGCTGCCAATCACAAATCTCGGGTTCGTCCTTTGCTTCGGATGTATCGGAACATGAAGGTCCAGTGACACAACCAATCCCATGACTCCAGGGCCTGGAGGAGCTGCACCACAGTCACCATCTTGAATTTGTCTTTCCTGAGGAACGTGTTCAAGTACCTCAGGTCCAAGATTGGTTACATACCTCTGTCGTTATTCGGCACCGAAAAAGTAATATGAATACCACCCATGGCTTTCCTCTGGCATGAGTGCCAGCCCTGTGGCTTCTTACTCCAACAGGGATCTGACCTCCTAGAAGAGGAGGTTATCTGGAAGGAGAGAAGGACCCGACGAAATATGTGATACTTGATACTATCATAGATATATGTATCTTATCTAAGTTAAATGAACATTTTTAAATCTATTCTCTTGCCTTCTAGGTTGAATAATGAGCTGGATTTGATGCATCTTTTTCCCTTGGATAATTATGATACTATCATATCATCACATATTTGATAAGTGAGCATTTCAACATTATATATCAGTCCGACCAGTTATTTGACATAGCAGCAATTCAACAAATATTTTTTTAGCTAGGCTATATATCCTATCCCTGCTAATCTGAGTGATTGTGTATCATACATTTGAGACAAACAATTTTGACAACTTGCAGATCTGCTTTACATTGGACTCAAATGCTTACATTTTAATTGATTAATATGGGATGATGAATGACATTTTCATATACATGAAGTTATTTTATATACTAGGCGGTCATCCAGGTACCTCTGCTCCGTATGCTAATTACTGTACTAAAATATACTATATTACTAAATATATGTGACACAATATGAATTGCGCTATACTATATTATGTAATTTTGATACAATAGGCTATAATGACTGCCTTGAAGGAATGAGAAAACACTCATATAATAGATGGCATGTTGATGGCTTTAGGGTAAAGCGTGTACTGGCCACCATGCAGGAAAAAAACGATGACTCTAGCATAGTGCGCCCTCTATGTCAATCATCATGAAAACAGAAACATAGTAAATCAAAATGGTGGCACATGTCGAAAGAACGCCAGTAATAAATCCTTACTATGCTTTCAGTCAACTAATAATTAACTAACAAAATAAACAAAGGCTAATGTATCTTCATTTTATAATATTAAACCAGAGATATAAGCTTGATCTGTAATTCCTTTAAGCAATTAACACCATTGTAATCTTGCTTCTAATTGAAACTAAAAGGCAAGTGTATTAATTTCAATAATTTTAATGTAACGGAGATAGGATGCATATACCAATCGGAGACGTTGATTCACCAAAATACCAGGGGTCGCAGAAGTGACATCACACACCTGAAGACATCACGGGAAGTGATGTCACATGGCATTTGACCTGGATGGCATCAGTTCCTCTTTAACCCTGGTGACACCAGAAGTGGCTTGCAGGTGTAAAAGTAAGTACATAAATGTACAATTTCTAAAATACCAAAGAGGTAATAAAGCAGACCAGAATATTTTAGATACCAACCACATTTTAACCAGAGTGCTGCCTTCACATACCATGGATGGGGTCATGATATGATAGGGTTTGACCCATTAGAGTCAACAGAGGCTGAGGCACTGCCAGAGATATGCCACTTCAGCATTGTATGGCCAGTTACTTCCATACTATGCCAGTTATAGCTGCATGTCAGGTATTGTCGTTATATGATAAGTAGAGCCCCTGCACATTGCCAGTTGCTGCGATATTACTGTATCCAAAAATCCAATAGATGCAAGTCACGAACCATGCAAAAGAGCATTAATGCTTTGATTCATGATAATTTCGTTATTTGTATACCACTTTTGCAAAATCACTATACATAGCACATACTTACATACAATTATCATTCCAACCGAAATTGGACTCATTTATCAATCTTGGAAGAATGAATGGCTGAGTTGGCCTTGTCTGGATTTGAACCTGCAACCTACAGATCAAACATAGATCGCAGCAGCGAGCGCTGACCCCGCTGAGCCATCTTACTGATTTGCAATTAAAAATGCAATGTCACAATAAGAAAGCATGCGAAACTGGCTGCACAATGTAGGCTAGACACATAATAACACTTATCATGTTTTCTGTAGCCTTGATGATGCAAAGTAAAAAATGCCTTGTCACAGTAAGACATACCTAGATGGTTTGTACGGAAATGCAATCTAACCACGTAATAACACTTATCATGCTTACTTTATCATAGATGCCCAGAAAAATATACCATTGCACAGTAAGGAAAGGCTAGACTGGCTCAACCCAAATTTCAGTCTAGCCACCTAATGACACTTATGATGCTTACTTCATTATATATGCCCAGAAAATATGCCATGACACAGTAAGAAAGGGTTATACTGTCTGCATCTAAATATCATGCTTACTTTATTATTGTAAAGGCTTGAGGCAGAAGTAAGTTTGGGGCTTCCCAGTGTGCCCTTTATGTTTTTAAAATGTATTCACCTTGTGCCTTCTGCCCGCGCTACTGCGCTCACTCCGACCCCCTCCCCACTCCCGTATCCATGTTGCTGCCTACATCCTGCCCCCGCAGCGCCGTGATTGGGCCTTCAGCCCGTGGTGTTTCTGAAAATCACCCTTCCACTACCTGCCTCCGAGCCTTCTTTAGCTTCCGGTTCGAGGCAAAGGTAAGGTTGGGGGCTTCCCATTGTGGCCCTTATGTTTTTTAAAATGTATTCCCCTTTTGCCTTCTACCTGGGCTACTGCACTCACTCCGAGCCCCTCCCCTCTCCCCAATCTGTGTTGCCGCCTACATCTCACCCCCAGAGTGCCGTAATTGGGCCTCCATCCCTATTTAGTCCCAATGCCCAGGGGAGACCTTTGCCCTGGCAGCCCCCTCTGTGAAGGGCCCCAAGGCAAAGTGCAGCCCCTACAGAAGCAGCTCCAGATGGCATCTGCCGGTGTCCGACAGAGAAGAAGGAAGCAGGCAGCCGTCAACCAGCAGAGACAAAGTAAGTGTGGCCCACTAAACTGGCCCACCTCTCTCATATCTTATCTTCCCAACCATCCAATAGCTTGTAGCCTGCATGTGTCCATTTCTATTTAGGGACTGCTCCCCATATAGACTCAGCGAGTTGTGAACTGTGTTTCCTAGCCATGTATCACATCTAGGAGAACTGTTAGTTATCAACATCTCACATCTAGGTGGACTGCACTCTAACTATGCTAGATAGTCCCGACACAATTGTCATTATAGGCTTGCGTCACTCCTAGACAGAACTGTGCTTATTAGCTTGCGTCACTTCTAGACAGAATTGTGGTTATTATCTTGCATCACACATAGACAAAATTGTGAATATTAGCATGTGTCAAATCTAGACAGATTTGTGGCTATTACCCTGTGTCAAAATTAGACAGAAAAGTGAATATTAGCTTCTGTCAAATCTAGACAGAAATGTGGTTATTACCTTGCATCAAATCTAGACAGAAATGTGAATATTGACTTGCTACACTTCTAGATAGCAATGTTTACAAATAACCCCATTAATGAAAAACTCATCCCTCTGCATACACCTCTAAAGCTCTGGACTAAACACAACCATACCTCCAAAGCACAACAAACCGTATGCACTTCACTACACCGCAACAAGGAAACAAACCACACATAGCCTCACACAACAGCACATAAAGGTTACCAACCGAAAAATACACCCAAGCTCAGCGAATGGTGTTAACCGAACTGAAGCTGCCAACAGCACATCACAGCTTTCTTGCTCTTTCGCCCGCTCTGTCCTAACTTGCTGACCCTCTTGCCTTTCAGAGCCGCCAGAGGACCACTCCGGTAGAGACAGTGCACGGTATAAATATCCTTTAACATTAACAACATAGCTGCCCAGTAAAAATGTCATGCCACAGTAAGAAATGACTAGACGGGCTGTACCAAAATGCCAGTCTAGCCACTAATACATACCATGCCTGCTTTATCATTTAACATGTATGTATTAGTGCACCCCTCTCCTGCTCCATACATCCCCTCTCCTTCCCACTCTCCACCTCCAAACCCCCCAAATCAACTTCTCAGCCCAGTATTACCTCAGTTTGAGGCAAGCTGCTACATAGGCAAGTGCTGGGAGGAGGAAGAGGGGCACTAGGAGTAATAAGGATAACTCGTAAGTAATCCGGGTATTTAACACAAGCACACACATTCACACATCAGTTGCTCATTTGCACATGCAGTCATTCACCATTCACTCACGCAAGTACACCCATCCACCCAAACATTACGCACTCGTTTACACACATTACGTGATATACACACACACATACACGTTTACATTTAAAATAAAATAATGTCCTTAACTTCCAGAATCCACTGCTCCTACTCTGCAGGCATGACCCGGGCTCCCATGCTCCAGCACGCATGCAAGGAACCAGCTCTAGTTCCTGTCATGCGCAGCAGAGGACAGGAGCCAGAGCCATCCAAGTCCAGGGACCTCGGATTTCAAAATGAAATCATTTATTTTTCAAGTCACTTTGACTGACTTCAAAAATAAATTATTTCCGTTACAGAAAACCGAAACGGAAGTAATTTCTTTTTGAAATCCGAGCCCTCTCGCAGGGGTTGCAGAGACAGTTTTAGGGGTCACGTGGGGGCTGCCAGGGAGCATGACCATGCCTATGCAAATAATCTGATCCTGCCCATCACAGGATTTAACATGTTTTTGCTGCATTTACCCTAGAGAGGACAGTTGCAGTGGTTTTAGCTTTTCTTGCACTACTGCCGGTAAGTTCTCCTTTGTTGGTGTTGTCTTTGTTGCAGATGGCTAGACCCTCAGCCTTTCAAGAGGGAATGAACATGGGCGATATTTGTCCTATGCTGGAAGTAAATGAGGCAAAAGAGACTGACAGGCACAAATATTGGGCTATTTGCTTCAAATCCTTACATTTCTCCAGTGACTCACCCCCTTAAGTGATGCATACTTCAATGTTTTAGAAAGGAAAAGTTTATCACCTTAGTGACTACTGTACTCGTAGTCCTACGTCCCTTTTCCTCCATACTTATGGGTTTTGTCATGGAGCGGGGGCGGGATCAGAGCCTTTAGGAAGCACACTGCGCTTCCCATTTAAATTTAAGAGCGTGGGGTGGACCACGTGTCCATAGTGTCACCAAAGCTGCAGACTGCCTCTCGCGCTCCTTCCCCCTTGATCCACAGGTAGGACCTAGCTACATATTTCTGATGGGGGATGGCGGGTGGGTGTATGGAGGAAAGCGTACACAGGGCAAGGAGTACAGTGGTTACTACAGTAACCTTTCCTTACTCCTACGCCCTGTCCCCTTTCTTCCATGAGAGAGTATCATGCGCTTACTCTTAATCCATGGAGGACGGCTGTAAACTGAAGAGAAAAGGTTGCTTAGAGTTGCCAACCCAAACTGTGCATCCACTCTAGAGCTGGAATCCAGCACATAATGCCTCAAGAAGGCTGATGGAGAAGCCCAGGTGACTGCCTTGCATATAGTTTCCAAGGGTACATGGTGCTGAAAAGCTACTGCTGTGCTCCATATGTGCATGCAATTCTTGAGGCGGAGGTCTACCCTTTACCTCATATGTGTGTACAATGGAAGATACAATCCACCTAGCTATTGTGGACTTAAGTGCATGCTGGCAGGGTGTGCACCCCCAAAGGTGACAAATAGTCTGTCTGAGGATCTGTGCGGTCTAGTCCTCTCGAGATAGAATTGAGGTTGTGCAACGTGCATTGCGCTTCAGACTGTGGGCCAGAGAAAAACACTGGCCGTGTGAGCTCTTGATTAATGTGAAAACCAGACACAATTTTCAGTAGAAAATATGTGTGCGTACTGAGAACCACCTTATCACGATGACAGGACAGATACAGCTCCTCAGCTGACAGTCTGCAATTCACTAAAGTGGCCTGCTGAAGTAATTGCCATAAGATATGCCGTCTTCCAGGACAAGTGTAGCTCCTCAGACGCCATTGGCTCGAAGGGTCTGTGCGCAAGCACATTCAGAACAATGAGATTCCATGATGCAATGCAGGGTCTGATGGGTGGAAACAGGTGGGTAAGACCCCAAAAGTGCCAATTGATTTATCGGTTAGCAAATTATACCATCCTGTCCTTGTTCAACAAGTAGGCCCCATTAGTTGCTAGGTATGTCCAGTGAGAGGACACCTGGGTCCTGGTTTGAATTTAATTAGACAGGAAAGAAAGGATTCCATCAATGGGTGCTTGTAGTGGATTCTGGTCTTTAGCCAACATCCAGTGGTCAAAGCGCAACTACTTATTCATATATTGGGAGCATGTGGAGGGATTTCTAGAAGCTAACATGATGTTGGGATTGTCATCTGAAAGGCCTTGGTGAACATAAGCTAATTCCTCAGATGCCATAACGCCAAGGACAGTGATTGAGGGTAAGCATGTGGCACTTTGCCTTCTTGCTGGAGAAGTAGATTCAGATGAAGGAAGGGAGGGGGACACAGTCCATCTGCCACGATCAGCCAATCCGAGAACCATTGTCTCTGGAGCCAATGCAGAGCAATGAGAGCAACTCTGCCTGGCTGGTTACTGAATTTCTGCAGAACCCTCAGAGTCCGAGGTAGGGGAGGGAACGCGTAAGCAAAGAGGTTGCTCCATGATATTGATAATGCGTCCCCCACTGACCCCTTGTCGCTCCCCTTATATGAGGCATAGTGTAGGCATTGTCTGCTTTTTTTCTCCATTGCGAACAAGTCCACCAAGGGGTGCCCCTTGGACATAAATATTTCCTCGAGTACCTGAGCCTGGAGCTTCCACTTGTGGTTGGTGGTTGATTGTCTGCTGAGCATGTCCGCCTGGACGTTCTCCTCCCCATCAGGTGAGCCACCTGCACTGTACGCCACGGTATAGTGCCCACTCCCAAAGCTGTACTGTCAGCGCACACAACTTCACTGACCCTGTGCCCCCCCCTGCTTGTTTATATAGAACATGGTGACAATGCTGTCCGTAAATATCAGTACTCTTGAGCATTCTATAATTGGCAGAAAGGCTTTAAGAGATAGGAATGTCGCCTTCAGCTCGAAGTAGTGTATATGCTGCTATATCTTGTATATCTTGGCTGTTCCACTTGTTGTGGAGCTGCTGAAAATCCTAAGGTTGCCCCAATTACGGCATGCAAGAATCTGTTGCGGTGGTGTATTGGTGCAGGGGTTCTTGAAAAGGTGTCAACGCCCACAGATTTGTGCTGTTCGACCACCATAGCAGGTCTGGCTGTAGTCAGGCCGGAATGGGTACAATGGTAGTCATGGATTCCATTAGCTGTGACCACGAGGCCGGCAAATGTAGTTGTGTGCAGCGCATCCAGAGTCTGGCCATCGGCACTTGCAGGACACACGCCACCATCAGACCCAGCAGGCGGAAGAACCACCATGCAGGTCTATGCACATGCAAAGAGAATAAAGATGATGATTCCATCACGTCGCTTATACTCTCTTCTGTGGGAAACACTTTGACACCTTCCGAGTCCCAGAAAAGTCAATGAATTCCAGGCTCTGGGTGGGACTGAGCTTCTATTTCTTTACATTGACGGACAATCCCAGAGCACGCATGAGATCTAGAATACATTGCAGATGTCGGGCTACCTCCTGTGGGGACTGAGCTCTGATGAGCTAGTCCCCCAGGTACGGATACAGGTGAACACCCTTAAGGTGCAAAAATGCCGCCACAACCACCATCAGCTTGGTAAACGCCCTTAAGGCCGAGCTTAGGCCGAAGGGCAGCACTTTGTATTGATAATGTTCCCCGGCCCATGAAAGAAACGGCGAGTGACGGCAGTGGCAGGGCTAGAGAGGGACGTGAAAATAGGCGTCCTGCAGATCCACAGCCAACAGCCAGTCGCCCGGCTGAAGGGACGATCGAATAAATACAGGCGTGATTATCTTCAATTTTTATTGCGGTAAGGAAAGGTTGAACAGGGATAGGTCTAGCACAGTCCACAGGCCAGCCTTGTTCATTTTCGGAATGGTGAAGAACCTAGAGTAAAAATCCAGACCCTCCTCCGCAGGAGGGACTCCGTCTATTGCTTCTTGGAGGCATAGTTTTGAAATCTCCTGTGAAAGAGCATCCAAGCCTTTTTAGGAAGAGGGGGGGGAGCAAGGGGATGGATGGAAGAGGTAGCCCTTGTGGACTACTGAGAAGGCCCAACTGGCGTAGCCCGGGTCATCGCCCTCCACTTGGGGAGAGGATGCTACACTCTGTTTCCCACTGGTGTGGTGTAGACCTGCACCCTTATGTCACTTGGACTCTGAGGTGGGGGAGGGCTCCGAAAAGAATCCCAGTGGGAACGTCCGTGCCTGTTTTTTACGAGGCGCACTGGGAGATGTGTCCAATCTGTTGTGCCGTTCGAGGAAGCCCCTGAACCCTCCTGAACGTTTGGAGGCGAATGCCCACCTCTGAACGTTAGAAGACCCCGGCTTTGTAGGGGTCTTGTCAGTGCTGCCAAAGACTTCGCTCATTGCACGCATATTTGCATTGCCCAACTGAAGCTCTCTCCCTCCTCAGGTGTTGATGGGGACATACAGAAGGAAGGCCTAGGGCTCACATGTCCCAACAAGTTAGCCAGGATCCTGGAGGATGAAGAGTGAGTCCTGGAAGATTCACTACATGAATGATTTTTTTCTTCTTTTTCTCTTGCTCTTCAGTACACAAGAAGTACTCATGAGCCAACATGTCTGCTGGTGATTTAGAGGCCAGGCACCCATCCATATTTTTTTCCAGGGACTTCAACGTTTTTTAAAACACATTCTTTTGTAAGTCTTCAGTTTGGTAATGCACTTTCGGGTGGACCTGAATTCAACCTGTTTTTTTTTTTTTGTCATGGGCACACCGATGCCTCCTTCTCTACCCCAAGCCACCCCATAATCTCGCTACCCTTACATATACATGCATATGCAATTGGTTGATTCAACCAAAAGTGCACGACCAAACTTTCAAAAGAAACCTTTTGAGACCCGTGGGAGCATTTTTATTGCTGGCGGCTAAAAGACGCTTGTCCACCCACTCCCTCCCTGCCTTTGTGTGCATCGAGCAGCATAAAAGGCGCCTCATTTTAACGTTTTTTCAAAGACAAAGGATATATTCTGGTTGGAGCACTAGACGAGTGCCCACACTTTCTGCAGGGCTCCACACTTTCTGCAGGGCTCCACACTTTCTGCAGTTCTCCACACTTTTTGCAGGGCTTCACACTTTCTGCAGGGCTCCACACTTTCTGCAGGGCTCCACACTTTCTGCAGGGCTCCACACTTTCTGCAGGGCTTTAGCATGGATTTAAGTGTTGACATGACGAAAAACGTAGTACAGTAAGTTCCACCACAGAAAAAAGGAACTGAGTAAGACGGTGTCTGTGGCTCAAGGAAAATGCACTTGTGACATCGATTATGATGCAAAAGGGCACCAAGGAGTCAAGAGAGAGTCAACCTCAGTGCCGTTCAGCACCACCTTGTGTCAGTCTGAAAACGC
Source organism: Ambystoma mexicanum (assembly GCF_040938575.1). Lineage (NCBI taxonomy): Eukaryota > Metazoa > Chordata > Amphibia > Caudata > Ambystomatidae > Ambystoma > Ambystoma mexicanum. The sequence goes on from NC_090923.1 coordinate 932,774,764, forward strand.
AGTGAATCTGATCGGTATTTCACAGATAAGGAATTGGTAGGAGGAAAGTATCCCTTAGAAAGATATTTTATATTTGATTAAAACCTTTCCAAAATATATATTTTACTGCTCCTAGCTGGGGCTTTTTAATGTTTATGAACTTTTAATTGTTCTATTTTTTGTATTAAGGGGACAACGACTGATAAGGTAATTTCCTAGCGCTCCTAGCGCCCAAACATTCATGTATGTACCACAATGGAAAATGGAGTGTGTGACTAAATCACATGCTTGACCGCAAGGTGAGAGGGTTGAGGAGCTCCAATGCCCTGCGGGAGCCTTGGAGTTGAGAAATGTGATCTCTCAGAGCTAACCCAGCATTCCATAGGGTGGCACCATAGATCAGTGGTCCAGAAGGAAGTACAGGGTGGGGACCCCTAATGATGGAAGGAAAGTGCACACTGACCAAGCCAGCAGGAGATATGTACCAACACAAAGGAACACGTATGTGCTTATCACATCTAGGAGCATGGACCACAAATTTAGGAAGTGGACCCCCGAGCGAAATACAAACTGAGCAGATGCAGAAGACCTAGAGCCCAGCCCGGGCTCCAAAATGGAATGGTCAAAGGGCCAAAGTTGCCTCACAGGAACCATGGTTTACGGATACAATCAAATTGCCTTTAGAGAATCGGAAAAGCAGTTAATACTGGGAGACGTGTTTGCGAGATGCAAACCTCGGAGATGAATTCCCCAAGACAGACGAACTGAAAATGTAACTTGGGAATCAACCCCGATCGAGGCATCTGCGTCTTGAGATCACCTGACTCTAAGATGGTGGCGACCCCTTTCAAACCACAGCCTGTGGATGACTACAGGAACGAGATGGGAGGATATTCCTGAGGGCAGACACACACAAACATGTGTAGAATCTGGAACTGACTAGTTAAGGTCAATCATGGAAAGCAAAGCTTTCAGGGAAACTGACCTAAAAATCAGAACCAGACCTGACCAATGCGATCAATCAATAAGACGGGGGAAATAAAGACCATTAGTGAGGAAGGTGGATGGGAGATAGGAAGGCATTTCTGCAGGAAAAGGCAGGAGAAAGAGGGAAGTTGTTGTGAGTACTAACAAATGAGACTAAGGGGAGATGACAGTTGCAGCCAGAGAGAGCCAGAGTAGCACAGTGGCTCCCCCATCAGCACAAAAGAAGGAAAGGACATTGGAGTCACAGCTGGTGGGAGGCTAAAACCAGAATACAGGTCAGCAGGAGAAGCTTGTGGCAGGAGAAGCTTGTGGTCCACAGCTCAGAGACGGCTAGTCAAGAATCTGTATAAAAACTGAGACTCATTCAGACTAAGTAGTTAGGAGATATATGGACACTGATAGAAGGGCAAGGCCATCGCTGAAGAAAAGAAAGATTTATAAAGGGAGTGCATAGAGCTAGGCACAGGGCAAAGAACTGTTACTTCAAGCAATACTTTATGCGGATCATCCTACAGCAAGAGGGGATAAACTAGAGTCCACCATTGGTGCCAGAGGCCATTCCTTCATTTTGAGGGGACAAATACATCATTGCTACCCGACTACTATGCTAGAATGAACTAGGACCCCAATTGCAGCCAAGCAAAGTCATCAACAACCTTGCAGGAAGTGTGTAGGGGCCATTCTTCCCTTTGCTACAAATTGTGGATCTTTCCGAGGTTGGAGGTAAGGGAAAAACGATGCTGGTAATTGAATACCGGCATCGTTCACTGCTACGGGCTATTCTGAACAACTAGACCGCTATTTACGGTACCGTAAAGTACGATGCAGTAAATAGCGGTCTTGGGTCACGCGCACGGCACACCATGCCGATATTAGCGGCATGGCATAAACCGGAGCTGATCACAAGTAACGCGCACATGTAAATAACGGCCTCCTTAAGCCCGTAAAGTACCCTACCGGCATGGAGTACATACAGGCATCTCAGAGAAGGTGTAAATAACCCTGAGCAGTGGTTCCCAGAGGCACAGGTGCACACAATCAGCACAGGTGTAGGCAATGGAGTCTGCCACAGCAGAAAAGGATCACACACCACACCCCCTCCCACACCAAGATGATACCAATAGTGGTAGCAGTACATGAAACAGGAGGCCCTGCTTGCAAGGCCACAACTACAATAACAACACCAACAACACCAGGCCCCACCACAGAGGAGACACTGGAGGTGAAGGAGGGTGAGACAGGACCAGCATGCAGCACCAGTGCAGCCACCGTCACCACCCCGGCAGCTACCATTCCCACACATCAGGTCCGGTCCTTCAAGCTAACCCCTGAGCAGACCCACACCCTGTACTAGCTTGACTGTGACATCATCACCACCATAGTTGACCGGAGTAATGACGAGATAGTGAGCATCATAGAAATACAAACTGCTATCCCCCCTCAACTGAAGGTGGTGTCTGTGCCCCACTTCCATGCCACAGGCACCTACCAGCACACAGTGGGGCACATGCATGGCATATCACAACCGTTCATTTCACGGACACAGAACCAAGTGCTGGATCACCTCCTCAAGCACACAAGGGACTACAAATCCCTACCATGGACTACCCAGGAGATATACGACACAAACATTGCCTCCCATGGATTGGCAGGCATGCCAAATTGCATAGGTGCCCTTGACTGCACCCACATGGAGCTGGCGGACCCGCATGGCATGGAGGTGGCGTATCGCAACCGCAAGCAATACCACTCCACCAATGTGCAGACGGTATGCAACGCAAGCAAGATCATCACATATGTGTGGGTCCGACAACCAGGACCAAATCATGACTCAATGACCCAGCTGAACTCCACGCTACCCTGCCACATGGGGCGACATGCAGGACAACGTGCCTGGCTGCTTGGTGAGTTGTCTGACTGTGCCATGCCAGTGCATCGGTGTCATGAGGTGGGTGCCTGCATATTGAAACCGGGTTGAAATGTTGATGCCAGTGCACAATGTGCACCCCACCAAACACTGTGCCACAGAGCCAGTGTAACGGCACATGAGTAGAGAATCCCACATTGATGAAGTAAGGCACACACCTAACACTACATGACCAACATGTGACAAGGCCACATCCCACACCACATGCACCACTCATCGGTGGCCCTCACACACCGTAAGGGCATATAGGTAGACACACTGCATATGCACTATGTGGCTGCCTCCAGCATATCACCACATTGGAGAGTCATCCATTGGAGTGGATTGAACTGAGGCCAGCAGGGATACCACACTGCATCACCAGTTCGGCACACCCATAGGAGTGCTGGAAGTCCCCATAGTACGGATCAGTGCAGTATGATGAATATGCCACTGACTACAGCCAACACACCCAACTACGGAATCTCACAGTACACAGCAATTCATGGATCTAACCCCAAGACTGCTGCATGCATAAACGATGCTTTTAATACAAGATGTGCATGCCATAGTTCATAGACCATCTCGAAGACGCTACCCCCTACATCATTCCATTGCACAGGACACATAGCGCGGCCAGGAATGGGGTAAATGCATCGATGGACATGTGCGTATGGGCATAAATGACCTGCTGCCATGTAAGACTAGTTCAGTTCACCACCATGACAGTCCAAACACTTACCTTCATTGCCTACACATGCAGGTGATGGTGGCTGTCCCTTGACACCGTTGTTCAGGACCCCTGTCAGAAACCCACAGAACAGGCCGGAGGAGGCCTACTGCCCATACTTGTGCACGTGTTGGTGATGAAGCAGGCACTTGGCTTGTAGAAGGCAGAAGAGTTGCCTAAACTTGTCGGGTGGGGCACCCATCTACTGCAATGTGAAGATGTCCAAGACCCCCATGTCATGTGTAATGCTGCACAAAATGTGCATCCCTTGGAACGTGGCCCTGTCCCCTGACATGGGACTGCTGACACCAGATGAAGGGACATGTCGTGATTGATCGGACATTAAAACCGAAACACAAGTCAGCAGAGGGTGGCATGACATGGGGACATAGGGCACTGGGTGTGGGGATACTTGTACACCATGCACTGTCAGATATCATAATACACATGCTCAATGATGAATGTCCACACAGGTTTAACTTTGCAACACAAACGGAGTATTGAAATTTTAAGTGCATAAGTGTAAAACATACCCTCCACCATCCCACCCCCCAACTCCCCAACACACCCTCACCCCCCACACCCCTCACCCCCAACTCCCCAACACACCCTCACCCCCTCATCTCCCCCCAACTCCCCAACACACCCTCACCCTCCCCCCAACTCCCCAACACACCCTCACCCCAACTCCCCAACAGTAGTCCCATAGTGCCCATCTAGGCCACATGTGGCAGCTATGCAAACTACTCCGTGCTCCCGGGGCCTGGGGGAGGCATGTCCCGGTGGCGATGTGAACATCGCAGTGGGCTTGCCGGGGTTGAGCAACTGGTCGAGGGGGTGTCCTCATGATGAGCCGGCTGAGTAGGACGCGCAGCCTCAAGGGCATCAGCAATGCGTCCGAGGACTTCGCATAGGTAGTTTGTACTGTCTGTCACCACCTGCCGCATTGCCCATAGTTCCTCAAGCCACTCCACCCTGCCCTGGTGATTGTCTTTCATCACCTCAGTGATGAGGGCAGTGAGCTGTGCTGCACGCTGTGCATCAGCTGACGGGTGTCATCCCTGCAGGGGATTGGGCTTACATGCCCTGACAGGGCTTCGACTGGGGGACTGGGCACAGGATTGGCGTGTTCCTGTGCTTCTCCACGAGCACATCGTTCAGGTGTGTCAGGCTCCCCTGAGTCGCTGCACGACACCTGTGGGTAATAGCTGGGCTCTGGGGTGTGGACGGTGGGGTATGAGTCCTCCCTCTGACGCTCCACAGATGGACAAGGGGCTGTCCACGGTTTCCAGGGGGGCTGCCACCTACCCAGCGATGCTGGACTCCTCGGACCTTGGGGTGGACAATGTACCTGGCACTGATGCAGGGAGGGATGGCGGTGGTGCACCCTCCATGGGCCTTGCAGAGCCGGTGTGGGTTTGTCCTTCCTGGCTGGTATGCGGCAGACTCTGCCTTTGCCCCTGGAGGTGGTGGGACAGCTGGTCTCAGGCTCCTCGCTGTCATGCTCACTGCCTGCGGGGGAAGAAGAGAGGGGCGGCATGAGTGATTATTTGAGACGCAAATACCATTCTTGGCTACATTCACATATTCAGTCATTTGGGGTTTATGGCCTTTTGGGTATGCAACAGCACTACTTTCTATTCATGGGTGTGATATGTGTGATATGTATGCAGGTGTCAGAGTCACTCATCCTGGCTGGGTACTGTGCAGTCTGACTCGCACACTGGCCACCCAGCTGCACAGTGTGCATCATGGGATGTGCCAGTTTGTGCACTATGTGTGATGTGTGTTATGATCTTGCACTTGGGACTTGCTTGGGTGGCAGTTGGTTCGGCATGATTTGGATGGGGGGGCACCATGACAAGGTGCCTTGGCCGGCCCTTGGGAGTGTATGTCATGTAATTGGCATTGGCAGTGTTGACTTTGGACACTCACCTCCATCAGCGGACGATGGTGCCCCACACTCCATGTTGCCGACGCCCTGTATGGATTCCGTTCCGATCAGTCCAGCACATGTCTCCTCCCATGCCATCAGTTTCATGGGGGAACTTGGGCCCCCTCCGGTCTGCTGAGCCTGGCTGCGGTTGGCGGAGAGGATGTTCCGCACCCTCAGCCGCAGGTCATCCCACCGCTTGCGGCAGTCCTTGGGGATGCGGGGGGTGGTGCCGACTGCGCTCACCCTCTGGGCCACTAGTGCACAGATGTTCTTTTTCCGGAGCACTGGCTCTCTGCGCATGTCCCCGCTGAACACGATGTCAGCGTGCTCCTCAAGGGTGTCTACCATGACCTGTAACTCGTCCGGGCTGAATCGCTGCTTGCAGAGCCGTCTCCTGTCTTCTTTGGAGCTTTTGACATTCCTGCAGGGTGTGATGGCCTTTTCCAGGGTTCAAAATGCTCCCAAAGGTGATGCCTGATGAGGATGGCAATGGATTGTGTTTTTAAAGATGGCCGCTGCGCTCCTTCCCGTTCCGGTGCAATGATGATATTTCCGGTTCCGTTATTTAATGGTGGCCGTAATTTACGGCCACCGTTATTTACGGACATCGCTGTTTCTATGGCGGTATTGTTAGGTATGGCGCGCGTCATGCCTGTAAGGGCTTTTTCAGGCCCTTTTGCGGCATGCCGCTAGGTGCTTTACTGGCATGGCGCAAAGCTCGTGCCTGCGAAGTCGTAATGGGCCGCAATTACCGGTCTGTGACCATATCGGACACGTTCTTTGCTCCATGCCGGTAAAGCCTGGTACTTACCTCCAACTTCGGAATGACCCCCATTGTCCTAGGCCTGCATTGGCCTGCAAACCTTTTTTGGGTGTTTATGTATTAGCTCAAGAACAGGGATAAGGCTTGGGAAGGATTATGGAGCACTGGTCCTTTAGACTAGATACTGCAGAACATACATTTGTGTTAATCCAGTTATCTTCCTCACTTACCCATGCCCTACAGGCCATCCTCTGCCCCATCACTGTTACTATCGAAAAGTATGTTATTCAATCTTGTGTTGTGTGACTCTGATTGCCACTCGTGACCCGATGTATATGTGAAGGTATCTTGGGGAAGTTCTACATTGAATTACGCACCCCTCGGTAATGTTCTTGCTGGTGGACTCCTCATCTATGATATCTCCCAGCACGGCTACTCTTCTGACATTTTTCAGCCTGCGGGGGGCACAGCACAACTCCACGTCGCTTCGCCCGACACCTCCCTGTGCTCTGCATCAGACATGACATTAGGGACAATACATATAGAGGCGCTGTGCCCATCACCTTAGTTCCGCACGTATTCCCTTGCACTCTTAAGCCGAGGGCCCGCAGAATCAAGGTGTACTACCTATTCATCAGGAGGAGCAGGTAGACAGGGTGATGAGGAATCCATAGAAGGAACATCCATCAGAAAGAAAATTAAAGACAGGTAAGTAATCTGTTCTTTTAATGGATTCCTTCTCCCGATGGATTTCTCTTGTATGTTGGACTCCCATAGCAATACATAGATCTGGAGAATGGAGGAAAGCAAGGACACCACCAGAAGACTATGAAGGCCAGCTCTGCCAAAACATTTGTCTTGACCAGACTGAGAAACCAAGCAGTGATGTTGGGAACGCGTGCAAAGAAACCCATGTCTCAAATGACTAGAAAAGGGACTCCACGTTACAGAGTTGAGGTGGCAGTTAGTCCCCTGGTGGAGTTTGCCCAAACATGCTCAGGCACCTTCTGACCAGCCAGATCATAGAATTCTGAGATGCAGAGAATTATCCACCTTGACCGAGTCGGTTTAGTAACAGCCGTACCAGCATGGGCCCCAGCATAACTAACAAAAAGCTTGCCACCTTTCCATATACCAAGTCACTATGCCCTATACATCAGTTCCCCCTTTTTTCCCGTGCTTGAATGCTGCAGAGGAAAAAGATGGGAGACAACGCTAACCAGCCTGTTAAAAACTTGACAAAAGGAAACATCCCAAGGCGTGAAACTCCAAGAATCAGAAAAAAAAATGGAAAGTTTGTTTTGGGGTTTTTTGAAAGGCAAGCGACTAGCCAGAAGTTAGCGGTCACCTCAGAGTCATCACCAGGTGTTCTTTCGCTTAGACAGATGCGCCAAGCCACAAAAACATTCTGAGTGGGCATGGAAGGGAGGGTTGATGAGGAATCGGCACGAGAAGAATCCATAGAAAGATCATTACGGTAAGCAATTTCTCCTTCAATGGATTTCTTTTCTCCCGCAGATTCCTCATATGATAGACTTCCCAAGCAATTAGGACCACAGAGGTGGGCAGAAAGTGTTACGGTAGCAGATTTTACAGAACTGCCCTACCAAAATGTGCATCAGCCCCGCGGGCGACACCTAGACAATAGTTCCTGGTAAATGTGTGCAAGGACGACCATGTGGCCACACACAGATGTCCCTAATAGGAACTCCCCTCTGCTGGGCTGTAGAGGCCGAGACCCCTCTTGTCGACTGTGCCCTGATGCTGAGAGGAAGCTCCCTGCCTGCAGACTGATAACACTCTGCCTCACAGAGGATAATCCATCGCAACAGAGTCTGCTTTGTTACTACTAGACCTTTCCGGGACAATGAATGGGCCACCAACAGATTTTCAGAACGCAGACGTCCTAGCGACGTGACAGCTCAAAGCTCTCTTGGGATTCAAGCGCTGGAACCTCTCCTCTTCCATAGAGGGGTGTGGTGGAGGGTAGAGTACCGTCAATCTATGGACTGAGAAAGGTGGAACTCAGAAACCACTTTCAGGAGAAAGCCAGGTCTTACTTTAAGGGAAACCTTTTCCAGAGAAAAGAAAACGCAGGAACGAGGGCTTGCAACACAAGGCCTGCAACTCACTAACTCTCCTGGCTGAGGTGATTGCAACCAAAAAGGCTGTTTCAATGACAACAGTCTCAAAGAACAGGAAGCATGGGCTCAAACGGAGCTGCCATTAAGAATTTTAGTACTAGATTTAAATCCCAGTCCAGGGCAACAAAGGGAGTTGGCGGAAACTTATTCACAAGGCCCTTCATGAATTGGGCCATAATTGGGATCGTAAAGATGGAACCTTTGATTTTGAACACAGACAAGGCATATCCTTTGACTTTGGTAACCTGAAGGCCTGCTGAGGCCAGTGACAGAAGGATCTCCATCACTGTAGTGGTGGGGCACGAGACGGAATCAATCTCATGTTCCCTGCACAACACCTCAAATCTTCTCCACATGCATGCATACAGAGATCTTGTAGACTGTCTGCATGTAGTGAGCAACACCTCAAGTACCTCCTCTCAGAGTCCCCAGTCATCATATCTCATCTTCTCAAGATCCACGGATGAAGGTTGAGGGACTCTGGGTTTGGGTGGAGTACCCAACCTTCCGACTGGGTCAGGAGATCCGGTCACCATGGCAACCGGTGAGGCGGACAGACTGTCAGATGCAAGAAATCAGAGTACCACGTTCTCCTCGCCCAGTCCAGGGCGATCAAGATCATGGTCGCTCGAAACCTCTTTAACCTTCTGAGAACACATGGGATAATGGGAATCAGGGGGAAGGCGTAGTGGAGAGGGAAGGTCCAATCCATCAGGAACACGTCCCCAGTGCACCGTTCTTCTGGGAATTCCCTCAAGCAAAACTGCCTGCACTTCCTGTTGGACTCTGTGGCAAACAGTTCCACTTCTGGGGTATCCCAGAGAGAGACAACCTCCCCTAGGACTCCCTGGCACACTACCTACTCATGTGAGACCATGCTCTGCCTGCTCAGAGCATCCGCCAAGCTGTTCTCTGTCCCCGCCAGATGAACTGCAGAGACCGAGACTTCATTCTACAGCAACCATAATCACAGCTGCATCATCTCTCTGCAAAGGGGGAGGGAGCACACACCACCCTGCTTGTTCATGTAGTGCATGGCCACCATGTTGTCCATCAGGATCAGGACATGTTTCCCCTTGAGGGAAGGAACAAAAGCCCTCAGGGCTAGCCTTATGGCTTACAACTCCAGCCTGTTGATATGCCACTTGGCTTCCGTCGCTGACCAAAGACAGCTCACCTGCAAATCCTTGCAGTGAGCACCCCAACCCTTCAGAGATGCATCCGTGACCACTCGGGCCTGAGGTCAAGGAGGCCAGAAGGTTTCCCCCGCCATAAGATTGTCACGGTTGGTCCACCAGCTGAGGCAGTGGACCACTTGGTTGGACACCTTGAGGGGACCCGAGAGCGTTCCGAGGTACTGTGACCACTGACCTCTTAGGAGCCACTGTAGGTATCTCATGCACAGCCTGGCCTCTGGCATTAGAAAAATACACAGGAGGCCATGAGACCCAAGAAGCAGAGGAAGGAAGCCGCTGGTAAGGTGGCGTGATTCCGGAACAAGTGTACCATCTGTTCAATGCTGTCAACTCTCTCCTCGAGAGGGAAGGCCTTCTCCATCGGGTTGTCTAGGACTGCTACAATGTACTGGAGCCTTTGGACTGGCATCACATGGGACTTATTCAAGTTCATGGAGAAGCCCAGTCTGTGCAGTAGCAGGCAGGTGTCCTCTGGATGAGACATGACCTGCCCCGCCAACTTTCCTTGGATCAGCCAATCGTCCAGGTACAGAAATACATGGACCCCAGATCTCCTCAGGTGAGCCGTGACTCCCATCATGAGCTTGGTGAAGACCCTTGGGGAGGAGGTCAACCGAAAGGGAAGAACTTTGAACTGATAGTGCTTGTCCTTTATGAGGAACCTCAGAAACTCCCTGTGCTTTTGATGTATTGGCACATCAACATATGCGTCCTGCAGATCTATTGACACCAGCAAGTCCTGAAGACCGAGAGCATGGAGAATTTCTCTCCACGCCATCATCCTGAATTTGTCTTTCCTCAGGAACTTGTTCAAGACCCTGAGGTCCAGAATGGGACAGGGACCTCGTTCCTTCTTGGGTACAAGGAAATATCGGCAATACCAACCTGACTCTCTCTGATCGGAAGGTACCTCTTCCATGGCACCATTCAACAACAGGGCTTGCAGTTCTCCCTGGAGCCTCTGTCCCAGTGGATTGGAGGCGGTGGGGGTCTGTCCAGTGGTTTTCTTTAGAAGGGCAGACAATAACCCCACCAAATAATTTCCTGCCACTGGGGCCAATGTTCTGCCAACCGTCCACCAACCGGTTAGTCATGGGAGTGGAAAATCAAAGCGGATTAGAGGGCGGTGCTGCCCCCGCTGCTGTCACCATTTGCTGGCCTCTGGAAGCCCTTCTGCCTCTTCCGAGGCAAAATAAATGTTTCTGCCCCTGCCTGGCCTCTGGGAGCTGTGCTTTCTTGCCATAAGGTGCATAGGGCCTGTAGCCTATGCCCCTAGAGGCAAAGCTGAAGGCAGGTTTGGCCTGCTGTGCAATTAGCGCTAGCTAATTTAGACTCCTTACACTTTTCCAAAGAGTTATCAGCCTTCTGGCCAAAAAGAAACTCTCCCTCGAAAGGCATGGCTGGTAGCCTGTTCTGGACATTCAGGAGAAGCCGGAGGTTTGGAGATAGGCTTGTCTTCCCAACACTACCGCCAAACCCATGGAACGGCCAACGCAGTTGGCCACGTCCAGGCCCATTTGCAACAATTGCTTGGCTACCTCCTTCCCATCTTCCACCAGCTGTGTAAACCCATGCTGCATTTCACCTTCGGGGTTGTATTGAGAAGCCTACTCCACGACCTTCCATAAACCATAAGAATATTTTGCAAATCCACATGCCATATTGCTTTGACCCTCCCTGTCCGGAGGCAGATTTGAAGTGGATGCCACAGGTCTGGTGGTGATTGAGGCTGCCAGCACAACAAGCCCTTCTGGAGAAGGGTAAGCAGCCAGGAGAGATGGATCTCTTCTTGCCAGCCTGAACTTCCCCGTAAAGTTAGAGTTGACCAGGGCGAATGGAGCAGGGATGTTGCCACAAGGAAGCTAGGGGGTCTGCAATTGCTGGATAAAGTGGCATGTTATGCTCCGTCACAGGACCTTCAACTAAGATGTCCATCAATTTGTGGCCTTTGAACATCACGGAGTAAAATGGACCATGAATGATTTCACTAACTGCAACACGAAGGGAGTGATCTACGTGATACAATGCCCTTGCAACCTGATATACGTAGGCAAAACCATACGGGCCATCAAGATGCGAATATCGGAACATCGGTCCTGTATCAGGAACAAAGTTGCCGACAAGCCACTAGTAGAACATTTTACCAACAAAAACCACAAAGATACAGATCTACGATGGTTCATTCTACAAAAAGTAACACCTGCAAAGCGGGGGGAGACTTAAATAAAACACTGACGCAATTAGAACAGCGTTGGGTCCACAAACTAAACACTGTGCACGCAGGTTTGAATATTGCGGTAGAATGGAAATCTTTTCTGTAGATCCCAAACATTGGCAGCGTCATCATGTATATGCACCTGTAAAATGCCTATGACCTGCGGTCAAGAAATGTAATATGAAATCTCTACCAAAGGGCTATGAATGAATTAAGATGCCTATCAGTGTCTATCTGCTGTAAAGATTTCCAACAATGTCGAATGGCATGCATAACACTGAATTGACTGGGCCACTCGAACCATGTGTACAAATTGTCCCTTGTCGAACATGTGTACAAATTGTGCTATGTTACTATGTGGATTTGTTTTCCATTACTAAAAGCATGTCAACATCACGTCATGTCACTACCCTGCCAGTCATTTCAAGCACAAGGAGCGCTTTCAGTGTTCTAATTTATTTTAATTTTCCTTTAGTTTCACTAATACGCCCTGTTCTTCAACAAGGCTTCTGAGGTTACCATGGAAACCATTTTTCAAGTTTACACTTCTAAATTACTTTTTTAGACAGGCCATACCATGGCTAAGACTGATAAATGTTTATTTTTTCAATCTGAGCATTAATGGTGGAGTTATTTGTCTTTTTCGGACACACTCGATCCAACATGGCCGACATAGATATCATTTTTCAAATTTACATTCTAAATTACGTTTTTAGATTGGCCACACCATGGCCAAGACTGATATTAGTGTATTTTTCCAGTCCGAACTCTAATGGTGGAGTTATCTGTCATTTTCGGACGCACTCGATCCAAAATGGCCGCCGTATAAATAGAAAAGGCTCCTAGCAACAGCGTTACTAACGCTATGCCGCCAGGCCCCTTTCGAGCCCCGGAGTGAGTCAGCACATCCCTACAGCGCTCTCCACTGGCCCGCTATTCGTGATTCATGCACAAAGGTAAGATCTTTGTAGACACACCACCATTAGGTCAGGCATTTTGTTCCCTGAGTGGAACCCCCACTAATATGCCCCTTATTCATTTATGTGTTCAGGTTCCCGCGTGAGGACCGCATATTTAAATCAGAGTCCATCCCACTCCAAGATCCTCACAAGTGAGGTAAGATTGGTTGACCTATAACTCATTTGTTATTTAAGTATCTGTAAGACACCAGATCACTATTGAGTGTCCTTCTTTGCTTTTTAATAGGATTACACTAAGATCCTTCCCACGCCTGGCGTAATACTAGAAATTCGTGCCAGTGGAAATAATTATCCACAGGTAAGCGGTGGCCTCACAGTATTGGATTTATTCCTTTGTTTAAATGATACACGCTCGAACACACTCCCCTGACGAGTTTTTCCCTTTCCCCTGCAGCACCTATTCCACCCCGTGCAGCACTTCGTCCTGATGAAGGCCGTACATATGCTGGGACATAATTGGTCCACCTAAACGGCCGAAACACCTTGGTGTAGACGCACCCCGAACAACAGTGCATTGTCACTGTCCACTACCAATTGTCAATTCACGAACCCCTTTTTTTGTCTGTTGTTGCTTACTTTGTCTAATTGTGTAGTATTATACTGAAGTATATGAATCACCATAACAAACTATGTATTTTGATTGAGTTTGTATTACTTACACAACTGTTGTGTCAAACTATGTGACCCCATGTGTTTGTAAATATATCCTATAAGCCTGTACGGTTGGTTTCATTAAACCGTGTGATGTTATGTTGTTTGGAGAACTGTTCACTCTATGTTGATTTTTACAACTGCATAGATAAACAAACTATTATTTTCTCCAAACAACAAAAAAACACAAAAAAAGTGAGAAAAAAAAAAAAGTGAGTTTCTTTCTTTTTCTCCTTTAATGCAGAGGGTAATAAGGGGTGAAACAGTGTGTTTTCATTAGAGCACTCTTCTTTGTACCTATTCAATTGTAATTTTTGTCTTCAGGTGCTGAGGAGGACTTAAACCTAGGGTGTCTACAACGCTTTCTACTAAGGCCCTAAACCTAGCATGGGTGCGTGTAGACCCTGCTGAAGTTCGACATCTGGAGACGTGTCCAGGCCGCTGCGTCATCTAATCCTTGGGCTAATGCCAACAGGTCTGCTTGGTCATTGAAAAAATCAACACATGCCGACCCTGTATACATGGGATCAATGTCGCCCTAGTCAGCGCCAAAAATCAATGCCATGGACTCCAAGAATCCGGACCTGGAGAGTGGGACGAAGGATCTCTCGCTGATAGTCGGCACCATGGATTTTTCTTTCATCGCCGATGGAACGGCCGTAGGTGCAGGTTGAGGCCTGGGAATTACTGTGACTTCAGGAACGTCAGCCTCTCGACGTTCTCGAGAAGGCCCGACTGGCAGATTGTTTCTGCACGTATTTTGTCGTAGAGTCCGAAGGCTTCTCCGACGTCGATGGCGTAGACGGTTTGGCATTCGTGGGGTCAGGAATGCAGAGCGCCACTTTTGCAGCCGAGGTTTGCTGTTCAGGGGAGGGGGGCACCCGCACCTGCAGCAGCCTGTGTTTTAAAACATGTATAATACATTTTTTTAAATGTTCCCCCTCTTCTCGATTGGTCGGCCCAGGCTAGGGCTTACCTTTTTCCGACGACGGGCTGGACTCGTGTCTATGGCGGTGGTGCCTCTTTTTCTTATGCAATGAAGACAAAGAACAGTGGCTCCTGTAGTGTGACCTCATTTTGGCCTTCCGCTGATGCTTTTCCTTCTCCTTTTCTGGAGGCCCTTTTCCCTCTCGGCCTCGGAGGACACCACGAGTGACCGCACCAGGGATTTTCGGGATCGTCAGCCCAAAGCAAGTTTGGCAGCCTTCCCACAAATGGATTTCAAATGCATCTTGGAGCATGATGCACATCCCCGCTCCATGTGTCATGATCCATACCCAGACACCACAGAAAAATGACAGGTGTGTCAGTCACTGACATTTTGGAATGGCAGTCGGTGCACCTTTTAAAGTCTGAAATCCGGGGAGTGGACATCACGGTCGAGGTTTTAGGAAAACATTTTGCACATTTTAGTCAAAAACGCTGAGTGAAGCAGTGTGTGAGCGCGTGGAAAAAAAGAACTGAGGTATGGGGCGTAGTGACGTGAAATATGTACAATGCCTGACGTCACGTCCGGAGCTGACAATTGAGCACTGAGCAAGAGGGATTGACGATCGATGGCCAAGTCGAGGTGCACTATGCCCCCTGTCGAAATGTTTCCGAGCAGCAGAGCTAGATGAGGATATCTAGCAGATGAGGAACTTGCTGGAGAAAAGCAAGCCACGGAAATATTCCTCTCCCTTGGAAGAATGAGTTGGAGGAAAAGACAGGAATATGGATCTTTTTAGAGGGATGGAAATCTGCAATCACTTTTGAGAGGAAACATGGTCTCATTCTCAACATCACCTCCTTGGAGAAGGAGGGAGGCTTAATTGACAATGTTTGAACTTCACTCACCCAAAAGTGATGGGGACCAGTAAAATCAACTTAAGGGCGAGTATACTTAATTGACAAGAATGCAGGTCAAAGTCCTACTCTACCGTCAGAGCGTCCCCAAAAGCACTCCGTTTAGGAAACTCCCTGGAGAGGAACCACTTGCACTTCCTCTTCGTACTGGAAGCGAAGAGATCCAATTGAGGAGTTCCCCAATGGGAGCAAACTTCCCCCAGGACTCCCTCACTGAGCTCGCACTCGTAGGAGGTAAAAGATTGTCTGATCGGGTGTGCGTTAGTATATTCTCCTTGCCGGCCAAATGAACTGCCGTCAGAGACATGCTGAGCCCAGAACCACAATCGCGTTGCTTCTCGGCAGAGTGGCAAGGATCCCACATCACTCCTTTTGTTGAGGTAGTGCATGGCTACTGTGTTGCCCATCAGGACCAACAGTTTGCCTTGTGCAGAAGCGAGGACAGCAACCAGGACCAGTCATTGTTTGCAAATCCAGCAAATTGATGTGCTCCTGGCATTCTGACAGACACCACAGGTATCTCACAATCAGGTCTTGAGAGTGAGCGCCCAGCCATTTAGGTCTGTGGCTACCGTCAGTTGGGGCCGTGTTGTCGAAACACACCTCTCGGTAGGTTGTCTCTCTGGGGCCACCATTCCAGGTCTCTGGGCACTTTCAAAGAGACCTCAAGAAGATCTGAAACTGAGACCAGAGGCAACTGAGAAGCCACTCAAGGGACCTCATGCTTAACCGAGACCCTGGTAATACAAGGGTGCAGGAGGCCAAAAGACCCAATAATCACAGAAAAGCTCAAACAGGAATCTTTTCCTTTGCTTGGAGGACGGGTACTATTTTCAAAATGTTTGCTACTCGGTCCTCAGACAGAAATGCCCAGACCAAGCGAGTGTCCAAGACTACACCAAAGAATTGGAGGAATTGGGACAGCAATACCTGAGAATTCCTCAAGTTCAGGAAGAAGCCCAACTGTGAAACAGGCTACACATATGGTACAAGTGTGCTGCATCTGATCTGGGGAGCGAGCTCAGACAAACCAGTCGTCAATAAAGGGAAAGACTCTGGGTGCCGAAGAAAGGCTGATGACTTTCGATTGGTAGTGGTCGTTCCCCCACCTTGAAACTCAAGTATTTCTTGTATTTCCAGTGGAGGGGCACATTGAAGCTTGTATCCTAGAGAACCAGGGATACCAGCCCCAGCCTCATTCTGAGTGGGGCCCTCTTTGCCAGAAGCTGATGGACCTCCTCCAACAGGAGGAGATCCAGAGGCAAGTACTAGTCATCCGGTGGATTGTCTGGAGGACAAGGAGCAAAACAGAAACAGTATCCCTGTTGAATGCCTTCAAGCCCCAGGCATCGGAAGTCTTAGGTATCCAGACATTGTCTAATTGGGATACTCTGCCTCCCCACAGGGGAAGGATGGTTGAAGTCTGGCTCAATGTGGCTTTGCACTTTTTGGCAGCGAAGGGCACATTGCAGGTCAGAATAACCTCCTGTGGACCCTATTGGGGGTCGAACTGCACCTGCTTACCTGAGTGAGCTCAACCTCTTCCCCTGTGGCCATAAGAGGTGAAGACTGAAAACCGCTGTCCGCTGGGTTCACAGGTTGTTACTCTTGGACAGCCAGTCCCAGCTATTTCGTAATCACCTCTGAAGCCTGGAATGTGTGCAGGGATTCATCAGCCTTAGTACTGCCGGTGCCATCAAATGGCATGTCCAGAGGTTTCCCGGACATCCTGGGCAAAACCCAAAGTTTTTAGCCAAGAATATGCCATACCACAGTACTGACAGCCATCGTTCTGGCCAGATTGGAGGATCTTGCAGGAGGTCAGCTTGCCATCGTTTAATGGGGCCTCAAACCCATCCCTCATGTGACCCGCAGGCATGTGTTCTGCCACCCCTGAGATAATGGACCAAAGCCAAATGAAAATGTTGCCAAGGCACAGGAGGCGTTGATACATCTGAGGCCAAGGCTTGCTGAGCCAAACCCCCCCCCCAGGCATTCAGCGTCATGCTCTCCCTTTTTGGGTGCAACCAGGGGAAGGATGTATTCTTCAGGTTAGTTAGCCATTGCAGCCTGTACCACAAACTTTCTGGTGACACATGGGCCAATAGGAACAGTGGGTCTGAGGGTACTGGGCTGTTGGTCAGATCCCGGTCTATAGTCAGAACTGACGCCAGTTTCTACTATAGCTATGGGACTGGGGCTTCTACTGCTTGGCTGACAGGCCCTGGAGACTCCTTCTTTGAACAATCATCCAGAATGTCAGTCAGCTCATGTTGCACCCAGGGCCCGGGAGGAGGCTGTTAACATACAAATTACTTACCTCTCTGTAATGTTCTGCTCCTGTCAGATCCTGAGATATTCCTCCCACAGATTCGGTCAGATCCTGAGATATTCCACCCACTGATTCCTCATCTCTGATAGCCCTAGGCCTCTATGCGCTGTGGCGAGTCAGAAGAACAACACAGACTCAGGTTTTCCATCTCACTGGTGTACTTTATTAAACAAAAGGAGAAAACGCCTAATTTTCCCTAAGCTAAGAGTGTTCCCTACCTAACAAAGCTAACTAAGGTGCTCGTCAGTGAGTCCCAAACCAACTTCTGTCCACTATCGAAACTAATCTATGCTGACCCTAACACTACAAGAACAATTAAGGCACAGGAGAATGACTCCCTTCGCCTATGAACTGTTTTCTCACCAACTGTAGTTCAAAAAAGTAGTTGTAGGTAGTAACTACTTTTATCAAATCAAACAGTTCATATACTGGGTTCCTCAAGATCTCAACAGTCTCTTTCACGTTCTTGTTCTTTCTTTCTGTTCTCTTCTTGTTTGATCCTATTTGAGATTATCCCATTCCTCCGACGGGACAATTCTGTTCCTTTCGCTTCAATCAATCTTAAGACTTTCTCTTTACTCAGTGTCCACTCTTTATCTTGACTGGGACGAGTTTGCAGATTCAAAAAAAGATTCTCTTGTATTCTGTTCACTCTCAATAATGCATCTTGGCTGGGACGAGTATGAGTGGTCCAGTAATGATTCTCACTCTCTACATTGACTCGTGCAACTTCATCTTGACTGGGACGAGTATGAGAATTCCCATAAATATTCTCACTCTCCTCATGTATTCTCAAAACTTCTTTTTTCTTTTTTCTTTTTCTTTTGACATTTGTTTGTTGGTTTTTGCTACAAGGAAAAACAGCAAAAATAATCCTGTCAAAGAACCCCCCCTTCCTTCCCACCCAGACTCACGTAAAGGTCTACTGATGCTCCGTCCGTTGGGTTTTAATAAATACAAATCATTTTTATCCTTGAGATTCCCCATTTATCATCGTATTCAACATACAGGTCTTATCTAACATCGATATACTCATATTCCATCAGGACAGCAACTCATCTGGGGATGTTTGTAAGTCACTGAGAAGAGTTCCCCCACTCCAGTACCAGGGCATTCGATTCCTCACTCCTTCCTTGATCATGCACTTTCGCTTTCTCTGCCACTACCAACTTCAGCAGGTCTTGTAACCATTGCCCTAAAAGGGGCCCCTTGGGGCATTTCCAGGAGATGGCCATTAATTGTCTAGTCAACAAAACGAAAAAGGCAACCATTTTATTCTTCTGTCTTCTTTTGTTTACCCCTTGGAAGGACCCCCAGACAGACAGATCTTAGGGGTGCATTCAAGTTGTCAACCTATTGGGTTGTTTACTTTGAGAATCACTGCGTGCCAAATGTTTTCTATAATTGGGCGTTCCCAAACCGTGTGCCAAAATCCAGCTGATTCCCTCTTACATCTTGGGCATGTGTGTTTGTGTTGTCCTAGTTTATCATATTTAGTTTCTGGGGGGTTATGTAGATGCAGTGCAGAATATGAAATTGGATTACTTTAAAATCAGGCATTTCTGGATACCTTGCTAATTCATGAGCAGATTTAAGACCACAATGCTTCCCCAATTGTCTCCGCCATATCCCTTCTCCACTTTTCCCTCACCTTCAGCTGAGGTTGTGTTTACTGTCTTGTAGTGTGTATATAATCTTGATATCGCATGTCGTTCAGTGGCTATGCTCAATATAGTATGAAGGATTGGATTGGTGGGGGGCTCCTCTGGTATGTAGCTCCATTTGCTCACAGGAGTTTTAATCAATCGTGCAAAGTTTGGAAACAGCCCTTAAGGCATCTGAAACGTTAGTGTCCATTCTGTGAAAGGTTGCAGGTTCCCCCCTTCGAATAGGTCTACTACCATTTCAAACCCTGCCTGGACACATCTGGTTTCACCCATGTCCCCTGTGAATCCTGCTATCTTGATGTCCTTTCTCAAGGGTGTGCCAGGGCTGTAGTTATCAAAACCCCTATTTTTTATGTGGTGCACATTCTTTTCGATAGCTGTTGGACCACCCGTGTTATACTGGATGCCTTAAATCTCCCCACGTCTCTCCAGAGCATTTCCATCCCTGTCGCGTGTTGTAAGTGGGAGGCCAAGAAGTACAACTCAAAACCAGGGAGGGCGAATCCTCCATCTTGGTGTCTTCTCCAGAGCGTTCTGAGTGTCACCCTACAACAACCCCCAGTCCAAAGAAATTCTGATATATTGCTGTCAAGTGTTTTAAAAAAGTGCGGCCTGATCATATATGGGATGTTGGCAAACAAATACAACAATCTGGATAGGACAATCAAATTGCATATCGCTATCCTGCCCCGTAGGGGTAGAGATAGTTTCGTCCAGAACCCTACACTGTTCTCCAGACCCGTTAACGCCCTGCCTACATTATATTGAAACGTGTCTGCGATCGTGTGATGAACCTGTATGCCCTGATACTTGAGAGTCGGTTTCCCACTGTATTCCCACCTCTGGTAGGTCCCCCCATAGTTTCCCCTCTAAGAGTGCCCAAAGGGAAGACCATCAAATCCTCCATGTTAATTTCAAAATCCAGACAATTTCCTTATTCATTCCAGCATATCCAGCATGTATGGGATATGTAGCCCCGTGTTATGTACATAGAGAAGAGTATCATCTGCATACAAGAATATCATGTGTAGGTGGCCATCCATTGATATTGCTGCATCTTTAAATTTCTCTCTGTAGATATTCGCCAAGGGCTGCAGTGACAAAGCAAAAAAGATGGGGACTAGGGGACATCCCTGCCATTGTACACCGTCCTTCAGCAGACGGTTATTTTTTCCATGTATTTTTTTGCAGAAAAAAATCCATTGAAGAAACTCAGCGAAATGTATATAGGGGAGGGGTATAAAAAGGGTAAAAACATAAGGAAATTGGGGGTTTAGGTGGGGAACACCCCAGATTAAAAAATAAATACATTTCAATTCGTTTTTTGTATGGATTACTTTTAGCAAAAAATCAATCGAAAGAACTAACGTCACTAAAATGATATAGAACCCCTGTTGTGTGCCCCTTTCCAGTTGCCATCTGGGAGAAACCACCTTGCCAGTTTTCACCCTTGCCAGTGGATAGCAATATAACAATTGTATCCATTTCATCATGTTTGGCCGTAGCCCGACATTTCTTAGTACCGGCAAGCGCCAACCCCATTCTACAGATTAAAATTCTTGGACGGTGTTCAGTGAGGCCACGGCCAGTTCCTCCACATGGTCCACCCTTTCTACGATATGCTGGAGCCGTCTTAAATTCATAGCCCTGTTGCTCCCCCACATGAAGCCACATTGATCTTGGTGAACCAGGTGTGACGTTTCTTGCAGTAGCCTATTAGCCACCACCTCCGCCACTATTCTCAAATCTAAATTTAACAGTGAGATTGGGCGGTACGACTCAAAGTGTTGCAGGTCTTTCCTTGGCTTCAGCAACACAACTAGTGTTGCCTACCTCATGCAGAGTCTCGTCTGGAAGGCAAAATCATAGAGCTGTTTCAGTTTGGGAACCAGTAGGGCTACATAGGTTGTGTACAATTCTGCCGGGGGGCCACCCCCCCAAACCCCCAGAGCATTTTCCCAGTCCCAAGGGAATCCATCACTGTTCTAATTTCCCCTTCCGTCACTGGTTCCTCCCTTGCCTCTGCGGCCACTGCATTCATTTCTGGCAGACAGGATTGTCCCAGGACCTCAGTCATGTCTTCGGCATCTATTGGACCCCTGATGATTTTGTATAAATTGACATAATAGTCATGAAAGACTTCATTTATAGCCTCTTGTGTTGTGACAAAATCACCTTTCCGATATAATCTGAGTTATGGTTTCCCTTGGTTCCTCTCTTTGAAAAAGCCAAGCCAGGAGACGACCAGCCTCGTCTCCTTCCCCATGAATCTTCCAGGTATTGCACGTAGTAATGTTTCCTCAAGCATTCCTGTGCCTGGCTCAGAGGACACGTTCCTGTGCCTGGGCTGCAGGAGTTCTGCCCCACACGAAGACCCCTTAGCCATTTCATCTTCCAGCTGCGTTATCTGGTTCTTTGAGCTTTGTAACGTGGATCAAATCACGCAAGTAATGGTCAAGTATTTCCCTCTAATAGTTAGCTTGAATGCCTCTCAAATTATTCCTCATTGAATTCAAAATAATATACTGTGGCTTGATTTCCCTATATAAATCTCATCTTTTAACAACTCCTCCCTGAGCCTCCAGCTAGGAATCGCCCCTCGCCTCCTCCCCGAGTCATTGCAGCCGTCAGTGGGGAATGATCAAACAGTGTCTTTCCTAGGTAGGTGACCTCCTTACAATTTTGGAACTGGCCCTGGCTCACGAGTATATAATCTATGCGCAAGTATGTGTTTTGAGTGTATGAATAAAAATGAGTATCCCCTCGGATCTTTTTTTTATTTATTGGATATTTATAAGGCGCTTATACAACAAGACAGTGTTTCAAAGCACCACAAGGGAATGGAACAAAGGAATAAATAAACAATGAAAATGGCAAATAGAAATGAACCATGGTCCTAACTAGGCCTTGTTACATTCGGAGCGTGCAAGTGCAGTAAAAAGGAAAAACAAATAAAAAAGGGGGGGTGGTCTGGGGTAAGTGCTATTAGGGTCCCCTAGGGGAGGAAGTGCCAGAGGAGCCTTTTGCGGAGGCAACAGGTAGGTGCATGGGGGAAGACAATCCAAGGTGAAGAGGGAGGTCTACCGCCCAAAAGATGCGTGCAGGGTGGAGGCAAACCAACCAACTGGCGGGTGTTGGCCCAAAGGGCAGTGCAGGGGTGTACTGGGGGCAATTGGCCAGGACCCTATTGGACTCTTGAGGGACTAGGCCGCCAATCTCAGTGACAGAGGGGGTGGTTGGCATGTGAGGGGGAGAGGGAAGGAGGAAAAGAGGTCTTGAGTTGTTTGCGGAACTTGAGGTGGTCTGGTTCAAGACAGAGAAAGAGAGGGAGACTGTTCCACAGAAGGGAGCGAGCTGAGGAGAGAGATTGCCCCTAGCTCTCTGCTTGGAGAAGCGTTTGATCAGCAGAGAGTTGAAGCAAGAAGATTGAAGGGATCTGGAAGGACAGTATTTAGTAAGAGAGAGTGGCAGGTAGCGTGGTCCCAGGCCCCAGACAGCCTTGTGGATGTTGCAAAGGGTCTTGAATTTGATACTTGCAACAACCGGGAGCCAGTAGGGAGATTTTAGAGCTGGATAGATACAGTCCCAGGGCTTGAGGCCAAGGATAAGTCTTGCAGCCCCATTCTGGATTTGTTGAAGAGGACTGAGCGAAGAAAGAGGCAGGTTGAGGAAGAGGCTGTTACAGTAATCTAGCCTGGAGAGGACCAGACCTCTAGAGACATTGAGCTTCTGGGGGAAGGTGAGGAAAGGGAGAATACCTCTAAGTAGGTGAAGTTGAAAGTGGGCCTTCTTGGCAAGGTCCAAGATGTGAGTAGTAAAGGAGAGAGAGGAGGCTTAGATGACCCCAAGGTTTCTGGCCTCAGTGGAAGGGCGGCCAGAGTGCAGAAGGGAAACAGGGAGCAGGTGTTTCGATAGGAAGGACCTTGGTCTTACTGGCATTAAGACAGAGATCATTGGAGGTGCACCAAGACTGAAGGGCAGTCAGGGATGATAGAGGAGGAAGATGGGAGCTTGAAGAAGAGTTGTGTGCAATTCGCCTAACACTGGAAATGAGGAGAGAAGACAGACATCAAGTGAGCAAGAGGTGCAAGGTAGATGTTAAAAAGCCAAGGCGAGAGGATATCGCCCTCTACAACACCACATGTAGGGAGAGTGTTGGAGGAGAAGGAGCCCAGGAGCACCTGGGAAGGGCGGTCAGTGAGGAAGGAGGTCAACCAATCCAGTGCCAGGTCTGAGATACTGAGAGTATCTTGGAGCCGCTTTATGAGGATGGAATGGTTGACCGTGTCAAAGGCAGAAGAGAGGTCAAAGAGGATGAGAACAGCAGGAGAGATGGAGTCAAGATTTACAAGCAGTTCTTCACGGGTGTTCAGGTGAGCAGTTTCTGTGCCTCTGAATGCTCAGAATCCAGATTGATGGTCATGAAAACAACCAATGAGCTTAGTGTGTTGGGTTAGTTGGGGGAAGACCAACTTATCCAGGAGTTTCCCAAGGAAGGGTGTAGTAGAGATAGGGCGTGCGTTAGCTGGACACGAGGGGCCAGCTAAAGGCTTTTTAGGAGGGGGTGCACAAGGGAGTGCTTGAGGGAAGAAGGGAACAAGCCAGATGCTAAGGAGTGGTTTCAGAAGTCAGCAAGAGCCCGAGGGAGGAGATGTTGTCCTTAATTGTTCTGGAAGAACAGGGAGACAATTGTTTGGATGAGACCTTCATAAAGCGCACTACTCTAGAAATCTCATATGTTGTGATAGGTGAGAAGGAGGAGAGAGTGTGAGGGGGGTGGAAGAGAGGCCAAGGGAGGCAGGGGGAGAAATGGAGGAAGGGGAAGAAGAGAGAGAGGTCAGAATGTCCTGAGGTGAAATGGGTGGGCAGTACAGAGGGCCTGAGAGGGAAGAGGTGAGGTGGAGACTGCAGATGGATTGGCTAGTTCCTTGCAGATTTTGAAGAGTTTAGCTGTGTTGTTAGAGGCTCCAGATATACGTGCCTGGATGTAGGCCCTCTTCTTGGAGCGGATAGATGTATTGACTTTGGAGTAGGCGACAGGCCAGTTTGTCAGAGGGTTAGCCCGAAGTCTGCCACTTCCATTCAGCAACTTTGCACTTGCTTTTTACAGTGGCTAGATTGGAGTCGTACCAGCTGTTACGCTTGGAAGCAGATCCTCGTAACAGTGACAAGAATGTCAAGAGCCTTAGTGATAGCAAGATGAAGATTGGCAAGGACAGAGTCAGTGGGAGAGTCAAGAGGAGGGGAAGGGGGAGAGATGAAGGTGGAGGCAAACGCAACAGCTGACCCTTGTTTCATCAGTCAGATGACCGTGAAGGATGCTTGCATTGCCGGTGGAGGCTCAGACAGTGGGCCAAGAGGTCCCAGATGAGAAGAGAGAGTGGTCAGACCAGGAGAGAGGGGTAGTGAGAGGGTTAGAGAACGGGAGATCAGCGGAGTTGAAGGCATCAAGAGTGTGTCCGGCAGGGTGGGTAGGGCCTCAGGGGAGAATAGTGAGGGAGAGAGAGGTACAGAGATCACGGAAGAGTGAAGAGGCAGCAACAGTGGAGTCAAGGTAGATGTTGAAGTCTCCAAGAAGGTGGCATTTAGAGGTAGAGGTCTGAAGAGAGGAGGTGAAGTCAGCCCACTCCAAAAGGAAGACGGACACAGGGCAAGGGGGCATGTAAATAGTGGCAAGGTGAGAGTGTGTCGCTGAGACACCAAGCTTGCAGACAAGACTTTCAAAGGAGGAATAGGGCTGGGTGAGTATGTGAGAGGTAGTGACCCACTCGGGGAATATCAGGGCTACTCCACCACCATGTTTGTTGGGCCGAGGCTTGGAGAGGATAGTTGTAGCGGTCAGGGACAAGGCAGTCAAAAGCAGTGACTAAGGAGACATTGAACCACGTCTCGGTGAGCAAGAGGACGTTGAGATCAAAGTCTTCAAGAAGGAGGCATAGGCCAGAAGAATTGACAGCCGATCAATGAATCAGAGTGGCTAAGTGTAGCCGGTCACCACCTTTGAAGGTGGTCCGTGGAGGGGTACAGGGAGGTGGTACACCCATTGGAGGTGCTGAAGAAGGCGCAGAGACAGAGGAAGGAGTAGCAGGAGAAGTGAGGAAGTTAATGAGGGCCGGCAGGCCGGTCAAAGAAAAAAAGATTGGGTTGAGGGCCATGACAGTGCCATTGTGATATACATTAATGACGCACCTAGAGGATGAGAAGTGTGCCAAGAGTACTTGCCATCTAGTGTAGCCATTAATGGGTGAAGAGGAAAAAGGGAGATGGTAGAGATCAGATGGGCAGCCCATTGGTTTGGAGAAAGGACAGAGAAGAGGATATCAGTGATAGTCTGTCTGGAGGTAGCACTAACGTAGATGTCAGCAATAGGTAGGCCAAAATGAGAGGCCAAGAGATCTTTTTAAAATGTTTTTCTTCCAGACCTCATGAGAGAGGAGGGATAGGTAATAAAGT
Source organism: Ambystoma mexicanum (assembly GCF_040938575.1). Taxonomy (NCBI): domain Eukaryota; kingdom Metazoa; phylum Chordata; class Amphibia; order Caudata; family Ambystomatidae; genus Ambystoma; species Ambystoma mexicanum. The sequence continues at coordinate 932,800,548 of NC_090923.1, forward strand.
GCCAGTTAGAATAGATGGGGGAGATGAAGATTGCCATGGAGGTGGAGGAAAAGAGGAGCAGATGGAGAGACTGCACAATACACAGGCAAACTCACCAGGCAGCCTAGCAGCCAAGGGAGGCAAGAGGGTGTGCAGATTTAAAGCACACCTAAATTCGAATTGACCAGAAAGCACTAAAATGCAGCACAAAATGGAGGATGCACAGATGTAAAGCACATCTACATTTGAATTTACCGGAAAGCACTCAAATGCAGCACAGAATGTAGGAGGTAAGGCACACCTAAGAATGACATTTCTTGAAGGAAGGCATTAAGAAACAGCAGAAAGCATTCAATATGAGGCACAGCAAGATGCATATTTCAATTAATGCAGAGATTAGAATTTAGTTAGTAGGGAAAGAATGCAAGAAATAACTAAGCAGTGTGTCGAAGGGAGGTATGTAATCCAGACCAATGCGATCCATGTTGCTTACCGGTGCAATGGAAAAAACATGTTTTTAATGCCCAGAGCATGCAGGGGTCACTGCCAGTTTGTTCTTTTGGAGCATTGCCTAGAGGCAGGATGATGGAGTGGTGGCACAGAGAAGGGCTCCCTCCAGCTCCAGGGGCCTTTATGTGGGCCTTCGTGCACGGGGCTGGCTCTCTCGCCTGGTAACACACAGGCAGGGAGCAATGTTGATTTGGCACCATGGCAACCCTCAGAGGTACTCTGTTGCAGAGGATGAGGGCAGCCATTTCAGAATACTGAAACATTTCACACAGTAAATATAGGCCACACGTGTTGTCGGCTGATTGAAAGCGGCGCACCTCACCTCACTGATGAAACATAGCACAATGAGTTAATGTGGTCTCGGTACAGCCCGCAGTATCAAAGATCTGAAAGGACACCACTGTGCTTGTCGACGCTCCGGGGCTTACCTAGTGAGGTAGGCGCTCCGTGACCATACAATGACAAAGAGCTCTGCTGGGTGAGAGTGAGGGAAGCTGCGACCACCACGCACAAAGTGCGCCATAGGTCGACTAAATTCAGGTCTGACATACTTGGGTTCAGTGATTTGATGCTAATGACTTCTCTATCATTTTGGAGCCTGATCTGTCCAGATGTGGGTCAAGTAAGCAATTGAAATCCTCTCCCCTTATCATCTCCCTAAATCTGTGTCCCCCCCCATGAGTTGTATCAACCCCAGGAAGTATTAGTCATTGCTGATATTGGGGGCATATGTGTTCACTAAGCACATGTTCATCCCTTGTAGCGGGATAAGTGTCCTTCCCTCCTCGATTCAAATGATTTGTATGGGAATCCCTTTGTCTATCCATGTTAAGACCCCTCTGGAGCAGGAAGAGAAGCTTGTACATTGTGTACCTCTCCTCCCAAACACGATTTGACTTTCACAAGTTCCATTGTAGTTGGATGCATCCCCTGTAGGAATGTTATGTGGACCCCCCATCTTTTCAAGTATCTGAGAATTTCCCTCTGCTTGAAAGCTCCAACTATTCCCTGCACGTTACAAGTTAATATCATGAGAAGCCCCATGACTCTGTTAGTGGGTCCCACCTCCAACCCCACTTAACATACCACTTTACAAAGGTTGGGTCTTAATCTCTTATTGAGCTGGATCTGAGTTCACGCCCCACCTCTTCTTCTACACTTCCTCCTTCAAACCCCCAACTTCCAAACCAAAAACCAAACAACGCGATACATACCTTTGAACCTAAGACTACCCCGGATTTAATACCTACAACTTAGATGCTTGACGGTTTCCCCAACCAAGGCGAGTATTGGCTGCCGGCTCACATCAGGACTTGACGTCTCTACCTTCCCTTGTGAAAGATGCTGTACTAGTGTTAAGGGTGAAGCAGGCAGAGTAAGTCTCTCCTAATGCACGCCCAGTTTCTCTGCTGCCACCCGTGCAACAATATAGGTTCTCATACAGTTCCCTTCTGTTAATGAAGGGGTCATGTCCCAGGATATTGGTGTGTTCCTCAGCTTTGGAGTTCATGGTGTTCCGTCTCCATGATACGATTCTCTTGTGGACCGATCAATCCCAGTATACTCTTCTCTTTCCACTTCCGTCACCTGTGGAGTTCCATCCTCCATCACAGAGAGCCTGTCGAACTCCAGACCGTTCCGGTTCTCTGGACTGTCGACGGTCATGTGGTCTATTTCCCTGTTGTTCCTTGGGCAGTTTAGCATCATTCCCATGCTTTCTCTGGGGAATCGCAGAACCAATGTGTATCACCTTAAATGATATACAGTCTGGCCGGGTACAATAATATTGTGTAACATTTTCTTGCAAGGTTAGTTTTAGTTCCTCGAAATTCTGTCTTTGTTGTTGCACGTGTTTTGGATAATCTGGCAAGATCAGGACAGATCTATTAGCAGCTCATATTAGGCAGTTACATTGGGCCATCTGCAGGAGTGGGTGAGAGACTCTATGATTAAAGATCCTTGCCACCACCGGTCTAGGTCGGGCTCCAGAGGTGGGTGTCTATGTGCAGGGACTCTGAGCGTTCTCCACTGCAAACCGTTTAAAGAGTCCTTTGGAGCCTGACTTATCTTGTAGCCAGATATCTAGAAAAAATTCCATAGACTCTCCCTCTTCTCCCTCGGGTAGATCCATTATGCACCGGTCATTCCTTCTCGAGTGGTCCTCTGCCGCTTCTGTATGTACTTCTAAAAATATGGTTGTCTGCAATAATGAAGAGACCTGTTTCTTGATTGTCTGTTCCTACCTTTCAGTAGTTGTGACTGAGGTCGGTCTTTTTCTGTTTCTCTGATGTTTTGTGCATATCCGCCCTTATAAGTTTCAACTCTTTGCCAATATTGGTAATTTTCAACTCCAGAGCTGATCGAGAATTTTGTACTGCCAACGAAACGTCTGCAATTTTTCCCTCCAGATTAGTGCAGGATCCACCTACGATGTGGGGGAAATTGCGTTAGTGGGATTCTGTGAGCGCATCACTGGTGTCAGGTATTTGTCAATTTTTGGTTGCCTACCTTTGCCCCCCAATCATGGTTTGTAGTCTTCTTGTGATCTTTTATGTCGGTGTGGGGAAATGTTAATCATTGTGAATTCCCTGCCACGTTGGAGTTACTCGCAGCTCGTATCTGGTCGCGCTGATGTGCCCTCAACACACCGTGTGGGAGGACATTATCCCTCAGGTCATGTTGTATACGGCGGGAGAATTTATATCGTCTAATGATCAATTATTGTGCCAGACTAGCCTGCATTATGTGGTTTTATTTGTCCTGCCTTGAGATGCCACGTTGTATCATCAGCGTCAAATCTGGAGTGTGGCGAATCTGGCAGTCTTCTTTTGTGTCAGTGTGGTGAAGTATAAAAGATCTTGAATCCAGGTTTCTTTGAGCTTTCTCTCAGCACAAGTTTGATTCCTCTGATGTACGCTTAGCCCACGAAGTGGGAGGCCCTTATCTTTTGAGAACTGTTGTGTAGGGCGGGAGAGTATGAACTCCTTAATATTCAATTTATGGTGCTGGATTAGCCAAAGCTATGGTGATTCATTCACCCCGCCGGGAGGCGCACTGTTGGTTCAGCAGCGACAGGCTTGGTGCAATTTAGTTGCGGAGAGTGCTGAGTAGCAGGGTGTCTGTAGCATTTGGAGGTTATCCTCCGTGTCATTGTACACACCACATCCCAGCTAACAGACCTGTATTCAACTGTCGGGCCTCTCTCCTCCAATTAGCGATGCTGCTGAGGCATCATACGTCTTAGGCATACATTAATGTCTGAGCTGTGTACCCTTGTTCCCCAGCGACGGGCATCATGAACAGGTTCCAGTCATATCCTTCTGATTCACATAGGTGCACACCTTAGCGGCAGAAGTTCTTGCCTCCCCCGTCCGGGTCCGGCTGTGTAATCCCGCAGGCCAGCCCACGCCAGCCGTTTTGCAGCTTCCTGCGATCATAGAAGATGGATGGCGGCCATCTTGAAATCGCCTGCACACATTCTTCGACCCAGGTCCTTCATAATTAGAGGAAATTGAATGTAAGGCCCTTTGGGTAGCGTGCCATGCAGTGGATGGGAAGCAGAGTCACTCTTACACCAAATAACGGAAACAACTCAGGAAGAGGGCAAAGGTTTACGTTTTAATATCAATTGTCTAAAACAGGGAGTTGCAACGGACATCAACAGACGTCGCACAAGCTCTCGGCGCATGATACACACACACAAAAAATCACAGTTATATAGTAAAAATCCATCATACGTCACGTCATGCTACGTGGCAAATAAGAGAAACCTATGGGGGATTGTGATACGTTCAAGGGGAAATCTAAGTATACTTTCTATAAGGGGTTGGGTTTTGATTCAACATCTACTATCAGGTGGACATCTTGTGCCTACCTCTAGTGCATGTTATCTTCATCATTATTAAGTACACAGTACATCATTGGCTCTCAAACTATAAGGCACTTCGTTACACGACATCTCTACAATTGGTTGGCACACTCATGCCAGTCTGGAACATTTGGCTCACTAGCAGCATGTAAGCTCATACCCCAGGAGCCGGAAGGTGGACTTGACTGTACCTCCGCACCCAATTAGCCCAACATCTCTCATCACCCATGCCTTTTGCCATGAAGATTGTCTTTGAACTTGGCCTTGCGGTGTATTCTTGTCTCTGAGAATATAAGGGAGAGTGCAAGCACGCACTATCATTGGTCTCGAACTCCTCGCCCACTTCTATTTTCATGCTTGGTTCACATGACAGAAGACCACGATCTGGTCTATTTTTCAGTCTTTAATTGTCTTAAATGAAGAAAACGTGGCACCCATGGTGTTCTTTCTTTACACCTTGTTAGGGAGAATTCTCATTTATGGCTAATTTCCCTCACCTAGTGAGTCCCCCAGCAGCTTTGCTGGACTTCTGGAGTTTATTTTTTTCCACTGGGTAAGAGTGAGAGCTTTTCCCCTACTCTTACCTGTGTTTTGCTATGTGTTTCCATCTGTTTTTGTGAGTGTGGACTCTGAAGTACACCACTTCAGTAGAACTACTTTGTGTGTGTCACACAGCACCTTCAGTGCCGTGACACAGGGTTGTCTTTGAGACTTCCCTCGACTCCATTTCTGTGGCGACTACTGTCCCCCAGAAAAGGGTAAAGTTACCATTAACTTTAGTCAATCTACCACAAATCCAGTACACCCCATCTTCCATGGAGTACTGGAAAGGGTTAACTCGTATCCCTTTTTTATCTGTACCTCCTAGAACATTGTTTCGCTCTTTTAACATTTAGACTTGGCTGGTGGCAGTGGAATCTACCCTAACTTTTCTACCGTGATTATATTAGATAAACGTGGTACTGTTCTTGGCTATTATATTTGCCTCGAACATCAACCCACTTGACCAAATCGTCTTTCTTTTGGCTCCGGTTGGGTTTATTCACCATTTCTTTTTGTTAAAGTTCTTCTTGTGTTTTACTTTGCGCTGCAAACCAGGTTTGCCTTCTTTGTTCACTGTCTTTTGGCAGGCTTGTGCTCAGAAGCCCTTCTCCAGGCGCCTGGGTGTCTAGGTGGGCTGAATGTGAGGGAAGGGTGTAGTCACCCCCTGTACAGGGTATCGTAGGAAACCCAAGTCACACTTTGTCATGATTGGCCAGGGTAGTTGTCCGGGCTGGACAACCCCCCTGCTGGGAGATTGACAGCCAGGCTGCGTGAATGGGGGTTTTTCGCATAAAAGGCAGGTCTCTTGGGCTAGAAGTCAGAGACTCGCCACTGGAACTACAAGGAACCGAAGAGAAGCGGAGAGAATGACGGCTCCTGCAACTACCCCATCCTGGTGAAACCCTGCTGCAGTCCTGAGCTATCTGTCCTTCAATGACTCAGAGAAGAAACAGTCTGGAGTCTTCTTCCCTTGAGCTTGGTGGGGATAATCAGATCATCTTCTTCAGCCAGAGGATCCTCTTCCGTGGTCGAAATCACTGCACACTGCTGTAGTGGTCCGGATAGCCACCTGAAGAGCCTCTCCTGTTTTTAAGGAGCGCACCTTTTATTCTGTGTCGTTGCTGCCGGCCTCATCCCTGTGTGGTGCAGACCCCCTTCAGACGTCCTTCCTTCTCGACGAAGCTCCAGGAATCGTGGGTCTGTGGGAAACCAACAGGAACAACTGCCAGGGCATCAGCTGCACCATTGGAACAGGGTACTGTGTTCTGTTGAGGAAACTGGGTGAATCCCTTTTCTCCATTTCCAAGGCTTGCCCTTGTCTTCCCTCCTTCTTATAACTTTTGCTTCCGAACATTGACAATATCGAAGTACTTTTGGCTGCGTTGAATTGTGAACTGTCTGACCGTGTGATCTTCGGCAACTGGCCCCGGTGTCTTTCGACCCTGGCTCCGGCCCTTTGACTTTTGAACTCCTGTCTCGGAGTGTTTCTTGATTCTGCCTGCCTAACCAAAATATTGCCTGTGATTTTTGCCTCCAACTCCCTCTGGGTATCTCAGGTGCTAGGTGTGTTTTTGCACCGGTAGCATTTCAAGATCACGGATACGTGTTGGTTTAGTAGATCGAACTGTCAAAAAGTGATCGCAATCGTATTCGTGGTAACGTGTTTTGTGCCCAACACCGGTTCATTCAAACACAGGGTACTTACCTTGAGACTTACTGTACAAAGTGAACTGGTTAGTTGTAGTATATTTAACATGTGGTTTTTATTGAAGTTTAATAGAAGTGTTGTGTTTATAACGAATGGTTTAAAAATAAATGTGCTTATATTTTTCTACCTGAAACCTCGAGTCATTGTTTGCTTGAGTCACAGTAATTGTGGTCCTTTTGTGTAATCTCTGCTACTGCTCATATACTCTTGAGATAAGCCTGTCTGCTCCGCCACTGCTACCACTCTGACATAGTAGTACAGGCTTATACCAAAGGTAAAACTTGTATTGCCACCTGTAGTCTTAATTGTGTGTAGTGGTCCCTAAGGGCACTGCACAGGATTCTGCCTAACACTGGTGTACAGCGGTGAGGATTTGGCAGTAGAGTGATTACACTTAGAGTGCTGCTGTTGCTTGGGTTCAACTAACCACAAGGCTAACACCACTAATTCTAATAAACTAAGAAATCATGTCAAATATGGAAAACTACACTGAAGAGAGTCTTTTACTCTATACTGCTGAGGTTCTGAGAACCATGTGTAGGGATAAGAATATCTCTGGTAAAGGAAATAAATCTGAACTGGTTGCAAAGTTAATGGGAAAAAGTCTGGAGAGTGGGTCAGAAGGACCTACCACTCCAGCAAATGTGGATTTTGATGTTTCTGATTCTGAGAGTGTTAATTGTGAAGAAGTAGATGAGTCCTTGCTAGGAAACCCTGCAACTCCCTTGCCTGCTCAGAATGCACAACCGCTGTCCACAGGGACCCCCACAGGTCCTACACTTACTCCTGAATTTATTGCACTTGAGAAAATGAGACTTGAATTAGAAGTGAAACGTATTGATGCACACACTGCCATGAACATCAAGAGTTAAGGCTCAGAGAAATGGAGCTGAATCATGAACGAGAAATTAAGAAACTGTCTCTAGAAAATGCTTCTCTCCCAGAGTCCTTTAGGTCTTCAAGCCCTAAGAGACCCTGTATGCCAAAGGAAATTATTGGTATTTATGAGACTAAACTTGATATTTTGGATTGGTTAGCAATGTTTGAGTACAATCATGAGATTCAATTTATCTCAGGGAATCAGTTGATTCCTTGGCTTTTCTCTAGGCTTCCCCCTGTTGCAAGTGATGCTGTAATGGAGTTGGGGGAGGAGGATAAACAGGATTCTGAATGTGTGAAACTAGCATTAATAGGTAGGTTTGGGAAGACCCCTTCCCTGTATCTTAAGAAGTTTAGAACCCTCAAAAAGCATGATGGTACCCCTTGGGCTACCTGGGTGTGTGACTGTTTGAAAAACTTAGATGGTTGGGTTAAGGGTTACAAAGTGAACACGTATGAAGGTTTGAGGAATCTTGTAATGTTGGAGTCTATTTATGATGTCTGCTCTTCTGAGCTTAGACAGCACTTGGCTGATTCAAAGAAGATAGATCCTAATAAGCTAGCTAAGGCTGCTGACTTGTGGGTTGCCAACAGGGCTACTCACAAGGATTTTGGGGCTACTCAGAAGAAGGATGAGGGGAAGCAGCCAAAGAAAGACAACAAAGAGAATGCCAATAATTCCAATCCAAAAGAGGGCCCCAAACATAACCAGGGTAAGCCACAAGGTAAACCGAATCAGGCTAGTGTACCACCTGGTTCCACACCAGATGGAGGGCAGAGCAAACCCCCATTCCAGAGAGAATTTGGAAAATGCTTTGTTTGTAGGTTGCCTGGCCATGTGAAAGGAGATCCCAAGTGTAAGGGTAACCCTTCAGGGATAAACACTGTCTCCTTAGCCTTCTCCCAGGTGGATGAAGTACCTAGGACCAGTGGAAACTTTCAGCTACTAGCTGATAGGCCCATGAGAGTCTCATCTAGTGTTTCTTTAGTGCCCTTGGATATTTGGGAACAACAGAACTTCGATGTCTATAACTCAATCCCAGATAATACTAAAGAGTATTATAAAGATAGTGTTCTTGTGAATGGTCAGGAGACCCCTGCCATCAGAGACACTGGAGCCAGCATAACTGTGGTTGATGATTGTTTTTTCAAAGTGGAGGATGTTGCTAAGGCACCAAAACACTTAACCAAGTTAGCGGAAGGTCCTGTGCAAATGGTTCCCCAGTTACCAGCTCTCATCCAGTGTAATGACATGACTGTCAGAATACCTGTAAGTGTGCAAAATAACGTACCTGGGAGGGTCCTGTTGGGTAATGCCCTTAAAACTCTTGGAGTTGTGTCTAGCACCCCCAGGCCCACTAGCAGAAGGAAGCAGGAACTCACAAGGTCTGCAAGGGAGAGAATTTAAGAGTCTCTCCTGGGGACTTGATAGAGGAAGTTATCACCCCAAGTCCACAGGACTTACTTACTGCTATTGCAGGACAAGAAAAGATGAAAGGGAAACCAAAGTCTGCCAGCAAGAAACCAGCAAGCACTCCTGTGCCCAGAAGGACATCTCCGAGACTGTCCAAAGTCACACCTGTGACTCCCACACCAGCTGAGGCGAAGTGTGAGGTTCAAGCCTGTATGGTCAAACTAAATACTGAGGAATCAGATCTAGAAGAAGATCTTACCTTGGTAGAAGATCTTGACCCTGTTGACCATCCTGAACTGCAGTCTTTACTGGCAGAAGGTGGACCCAACAGAGATGATTTCAGTAAGGGACAAAGAGAGTGTCCTACCTTGGAAGGTCTTCGCCAACAGGCAGCTTCTCAGCTCAATGGGACCGAGCCTGGGAAGTATAGGTTGCACTGGGAAGATGGCCTCTTCGACAGTGAACCAACTGAGTCAACCCATGGAGACTACAGCAGACTTGTAGTACCTCTAGTGAACCAACTCCAGTTTCTGCAGTTAGCCCATGAGGCACCTTTGGCTGGTCACTTAAGTTTTAAGAAGACCAAGGAAAGGCTATCTCTGCACTTCTACTGGCCTAAGATGGGTACAGAAGTAGACAAGTTCTGCAGAAGCTGCCACACTTGCCAAACCTCTGGCAATAGTGGATCCAAGAATGTGGCACCCGTAGTGCCTCTCCCAGTGGTGGGAATTACTTTTGAGAGGGTAGGGATTGGCATTGTTGGTCCTCTTGACTCTCCCACAACTTCAGGCAACAGGTGTATCCTGGTTGTAGTGGACCATGCCACTAGATTTCCTGAAGCCATACCTATGAGGACTGTTACGGCTCGGGCTGTAGCTAAGGCCCTAATTGGTATTTTTACCAGAGTAGGTTTTCCTAAGGAGGTGATATCTGACAGGGGATCACATTTTATGTCCCATTACATGCAAACCATGTGGAAAACCTGTGGAGTTACCTACAAGTTCTCAACTGCCTACCACCCCCAAACCAATGGGCTGGTAGAGAGGTTTAACAGAAATATGAATAGCATCATAGGTGCTTTAGAAGAACCCCTTAGAAGAAAGTGGGACCTTCTACTGCCATGCCTTCTCTTTGCTATAGAGAAGTCCCTCAGGAGGGAATAGGATTTAGTCCCTTCAAACTTCTTTATGGCCATCCAGTCAGAGGTCCATTGGCCCTGATTAAGGAGGGGTTGGAGAGTGCTCCTTCCCCCAAGTCAGTCAGAGTGACTGACTATGTGATAGGTCTCCGGAGGAGAATGTCACACATGGTGGTAGAAGCAAGTTGTAACTTGAAGGCTGGTCAAGCTCTGGTCAAGCATTGGCATGACCAGAAGGCTAACATGGTTGCGTTTACTCAAGACCAGCTTGTTCTTGTATGGTCCCCACAAGGCAGAGGGCCTTGCAGGACAAATGGATAGGACCCTTCAAGGTTGTGGGTAGACCTGGAGAGGTGAACTATCTGGTGGACTTAGGTTATCCTAAGGAGGCTCCCAGAGTCTTTCACACAAACCGTTTAAAGGCTTATGTCTCCAGACCTGACATAGGAGCTTTGCTTGTAGCTTCAGCTCAGGAGGAGGAGGAGAGTGAACCTCTACCGGACCTCCTCAGAGGCTTACTTTGGATGAGCAAGTGGAAGGAGTTAATCTCTCTTCCAGTCTCACATCTGACCAGCAAGATGAGTGCAAGTTACTGTTAAATCAGTTTGCCTCCCTGTTCTCACTTTCACCAGGCTTGACCCCTTGGGGCCAGCATGACATACACACTGGTGACTGTTTGCCTGTCAAAAGCAGGGGGTACAGAATGTCAGACAATGTCAGATCCCACATAAGGAATGAGGTCAACAAGATGCTTGAACTCGGGGTAATAGAACCCTCTACTAGCCCATGGTCTAGTCCAGTTGTGCTTGTACCAAATGCAGGATCCAAAGAGTTGAGATTCTGCGTTGACTATAGAGCTCTAAATGCAGTCACCACGACTGATGCCCATCCTTTGCCTAGGACAGATGAGCTGGTGGACAAACTTGGTGCAGCCAAGTACCTCAGCACATTTGACCTAACGTCAGGCTATTGGCAAATAGCCCTGACAGACCATGCCAAGGAAAAAACTGCATTCTCCACCCCAGCTGGCCTCTACCAATTCAAGGTAATGCCTTTTGGATTAAAGAATGCACCTGCTACATTTCAGAGGATGCTCAATCAAGTTCTGAATGGGATGGAGGACTTCTGCATGGCATACTTGGATGACATTGCAATGTTCCGCCCTACATGGAAAGAACATGTTGAACATTTAGGTTATGAATTGCAGGCTCCTGAACAGGCCCATCTGGCCATAAAGGCAAGCAAATGTCAAATTGGTCAGAGTTCAGTGGTCTACCTTGGACATTAGGTAGGAGGATGTGAAATAAGGCCACTGCCTAGCAAAGTACAAGCTGTACAAAACTGGGCCACCCCTACTACTCAAACCCAAGTGAGAGCATTCCTAGGTCTCACTGGGTATTATAGGAACTTCATAGAGAACTATGGGACCATAGCTTCTCCCTTGAATGTCATCTCTCCCAAATTTCCTAAAACGGTCAGGTGGAATGAGGAGTGCAATCAAGCCTTTGAAGGCCTAAAGAAAGCCCTTTGTCAAGCTTCAGTACTAAGAGCTCCTGACTATCACCAACCCTCCATTGTACAAACTGAAGCTTCTAATGTAGGTATAGGTGCAGTCCTTAGTCAACTGGATGAGAAAGGTAGGGAACACCCCATTTGTTTAATCAGCAGGAAGTTAAAGGATCCTGAGACAAGGTGGGCAACAATAGAAAGAGAATGCTTTGCTATTGTGTGGGCACTGAAGAGGTTTAGACCATACTTGTATGGATCTACCTTCACTATTCAGACTGACCACCAATCCTTGAGATGGCTGATGCAAATGAAAGGGGAAAACCCAAAGTTACTCAGATCGTCAATCTACCTGCAAGTATTTGATTTTTCCATTGAGCACAGAGCAGGAAGTCACCACCAAAATGCTGATGGTCTCTCTAGGATGTTTGTAACCGTCTAGAGGTATGAGGTCCATCCAGGAGTGGATTAAATCCTCCTGTCCCTTAGTCTGGGGGGGGGGGAGTGTTAGGGAGAATTCTGATTTATGGCTAATTTCCCTCACCTAGTGAGTCCCCCAGCAGCTTTGCTGGACTTCTGGAGTTTATTTTTTTCCACTGGGTAAGAGTGAGAGCTTTTCCTCCACTCTTACCTGTGTTTTGCTATGTGTTTCCATCCGTTTTTGTGAGTGTGGACTCTGAAGTACACCACTTCAGTAGCCCCTTCTTTGTGTGTGTCACACAGCACCTTCAGTGCCGTGACACAGGGTTGTCTTTGAGACTTCCCTCGACTCCATTTCTGAGGCAACTACTGTCCCCCAGAAAAGGGTAAAGTTACCATTAACTTTACTTAGTCAATCTACCACAAATCCAGTACACCCCATCTTCCATGGAGTACTAGAAAGGGTTAACTCGTATCCCTTTTTTATCTGTACCTCCTAGAGCATTGTTTCACTCTTTGAACATTTAGACTTGGCTGGTGGCAATGGTATCTACCCTAACTTTTCTACCGTGATTATATTAGATAAACGTGGTACTGTTCTTGGCTATTATATTAGCTTCGAACATAAACCTGCTTGACCAAATCGTCTTTCTTTTGGCTCCATTTGGGTTTATTCGGCATTTCTTTTTGTTAAAGTCCTTCTTGTGTTTTACTTTGCGTGTCAAACCAGGTTCGCCTACTTTGTTCACTGTCTTTTGGCGGGCTTCTGCTCAGAAGCCTTCCTCAAGGTGCCTGGGTGTCTAGGTGGGCTGAATGTGAGGGAGGGGTGTACTCACCCCCTGCACAGGGTATCCTAGGAAACCCAAGTCACACTTTGTCATGATTGGCCAGGGTAGTTGTCCGGGCTGGACAACCCCCCTGCTGGGTGATTGACAGACAGGCTGCGTGAATGGTTTTTTTTTCTGCATAAAAGGCAGGTCTCTTGGGCTAGAAGTCAGAGAGTTGCCACTGGAACTACAAGGAACCAAAGAGAAGTGGAGAGAACGACGGCTGCTGCAACTACCCCGTCCTGGTGAAGCCCTGCTGCAGTCCTGAGCTATCTGCCCTTCAACGAGTCAGAGAAGATCCAGTCCGGAGTCTTCTTCCCTTGAGCTTGGACGGGATAACCAACTCCTCATCTTCAGCCAGAGGATCCTCTTCCATGGTCGAAATCGCTGCACACTGCTGTAGTGGTCCGGATAGCCACCTGAAGAGCCTCTCCTGTTTTTAAGGAGCGCACCTTTTATTCCGTGTCGCTGCTGCCGGCCTCAGACGCCCTTCCTTCTCGATGAAGCTCCAGGAATCGTGGGTCTGCGGCAAACCAACAGGAACAACTGCCAGGGCACCAGCTGCACCATTGGAACAAGGTACTATGTTCTGTTGAGGAAACTGGGTGAATCCCTTTTCTTCATTTCCAAGGCTTGCCCTTGTCTTCCCTCCTTCTTATAACTTTTGCTTCCGAACATTGACAATATCGAAGTACTTTTGGCTGAGTTGAATCGTGAACTGCCTGACCGTGTGATCTTCGGCAACTGGCCCCCGTGTCTTTCGACCCTGGCTCTGGCCCTTTGACTTTTGAACTCCTGTGTCTGAGTGTTTCTTGATTCTGCCTGCCTAACCAAAATATTGCCTGTGATTTTTGCCTCCAACTCCCTCTGGGTATCTCAGGTGCCAAGTGTGTTTTTGCCCCGGTAGCATTTCATGTCACGGATACGCATTTGTTTAGTAGACCGAACTGTCAAAAAGTGATCGCAATCGTATTCGCGGTAACGTGTTTTGTGCCTAACACCAGTTCATTCAAACACAGGGTACTTACGTTGAGACTTACTGTACAAAGTGAATTAGTTAGTTGTAGTATATTTAACGTGTGACTTTTATTGAAGTTTAATAGAAGTGTTGTGTTTATAACAAATGGTTTAAAAATAAATGTACTTATATTTTTCTACCTGAAACCTTGAGTCAATGTTTGCTTGAGTCACAGTAATTGTGGTCTCTTTGTGTAATCCCTGCTACTGCTCATATACTCTTGCGATAAGCCTGGCTGCTCCGCTACTGCTATCACTTTAACATAGTAGTACAGGCTTGTACCAAAGGTAAAACTTGTATTGCCACCTGTAGTCTTAATTGTGTGTAGTGGTCCCTAAGGGCATTACACAGGATTCTGCCTAACGCACCTTAACAAGGGATGATACAGCATCTCACTTTCACTGCCTTCAAGAATAGATAACCAGTCTTGGCTGCTTCAGCCTTGATACAGGCCAGAAAGCCCTTCCACACTCATCCATGATTTCAGCTAATTCTTTGCTGCGACAGCTCTCTGCTCTTCTCTCCATGGGTTAAGCTTACTAAAGTTATGACACTGATGTCCACTTTCTATATAATGGTGGCTTCACCTGCAGTCTATTCACTACTCATAGCCAGCGGCTAAAATTACTTGATCTACTTGCATTACAGCATCTGGACAGTTATTGAACGACTTGCATTTTCTTCAGTGCTCTTCACGCGTGCAATCTTCTTCTTGCATATGAAAGTTTACTTGATTCTTTACTTAGTCATCAGTTTCTATAAGTGTGATGCATCTTCTTCTTCAGCCAGCCTTCTCGGTGCATCACACTCGTCTCTTGTGACGTCATCACCAGCTTCTCTTCTTGCTCTTTTTCATATTCCTTGTGGGATTTCCTCCATGAGATTGTCATCTCTTCGGGAGTACATCTGATAGGATTTTCTTAGTGGATACTGTTTCTCAAAGATTCTCTGCAGAATGGTCACAACTGCTGGTGTGAAGCATGGCAAGGGGGGATTTCCTGCAGAGGCATTAGACTACTCCTCTACAAAATCTAAGACCATTTGTTGCTTGTTGGAGCGATTATCAGGTGATCTGGATGTTCCAATCCTTATTTTAGATTTGGTGTTGGTAAAGTGCAGACAGGATGACTGAAGGATCATAATGGGTGGCAGCAGAAGCTCTGGACAGTTAAGTCTTCATCCGGTGCCTTGTGGCCATGCCCTTAATAACTTATCTTGATTGGGACGAGTATGAGCGTTCCAGTGATGATTCCCGCTATTCTCATGTATTCTCGATAATTTATCTTTACTGGTAAAAGTACGAGTGTTCCAATAATGATACTCATTTTCTACCTTGACTTTTGCAACTTTGTCTTGACTGGAACGACTTATGTTTTTTCACAATAATGATTTTCACCTTCCTTGTGTTCTCGACAATCCTTATTTTAGATTTGGTGTTGGTAAAGTGCAGACAGGATGACTGAAGGATCATAATGGGTGGCAGCAGAAGCTCTGGACAGTTAAGTCTTCATCCGGTGCCTTGTGGCCATGCCCTTAATAACTTATCTTGATTGGGACGAGTATGAGCGTTCCAGTGATGATTCCCGCTATTCTCATGTATTCTCGATAATTTATCTTTACTGGTAAAAGTACGAGTGTTCCAATAATGATACTCATTTTCTACCTTGACTTTTGCAACTTTGTCTTGACTGGAACGACTTATGTTTTTTCACAATAATGATTTTCACCTTCCTTGTGTTCTCGACACTTCGTCTCAACTAGGACGAGTAAGAGCATGTCAGTAATGATTCTCACACTCTTCAGCTACTCTTGACAGTTTATCTCGACTGGAATGACAATGTGGGTTCCAATAATGATTTTCAACTTCCTCATAAATTCTAAACACTTCGTCTCGACTGGGATGAGTATGCACGCTCAAATAGTTATCTGCAGCCCCCTACTGGGTCTCCCATATTGCTCAGGGGGAATGTCACCACATTTTCTGGTAGGCCGGGACCTTATTCCTCGGAGGCCAGGTTGGCTTCTCGCTCCTTCGTTCTTCCTTCACTCGGCTCGCTCCATGATGCCTTTGTGAAAATGGTATCTGCGTTGTTTAGGGACTCCAGGTCCACCTTAATACGGTCACGCCACAACGTCTTACTCTGTCTCAGAATGCCTTGAATCCAGCTCATTCTCTTGTGGATCATTGCTCAGCATCACTTGCTAGAAGCTGCACTCTGGCTTCTTTCCACCATCAGATGACTTGCGTCAAAAGACTTTCTAAGCCACTCTCTCCCAGCTGATTTGAAACTCACGGGTTCTCCTTTCCCAACGTCTGCACCACCAACAGTTATGACAATGTCGTGGGACTTCCCCGGCGTAGTGTAAAAATCCTTCTTGTTGGGTGTCTTGACCCACGTTCAAGTTATTATGCCGTAACATTTGGTGCTGTGGGCTTAGGAAATCCATGATGGCCAAAAAGCCCACATTTGCACCGGAATCCAGGAAAACTGCGCAGTTTTGCACAACCCAAAATGATCGCCTGACCTGCCACCCACGAGTGCGAGCGTGATGGGCCAGAAGCGCCATGAGTGAAACGTGGTGCCAAAGGAAAAACAGCAGTGCCTGTTAGCTCAAAAAGCGCTTTGAAATCACCTTTGTTTCTCTGAAATGCAAGCTAAAAATGCCTATTTTAAACATTGCAAGATATTCAAAAATCTCACTGAACACCAGCAGACATTTGGCAGAATGTAATCGTGTGTGCATACAAAATCTGGAAAGATGAAGAGCCTAAAACAATGTTTATAAAAAAAACTGGCTGAACTGTGGATGTCAGCAGCTGAAGTGAAATTGGACTTAAAGCCACTAAAATCAAAATGTTTAAAATAAATGAGTGACCTACTTTGAGTGTCACATAGGTTGCAAATGTTTAAATGTCATAGTTTTGAATTTAGAATTAGCGTTCTAGCTGCATGTGTAAAAATTGTAAGTTTGATTTGAATGAAGAAAAACTGGGAACAAAAGTGACATTTGGCTGAAGCCTGGCTTGAAGAGATTGAATTCTGCCCGGCAACTACCCCCGAGAGGAGTTGAAACTTGCCCAGCCACTGCATTCGCAGGCCTGGCTGCCTTCTGCTGTTCCCACCAAAAGGAGATTACACCTCTCTGACTGAATCAGGGGAGGAGCACCTGGGAGCAGGGAAACAGAACAATGAGCCTTCCTTGGCTCAGGCAAATGTAAAATTAGGGGTGGGGGGTTGTAAATGGCTTCCTCTTGGAAGAAACTGGGAGGAGCAGTGCCTCTGAAAGCAACCTGAGTTGGAGGAAGTGGACAAACCAGAAATTCCACCATGTGCTTTGGGAAACCACACCCCTGTGGGTCAGAGCATCATTTTAAAAAGATGGATAATTCATAGTACGGACTTGTCAAAATTATATAATTAATATCATTATTCTTGTGATTTTTCTGTGCACATTTTAAGAGGTGTTAGGACTCTGTAGTATGTTCTGTGGGGTAGTAGCAGAAAATAAGGCATTACTCCGAATGTCTGTATGTTAAAAACCTGGCACTTTATCATCTGATGCCCATATTCCTTGTGCATGTTTGTGTAAATTCTGGAAAAGTTTAGAGGGTGTGTTCTTGATGAAAAGGGTGGAATTCTGTCATAAGTGGACACAACATCTTACAAAGACAGGGATCGGATGGTTTGGTGCTACAAAAAATATGTTAACTGGACATAAAATATTTAAAAAATGGTACATAGATAAATATGCATTTGGATCAAAAATAGATGTGTGCAAATTGACAAGGGGAGTGTTTTTCTGTATGCCATAAAATTGATGCCTGATGACACTCCATTCCTTCCCCCAATCAAGGGAGAGAGGAGAGCTTGGCCAATGATAAGTTGTGAGGGGCAGGCTTAGTTATGCCCACGCACACACCCATTTTCAAAACACATAAAAAGAGACTGCTTTGGACAGGCGAGAGACTCACTTTCCATTTTCTTGCGAAGCATTTTGCCAGACCAGACAATATCCAGAAGGACCATCTCCAGAACTTAGAAAACCAGACTCCAGATTTCAGAACTTGCAGCAGAGAGGCCTAATCCAAAAGCTGAATCCTTTTCAGAGGCCTCAGCGTCCAGCAAACCTAACCAAACTATTCAACAGCCAGGCAAGCTGTTTGATTCTGGCCTAGAACCCTGTGCCAGAAACACCCAGAAGGCAGAGCTGTATCCAGAACTAGAGACCAGACCGCTGTGCAGTGCCAAGAACTTTTGCCAGAACCAGAGACCAGACCGCTGTGAAGTGCCACTAGCAGACCCAGACCAGATGGCTGTGAGAAGAATCAGTACCAGAAAGAGCAGACCTGACCGGACCCTGACGGCCTATTTCAAATGTATAGTGTGAGTACTCAGCTAGAACTGTGCCAGAACTAATCTCTTAGTCTAAAATAATCTGATTCAAACCATTTTAACCTGTCCTGAAACCATTTTAACCTTTCCTGAATTGCATCATAGGAATCGTGTGTTCATTCTGTCATTTCAAAGCTGTAAAAGTGTCATTTTGCCATGTTGAATCATTATTTAATTTCTGAAAAACTACCTTCACAAAATCGTCCGTATCTTTGGAACCATGTGTGCTAGGAACGAGAAAAAATTGAAGAAAATCACTTGGCCCTCCAGGGACTGGGTGACCTCCAAAAAGAGCATCATAACTTGTTAGAGCACACCAGGAGGGTGGAAGATGCTCTGGCAAGAAAGGAACAGGGCAATAGGGATGGGACTCAGGAGGTAACCCTCCTGCAGCAAAGACTGGCCCAGTATTCCAGGACCAACCAGGAAGCGCACAGAGAAAATGAGGCTCTCTGTCAGCACAATGATAGGCTCCAGCAACAGGTAGCCATGCAGGAGAGACTGATAGACTCTAGTAAGGCCTTAATTGAGGAACTGAAAGCGCAGGCTCTTGCATTGCAATAGGGAGCAGGGGCTGACAGAGATGAAGTTCGCTGGGAAAGGGAAACACCTGAGCATAACCTCAGGAGCCCTAGTACCAGAGGCCTTCATCTCTCCCAGTCCTTGGACTCTGCCACCCCCATGTCCCCTGGCACACATGAGCACAGGGCCACAGGGATGGCAGATTACTATTCAGCCAAAAGTATGGGGCTCATAGGCCAGTACCACCCAGGAATGGATGGGTGGGCATCCAGGTATGGGCACCTAAGTACAGTGCAATTTAGTGGGGAACCCCAGCAGAGTAGGCCCACTAAGGGCATCCTGAAAACCTCTGCCTAGTTAGGTCAGTGGGCGGGGGGGGGGGTAGACATCAAATCCTGGCAGCAAGGAGGAATCTGAAGACTCCTCTGAACGTCACAGGACACAGGAGACCAGATCCCCACATTCTGCCAGCCATTTCCAGGCTCGCAGAATCCGGGAAAAAATGGAAGATCAGACGAGCACCTCTGCGAGCAGTGCTTCTGAGTCAGAGGATGAATGGACCAGGGTTGCCCGAACCAAAAAGGCCAATAAGGCAAAAAGGGCCTTGCTTAAGGACCCCTTAAAACAGATTAAGGCAATAAGGAGTGTCATCACGCCTTATCACAAGAACGTAAAGTATTCTGTTTGGGAACACTTGGAGCTTTATGAGCAAATGATGGAGACTTTCCATTTGAAAGACAGCAGTAGCTGCATTCAGTATGTAAATAGACATTCTCCCCAGAATACTCCAGTTTCTTTGCGGGGCTGGAGGACCAAAATCATTCAAGATGGTCCACCTACAGGGCGGCCATCTCGAAACATTTTTCTGTTCACAGAAATCCCCAAGAGGCTCGCAAGGCAGCCTACAATTTGCAATGTGGGGAGGATCAGGCCCCACAAGAATTTGTGCAGGAGTTAAAGCGTGCTTTTGCGCAGACTACAAAAAGGGTACGCACAGACAGTAAAGAATTTGTTAATACGGTTTTCCATGCCTTACCCAAATACATAATGACCCAGCTTGTGAGAGATTTTCACGAGAAAAGATCTTTAGACTGGGTCATTGAGCAAGCCACCCGCATCTATGGGGTGCAGAAACCGGTGGAAAATAAGAATCAGCTCAAAAACCTCATAACCAACACCACCCCTGCTGCTGCCAAGGTGGCAGAGGTAAAGGTTGCCCCCGTTTTAGATTTGGAGATGGGGGGACCTAAAAATCTGCCTGCACCAAATAATTCTAAGCCCAGAAGGCCCTCGGGCCAGTCACAGACAGGGAGTCAAGGAGGTAGTCCCACAAATGGGGTCCCTCACTCCCCTGATTATGTAAGTCCCCTCTACAAGGGAAACCGACCCATCCTGGGTTATGTGTGGACTCCTCCAGCCCAGGGGAGAAAATAGAATCCCGTATCAGCCTGAGCGGGTTTCCCAGTTAGAGCGCCAGGTCCAAAATATGGCACAGGATCTGGGTCACATGCTGAGGGCTCAACAGAACCCTCAGACGAGCATGCCAGCGCAGAATGCCCCAAACTCTGGGTCTGGTGCTCCAGAACAATGACGGGGGCAGCACCCCGATAACCCACCGGTTCCCAGGGAGGAGGCACAAGGGGAAGGGGGGTGTAAAGCCTTGGAGGAAGCTTCCTTCCCCACTTGTAAACAGCCCCTGGAAACCCAGGAACCGGAAACAAAATCTCTTACCCCTGGAAGTCTGCCACCCAAAGAGCAGAGAGGAGGTAGGAGAAACAAAGGACCCAAACAGACCCATTTTGGGGAGGAGGTACAGGTCTTCCAATTTGAGGGAGAGGGATCCTCAGAGGATCCTGGGAAAAGGATCTTCTCCTTCAGAGATGGGGGAACTCCTCCCAAGGAAAAATGGGTCCCAAGGGATTCCAACCCAGACTGGGTAGATGTGGGGATTGAGCTGTCGCCGCCCATCATTCTATCCTAGAACCAACAATACCGAAAACCCCTGGTTCAAACCCATCCTGGTGACTGCCTCCAAAATGTGGGGGCGGCCCAGAACTGGAACCAGGGGAACCCAAAGCCGCCTCAATATCTAATTGCCAACTTTTTTTTCAGATTCCCAAAACTCCCTGCCGAACTCTGCCCAGATCTCTTCTCTCTCAATGTCCAAAACCAGAAAATTAGCCCACCAGTTGTCCAAAAATGTGCATTATCTGTGCCCCCTTGAGGAGAAGGAGGGAAGATACTATGCCCCGGTACAAGTACAGGGGCAGGGTACAATTTTGGCACTGGTGGACACGGGATCCCAAGCTACCCTTCTGTCCAAAAGGGCCTTTGATGAACTAAATGCAGGAAGGGGGGAGAATACCGAATTCCTCTCACCTCTCTTCCTGGACAACTTCAGAACTTTGACGGGAAGGAAATTCCCGTCGAGGGGACTGCAGATTTGGACATCAAAATTGGGCGACACAAGGTGAAACACCCGGTCATAGTAGTGACTCCAGAGGGCACACCTTGTTTACTAGGGAATGACCTCCTGAGAAGGTTGTCACCCCTAATAGATTGTGTAAACAAGGTCCTCTGGACCCAGACTAGCCGACCAATAAAATTAAAGCAGAGTGTCAACCATGTTAGTTTAAACGGCACCTGCCACATGGTTGAACAAAAATCTGACCAAGTAGAATTTCACTTCCAGAACAACCAAATTCCAGACGTGACAGTAATAGCAGTAGGACAACAGACTGATGATGGGGGGTCCTCTCTATTTCTGAAAATCAACCTTCCTTCCAGTTTAAGGTGGTATTCCACACTGGAAGGAAACACTCTGAAATTCTTTACTAATCCACAATCAGGAACTCCCACTCCTATAGTCCAGAAAGATGTGAAATCAGCTCAGAGCCTGGCTGATATTCAGCAAATTGGAGAGCAGTTGTTCATCCCCGTTCAGTTAAATGAAGGGAAGGACTCTGTTCTCGCCCGAGTGTGTGTGAACAACGGTAAGAGCTTCATCAGCAAAGCCATGTTCCGCCAACTCCCAAAAGATCCAGCCATTCCCACATTCAAACTGATAGACAAATGAGAAATGGATCTGGAAACACCCAATTACAAACATCTCCTGCCAAGCAGGTGTATGCTCAAAATCTCCATTGGCAACAAGAGCATAGTCCATAATTGTTGGGTTGTGCGAGATGTCACTGTCGCCTTTTACTTAGGCAGTGACATTCTCAATCGCTTTGCCATTAGTTTGGACCTAATAAACTTCAAAGCTTGGTCGCAATTAGCAGATAATCCCATGGGCTTTGATGATCCAGAAAAAGCATTTAGGTCAGCTCAATTGCTACCTTATGCAGTTGAAATTCAGGTTAAAGAGGAAGTCACCATCCCAGAAAGGACCCGACAATTCTCCCTGGAAGTGAAAGTTAAAAGAGGACAAAAATTGAAAAACCCTGATGCTTATATTCATCTAAATGCTTCTCTCCAACAGCAAGGGTTGGGGGTAAACCCAACACCATTAGTCAACATAGAACATGACACCATTCCAATAGAGGTGGATAACAGCGACTTAAAGAGTATTACTCTAGCCGCAGGCACCATTATTGGAATGGCGGTTGATGACCGACATTTCTCCATTGATTTAGGAAATTAAATGTTAGGACCAATCCCCAAGGACTGTTTTGACAGTGACAGTGATGACAATACCACACCAGACAAGATCTTTACCCGGCATGGGGGGAACATCCTGGTGTACACTTCCTGCCCTTATGGTAAGGAAGATGTGACTTGTGACTTCAGGAGGGATGAGGTGATTTTCCAGGTCCATGAGGGCTGCCTTTCGCACCTGAAGCCTCCATTCCAAATCAGCACTCTGACTGGGACTTCTCCACCCAGCTGGAGGAGGCCACTGAGATAGCAAAACCAGAAGTCTTCCCAGGCTTCAGGCAGATGGTGGAAGATAGAGTCAACCTAGCTGATGCCTGTGACACTCTGGAACAGAAGCAAATGTTTAAACAGGTTTTCTTGGATTTCCAAGATCTCTTTGCGGTAGACTCATATGACTGCGGTCGCACCGACATCCACACAACAACAATTCCCACGGACCCTGGCATGACTCCAGTGTTTGTGAAGCAATATCGTTTGCCTCTCGCATCCATGGAGTCCCTTACTGAAATAATTAAGAACCTTGAGTCCCGGGGAATAATCCGTCCAGTACACAGCACCTTCAATAATCTGGTGCTGGGAATATTGAAGCCAAACGGCCAGTGGAGACTCTGTACCGACCTTAGGGAGCTCAACAAATGGGTCCATACTTCCCGATGGCCTCTGCCCTACATTGACCAAGGGCTGGCCCAGATTCAGGGGTCACAGGTATTCACTGCAATAGACCTGACCAATGGATACTGGACCGTGCCTGTCAGTAGGGAGGACCAATACAAACTGGCTTTTACCTTTGGGGGCCAGCAGTACACATGGACCCGGACTCCCTTTGGATACCTCAACTCCAGCAATGAGTTCAACATTTTCCTACACAAGGCCATGCCCGACCTGGGTGCGAGGGGTAACCTGGCTTACGTAGATGATGTCCTCATCAAAAGTTCATCTGTGGAGGAACACATAGCGGAGATCCGTTATGTTCTGACACAGTTGAGGGCGCCGGAGCAAAACTTTCCTTTCAGAAAGCACAGTGGTGTAGCACCCGTGTTAATTTCTTGGGGCATTAGATTACTCCCCAGGGTCTCTGTCCCCAGGAAAAGAAAGTGGAAGCACTCCAGAAACTGAAAGACCCCACAACTCTGCGGGAACTAAGGAGCCTCCTTGGACTGACTAATTACAGCAGAAAGTTCATTGAGGGCTACGGAGAGATCACCATACCCCTGATTCATCTCTTGAAGGGGGGGGTAAAGTGGGAATGGGGTCCAGAACAATCCGAGGCAGTAAGACAGCTCAAAAGAAGCCTCTCACAAGCGCCCTGCCTAGCTTACCCTGTCAGAAACAAGGAGTTTTTCTTGGAGACCGGGTTCTCTAATACATGCTTGACTGCAGTATTATATCAAAAGCATGACAAGGTCAATAAAGTAATCTCCTATGTGAGCAAAACTTTATCCTCTGTGGAGGAAAAATTCAACGATTGTGAGAAGGCACTCCTGGCAACGGTGTGGGCATTGAAGAATTACCGCCCGTTTATCCAGGGGGAACACATCATAGTGGAGACTCCACACCAGCCTCTGCAATATCTCCAAAGTGACAGAATCCGGGCCGGAAATGTGAGTAATTCCCAAATTACTTCCTGGATTCTGCCAATGCAAGGCTTTCCTGTGGAGGTCAGATATGGCCAAAACAAGAAGAGTCCCCTCGCGCAAGGTCTGGCTGACTTGCATGATGGTGCCAGAGAAAACTGTCTCGAGCACGAAAGTCTAAAAATCAGGGACAACATGGAGGCATACCTTAATTCCCCACACAAAGTCTTTGAAGAAGACAAGTGTGAGGGAATGCCCACTGTCTATGTAGATGGATGCTCTTACCATGTTGACAACAACGGGGAAAAAGAACTTGTGGCCGGCGTAGGGAATGCATGGGTGAATGAGTCCCCAGAACCCTCCGCTGGATACAAAATTGGTCCCCGAAGTAGTCAGGTGGCAGAATTGATGGCTGTGTAATCAAGCCATCCTCACTGCTGTCCAACATCAACTCCACGAACTGGTCATAATCACAGATTCAGATTATGTACGGAACGGGTTCGTGGAGCACCTGGTTAATTGGAAAACCAGAGGCATGTTATGTGCTAATAAACCCTTGAAACATGGGAAGTTAATTCAAAACATTGATGATCTGGTCACCTCGAATGGGATGACCATCTACTGGAAAAAGATTAAGGGTCATTCCAAATTAGAGGGACCAGACAAAACTGGAACTGACTTAGCTGATCAGCTGGCCAAAACCGGGGCCATCCAAGGGAATCTAATAGAGATTGAGTCCCTGTTGGGGGAAATCCAGGTCACTGCTATCACTAGGTCCCAGACAAATGCTCACAATGATCTTTCAACTGCACAATGGAGTAAGGAGACCCCAGATGCTGATTTGATCACGGCTCAGAAGGGGGATCCAATAATTGGTAAGTTTTACCAACACATTGAGGACCCTGAGAACTTTCCCCTGACGGATACCGATTACATTGGGAAAGAGGACCTTAGAGTGTTGATGAAATGTCCAAAAATGTTCCAAATCCAAGACGGTTTGTTGGTAAGGAAATCCCAAGCTGGCCATAATCAGTGGGTGGTCCCTACCTCATTCCGAAGCCTGATGTTAAGTCACGGCCATGATGCGGCCACTGCCAGTCATAGGGGGTTTCATACAACACTTGAGATCTTAAGAGAGGTTGCTTACTGGCCACACATGGGGCAGGACCTCGACCAATACTTGAAGGGGTGTCTTGTGTGTGCACAATTTCAGCCAACATCCCTCACACACCGTGCGCCTCTCCAAAACAGGGGGATGACACTGCCATGGTCAGATTTGCAAATCGACTTCATAGGCCCCGTGATTCGCTCCTCTAGGGGAAATAAGTACATGTTGACGGCGACATGCTTATTTACTAAATGGGTGGAATGTCTCCCGGCCCCAAACTGCAAGACAGAAACAGCAGCTGCCCTGATGATCAACCACATCTTTTCACGTTTTGGTCTACCCCAAAGGATTGAGTCAGACAGAGGTAGCCATTTTACCAGCGAAGTAATGACAAAGATGTGGGAGATACAGGGGGTTAAAAGGAAGCTACATATTGCTTACCGGCCAGCCTCTTCTGGTGCAGTAGAGAGATACAACAGAACCATTTTGAGCATCTTAAAAAAGTTTGTGGCAGATTCTGGGCCAAGTTGGGATATCCGATTACCTCTGGTCCTAATGGCCATCAGATCTATCCCTTCATCTGCAACTAAAATGTCACCATTTGAGTTGATGACTGGACGCAAGATGGTGCTTCCCCAGCATTTGCTCTACAGGACCCAAGAGCAGACATTGATACATGCCTCCACAACTCATGAGTATGTGGACAATTTAAGTAAACACCTTCAACATGCTTTTGCCTATGCTCAGCGGAATCTAGAAAGATCAGCTGATAGCATGAAGACCCATTACGATTTGAAAACTACCAGGAAAGAATACAATGTGGGAGACCGGGTCTATCTATACAATTTCCAAATGAACCAGGCCAAACAGCGAAAATTTTTGCCTACATGTAAGGGACATTTTGAAATTGTAGACAAGATCTCCCCAGTCGCTTACAAGATCCGCATCCCCAAAGGTAGTTTGGCGGAAGGGGAAGACAAGTGGGTCCATATAAATCAGTTAAAGTGTTGCCATCCCAGGCACACTCTGCAGCAACTGGAGGAGTCCTCTGCAATACCAGAGGGGGCCGCTCCAGAGTAATTCAGTTCCAACCCTAAAATATCCCACATATAGTCTCTAAAATATTATGATTCTTGAATGCAAATGTCTCCTGATTATATCTTGTTTTTTTAAAATGAGAATGCAAATGTCTCTTGATTTATAAAATGTATATGCCGCCCCACTATATCGATAGTGGGGGAGAAATGTCTACGAATAGGTATTGCTGCTTTGCTTTGTCATCCTAGGAGAGATGAAACCATGGAGACTGACCAAGGAGGACGACCTGGTGTAACGCTCACCTGATTCCCGTAGAGGCGCCGGTCTTGACTGGGCGTATACCGTATCTTCAAAGGTGATGTGTAACACACGGCTGGCTCTTTGGGCTGGACCTCTGTGCACTGTATGTCTGACTCGAAGGGTAAGATGTCTGCAGATAGAAAATATGGGATTAATGAACTGGGTTATTGAATGTCTCTCTCTTCTTCCCTTTCTCTTCTCCTGTAGAACCCCAAAGGTTAACGCTCTCACCTTAGGTAAGTGAACGCCGTGCTCTCCATCTGCCTCGGGGCAGGGTGCTGTAACCAGTTTCTTCACTGGATAAGGGGAGCAGGCCTCTTGGCTTCAGAGGACTGCTGTCCGTCGTTTACTGCACGAACGGTAAGTTTCGAGTAATTCTAATGTCTTTAAAAGTCTTTAGTAATGATGTCTCTTGTTTTGCAGGGTTCCGGCGATGGCGGATGACGGGCTGAAGTGAGTTGAAGATGGAGCCCGTGTGATGAATAGAAGCACCTGGAAGCACGTAAGTAAGCGCTTGTTGCCTGCTTCACGATGCGCTCTAACTGTCTTTTTATTTTGCAGGTACAAGTTCGGAGCGGCTGTAGGGTGCCAGAATACCCACTGGGTTAGATGTGGAAAGGAGTAATGGCACGTGAGTATTAAAGTTCCCCAATGTCTTTAAACGCACCTTGTTTTGTCTTTCAGATGCGGGATGCAGCGCCGAAAGCCTCCGGAGCGTGCGAAGAGTTGGTAAGCTTTTGTCTTTCAGATGCCGGAATGCAGTGCGAAGACCTCCGGAGCGCACGAAGAGTAGGTAAGCCTTTGTCTTTCAGATGCCGGAATGCAGCGCGAGGTGTTGGTGACAGCCGATGGACCAGGTAAGTGAAGCGCTGTCACTGAAGACCGTAATGCTAACCTGTTCTTTCTTGTCTTTATAGGTGTTGCTGAAGACTGGATTCAGGATGGTAAGCCTTTTTCCTTAGGCCCAGGATCAGATGCAGAAGACACGATGAGCGTTCTGCTGCAGAGGATGCAGAATAACGCAAAGCAAGATTCATCCATCGGGTGTGGTTTAAATAGCCTCCTGTAGTGCTTAGGTGTCTCCTTCCACAGCCACGCCTAGGTAAGAAAAGAGTTCCTGCTTTCCAGAAGAGTTCCAGTGTTCTGAACCTAGGGAGTGGCTCCTGCCCCACCCAACAGGAAAAGTAGTTCCAAACAGAAGAGGATCAGAGGCTCAACTGGCAGGCAAGTAAGCAGCATGGTCTGCTGCAGGTAAGTCCACCCAAGCATTATGAGCCCGGCGCTTCCAGCGCTGGGACTGGGCATATTTATGAGCCTGGTGCCACTGGCGCCAGGACTGGGTCCAAAAGGTCCCAATTGGGACTGGTTGGCACTCGGAACCTGGGTTATGGATCTGCTTCCAAGGGAGTTGGGAAAACCCTGACCTTTTGGAAACAGAGATCATGACACCTGGGGACTGAGAGCAAAGATCTGAGGGGCCCGGGGTACCGCCCGAAACTCCCATCAGGACCGGCAAGGAGAACTGATCGATCAATCCTGATGAAGGAAAAATGCTGAACTGTGCCATCTGCGGAATCGGAAAAGATGCTGAACTGTGCCATCTGTGGAATCGGAAGAAGATGATGCGGACATACCAGCGCGTGGATTAAAACATCCTTTGCACCCGACTCCCCCTCAACTCAAAATCAAAGTGCAGTCAGGTGGGGGGGGCTTGTTGGGTGTCTTGACCCACGTTCAAGTTATTATGCTGCAACATTTGGTGCTGTGGGCTTAGAAAATCCAAGATGGCTGAAAAGCCCACATTTGTGCCAGAATCCATGAAAACCGCGCAGTTTTGCGCACGCCAAAATGGTCGTCTGACCTGCCACCCACCAGTGCGAGCGTGATGGGCCAGAAGTGCCATGAGTGAAACGTGGTGCCAAAGGAAAAACAGCAGTGCCTGTTAGCTCAAAAAGCGCTTTGAAATAACCTTTGTTTCTCTGAAATGCAAGCTAAAAATGCCTCTTTTAAACATTGCAAGATAATCAAAAATCTCACTGAACACCAGCAGACATTTGGCAGAATGTAGTCTTGTGTGCATACAAAATCTGGAAAGATGAAGAGCCTAAAACAATGTTTATAACAAAACTGGCTGAGCTGTGGATGTCAGCAGCTGAAGTGAAATTGGGCTTAAAGCCACTAAAATCGAAATGTTTAAAATAAATGAGTGACCTACTTTGAGTGTCACATAGGTTGCAACTGTTTAAATGTCATAGTTTTGAACTTAGAATCAGCGTTCTAGCTGCATGTGTAAAAATTGTAAGTTTGATTTGAATGAAGAAAAACTGGGAACAAAAGTGACATTTGGCTGAAGCCTGGCTTGAAGAGATTGAATTCTGCCTGGCAACTACCCCCGACAGGAGTTGAAACTTGCCCAGCCACTGCATTCGCAGGCTTGGCTGCCTTCTGCTGTTCTGTTGTGACTTGAGTGTCGTGTAGGCAGAAGAGGCCTCCGTCCCCAAATGCCGCACAGAGAGAACCCAGTCACTCTCTGTGCAGCCGTTGAGGCCACAGGCGGAGATGTTCAAATCCGGGACTGCGAACCTCTGGGACCCCAAGCTGCTGCAAGAAAATGCGGATTAAGTACCAAGCAATAAGCAATAAACCACAGTGTTAAGAAAAACGTAAAGGTCTTACCTAAGGAGGTCAAGGTAGAGATGATGAACCTAATGGGGAGGTCCGGGACCCACGTGGACTGAATTACCCCAAAAGGAGTAGTAGTCGGCTTATCCACCTGTTAGCAGGAGTAAACTGTGGAGCTGTGAGACAAGAAGTTCAAAGAGTCGAAGTGCCAGAGGGAGAATCTGTGAGGCAGTCCAAACAGTCCGTGGTCGAAAGCCAATAATCACCAAGTAACAAATCCAAGGGGAAATCCAAGAAGAGTCCAGTAGAGCAGGCCAGGTCGATTCTGTGAGTAGTCAATGATCCGAAGTACGTAACGCCAAACAGGATGCAGAGCACAGCTGTGAAGCAACGAGTACCTGTGTTTCCTGTGTTTAAGTACTCGTGCTTCTGGTCACGTGATGAGCGCTTCTGGTCACGTGATGCGCGGCTGGGTCACGTGATCGGGCAAGCGCGTGACGCGGCCTTACAGTCCCGCGACGCGGAAGCCCTATGCTAGTCCTTCGTGATCCCAGGCGCCAAGGTAACTGCCAGTAAAGAAACAGCCGTAGCCTGAGAGCAGTCCTGTTACGGACCAGGCGCGGCTGCGTGCGCAAGGCATGCGAGTATCCACGTCAGTCCCGGAGAGGAGAGGGAGAAAGGGATGAGCAAGACGGGGGGCGGGGGAGCGCTTTGGAGACCACACGATCCCGGGCCAGTGGTGTGCGCATGGGAGGAATCGTGACATGTTCCCACCAAAAGGAGATTACATCTCTGTGATTGAATCAGGGGAGGAGCACCTGGGAGCAGGGAAACAGAACAATGAGCTTTCCTTGGCTCAGGCAAATGTTAAATTAGGGGGGGTCGTAAATGGCTTCCTCTTGGAAGAAACTGGGAGGAGCAGTGCCTCTTTGAGCAACCTGAGTTGGAGGAAGTGGACAAACCAGAAATTCCACCATGTGCTTTGGGAAACCACACCCCTCTGGACCAGAGCATAATTTTAAAAAGATGGATAATTCATAGTACGGACTTGTCAAAATTAATATAATTAATATCATTATTCTTGTGATTTTTCTGTGCACATTTTAAGAGGTGTTAGGACTCTGTAGTATATTCTGGGGGGTAGTAGCAGAAAATAAGGCATTACTCTGAATGTCTGTATGTTAAAAATCTGACACTTTATCATCTGATGCCCATATTCCTTGTGCATGTTTGTGTAAATTCTGGAAAAGTTTAGAGGTTGTGTTCTTGATGAAAAGGGCAGAATTCTGACATAAGTGGACACGACATCTTACAAAGACAGGGACCGGATTGTTTGGTGCTACAGAAAATATGTTAACTGGACATATAATATTAGAAAAATGGTACATAGATAAATATGTATTTGGATCAAAAATAGATTTGTGTGCAAATTGACAAGGGGAGTGTTCTTTCTGTATGCCATAAAATTGATGCCTGATGACACTCCATTCCTTCCCCCAATCAAGGGAGGGAGGAGAGCTTGGCCAATGATAAGTTGTGAGGGGTAGGCTTAGTTATGCCCACGCACACACCCATTTTCAAAAACACATAAAAAGAGACTGCTTTGGACAGGCAAGAGACTCACTTTCCATTTGCTTGTGAAGCATTTTGCCGGACCAGACAATATCCAGAAGGACCATCTCCAGAACCTAGAAAACCAGACTCCAGATTTCAGAACTTGCAGCAGAGAGGCCTAGTCCAAAAGCTTAATCCTTTTCAGAGGCCTCAGCAGCCAGCAAACATAACCAACTATTCAACAGCCGGGCAAGCTGTTTGATTCTGGCCTAGAACCCTGTGCCAGAAACACCCAGAAGGCAGAGCTGTATCCAGAACCAGAGACCAGACCGCTGTGCAGTACCAAGAACTTTTGCCAGAACCAGAGACTAGACCGCTGTGAAGTGCCGCTGGCAGACCCAGACCAGATCGCTGTGAGCAGAACCAATACCAGAGAGAGCAGACCTGACCAGACCCCGACGGCCTATTTCAAATGTATAGTGTGAGTACTCAGCTAGAACTGTGCCAGGACCAATCTCTTATTCTAAAATAATCTGATTCAAACCATTTTAACCTCTCCAGAATTGCATCATAGGAATCGTGTGTTCATTCTGTCATTTCAAAACTGTAAAAGTGTCATTTTGCCATGTTGAATCATTATTTCATTTCTGAAAAACGACCTTCACAAAATCGTCCGTATCTTTGGAACCGCGTGTGCTAGGAACGAGATTTAACTTTCATTTGAAAGCTAAGATTGAAGCTTTCCAACAAGCCTAAAACTTTCTATTCCTTATAGTTACTCCGTAATCGCGCTTGACGCACGTGACTAAATTGCAGCGAATTGAAAAATTAGCTCCTGTCAAAAATAGCCGTCTTTTGCTCGCAACTGCTGAAATCCGTTTTCCCTCTGATTATCATTCCTGAATCATTGCCAGTGTGACTTGAACTAATCTTAAATAGCTAGCACCTACCCTGAACCTCCTACAGGGAATTAAAATAATTTTTAGCATATTTTTCCCTTCTTTGCATACCACATTTATAAGTACTTTTGCCTGTGTTTAAAACCATCCCTATTTCTCTAAGCTTTCTAGGGGGGGGGGGGAACTGAAATTCGTATTGTATTGTGATTGTATACCTGAAAACTGTGTGCTTTACTTCCATCTCCTTGTATTGCATAGGGGGGGAGTGAATTGCCACAAGGGGAAAAGTGAACATATTATCTCTTGTGAAACCCTATCAGTTTATTTCTGTACTGCATTTTTATTCATCATTGCATTTCCTTGAAATCATAAAAGTATTCTCAGCTACCTTATCCTCCCTATACTAACTCTTAAGTAATTAAATCAGTGTGCTAGTGTAACATCATCCATTGTTGATCACTGTCATATGCCTAAGTGTGCTATCAAATATTAATGTATTCATAAAAGTGTGATATATATATATATATATATAGTTTACTTTCTCAATAAACCTTTTAAATTGCAAAACAAACCTGCTTCTTGGCTCAGTGAGGTCAGGGGGATTCAAAGAGAGGGGCGTTATATAAGGGTTTATCATCCAGATTATAACTTGTCATCAAAATATATAAATAAGGACTTCCCTTGGGCGTCCCAGACAAGGCACTGACTTAGTGGGATTGCTGAATTGAAGTCACTTAACATTCTTGTCCGTCTTATTTTCACTCTGTAATCTTCCAATGGTTTTTGTCATCGCAATACCATGTAAGTACCTCTTCATAGGTACAATTGCAGTGTTTGGTTGACAACAACACATGTTAGCGTTTCCTCTGTTTTCTTTCACTGGCTGTTAACCAAGGCCGGTTAGGAATATGTTGCTTAGGGAGTTTCTATTGAGAACGGAGTCCTGCTCCACAGAGGGGGAGTCTCTCCTAGTAAGGTCCCGCTTGCCTCTACCCCTAGGGAGGGTATTGCATAGTGGGCTCACCTCACTACCTTCACAAGGAAAGGCTCCTCCCTAGGGAGAAGTGACAGAATCCCGCAATGCATCACCTAACCATTCCTTTGGTTCACCGGCTTACCCTGCTTTTCATGTTTGATTGTATACCAAGGAATAGATGTAATTACTTTCTTTTGTTTTGTATGTTCACATGTTTTCCAATTCCAAGGAGGCTGACCTGTTATTAACAGAAGGATCCCAAGAATAAAAGGGTGACTAGTTAAATCTGGAAATCTGAGGAGGCTGGAGTAATTTACCAACGTTTGGAAAATTGGTCTCAATAATAACCTCCTCAGGTAACCCCAGCACTATGGGGGATTTTATTGATGCAGGTTGGTTTCTTACCTCTAGGATTAAAGAAACCTTAGAGTATATTTCCATGTCGCTGTGTATACATGTGATTCTCACTGGGTAACCCCCTTTTAAATCTCTATTGTATATTAGGGCGGCCCTAAGAGCAGTTTGCTTGCTACCCAAATCAATCAGAGTGAAGGCTTCTAAACCATTCACAGAGACTTTCTCAGGAGATTTCAATGGACTGGGATTACAGAAATAGCTCTCTGTCGCTTCATTTTCCTCCTCTATATCGTTCTCTTCCTGCCAGGATTCTGCTGATGGAAACAAAATAAGTTCCCCATTTGGGAACTCCCGTCCCTGCACACTATCTATGGCTAGACAAGCCCAGTAATTTATGAATCTCAATAGAGTCTCAATGAGAATATGGTGGTCACATTACATTCTATATAAGAGAATACACTTTTAAGTGGAAATTACATAAAGGAAAGACATTAATTAAACTTCACAACAGGTTTTCAATTTTTCTCAAAATGATTTATTACTCCATACAGGTATGCCCAACGCGTTTCGAGATAGATTCTCTTCATCAGGGGCTGTAAATTCATTCAACTTGCAAATCTATTAATGCAAAAAGAAATTTAGACATATATGTCAGTTAAATTCTATCCCATAAGGATGTTAATTAAGTACAATGTGCAGAGAAAACAATTTTCATCTGTAAACACAATGGAGAATCTAGTGAAAGCTTAAATAGCAGTTAGTACTAAAAGACAAAAGGCTTCTTGTTTGAGCCGTTTTATGCTAAGTAGTGATTTAGCTGTCATTTTGTTGAACATCTAATAAGTCACATATACAGACTCAAATTTGGTAATAAGGAACTCTTGAGTAATTTGGAAGTTTCAACCTAATGCACATATACTATGGAAAAATAAGAAGAGTATACATCCAACCAAGGTTGAGTTTGCACTAGAGGTTAAAAGAGAAAACCAGGAATAAAAACATACAGTGTGCTCATCATACTGTTACTATCTAAGTCAGGTAAGTTCAAACGCTTGAAAGTGTTATTCCATGTATCATGGGCTTATTCGAAAAACACTGCACTATCTATGTAAAATGTAAAATATGTTTATACAGAAATAATACTATACAAGGTAGTGGATGTGACTAAAGTAAGTCAAAGGCACTTACTATTGTTGGATAAAGTCTGCAGAGAATAATGGAATCTCCACTGGTGATGAATTTAAGTAGAGGAGATTCGATCAGTGTCAAGGGATCTTATGCGGCAGGATGCGAATAACAATATTGACGACCTAGAAAAAAAGTGGCGCACCATGGTGTAGGGTACCTATACATATGGAGGTTGAGGTGGGTGTAAAGGTTAGATGGTGCAAAGGATTCCTAATAGTACTTACGGAATCGGGAGGAACTGTCGTCCTGGAGAGCCGATCCAGTTGCAGTGTGTGTATTGGTATTCAACATGGGGAATTATGTATACGTGCAGGGTATGATGTAATCACGTGGCTAACGTGAATGACGTCATGAGTGTAAACACTGTGCAAAAAATTGTGGCAGTTTTTTAAAGGAACCGGATGGAGCTAAAAGCGTATGAATGCTCAGTCTTCAGGTGACGGTATGCCAATGTGATATTCAAATTATAAAGGATGTCACTTAAAACGTCAAAGAAGTGACGTGGTGGTTCTAATTGAAACAGGTATATGATCGTGAAGGAATATTATGCAATTAGGGAGCAGCTGAATCGTCCCTACAAGCCACTGAATGCATTGCAGTCGGCATGTACTAGTGTATTTTAACTCCAAGTCACATGTATCAGAAAATCCAGTTTTTTTTAAATCTTCTCTTAAAAAGAGTTAAATTACTGGGCTTATCTAGCCATAGATACAGTTCAGGGGACGGGAGTTCCCAAACAGGGAACTTATTTTGTTTCTATTATATTCACAACCCATATGCCAGGGTTGTTCCTTTTCTCCCCTGCACCTTTAATTACAAAAATATCCTACTTAAATGGACATAAAGTCCTCCTTTTTTACAAAATCCCTTTCCAAACACTAGGAGTGCAAGGTGTCTAAATTCTTAGGGTTCTGCTGATGCCCATCCAACTTCCATTTGTTCCCCTGATCTATTCTTAGGGAAAACTCTAGAATTAGGTCCCTTTTCTCCACAGGAGAAAGACCGAAGTTAAGGATATTGGTGTTCTCCCCTTTCCTATTTATTCAATGTAGAGACCGCTTTTGACAATATACCAGAAGGGAACCTTTTCTTGAGATCTTCTTTATGACTGGAG
Organism: Ambystoma mexicanum; assembly: GCF_040938575.1. Taxonomy (NCBI): domain Eukaryota; kingdom Metazoa; phylum Chordata; class Amphibia; order Caudata; family Ambystomatidae; genus Ambystoma; species Ambystoma mexicanum. The sequence goes on from NC_090923.1 coordinate 932,835,661, forward strand.
TCTCCTGGTAGTTGCTCATCTTCTCTCACCCATTTTTCCGGAACAGCATTCTTTGTTAGGGTCCTGTTATCTTTCTTTGCTTCTCTGGGTTTGTTCATAGATCTTAATTCTTTGGTAGCAAGGGCCTGAGCTTGTGCCACTAGAATAGCCATCTCAAATGTGGGTTTATGCGGTTGCATAACCCCATCTTATAAATACAGAGGAAGGCCATTAAAAAACTGCTCTAAAGCCAGTTCTTCAATTACCTCAGTGAGAGTTTTCTTCCCTAACCATTGGGAAAGAGTATTCTGAACACAGGTACCTAATTCTAATGGGGTCTCCTTACTCAACAGATGTATTTCTCTGAATTTGTGTCGATAGAATCCTTCTGTTTGGCCTACCCTCTCCAATAGTGCTCTTTTTATTTCAGAAAATGGGGTGGTTCCCTGAGGGTTTATTGTCTGATAGGACGCTTGCAATTCCCCATTTAAGAATGGGGGCAAATAACACGTTTTCACACCCTTCATCCCAGCGAAACTGGGTAGCAAGCCTCTTGAGGTTTATTTAAAAAAAAAGCTCCTAGATCATCACCCTATCGATAGGGTTGCAATACTATACGATGCTGGGGTCCTGTCCTCAACTGATCTAACACCTCTTGGAAGCGTTGCTCGGCTTGTATCTGATAATCCACCAACCAGCCCAAGAGATCATCCAAGGTACTCATTTTGGGGTCTACCTGTTTGTCAAAAACCTGATCTTGAACTTCTTCATGTTCAGTTTCTTCCCACCCATCTGACTCATCACTTCTTCCTAATCTCTCTTCTAGTTCTTTTTCCGCGTAATGAGTCTTCACGTTATCATTGGGACGTTAAAGGAGAGGGGGGGCTACTAATAACAGAGCTGGTCTCTTTTTAAGATAGGTTTTACTCCCAACAAACCAATACGCGGTACCCTGTCAATGAGCGTGGCCATATATTTTATAAGAGGCACAAAAAGGTAGGAAAAGGGAAGGATAAACAACAAAGAGAGAAGAGAAATGTTTGGTGGGTGTCTTTTATATCGGAAGACTATAATCCCACTTCTGAGACCATATGTTGCGGGTCAGAAGCAGAGCACGGCCTTGTCATGGGACATGCCGCTGGAAGGCAATGGCCGTGGCCTTGGATCTGACAGCGTGGGCATGCATGTCAGCTAGAAGTGGCTTGTGCTGCCCCTTATAGGCCTCCTTGATGGCTGAAACCATCCACCTTTCTATAGAGGACTTGGAAGACTGATAACCTTTTCTTGAGCCATCAAAGGTGATAAACAGGACATCCGACTTGCGGAAGTCCTTGACCTGTCCAGATAGAATTTCAGAGCGTGTCTAACATCCAGACAGTGCAAGACTCTCTGAGGCTCATCTTTAGGGTCGGCAAAGAACGTGGCCAAGACTATCTCCTTGTTAAGATTGAAAGAGGAGGCTACCTTGGGCAGGAACGCAGGGTGTGTTCGTAGGACCACCTTGTCCTTGTGAAAGGTTGTGTAGGGTTCTGATGCCACCAAAGCCTGTATCTCACTTACTCTGCGAGCCAGGGTGAGGCCTACCAGCAGAGCTGTCTTAATGGTGACCAGCCCGATGTCTGCGTACACCATTGGCTTGAATGGTTTGTGCACCAAGGTGCCCAACACTACATTGAGGTCCCACACGGGGTGTGGCTTCTTTATAGGCGGGTAGAGTCTGTGGAGGCCTGCCAAATGGCGCTTGACCACCGGGTTGAAGGAGGAAAAAACGCCCTCTTCCGAATTCCTGTAAGCCCCTATGGCTGCCAAGTAGGTGCGGCATGTGTCCACCTGTACACCAGAATGGGCAAGGTGTCAAAAATAAGAGTACATCATCCAAAGTGCACTTACGGGGGTCGATCTGCTTAGAGTCGGCCCAATGGCAGAATCTAAACCATTTGCTCATGTATTGGCTCCTAGTAGCCTTGCTTCTGGCACCCTGAATGATCTCTAGGTTAGCCTGAGAAAGGCTCAAGTGTTTTAGCTTGACCTGCTCAGGAACCACGCTGCAAGGGCTAGCTTGTGAGGGGCGGGGTGGACTACTCTACCCTCCTGCTGTGCCAGGAGATGAACTGGGTCCAGAGGTAGGTGAATGGGTGGTCTGTCCGATAGGCTGAGAAGCTCGGAGAACCACATTCTCGACGGCCACCATAGAGCTATCAGAATGATGTTGAGGTGACAAGACTCCTTGATCTTGCAGATCTGTGGACCAGGCATGTGGGCGGGAATGCATATACCATCATGCCGGACCACTGTATTTGGAATGCGTCACCCAGGGAGCCGTGGCATTGGCACTGCCACAAGGCAAACTGCTGCCATTTCCTGTTGTCCCAGGTCGCAAATAGATCCAATTGGGGGTGCCCCCATCTGAGAAAGATCTCCAGTACCAGGTCGTTCAATTGCCACTCGTAATTGTCTGCTCCCAGTCTGCTGAGCCTGTCCGCTTCGAGGTTGGACTCCCCGGGCAGGTGGACGGCCATGAGGTAGATGTTGTACCCCAGTGCCCACTCCCACATGCTGATCGCCAGGATGCCCAGTGGAGGGCACCCAGTACCCCCCCTGCTTGTTGACATGGTACATGCTGGTGGAGTTGTCTATCTGGATAAGTACTGCCTTGCCCGCAATGAGCAGGAGAAAGGCCTTGACGGCCAGTCAGATGGCCTTCAGCACCCGCCAAACGATGTGGGACTCCTGCCAAGTCCAGACTCCATGGACGCTGTGACTGTGCTGAGTGGCGCCCCAACACTCCAGTGAAGAGTCCGTAGTAATGGTGGCCTGAGGGGTAGGCTGCCAGAATGGCTTGCCCGTCTGCAGGTTTCAGTCCACGGACCACCATGTGAGGTCCGAGTGGAGAAAAGGAGGAATGCTGACCGGCTCCATTTGGGAGCCCTTCTCCTGATTCCACAAGGCTGCGAAGTACAGCTGTAATCTCCTCATCCTGAGTCTTGTGTGGGGTACTGTTAGGGAGAATTCTCTTATAAGGCTAATTTCCCAAACCTAGTGAGTTCCCCAGCAGCTTTGCTGGATTTTTGAGGTTTGTTTTTTTCTCCTGCTAAGAGTGAGACTCTTTTCCTCCCACTCTTAGACATGATTTGAGGTATGTATTTGACTCTTTGTGTGCTTATGGGCTATGGGGTTTTCTTTCTGCTCCATAGGGTATCATCTATTTTGTATGAGCGTGTTACACAGCACCCTCAGTGCAGTAACACAGGGGTGTCATAGTGACAGCCAAACATAGACTCCATACCCTGGGACTGACTACTGTCTCCCAGGGCATGTAAAGTCACCATTGACTTTACTAGTCCTAAATTGTGAACAGAACCAGTACAAACCATCATATTGTGGAAGTACTGGAAGGGGTTAATTATATTGCAGTTGGCTCTGTTTTCAAGGGGGCACTGCCCAGTCCCCCCTTGTCGAGTTTCTGGCTGGTGGCAGTGGTTACCACACAAAATATTCCACCGGAATATTCTCGATGGGATTTTCCCATTGATTTTAAACGCACCACTTTTTGGTGCAATGTTAAAGATACCGCCGGTTTATTTATTTAATATTAAATCAACAGTTGGGTCTTTTTGCCAGAACTCTTTTCTAAAATGGCGTTTGTGTCCGTCTCTGTAACTCTGACCAAGGTCGAGCACTTTGTTCCACTTTTTGGCAGGCTTCTCCACAGAAGCCCTCCAAATGGTGCCACTATGTCTGGGTTCCACAGGATGGGTGGGGAGGGGAATTGGCACCCTGGACTGTGTTGCCTTAGCCACTCAAGTTACACTCTGTTCTGATTGGGCCAGTGGTGAGCCGCCCGGCTCACCACTTAGCATGTTTGAGTGACAGCTAGGCTGTTGAATGGGGTTTTTTCTGCATAAAAGCAGGGCCTTTGGGACTGGAACTTCAGAAGTCGCCACAGGACCTAAGAATCCGAATAGGGAAGAAGCTGAGCCATCTGCAACGACGACACCACCGGTGAAGCCCTGCTGCAACTACCTCACCACTTTCCCGACGACAAGAGAAGATCTTCTGCTGGACGAGTCTTCTACCTCTGAGCTGGTGGGACCAACCAGTCCCTTTCACCCCTTTCGCCTTCCAAAGACGTCTCTTGGTCGAATCGCCCGTGCCAAGCACCCCGGCGGCTGGATAGCCAAGCTTCACCACTTTGACCGCAAATAAAAGGAACGCACCTTTTATCGACGAACTCCGTGACTGGTTTCATCCCTGTGCAGTGCAACGACTCCACGTTTCCTCCGCGATGAGATCCTCTCTTCCCCTGGTCGAAACAACAAACTGCAACCACTGCCAGGAACAACTGCCACCGCTGGAGCTTCCTATCTCTTTAAGGTACTGGGTCCTGCCTGGCCTCCCTTTCTTCGGTTTGCCCAAGGTGACCCTTAAATCCTTGGCTTGCCAACTGGGTTGGCCCCAGACCTTCTAACGTTACCTTCTTGAATCACCCCAACCTCTTGTGAACATTCTGCAAAGACTTTTAGTGCATTTTAAACCGTGTGATCCTGGCCACATTTCGCTTTGCTCCATTTAAAGTGGGCCTGGCCTATGAACTTTGGCTCTACAGCATTTACCGCCTTTATTCCATTTCTGAGAACTCCTAAAAGTGTTGGGACCTGTTTTAATTCTATGCTCTACCTTTTTCTCTCCCTTTACCTGAACTATTGGAGTGCCATCAGGCTATGCGCTCACATCTGTTTTAACAAATCGTGGTGTTTTAACTCTGACTTGTCTGATAGTTATCAAGGGAGGTGTGTATACTTTACCTGACTGTGTTTTAACTTACTTTTGATTTAGAGTGCTAGTGTATTACCTAAAGTGTGTTTTAAATAAATAATTATATACTTTTGATACAAAGCTCTGGTCAGTGTTTGTTTGCTCTACTATGTTGTTGGCCCTATTGTGTATACTCTATATACTGCCCTACTCTTCTTGAGAGAGGTCTGACTGCTCAGCCACAGCTACCAGGTAAATCTGGGTGGTGCAGACTGCTACCAATTGGGTTTACTGCTTACTCCTGTAGTCTTAATCTTGTTGCAGTGTTCCCCAAGGGAACTGCACAGGATTTTGCCTAACACTGGTGGCAGCGGTGGGATCTGTATTGAGTATACATTTTAGAGTGTGTCTGATACTTTAGTGCAACTAACCACAAAGCTTAGCACTGAAAAAGCTATTTTTTTAACAAGTCAACTATGGAAAGTTACAGCCCCTTTCTGCAAAAACTGCTGATTGTTGAAGAGTTCTTTGTAGACATAAGGATCTTCCTGTAAAAAGGGAAGAAAATGGAACTGATAGAAAGATTGTTAGGGTAGTGGTTCAGAGGAGCATACCTCCCAAATCAAAGTAATGATAGTATTGTTGTAGAGTTGGAAGAGGAAACTAATATAACTGTTCCCCCCTGGCCCTCTGCCTGCTGTAGGCACCTCAAGCTGTGTCTACTGGACCTTTGTCAGGTCCCACACTAAGTCCTGCATTCATTGAACTGGAAAAAATGAGACTTGAATTAGAGTTCAAAGGAATTGGTGCCCAATCTGAACAAAAGCACCAAGAACTAAGGCTCAGAGAAATGGAGCTCAAGCATGAGCTAGAGATGAAGAAATTCTCTTTTGAAAATACTTCTCTCCCCGGATCCTCTAGGAGTTCCAGTCCCACAAGACCCCGGATGCCTAAAGAGAATTTGGGTATGTATGAACCTAAATTGGATGTGTTAGATTATTTGGCTATGTTTGAGTATAATCATGGGCTCCAGGACATCACAGGGAATCAGTTGCTTCCTTGGTTGTTCTCTAGGCTCCCCCCTATTGCATCTGATGTGGTAATGGAGTTGGGGGAGGTGGATAGGATGGACTATGAATGCGTGAAGATAGCTTTAATAGCTAGATTTGGGACCTTAAGAGGTTTAGGACCCTCAAAAAGCATGATGGTACCCCTTGGGCTACCTGGGTGAGTGAAAGTTTGAAGAACTTAGAGGGATGGATTAAGGGTTACAGAGTGAACACTTATGAGGGAATGAGAAATCTTGTTATATTGGAGTCAATTTATGATGCCTGCTCTCCTGAGCCCAGACAGCACTTGGCTGATTCAAAGGAAATAGATTCCAGGAAGCTAGCTAAGGCTGCTGACTTGTGGGTTGCCAACAGGGCTACTCACAAGGATTCTGGGGTAACTCAGAAAAAGGATGAGGGAAAACAGCCTAAAAAGGACTCCAAAGAGAATTCAAATAATTCCAAGTCCAAAGAGGGCCCCAAACAGCACCATGAGGGTAAGCCACAGGGGAAACCAAATCAGGCTAGTGTACCTTCTGGTCCCAGACCAGAGGGAGGTCAGAACAAGCCACCATTCCAGAAAGCATTTGGAACATGCTATGTTTGTAAGGCTACTGACCATGTGAAAGGGGATCCCAGATGTAAGGGTAAACCTTCAGGGGTCCACACTGTCTCCCTAGCCTTCGCTCCAGTGGAGGAAGTACCAATGACAAGTGGAAACTTTCTACTACTGGCTGATGATCCCATTGGAGTCTCAGCCAGTGTTTCTTTAGTGTCCCTGGGGTTGTGGGAACAACAGAATTTAGATGTATATAACTATATCCCAGATAATACTAAAGAGTATTATAAAGACAGTGTCCAGGTGAATGGTCAGGAGACTCCTGCCATTAGGGACACTGGGGCCAGCATAACTGTGGTGGATGAATCTTTCTTCAAGGAAGAGGAGGTTGCTAGGGCCCCCAAATGCCTCACCAAGTTAGCTGGAGGGCCTGTGCAGATGTGTCCCCAGTTACCAGTTCTCATCCAGTGCAATGATATGACTGTGAATACCTGTCAGTGTACAATGTGAGGTACCAGGAAGGGTTCTGTTGGGAAATGACCTGAAAACTCTTGGAGTTGTATCACATACCCCCAGACCTCCTAGTAAAAGGTTACAGGAACTAACCAGACCTGCAAGTGAGAACACCTTGAGAGGTTCCCCTAAGGAGATGATGGAAGAAGAAATCACTCCTACTCCACTGGAGCTACTTACTGCTACAGTTGAACAACCAGAAGCAAAGGGGAAACCCAAGACTTCGAAGGAAACCAGCAGCAAGCACTCCAGTGCTTCCAACAAGGACTTTCCCTAGGTTGTCCAACGTTACACCAGTAACTGCACCTTCAGCTGAGGCTGAGAGGGAGGTACAACCCTGTGTGGTTGAACTAGACTCTGAAGAAGAGCTAGTAGGAGGCCAAGAACTTATTGGAGATCTGGACCCTGCTGACCATCCTGAGCTGCAGTCTTTACTGGCAGAAGGTGGACCCAGCAGGTCAGCTTTTCATAAGGGACAACGAGAATGTCCAACTCTGGAAGGTCTCTGCCACCAGGCAGCTTCTCAGGCTGATGGGAAAGAGCCTGGGAAGTATAGGTTGCACTGGGAAGATGGCCTCTTCTACAGTGAACCGACCGAGTCTGAACCTGGAGACAACAAATGACGTGTAGTCCCCCAAGAAAACAGACTCCAGTTCTTGCAGCTAGCCCATGAGATTCCTTTGGCTGGTCACTTGAGTTTCAAGAAGACCAAGGACAGGCTTCTACCTTTATTGGCCAAAGATGGGGGCTGAGGTATATAAGTTCTGCAAGAGCTGTCACACTTGCCAAACTTCTGGTAAGAGTGGTTCCAAGAATGTGGCACCTTTAGTGCCCCTCCCAGTAGCGGGAGTCCCATTTGAGAGGGTAGGGATTGACATTGTTGGTCCCCTTCATCCCCCAACCTCCTCAGGCAACAGGTGTATCCTTGTTGTAGTAGACCATCCTACTAGGTACCTTGGGGCAATTCCTATGAGGACTATTACAGCTCAGACTGTGGCTAAGGCCCTCCTTGGTATTTTTACCAGGGTTGGGTTTCCTAAGGAGGTAATCTCTGACAGGGGGTCACATTTTATGTCCCACTACATGAAAGCCATGTGGAAAAACTGTGGAGTTACCTACAAGTTCTCTACCGCCTACCTCCCAAAGACAAATGGATTGGTTGAAAGGTTTAATAGAACAATGAAGAGCATGATAGGTGCTTTAGAGGAACCCCTTAAAAGAAAGTGGGATCTTCTACTGCCATGCCTTCTTTTTGCTTATAGAGAAGTCCCTCAGGAGGGGGTAGGCTATAGTCCCTTCTTTATGGCCATCCAGTCAGAGGTCCATTGGCCCTGATTAAGGAGGGGTTGGAGAGTGCTCCTACCCCCAAGCCAGTCAGAGTGACTGACTACGTGATAGGACTCCGGAGGAGAATGTCACAGATGATGGCCCAAGCTAGTGATAACTTGAATGCTGGCCAAGCTTTGGTCAAGCATTGGCATGATCAAAAGGCTAACATGGTTGAGTTCACTAAAGACCAGCTAGTTCTTGTTATGATTCTAACAAGGCAGAGGGCCTTGCAAGACAAGTGGATGGGACCCTTCAAGGTTGTGGGAAAACCTGGAGAGGTGAACTATCTGGTGTACTTGGGCAATCCCAAGGAGGCTCCCAGAGTCTTCCACACCAACAGACTAACAGCGTATGTCTCCAGACCAGAAGCAGGAGCCTTGCTTCTAGCTTCAGCAGAAGAGCAAGAAGAGAGTGAACCTCTCCCTGATCTCCTCAGAGGCTTACCTTTGGATGAATAGATTGAAGGAGTTAATCTCGCTTCAAATCTGACACCTGAGCAACAAGAGGAGTGCAAATCTATGTTAAATCAGTTTGCCTCCCTGTTCTCACTTTCACCAGGCTTGACCCCTTGGGGCCAGCATGATATACTCACTGGTGACTGTCTGCCAGTAAAAAGCAGAGGATACAGAATGTCAGAGAATGTAAGAACCCACATCAAAGGAGAGGTCAGCAAGATGCTTGACCTCGGGGTAATAGAGCCCTCTACTAGTCCATGGTCTAGCACAGTTGTGTTAGTACCAAAGGCAGGATCCAAAGAATTGAGATTCTGTGTGGACCATAGCGCTCTTAATGCAGTCACCAAGACTGATGCCCATCCTTTGCCAATAACAGATGAGTTGGTGGATAGACTTGGTTCAGCCAAGTACCTCAGCACATTTGATCTGACGTCAGGCTATTGGCAAATAGCCCTGACAGACCATGCCAAGGAGAAGACTGCATTTTCTACCCCAGTTGGCTTATACCAATTTAAGGTTATGCCTTTTGGACTGAAAAATGCACCTGCTACATTCCAAAGGATGGTAAATCAGGTTCTGACTGGGATGGAGGACTTCTGCATGGCATACTTGGATGACATTGCAGTATTCAGCCAAACCTGGGAAGAGCATGTTGACCACCTAGGACATGTTTTGCAGACTCTAAAGTAGGCCAATCTGACCATAAAGGCAAGTAAATGCCAGATTGGACAGAGTAAAGTGGTCTACCTTGAACATGAGGTAGGAGGTGGAGAAATAAGGCCTTTGCCCAGCAAGATTGTAGCTGTGCAAAATTGGACAACACCTACTACTCAGACCCAGGTGAGAGCCTTCCTAGGCCTCACTGGGTACTGCAGGAATTTCATAGAGAACTATGGGACCATAGCTTCTCCACTGAATGTGATCTCCTCTCCTAAGTTCCCTAAAAAGGTCAGATGGAATGAGGAGTGCAATCAGGCTTTTGAAAACCTGAAGAAAGCCCTTTGTCAAGCTCAAGAGCTAAGTGCACCTGACTACCACCAAACTTTCATTGTACAGACAGATGCTTCTAATGCAGGTATAGGTGCAGTCCTTAGTCAACTGGATGGGAAAGGTAGGGAACACTGAAGCAAAGAGACCAAGACTTTTAAGCCTTTGGTGTGGGCCGCACACCCTTAATACCCACTTTGGGTTCAGCAGTTTTTATAAAACTTTATCAAAAAAAGTTGTCATCTAGGTATGGTTATGTTAAGATCCTTTATTTCTCAAGTATCTCTTGGATTTCAATTATCCAATTTTTTCAAAGTGCAGCTTCACCAATCAGCCTAATGCTGTGTCAGAGGCAAACAATTATGCAACCCTATGTGGCTAATGCATTTCGGAATGAAATCCTTCATCAGAGCCAGGTTGTGAATGTCCACTAAATCATAAATACCAAGAATGCATTATATATTGGAATGTTCAAATCAATTATGCGTAAAGACATTAATGAAACATATTTGATCCATATATTATGTACAGGGCGCCACAGTTACAAACACACAATCAACAGATAGGAGAAAACATAAGCAAAAAAGTATCTCATGAATATATTTTGTTATAGCATTTCTGTTATAGCAATTCTCATTTGTCATTACTTATAACATCTGTGAACCATCTTATTTATCATGCCCAGTGCCAATGTTGTTTGATATATACGTGAAAGTAACCAAGTCATCTTTCTATGTTGTGTGCATTATCCAAGTATACCTACTGGTGTAAACCCATGCAGTGTGCCCATTGTTGTTGTTAATATTCTCTTCCCTCATATTGTGTTTATGGTAATATGCATCCTACGTGAGTTACTGACCTGTTTGCCGTATTAGTTCTCTGTGTGACGAGATACACTATATCGTAATGCTCACTCTACAATAAGAGGTAAGATCTTGTTAGCAGAACCCTATCAGTTTAAACAATATCGGCATAATGCTTCCTAAGCGTTCCTTGTCCACTGTACTGTTGCGGTCGCTTACCTTGTTACAAGCGTACGATCGTTCCTTCTCGCGCGCTGGTTGCAAATGTTTGCGAAGGTCCTGAGCGTTGCTATATTAATGATGGGTACCAACATGGCCGCACATAGCTGCGAGTGTCGGCCATTTTGGTAGGGGACAACTTTGTTCCCTCTTTTTTGTCGACTGCTTACAGAGTTGTAAACATAGTGATGCTGTGTCTATGTGCTCTTGTCTAATGACTACATATTTGTGTTGGCTGCAAGATAATGGGTAAGTGACAATATATGGGCATTTAGAATACAAGATTACTGATTTTTCACAAACAAATGAATCAGTAAAAACTGTTTATGCACATTCTTGTAAAGACCAATTAAAGTCACATTATATCTCATTGTTATCATAAAAAACAGTTAAGGTCCAGTTCTTCATTTAGTCCTCTTGGGGATAGAGCCTCCAAACGGTCTATCCAGTAGGCTTCTCTCTGTTGCCTTCTTCTCTTGATGTCCATGTAAGAACCTTGTGCTTCAATAATTTCCAACACTTGAAACCTGATCTGTGCAATGCTGTGTGTCTTTTCGTTAAAGTGTCTAGCAACTGCTGAGTTTGCATTGTGGTTGCGTATGCATGATTTATGCTCATTCATGCGGGTTTTTATTTTTCTGCCTGTTTCCCCTACAAAGTACTGTCTGGATGGGCATCGTATGCAGTAAATGCAATTTTCTGTGTCACAAGTGGTTAACATTTAATGTGATCCTCTCTCCGGTGTACAGGTGGGGAACTAGTTCCCCTTTTATGATGTTATTGCAGTTGCTGCAGTTCAAACAAGGAAAGGTTCCTGTTCTTTTGGGTTTATTCTTCTTCCTTGTTGTGTTTCTGGTATTAACTAGCACATCTCTCAAGTTACTAGATCTCTGATAGGCAAAAGTAGGGACATCTCATTTTTCAGTATCGTCCAATGCTTGGTGATGCATCTTTTAATTTGCATACTCTGCGATGAGAACTTTGATACATGTATAAGAGTTGGTGATTGTTTCTTATCTTTAGGTATAAGTGTGCTTTCTCTTGTCTTTGCATCCACTTTTTCTTTAGCTGTTTGTAAATCTTCATTAGGATATCCCCTTTCTTTCAGTTTTTCTCTCAGTTTTGCTAGTTCTTATTCACATTCTTGGTGGTCGCTGATAATCCTTTTTAAATGTAGCATCTGTCCGTACCGGAGATTCTTCAAGGTATTCTGTGGGTGAAAACTCATGCGGTGCAATAAGTTATTTCTGTCAGTAGGTTTGGTGAAGAGAGAAGTTGTAATCTGGTTATTGTGTACGTTTACTTTAATGTCCAAGTAATGAATACCAGGAGATCCAATTTCTGAAGTAAATTGTATACGCGGATCTATATTGTTAATGTAAATCATAAATTTGTCCAATGATTCTTTCGTTCCTCGCCAAATGCCAAAAATATCATCTATGTATTGTACCCATTTTATTAGTTGACTTTTCCATTCGGGTTTCTGTAATATGTGTGTTGTTTCAAATCTGTACATAAATGCATTCGCTTACGCAGATGCCATTGCTGCCCCCATAGCCGTTCCTGAGGTTTGTATGTAGAAGTCCTTTTTGTATTCAAAATAGGAGTTCATTGATATGTGAGTGAAGTGAGGATGAATTCTTTTACTGCTCCTATCTCTCCCTCTTGTAAAAGTAGCCACTCCACCGCTTCCTGCCCCAAATCGTGAGGGATACTTGTGTATAAGTTGGTAACATCGATGGTAAAAAGGATGTCTTGTTTTGTTAAGTGTATTTCTTCCAGAATGTTCAAAAAGTGAGTACTGTCTTTTACGTAAGTAGGTGTTTTCTGTATCAAAGGCTGTAGAAAACAGTCAATATATGTTCCTAATGGTTGTAGGATGCCTCCAGTGGCGGCCACTATTAGTCTTCCAGGTGGGTCATTCAGACTTTTATGGATTTTTGGTAGGAGGTAAAAATGAGGAGTTTTAGGATTCGAATTAAGTAAATATGCCTTAGTTTTCTTCGTTATCTCTCTTTCTTCAGCTTTATCAAGTAGTTCTTCCAAGTTTCTTCGTATTTCAGCGATTGGGTTATAGTCACTTTTAGAGTAAACGTTGGAATTGTCAAGTTGTCTTTTACATTCTTTCTCGTAATCTTCTGTGTTTTGTAGTACTAAGGCTCCTCCTTTGTCTGCCGGTCTTATAGTTATTGCGTCATCTGAATATAAGTTCTGAATTATAGACATCTCTCCTCTACTTAATTTCTATTTTTTGAGGTGTTGTACTTAAGTTTCTTGAGGTCTAATATAACCATTTTTTCAAAGATGTCAATTGCTGGAACATTAATAGGAGGTGAAAAGGTACTTTTAGGTTTAAACTCCACTAAGTCTGGTGGTGTCTGCGTAGACTCTGTATTTTCCATTTCTGAGAAGAAAACTTTCAATTTCAATTTTCTGGTGAGTTTATGTAACTCAACCTTGGTATTGAATAGGTTGGTGGTGTAGGTCAGAACACATTTCAAGCCTTTTTGTAGAACTCTCACTTCTGGTTCTGTAAGTGTTCTGTTGGAGATATTCACCACTAAGTTGTTCGTGTTTGGAATCTCGTCTGTACTCCCGTGCCTTTTCTTCTTGCCCCTCCTTGTTCATTTTCTCTTCGTTGATCGTCTTAAAAAGGTTGTTGTGATGTAGCGCTAGTGTTACTAGTGCCTGGAGTGGTCCTACTACTTTCTCTCGGTCCTCCTGTTCTTTGTTGTTCTGGTTGTGTTGGTTGTTCACCTCTGTTTGAGTCTGCGTCTGAGCAACTGTTGTCTGAATTGAGATTAGGATTACGCGGTCTTTGTGGTTGGTTTTGATATTTATCCGCCCATGTATACACTTCGTTGTGTAAATAATCAAATGTGTCTCTCCTAAATTTCCTGATCTTCCTGGCTTCTAGATCTTCCTTGTACGCTTCCAATTTTTTATTGATATCTGTAAGAATCTCTTCAAGTATGTCCGTACTTGTAAGGACAGTGATCTCTTCGGATAGTGTTTGTATTTCTTGCTCCAAACACTCTAAGTTATTTGAAAGTTCTTTAAGAGTCAGCAATATTAAATCTAAGGAGCACTTGTTGAATATTTGTTCCCACTTCTGTACAAAGGTAGGGAACACCACATTTGCTTCATCAGTAGAAAATTGAAGGATCCTGAGACAAGGTGGGCAACTATTGAAAGAGAGTGTTTTGCCATTGTGTGGGCTCTGTATGGTTCTTGTATGGTTCTACTTTTGTTATTCAGACTGACCACCAACCCTTGAGATGGTTAATGCAAATGAAAGGGGAAAATCCAAAACTATTGAGATGGTCAATCTGCCTCCAGGGGTTCGATTTCACCATTGAGCACAGGTCAGGGTGTCACCACCAAAATGCTGCCAAATCGGGACGTGTAGATACACGTCCTTCATATTCAGGAAGCACATCCAGCCTCCCCTCTCCAGTGTCTCTGTGTTAGGAAAGGAAGAAGGCGATGGATATGGCAGGGGAAATGTGCACAAAATACACAGTAAACAACCTTGAATATAACAACGTGTATTCAATACCCAAGACTCGTCTATACCACTATATGAAAATGAATGTAGGGTAAGCACTTAGAACCTCCTTATGACTGAAAGGAAAGTCGGCAAACTCCTTACCCACTATGCTATTACAGATACTGACAGCGCTAAGCCCACGTAGAGGGCAAGCAGGGACAGAATCTGTAAGCTGAGACTCTAGACGGTACTGAATAAAGAATTTGGAAACAGTACTCACAAGGACCGGAATGACCACATGAATGCCAGTACTCACAAAGACCGGAAAGACCACTTGGATGTCCGTATTCACGAGAACCGGAAAGACCACTCAAAAGTCAGTACTAACCCACAACCCTGTAAATCAAACAAGAACCCAGAAGGCAGTAAAGGCAAAGAGTGAGGATGACTAAATACCTAAACCCAAGTCAAGAGGCAAGAAGGAATAGTACAGTGTGGAAAACAAAAGATAATCACACAGGAGCTAGTTACAACAGCTTCCCACACCTAATAATAAAATAGGAAATAAATGTAAAAGTGTAAAGGAAAACATGGCATGGATCCCAATAGAAGGCAAGGATCAGGAGCAGTGAAAACGATATCAAAAGGGAAACTTTCCCACCCATCCAAGGTGAGAAGGCAGGAAACTAAACCTGTAAAGGAAAGATTAATGCAACAAGTCTTTCAGTAGCAAAGGACAATTTCTAGGAAACAGTGAACACAGGCAATTGGGCTACAGCAAAAGGAAAGCTCAGAGAAAGGCTGCCTGCAGACAGAGAAAGGGAGAAAGGGATTTCCAAAAGGCAGAAATCAATTAGGCATAAAAATATGAATTCCAGGACAAGGGACAAGGAACAAGAAACACTAACTAGAAACTGGGCACAAAAACTAGGAACCAGGAACAAGGGATCAGTCACGACAGGAACGCTGCAACAATGACCAGCGCTGGACTGAAGCAAACTGAGGCTTTTAAAGCTGCTTAACGAGCACACCCCTCAGGCGTGTCGCCTGCTGCACCTGCAGCCACAGGTGTTGCCTCTCCTCCACCCAGCCTTGTCCTGCAAGGGAGGTGGTGAGGCAGTGAGCCAGGCATTCTGGGAAGCATAGTCATTTGATTAAAGTAGCAGTAGCATGCTGGCTGCCAAAAACCTGGAATGGATCCGGAAGGGAAGTAATTTGGGAAATAAGGTTTTAGCGCTCCCAATTCATCAGGACACTGTAGCATAAGGTTCGGAGGAAATGTCCAGTAGGGAAGAAACCCCAAAACATGCCCCCAAGGGGCGGGAACGGGAGCGAAGGGAGCGAGCCGTGACACTATACCCCCTCCCACGGCCGACTCCAGGCGGCCGTTACTCGCACAAAACATCTTCTTTCCATGACAGGAGCGCTTTGACTTCAGAAGTGGCACTGACGGAAACGATGACCCACGGGCAGAAGCAGAAGGACTGGAATGAATAGAATCAGGCCGCAGTCTATAAGAGCCATAGGCAGGTTTACGGTGAGGAAGAGACTCATGGGTCGAAGAAAGGCATGAAGGACTTGCAGGACCCGAAGCAGAGTTGGAAGGTCCAGGAAGCTTAGTCACTGGAAGAGGATATGCATACATCTTTGAGGAGAGAGGCAGGCTGGTGCTACATGCCTTAGACAACGGTAGAAGTTCTGTTAGCCTCACTGCCGAGAGTGGACACACAGGAGGTGAGGAATCAGCAGGTTTCAGGAAATGTTTATGTTCGGAAGAGGAAGGTGGCGGCTGAGGTAGAGGTTCGGATACTCTGTCATCCATCTGGGCAAAGGTTTGTGGTTGAAAGTGACAAAGATTCGCCTGCATAAGTTCCATGCCTTGGAGGTCTGGAGATCCAATGGGTTGTACTAGGCTGGCACTCCCGTTGACAGTCATGTAGCCAGTCAAGTAGCCACCTTGTTGCACGTGGGATACAACCGCAGGAACGTTTGGCATATTGATAGGAGTGTTAGACACAGTACTCGAAACATCAGGCATACTAGCAGCGGGAGCAAAAACAGGCACATCTTGAACTGCAGCAGACATTCCCCTCCTTTGGCTACTAGCACCCAACTGGCGCTGCAGCTGGAAGGCCGTGCCCGTCCCTTCCCTCAGGCTCATGTGGGATCCAGCAACAAAAGGGTTGTCAAGCGGTTGATCCAAACCGTACTCCAAATGCGGACCGTCCAGCCCGCTATCCTGGTCGGCTACTCGTTCGGTGACTGGGCCGTGGCGGATGGCATCCGTTTCTCTCTCGTAATACTCCAGGCAAGTCCAGCGGCCTCGCATGTAAGGCCCTCCCGAGTTGTGAGCCGGCTTGATGTTTTTGAAGAGAGAGCTGGCAGAAGTCTCAGGCTCAGATGTTGCATATTCGGGAGGCGCTGATGCTACAGCCAAGTAGTTGGGAGAATTGCTTTGTGTACAAGGCAGACATTCTGGTGATCCCCCTGAAGCATAAGAAGGGCAAGATGGACGTTCATCAGTAAATGGTTGGGATTCAGGAGGAATCTCTGGAGCAGAAGAATATGCAGCAGGATCTGACAGTGTAGACAGGTACACCGCCGATATTGGCAGTGAGGCTGAGCAGGATACAGGTCTCTCATGAACTGAAGCCAAACTAGCAGTAGGCTCTGGAACCGAAGACATGCACTTAGAATGTACTACCGGAGGCTCCATGGCTGAAGGATAATCTGCTGGATGAGTCACTGTAGCCGAAGACAGACATGCCAGAGGAAATTCTGAGGCTGAGGGCATGCAAGCTGGAGCCGTCTTGTTAGCTGAAGACAAACTTGTCAAGGTCTTTGGCTCCGACTGCGTACATGGTGAAGGCTCTTGGGTGACTGGCAGACATATCACTTTTTTATTGATCGAAGATACGTGTGCCAACGATGACTGCAGAGCTGTGGACAGGATTATTGAAGAGTCAATGGTAGTAGGAGGACAGTCTGAAGTCCCAGAAGTCGACAGACACACTTGTGGTTCAGGAATGGAAAGCCCCTTTAAGGCAGTTGACCCCTTGGCACCAGTAACCAAAGTCTGAGCTGTACCCCTGCCGTCCCTCTCCTTAGTGGATGACACAGAGTCTCTTCCTTTGTAGAAGTCAAAATCAACCAGAGGAATCACCATAGTAAAGTCTCTGTTAATCAGGATTTCGTCAATTGACCATTTCTCTGTCTTAGCTTCTGAAAGTGGCTGATTAACAATCAACAGTTCAGGGATCGCCTGCCGGGTTTTTGGTTCAGTAATCTGTGGAATGAGTCCATCAAAACATGAATTCTGCACTGTCTTTGACTGCTCGTAGTGACCGAAATTGGCAGAAGGAAGAGCGAACACAGAGGTAGCATCGTTTTCCACATCAGCTTGAATGTCTACTTCAGTCTCAGCAGCTAGATCAAGGGCAGAACCTAAGCCTACAGTTGTGACTGATTCTGTGTATGCCACCATTGTGGATTGTGTTTGGAAATCAGAAGCATGTATGTGTTCAAGCTCAGAGTTATGACAAACTGCTACACAGGAAGCCTCAGGTAAAGGAGTGGCTTGTGAATCTTCAGCTAACAGCAATTCCTGACAAACGGTAGGACAGTTGTCAGAACCTGTGCCCTGAATAAGCGCTGTGCTTGAAAAAAGACTTTCACTCCCAATAGATCTTACATATTGACAAGTATCATGATTTACAAAAGTCTCCGCACTCAGGGACTGAACAGTATTAACTTCATCAACGGATAAAGTTGGAGGTGTATTCAGAAAAGACTGTAACATCTTATTCTCCTCTTTTAAGGAAATGTATTCTTGTTTTAACTCCTCAAATTCTGCTTTTAGCATGTCCCGCATTAACTGTACATCCCTATCAGTAGGCACAGGGGAAGGCATGGTGGCATCAGGGCTGGATCCTGCCCTAGCCATCTGGAAGTGCACTGATTGTATATTGTCATCTACTGCTTGCAGGTCTTGTGATCTGTACTCTCTCTTACCGACGTGGTCTGTGTTTCTTTTAAGCAGACTATTGGCATCAGACCCCTTGGCATTAGAGACCACAGTAAGAACCTGTGCAGAGGAGTAAGCTGTAGACTGAGGGCAGAAAACAGAAGATATGCAAGGAACCCCTCCATTCTTCATGCTTGAATCATGAAACTGTTCAATCTGAGGTAAAGCACAACCGGAGTCATGGGGTTCAATAACAGAGGTACTTGTGTGTATAAATTCTAGCAGTGTGTTGTTTTCCACTGCTAAGGCTTGTGCGGACATAGACTCTGGATCAAAATTAAAGACAGAGCTAGGATCAGGCAATGTAGGATGGGCCACCCAGTGGGTAAAATACTTTGCACGTAAATACCCATTCGTGTCAAGGAGTTCATTTAAGTCATGAGCAGAGATTCGATTTTCACGGGTAATTGTAAGGGAAGCTTTCTGCATAAGCTTGTTAGAGGCCTTGCTGCCTTTCCTTCGTAATCTGGCCATGTTCAAACGGGAACAACGGCTGGTCATTCTGTTAGGAAAGGAAGAAGGCGATGGATATGGCAGGGGAAATGTGCACAAAATACACAGTAAACAACCTTGAATATAACAACGTGTATTCAATACCCAAGACTCGTCTATACCACTATATGAAAATGAATGTAGGGTAAGCACTTAGAACCTCCTTATGACTGAAAGGAAAGTCGGCAAACTCCTTACCCACTATGCTATTACAGATACTGACAGCGCTAAGCCCACGTAGAGGGCAAGCAGGGACAGAATCTGTAAGCTGAGACTCTAGACGGTACTGAATAAAGAATTTGGAAACAGTACTCACAAGGACCGGAATGACCACATGAATGCCAGTACTCACAAAGACCGGAAAGACCACTTGGATGTCCGTATTCACGAGAACCGGAAAGACCACTCAAAAGTCAGTACTAACCCACAACCCTGTAAATCAAACAAGAACCCAGAAGGCAGTAATGGCAAAGAGTGAGGATGACTAAATACCTAAACCCAAGTCAAGAGGCAAGAAGGAATAGTACAGTGTGGAAAACAAAAGATAATCACACAGGAGCTAGTTACAACAGCTTCCCACACCTAATAATAAAATAGGAAATAAATGTAAAAGTGTAAAGGAAAACATGGCATGGATCCCAATAGAAGGCAAGGATCAGGAGCAGTGAAAACGATATCAAAAGGGAAACTTTCCCACCCATCCAAGGTGAGAAGGCAGGAAACTAAACCTGTAAAGGAAAGATTAATGCAACAAGTCTTTCAGTAGCAAAGGACAATTTCTAGGAAACAGTGAACACAGGCAATTGGGCTACAGCAAAAGGAAAGCTCAGAGAAAGGCTGCCTGCAGACAGAGAAAGGGAGAAAGGGATTTCCAAAAGGCAGAAATCAATTAGGCATAAAAATATGAATTCCAGGACAAGGGACAAGGAACAAGAAACACTAACTAGAAACTGGGCACAAAAACTAGGAACCAGGAACAAGGGATCAGTCACGACAGGAACGCTGCAACAATGACCAGCGCTGGACTGAAGCAAACTGAGGCTTTTAAAGCTGCTTAACGAGCACACCCCTCAGGCGTGTCGCCTGCTGCACCTGCAGCCACAGGTGTTGCCTCTCCTCCACCCAGCCTTGTCCTGCAAGGGAGGAGGTGAGGCAGTGAGCCAGGCATTCTGGGAAGCATAGTCATTTGATTAAAGTAGCAGTAGCATGCTGGCTGCCAAAAACCTGGAATGGATCCGGAAGGGAAGTAATTTGGGAAATAAGGTTTTAGCGCTCCCAATTCATCAGGACACTGTAGCATAAGGTTCGGAGGAAATGTCCAGTAGGGAAGAAACCCCAAAACATGCCCCCAAGTGGCGGGAACGGGAGCGAAGGGAGCGAGCCGTGACACTCTGCAATAAGTGCTGGCGTAACCATCTTGAATTTTTGCAGAGGAAGGGAGAGGTTGAGGGTGGAAAGATCAGGTCAGCCCGGTTGTTGTTCTGTATGGTGAAAATCCTGGAATAGAAGCCCAATCCTCTCTGGGAGGCTGGGACTTCTTCCACTGCCTGGCTCTCGACGAGCTACCGGATTTCTGCCAACAGGGTTGCTGTCCCAGTCTGTGTGAGAGGAGGGGAGGAGGGTGGAGACTATGGCTAGGATCCAGGGGTCCACAAAGTTCTGGTGCCAAAATTGCACGTGAAAGGCAAGCCTGCCCCCCCCCTCCGGAGACACGTGGACCCAAAGGAACATGTCATGCCTTCTTTCCCTCTGAGGCTGCTGCAGAGGGGGTGGGGGAGGGACTGGAAAAAGCCCTTGCCCCCGTTTGTTGTTTCCGGCGGTGCTGGCTCAGAGAATGGTCAGGCTGTCTGGAACTCCGTTCTTGGAAGCCCTGGAACCCACCAACCGCCCGCCCCTTGCCGGAACGTTGATATGACTGGGTGTACGCCTTGGGCGTGGCCTTAGTAAGAATAAAGACTTTGCAGTTTGCGAGCTGTTATTTTCATCTACTTCCTCATCCGTGGTGGAGTGAAAGAGGTCAATACCCTCGAATGAAAGGTCCAATATGCGTTCCTGGACATCGGGATTAAACTTAGTAGCCCGGAGCCAGGCCGTCTTTTTCTTGTATGCCTCCAAGATCTTCTCCTGCTTGCCTAGCATCGCCGAGGACGACTGAGGCTTAGAGCAGAGTGACGATGCAGTGATCACCGAAGAGTGCGGCTGAGGATGCACCAAAGGCAAGAGTGTATCCCCCTCCATCTGCCTATATGACGTTGAGGTGCCGATTGACAGGTTGGGCCGAGTGCAGCTTGAGCCACCCTTTCTTTGCCTGGGCAACAATGTCTTTCTGCATTGGGATCCCCATTCTGGTAGGGGGTCTTACTGTGAGGACTTCTGCCAAGGCCCCCTCTGGCTGCTTGACCTCAGGTTGGGGGAAGGCCCAAATATTATGCCAAACCTGCAAGGCGTTCGTTGAAGGCCCTGGCAGAGGACGGCGTGTCAGGGTCGTCCTCCTCCTCCTCATCATCATCATCCGTTTCCATTCGAGTGTCTGGAGGGACCGGTAAGGGAGGTGGAGTGTCGGGCGCCGTGGGGTGCGGTGTGGAGACCGGGACGGGTGGCTGCTTTGGAGGCCGGTGCGGGACCGCCTGAACTGGAGACGGAGTTGGAGGAGCTGGAAGGGGCAGCACTGGGGACTGAGGCACTGAATCCATAGGAGGAATGATTATGGGCGCCAGTGGAGTGACCTGAGGGAGCATGTCCTCGATAGCATCCCGGAGGATGGCCCCCATTTGAGGGGTTCTCATCAGCGATACGAACCTTTTCAAAGAACCGGTCTTCGGGGGCTGAAGAGGTGATAGGTGATAATGAAGGAGTGGCTGGAGGCTGCTGGGGATGGGGCACATTTTGCCTGGTGTGCAGGGAGAAACCTGCCCTGCGCCGCTGATGGATAAACTGTAGGGCATGTACCTGGTTGACACCAGTCCCACCTTGTGACTCTTTGGTGTTGGATGAGCAGCCATTTTGTTTGGCGCAGCGGCCATCTTGTCGACCTGCGTGCCACATGCCGAGGTCGTGGTGCATGGCTCACCGGACCCAACCTCATCCAAGATGCTTGGTGTTGGAACATGAGGCCTACCCTGCACCTCAGGCCGAAGCCTGGGAGGCAGATTGCCCTCGGCTGAAGTGCCGGTAGTGCTGCATGTAGGCGCCCCCTCTGACATAATGCCAGCACTAAGGCGTTGCCCCTCGGGTGTGACCCCGGTAAAAGAACCTTGCGATCCCTCAGCACTGATACTGGAAGGATCCGGAGACCCCTTGGCTGTAAGGCAGGTAGCTGGACTTGCCTCAGTATGTGTGCTGGTGCGAGAACCCGAGAGGTTCCTCCCGCTCTGGCGCTTCCTTGAGAAGGAGTCGCCTTTGCGGGGTGCGATGGCAAATAGGGGCCTTGTCTTAGGCCTTGATCGATGCTTAACGAAGCCCTTTAAGTCCTCCGGATGCGGCCTTTCGAAGGGTATTACCCAAATTGTTCATTTACAATTGTTCGAATGAACAATTGACCGAATTTAAAGGGTCACAATTGACCTTTTCACAATTGACAGTATATATATATAGGATACATTACTCACCGTAATCGTATTTCTGATGCTTGTATCTGCTTAGATTCACATGCTGTGCATAGGCCGACATCTAGTGGAAGCTGTGGAGTATTACAGTTTGTTTTTCGAAATTCAAAAAAATGGACGTCGACACAGGGCGTGCCAGTAATACTATCCCTAGTGTGACGTCCACTGTACCCAAGATCCCTCACGCGTCTAGGATCCTCAGATTGTATTTTTTCTGACATGAGGTAGCATGAGGAGTAGCGTGAGTACAGATAATCCAAGCAGATAGACAGAAAGGTAAGACTACAAGCAATCATGCGCCTTCTCTCGGAGGGGAGGAAGGGTGGGTCGCATGTGAATCTAAGCAGATACAAGCATCAGAAATACGATTACGGTGAGTAATGTATCCCTTCTGAGGCTTGTGGAATCTGCTTAGATCACATGCTGTGCATAGATTAGCGAGCAGTACCAGAAGAAGGAGGTGGGATGTGAGAAGGGTCATGAGCAAATAAGTGTCTTAGAACCACTTGTCCCACTTGTGTATCTGCCTTGGAATGAGTGTCAATGCAGTAATGCTGAGTAAAAGTGTGAATAGAGCTCCAAGTAGCTGCTTTGCAAATGGTGTCAAGGGGAACATTTGCAATGAAAGCCAGAGTGGCCCCAATGCCTCTAGTAGAGTGGGCTCTTGGCGTAAAAGGCAGAGTCTTTTCAGAGAGTGAGTAACACAGCTGGATACAGTTAATAATCCACTTCGAGATGGCACCTTTAGAGACGCGATCCCCCTCTCTGCCTGTAGCTACGGAGACAAACAGTTGATCTGTTTTCCTTAGCGGTCTTGTTTTATTTACATAGTATAGGACCACCCTACGCACATCTAGGGTGTGTAGTTTCACCTCAGCAGAGCTTTGCGGGTTCTGGAAGAAAGCCGGAAGCTCTATGGACTGGTTTACATGGATATTTGATATAAATTTAGGTGAGAACCTAGGGTGTGTATGTAAAACCAGTTTGTCTTTATGGATAGTAAAGAAGGGATCCTGCACTGACAGAGCCTGAATTTCACTGACCCTTCTTATAGAAGTAATAGCTACTAAGAAGGCCGTTTTATAAGTCAGGTGTTTGAGACTGCTTTTATGCATGGGTTCGAAAGGGGGGCCCATGAGCTTGGCTAGCACCACATTAAGGTCCCACCCTGGCGGTGGGTTTGAAATAGGAGGGTGAAGTCTCTTTACTCCTTCCATGAAGGCTTTAACTACTGGTACTTTCCACCACGACACCTTGCTATGGGAAGTGGTGTAAGCCGAGAGGGCTGCCAGGTGTACTTTCAGTGAGTTAAAAACCAATCCTGCATCTAGCAGGTGGAGCATGTATGTAACAATGTTGGAAGGAGTGCAATCAACCGGGTTGATTTGTCTACTCTGGCACCAGATAACGAACCTCTTCCACTTGTCAAAGTAACAGTGCCTTGTGTTTGGTTTCCTAGATTCCTTTAGGATGTCCATACACCTCTGTGGCAATTTGAGATGTCCAAACTCTATGACCTCAGGAGCCATGCTGCCAGGTTCATTGAGTTGGGTTGCTGGTGCACTGTTTGACCTTGGTGCTGGGACAGTAGGTTGTACCAGGCTGGAAGTTTGATGGGCTCGCACACCGCCATCCTGCGTAGGTGTGGGAACCACGGTTGTCTTGCCCACATGGGAGCAACTAGGACGAGCGTCATCGATTTCTTGTTCATCTTGTTCACCACTTTCCTGATGAGAGGAGTTGGTGGAAAAGCGTACGCAAACATCCCTGACCAGTTCATCCACAGGGCGTTCCCCTGGGAGTCTGGTTGGGGTAACCTGGATGCAAATCCTGGGCATTGTTTGTTTTCGCTTGTGGCGAATAAGTCTATAGTAGGGAAACCCCACTGAGAGAAGAGATCTTCTACGACCTCTCTGTGAAGAACCCATTCGTGTTCCTCTGGGAGGGAGTCTCTGCTCAGAGCATCCGCTAGGGAATTGAGCTCCCCTGGAACATTTTGCGATGACAGGAAGATGTTCCGTCTGAGTGCCCATATCCAGATTTTCTGGGCAAGCTTGGACAGATTTGGCGAGCGAGTCCCTCCTTGCTTGTTCAGGTAGAACATGGCTGTAGTGTTGTCCGTCCGGATTTGCACTGACAGGTTTAGTAGATGGGGCTCGAACCCCTGAAGCGCTCTGAATACTGCCAGAAGCTCTAGCAGGTTGATGTGGTTCTTGGCCACTGAGTGAGACCAGAGACCCTGTGCTGTGTGGTGGAGATGGTGAGCTCCCCACCCCGTCAGACATGCATATGTAGTGACTACTGCCTGTACTTCGGGATCGTAAAAGGGTTTCCCCTTTGCGAGATTCTCTCTTGTCCACCAGTGGAGGCTTTGTACCAGTGTTGGCGAAACGACCACTAGATCGTCCCACTGACCACTTGCCTGAGACCACTGTTTCGCCAACCATTCCTGCATGGGACGCAGGCGCGCGTGGGGGACCAGGTAAATGCATGACGCCATCATGCCCAGTAACCGCATTGCTTTGCGTACCATTATTTGTTGACCGGACTGATAATGCGGAATTTGCAGTAGTATATTCCGAATTCTTTCTTCTGAAGGAAAGGTCAACCCCTCCTGGGTATCCAGGATTGCTCCTAGGAATTGTTTTGAGGTGCTTGGCACTAGGCTTGACTTCTTCTCGTTGATTGAGAAGCCTAATTCGTGGAGGAGGTCGATAGTCCTTTGAATGTTTGTCCTGCAAATTCCTGGGGTTTCCCCCGTTATGAGCCAGTCGTCCAGATAAGGGTACACTGGGATTGCTTCCCTGCGTAGGTGTGCAGCTGCCACCGCCAGTACCTTGGTGAATACCCTTGGTGCTGAAGCTATCCCAAAGGGCAGTACCTTGAATTGGTAGTGGCGACTGTCCACCTTGAAGCACAAGTACTTTCTGTGCGCTGGGAACATGGAAATATGAAAATAAGCATCTTTCATATCCAAGGTTGCCATGTAATCCCCTTTTTTAAGAAGGAGGATTATCTCTTGTAGCGTGGTCATACGAAATGTTTGGGGCTTGACATACTTGTTGGCAGGCCGTAAGTCTAA
Organism: Ambystoma mexicanum; assembly: GCF_040938575.1. Lineage (NCBI taxonomy): Eukaryota > Metazoa > Chordata > Amphibia > Caudata > Ambystomatidae > Ambystoma > Ambystoma mexicanum. Next base: position 932,861,002 of record NC_090923.1, read on the forward strand.
TACTGGGCGCATTGTCAAGTCTTTCTTTGGCACAAGGAAGTAAGTTGAATAAATACCCTTGTTTACCTGGTGTCCCGGGACGAGTTCTATCGCGTCCTTTTGTAGAAGAATGGCGATCTCCTCGAGGAGAATCTTCTGATGTTCTAGGGAGTGTACTTTTTGTCGTGGAGGATGGTTCCAGGGACGCTGCAGTAGTTCTATACAGTACCCTGTGGATACTGTTGACAGCACCCATCTGTCTGATGTGATCCCTTCCCAAGCCTGGGTGAAGTTTGAAATGCGTCCCCCTACTGGGGTTGCGTGAGAAGGGACCCTGAACTGAGCGTCACTGTTTTGGTGGAGGCGTGCCGCCTCCCTTGCTGGGGCTGCCTCTGCCTTTACCACGACCTCTCCTATTACCTCTGCCGTAACCCTGGGTAGACTGTTGGTTGTTGTTCCACTGTGTACCCTGCCCCTGGGAATAGTTAGATCCTCTCTGGGAATTTTGGCCGCGTGGGCGACGAAAATTACTATTCCCTCTCTGGTTGGGGGGTTTATTGGTTAACTGGCCAAGGGATTTGAGTGTCTCGTATTCGTCCTTGGCATTTTTCAGTGCGTCCTCGACCGCCTTCCCAAACAACAGATCGGCTTCCACCGGTTTGTCCAACAATGATGCCTGAGTTTCTGTCTTAAAACCAGACTGCCGTAACCACGCATGTCTCTTGATAACAGTACCTTCTGCTATCAATCTGCCTGCGTTGTCCGCGGCGTCGAAGGTTGCTTTCAAAATGCAACCAGACACGGTTCTACCCTCTGCGGAAATCCGAGCTAATTGGCCCTTTAATGGTTCAGGAGCAGAGGCTATGAGAGCTGCGACTTCTTCCCACTGATGGCAGTTGTAGCTGGCCAACAGGGTGGTGGAGTTAGCAATCCTTGCTTGATAGGCGGACTTTGAGGCTACCTTCCTGCCGAAACCGTATAGTTTTTTGCTCTCCTTGTCGGGAGGAGCTTCTGACGAAGACAAGGGTGTTCCAGCCCTCTTACGAGTGTTGGTAACAACTAGGGAGTCTGGCTTCAGATGTCCTCTTATATAGAGAAGGTCAGACTGAGCTGCCCTGAAAAGTTTTTCAACCCTGGGATTGACTGCTCTGGTGAGGTTTGGGTTCACCAGGGACGGATCTATTCTCCGCTGAATGGATTTAAGGATGGGGATGGTCTGGGCAACCGGCCTCCTTTCTCCCACTAACTCTTCTGCGAAGTCCCTTTCCTCCTGTAGACCGTGGGTGTCAATGTGAAAATGTTCTGCTGCGCGAGCGAGAACCTCATTTAGGAGGGGCTGGTTATCGACCGGGGATTCGGTAACCGGGGCTTCGTTCTCTACCGGGGAATCTACTCTGTATGTTTCCGGGTCATCCTCTTCTTCTTCCTGGTCCTCATCATCCTCATAGTATCCCGTCCCGGTTTGCTCTTCTATCATATCAAACTCTTGGTCTCCACCAAAGTAAGCCTCTCCTCGATACCGAGAGTATGGTGTTACGTAAGGTTGTACCTCAAAGGGTTCAGACCTCATCGGGGTTTCAAACCGGGCCTTCTTACTCGGGGGGATAGGATCAGTAGAGCCTGAGGGTGTGGCCCCTTGTGGATCATACGAAAGGAAATG